>NC_135232.1:420043489-420682292 GCF_051348905.1 Ranitomeya variabilis | reverse complement strand
CTGCGCAAATGTCATTAAACAATATATAAATCTGGTGACATTTTAATTGTATTGACCCATGAAAAAAACATTACATCAATTATTCTGAATGGTAAATGGTGTTTTAGAAAAGGTACATATACCAAACAGAATTTATTTTTTTGTTCATTCCAACTGCCAAAAAGTATAGCAAAAAATTATTAAAAAGTAATACATACCAGAACATGGGACCAATGATTGCTACTTCTTGTCATGAGAAATAAACCCTCACACAAAAGTCATAAACGATAAATAAAACATTATTAATTTGTTATCACCATAATCTTACTAATGCAGATAGTACTTTATTTGTGCAGCTTGGTGAACAGTGTTAGATTTCAAATGTAAGAAAATCATTGGTAGAATTGCAGTTTTTTTCTATGGTTTCCCATAAAAAGTTAATAAAAATTAATTTATATATGCTCCAAAATGGTGCCACCGATAAATACAACTCAAGAGCAAAAAAACAAGCTCTGGTATGGTTATACTGAGTGAAAAATAAAAATATTACAATTCTTTGAATGCAACAGTGAAAATATGAAAAAAATGCTTCATCCTTAAAGCCCAAATCGGTCAGTCCTAAAGGAGATAACTTTGATCTATTTGAAAACGTTTTGAAGATTTCGCTTAAGTCAGATAAGTCATTCTTTTGTTTTATCTTGGTTGGGGCAAGAAGGACAAAGAGCAGAGATGAACTTAAACTATGTAAAAAAGTAAGTCCTCTTTTTATATATAGATGAGAGAACATATTAAAAAAAAAGTTTTCTTGGCTATGTTACACTACTGTCAAACTTGTAACTTTTTACAGTTGTACTGCATTACTTTTTAGCTAAATATTTTAAAATGTTGTTTAAATATTTTCTTGTTATAAATTATTCAATAATTTGGTCTACTCTGCTGCACAAACAAGTATTCCCTGTGAGAACTTGCCTGAAGCATATACTAAACATATACTTAAAACATAAAACTCTGAATAAAAAGATACAAGTTACAAATATAAAATATAAAATAATATAAAGATACAAAGTTCAGACCTTAAAAATGACAACTGTATTACAAATTTATCTCACACACTGTATTTGTTCATTTTAATTCTACTATTCAGCAAAAAAAAAACTATGAGCAGAGACTAGCAGTACACTGCATTATCAATATTCTTATTTTATAATAAAAACAAATATTATATAGATGGCTCTGTAAGATAGATAGATAGATAGATAGATAGATAGATAGATAGATAGATAGATAGATAGATAGATAGATAGCACCAGAACCATGGAGGTGTAAACCTCCCTAGCAATGACCAAACTATCCAGACTAGAAAAAGAACTGGAGGCAGCATGCCAAATATTAGTGAAAAAAATGCTTCTTAACACCGCTACCCCCCCCCCCAAGGATGTTTGCACGTTCTTGACCAGGCCAAACTTTACAATTCTGACCCGTGTAACTTTATGAGATAATAACTCTGGAACGCTTGAACAGATCCCACTGATTCTGAGATTATTTTTTTGAAACATGTTGTACATCATGATAGTGGTAAAATTTCCTTGATATGACTTGTGTTTATTTGTGGAAAAAATAACAGAAATTTAAAATATAAAATATTGAACATTTTTTTTGTTAGGAAGTTATATTTGTAAGGATAAAAGTTAAACAGCGATTTCTCATTTTTACAACACCATTTTGTTTAAGGAACACCTCACATTTGAAGTCACTTTGAGGGGTCTAAATGATAGAAATTATCCAAAAGTGACACCATTCTAAAATCTGCACCCCTGAAGGTGCTCAAAATCACAATCAAGAAGTTTATTAACCCTTCACGTGCTTCACAGGAATTTTTAGAAAGTGGAAGGAAAAAATGAACTTTTAATTTTTTTTCACAAAAATTTTAATTTCAACCCAAAGAGTAACAGGAAAAAATAGATACCAACATTTTTTGTGCAATTCCTCTTGAGCATGTCAACACCCCATATGTGGGGAAAAAATGCTGTTTGGTTGCATGGCAGGGCTCGGAAGGGAATTTTTACTTTCTGAATGCAAAATATGCTGGAATAATTAGCAGACGCCATGCACATTTGGAAAAACCCCGATGTGCCTAAAAAGGGAAAAAACCCACAAGTGACACCATTTTGGAAACTGGATCCCTCAGGGAATTTATCTAGATGTGTGATGAGCACATTGAACCCCCATGTGCTTTAGAGAAGTTTAGAACTTTGATCTGTGAAAATAAAAAAATCAAATTTTTCCCAAAAAATGTTTTTTAGCCAATATTTTTTCATCTTCATAAGGGCAACAGGAGAAATTGTACTATACAATTAGTGAACTATTTTTCCTGAGTACGCAGATGCCCAATATATGTAGGAAACTATTGCTTGTGCGCATGGCAGGGCTTGGAAGGGAAGGAGCGCAATTTTACTTTTTCAATGTAAAATTTGCTGGAATAATTAAAGGGAACCTGTCACTCCCAAAATGGAAGGTGAGCTAAGCCCACCAGAATCAGGGGCTTATCTACAGCATTCTGGAAAGCTGTAGATAAGCCCCCAATGTATCCTAAAAGATGAGAAAAAGAGGTTAGATTATATTCACCCAGGGGCGGTCCCAGTACGATGGGCCTCCCATCTTCTTACGATGACGTCCTCTTCTTGCCTTCACGCTGCCCTGTTGAGGGCAGAGCAAAGTACTGCAGTGCGCAGGCCCCGGGAAAGGTCAAAGAGGCCCAGTGCCTGCGCACTGCAGTACGTTGCTCTGCCCTCAACAGGGCAGCCAAAGTACGCCTGTTCCAGAGCCGAAGACAAGAAGAGGACATCATCTGATGAAGATAGGAGGCGCCGGACCGGACCGCGACACCACTCGGACCGGACCGGGACCACCCCTGGGTGAGTATAATCTAACCTCTTTTTCTCATCTTTCAGGATACATCGGGGGCTTATCTACAGCATTACAGAATGCTGTAAGTAAGCCCCTTGAGGCCGGTGGGCTTAGCTCACCATCCATTTTGGGGGTGACAGGTTTCCTTTAACGGACGCATTGTCGTGTTTGGAGAGCCCCTGATGTGACTAAACAGTGGAATCCCCCACAAGTGACATCATTTTGGAGACTAAGCCTCTTAGGGAATTTATCTAGATGTGTGGTGAGCACATATTGCCCCTAAGTGGAATGAGTGAAATTGAAACACAGATTTTGATGGAATTGTGTGCTGATGTCATGTCATGTTTGGAGAGCCCCTGGTGTGCATAAACAGTAGGAAACCCCTACAAGTGACCCCAATTTGGAAACTAGACCCCTTAAGGAATTTATCTAGTTTTGTAGTGAGCATCTTTGACCCCAAGTGTTTCACAGAATTTTACAGTGTTGGTCTGTGAAAATTAAAAAAAAAATTCCAACAAAACTTTTGTTTTAGCCACAATTTTTTTCATTTTCGCAAGGATAGCAGAAGAAAATGGACCCCAAGATATGTGCAATTTCTCATGAGTACAAGAATACCCCATGTGTGGTTAAGAACTACTTTTGAGGCACAGTGCAAAGCTCAAAAGGGAAGAAGCACCATATTTGAGTTCAGATTTTGCTGTAATGATTTGTCACGGTGGCAGACTCACTGAGGTGACAGAACAGCAGAAACCCCATATATGCCCTCATTTTACAAACTACACTCCCTAATGAAATCATCCAGGAGTGCAGTGATCATATTGAGACCACATGTGCTTCACAGATTTTATACTATTGGGTGGTGAAAAAAAATAACCACATTTTTACCACAAAAATGTTGTTTTAGTCTGAAGATTTAATTTATGGATAATTGGAAAAAATGGGCCTTAGTTTGCTGTACAAATCTCTCCTGAGTGCGCCCTAATACCCTAAATGTAAATGGGAAACACTTTTCAGGCGATAAAATGAAAAAGCATGGTTTTTACTCTGTTTTTTATCTTTTCTTAACTAATGAGGCAGTTTTATGGGGCATGTTGTCACAAACGTGGCTTTACCAAATGTGTACTATTTTTGTTTATTTTTATCAGTACAATGTATTTAATTTTTTTCATTATTTTCTGATTTTTTTTAAGTTAGTTTTTATTTGTTTTTGACTTTTTCTTTACTTTTTCACTTTGTCCCACTGTAGGACTTTCACTTTCAGCAGCCTGATCGCAGTTATAATCTATTGCAATACATGGACTTAGCAATGGATTATAACTGTCAGTGCTGCACTGACACAAGCCCCTGAGACCAAGCTCTGCACATGGTCTGAGGGGCTTGCCATAGCCCGGATACCTGGATGTCGTCATGGCACCATTGGGTCACCATGGCAATGATCGGGCCCCTGTTATGACGTTGTGGTGGCGCCAATCGGAGTGCAGATGAGGCTTCCTTCTTCTGCACACCGGCTAAAATCTGCAATCACAAGAGATCACAGTATGTATGGGGTTACTAAGTCCCGAGTATCAGCTGTCAGAATCAGCTGACACACAGCGGCGAGCGCGCGGGCACAGCCTTTGTGCATGCAAATCACCTGGATGTACTCAATATGTCCAAGGTCGGTAGGTGCCAGCCAACCATGACATACAGAGTAAGTCAGATGTTGGAAAGGGGTTAATAGCCCATTGTGGTGACGTTTTCAGTTCAGGAATGTGAACCTTTCTTAGAGAAAGGTTCACATTCCTGAATCAAAGAGATAGATAGAGAGAACCCCACTGACCATAAAAGCTTCCACTTTACTGGTGTGAGAGAAAGAGCTGAGAGAGGACCCCACTGAACAAAATAGCATAAACTCTATGGAAGAAAGAGAGAGAGAGGACCCTGTTGACCATAAGAGCTACAGACAAAAGATAGAGAAAGAGTGAGAACTCCACTGAACATAAGACCTTATACTCTAAGGACGAGAGAGAGGTCCCCATTGGCAATAAGAGCTTACACTGTACAGGAGAGAGAGAAGACCTCGCTGACTATAAGAGCTTACACTCTACAGGCAAGAGAGTGAGAGGACCCCACTGGCCATAAGAGTGTACAATCTACAATTAAGAGAGAGAGGACCCCAATGACCATAAGAACTTACACTATACAGGCGATAGAGAGAGAATCGAGATGAGTGAATATTACAATGTTCGGTTTGGATTATGATCACCGAATTTAAAATATGTGCCGATTTATTTGTCCAATATTATCTAATTCAACCCATAGCCTAACCTAACATGCCCTAACATGTTGATCCAGAGGAAGGCAAAAAAATCAATGTGGCAAACAGTAAGCTCCACATTTGGGAAAAAAATTCCTTCCCGACTTCACATACGGCAATCAGACTAGTTCCCTGAATCAACGCCCTATCAAGGTATCTAGTGTAAATAACCTGTAACATTATATTTTTCAAGAAAGGCATCCAGTCCCTTCTTAAATTTTAGTAATGAATCAGACAAATTGCCTCTTCAGAGAAAAAAAGGACTCGAACTCTATAGCGCCACCTGCTGGAAGTAGCGATCCTACAAGTCACAACCAGCCCTTTAATGAGTCTTGCAATATGTTTCGAGCTGTTGGCCCTCGTCAGTGCGAAGCATGAGAACTGATTTGGCTTGGTGAGCAGCTCTGGAATGAGGTCTAAGGTGTAAGGTTCCTTCTTGTGGAGAGTGACATACCAGCTCTGGCTTGTTAAGGTAAGGATGCTTATTCACCGTGTAATGCTCCTTTGGGAAATTTAATATGCAAATTGCCTCTTCAGAGAAAAAGAGGACTTGAACTCTATAGCGTCACCTGTTGAAAGTAGCTATCCTACAAGTCACAATCAACCCTTTAATGATTATTGCAATATGACTTAGGATAAAAGCCAAATCAGTATCTCAATTCGCAGACATGGTGGTTCGGGCTGCTGGCCCTCGTCAGTGCCAAGCATGAGAAATGATTTGGCTAGGTGAGAGGCTCTGGACTGAGGTCTAAGGGGTAAGTTTTCTCCTTGTGGAGAGTGACATACCAGCACTGGCTTGTCAAGGTAAGGAGGCTTATTCGCCGTGCAATGCTCATCTGGGAAATTTAATATGCAAATTGCCTCTTCAGAGAAAAAAGAGGACTTGAACTCTATAGTGCCAACTGTTGGAAGTAGTGATCCTACTTAGTCACAATCAACGCATTACAACATCATATGGCAGGAGTTTACATAGTCTCACTGCTGTTACAGTAAAGAATCTGTGTCTGCTGTTATGATTAAACCTTCTTTCCTCCATATGTAGAGAATGCCCCCTTGTCCCCTTCTCAGGTATATGAGTAAAAAGATATAATTAGAAAAGTTTTGTACTGTCCCCTCATGTATTTATACATTGTAATAAGATCATTTCATTTTTCCAAACTAAATAACCCCAAATGTAATAATCTGTCTTGGTATTGCAGAGCCCCCAGTACAAGTGCATGCACAACACCTTAAAATGGCCTGAAAAGCTGCCAAAACACATCAAATGAGGGACAGACACCAGGAAAGTGGCCTCAATTTACCCACAGTACAAATTGTAGCGTGAAAGTGCAGCAATCAGTCAGGCATGAGGTATCCGCGTCTGGGACAGCATTTACAGCTTTCAATTGAATGTCACAGTAAGACAAGATGGGTGGGGATCAGTGTAGGCCTCCTGTCCTGGGAGCCCTGATACCACATGCAACAGCTGAACCCTCTTTCATGCTCAGCCACACTCAGGTGGCACAAATAGATTTTTCTGACAATAGTAGTCTACAAAATTTATATAAGGATAGAAACATGGGTAGTTGACTCTAAGGAAGTGGAGGTCTGACAGTCTCGAAGGGCCTACTATGACAGGTAACACTCATGAAGGGGACCCAACCGGGAATATACACATTTTAAAAAAATAAAAAAATAATAAAAAAAATAGTGGTAGACACCAACAAAGTGTCTATTGCATCTATTGCAATAGAGTAGAACTAGTATAGGGACCAACACCTCTTCCACTATAGCCCTCTCAGCAGATGGAGACTTTAATGGGCAAGGTTGTGGAACCACTGTGCCATATCCCTCTGAAAGCTTGGATAGGCGTAACTAAGTGGCCTACCAAATCCCATCTCAGATAAGTGGTAGCAGGCGAAAAATGCAACCCAAGGAGGGACAAGGAGGTGGCACCAGGCACTACTCCATGGCTGACCTACAGAAGGTAGCAGCTGACCCCCTACAGAGGGTAAGCTGCTATGGCATGAAGGAGGGATGAAGAATTCATGCACTGTAGGGACTCTGGACCCATGGGTGCAGATGGGACCGGCTGAGGAATAGAAAAACACTGGCAGTTGCAGGCTCGACCAGGTGTTAGACAGATGGGTACTGGCAAGTGCGATCTGGACCAGCTGATGGACAGAAGAGCTCAGACAGGCATGAGCAGATGGGGACAGACAAGTAAGACCAGATGAGTACAGGATAGACAAGCAGATGGGTGGACCTGGGGAACCTGACAGCTAGCAAGCATGCAAGGCAAACTAACAACATAGTTCTCCATATTGGAGGAGAAGCCTTAAATAGGTGTCACCTAGCTATAGGCTGGGAATGCCTTACATTAATGCGGGCGGTGTCATCAAGAGGGAGGGAGTGCACGCGCCATAAGCATAGTGCCAGGTCCTACAACTGAACCTTGGTGGACACCAACACAAAGGGGGTGAGATGAGGAGGTGAGGTATGAGTGGGAGACACTGAATGTCCTGTCTGTTAGGTACAAGGAGATCCAACAAAGCGCCAAGTCTGTTATGTCAACAGATCAGAAAGTCTGTAGTAAGAGGGAATGGTCAACTGTGTCAAAGGCAGATGCCAGGTCCAGCAGAAGGAGGAGGACATACTTGCATCACTTTTATTTGGTGGTTAATAGGTTGTAGGTTACTTTAGTCAGGGCAGTTTCAGTGGAGTGGTGTGGTCTGAAGCCACATTGCAAGTGGTCAAAGAGGGAGCAAGAGGAGAGGTGGGAGGACAGTTCAATATGGACATGTTGTTCCAGTAGTTTGGAGGTATAGGGAAGAAATTATATGGGGCGATATCTAGTCACAAAGGATGGGTCAAGGGTGGGCTTTTTGAGGATGGGTGTGATTGAGATATGTTTCAATCAGGAGGGAAGACACCAGTTGTTAATGACCGGTTGAAGAGGTTGGTTAGGCTTGTGATGAAGACTGTGGTAAAGTTTGGAATGAGGTGGGACGTTATTATGCCAAGTTCACAGGAGGTGAGGCAAAGTTTTCAGCTGAGATGAGAGGAGAGGTAGGGGGAGCTGGTGGATGCAGGAGAGAATTTAAAGTACTGAATAGCTGTTTAGAGTTGTGAGACAGGTATGATAGGAGGGATGTGAAGTCAGTTTGTTTTGCTACAGTGAGCAATTGTGCAGCATTTTTACAACTTGTGCTACTGGACAGGCTACTCCTCTCCCTTTCTTTGACAGCTGTACAGCAGTACGCTTTGTAGATGAGGGCCAGAAAGAGTATGTGCTCCAGTAAATGGCAAGCGCTGCATTAAGTGGCTTCTGCTCCTTTCCTCCTCCTTAACTTCATACACAGTACAGTCCTCAGTGGAGGCACCCCAATTACAAATCTCCAATCGCCCAACTGACTGTCGGGAACTACAGATGGCTGAGTCTGCAGATCTCTTCACACATTGTATGCCATGGGCATTGGAAGTGTACTCTAAAGATTCACAGAGTCAAGAGGAGGAAATCATCTGCACCAATGGCCAAATTTTTTTTCAGTTTGATCCATGGCCGGATGCAGTTGGGTCCGAGCATATTTCAAACCCTCGTCAACAGACTCCATTTGGTGAAGGTGATCCATTCATGATGAGAGTCAGATACTTGAGGCGCCCGCGGACTGTACTGTGCTGAGGATGAGGGTAACTATCAGGGCGAGGAATGGGAAAACAAAGAGGATGATGATGAGGTAGTAGATCACACATGGTGCAAACCCAGAGGCATGCAGCTGAGTAGCTCAGCAGAGGAGGAGGAGGAAAACTAGGAGGTTACATAGACAAAGAGTAATACAACCACGACAACCAATGTATCCTGAGCTCCAACTCTGGTAGTGGACAGCAGCTTTCGTGATTCTATAGTTGACTATCTTGGGTCTTTTTTTCAGACCTTCAAAATTCTAAAAAATCATGCTGTCAACTTTTTTAAAAATGGCCTAGTAGAGTAAAAAAAAATGAAATAATTTCAGTACCATATGCATGAACTGGCACATGTGCGATCAACATGCATTAATCTGGGAATGTCACTGTGCTAAAATGTAGACTCGCAGGCCTCACCAACCACTGTCGACCCCATCAGCTGCATCTTCTGATTCTTCCTCTTCCCTCATGGTGGCAAGTGTTGTCACATAGGTCTCCGGCCAAAGACAAACAACCACCTAGCTAACTAGCGAAAATCTTTCTGCTAACAGTGCCAGCATCAGGATTAGCCTATTTGCGCTGTTACAGTGCCAAAATGGAGCTAAAACAAGATGACTGCACTTTATTTGGAGAGAGATATGTGATTTCAGAAGCCAATGACACAAGCCGTTGTGTCAGGACATTGTGGATATTTCCTGCGCCCTGATTGGCTAGTCGCAATGTGCACACATAAAGTTAAAAATATAAATTACTGCTTCCAAAAATGCTGCACATCTGAGCTCTGCAAACCTACTCCCATCATCAAACACATGCCAAACTCTCATGATACACCACCATTATCGTTGCTAAAGTGCTGAAAATACTTTTATGGCAATGCAAATATTTTCCCGCACTTTTTACTGAATGTTACTGTTTTTTTCTGATTTTAAAAAATTTTGCTCTTGTTTCTAATCACAAATCTGAATGTGCCATATTCGTGCTGAATTTATGTTTGCCCATCGATTTCCAAACAAATTCACTCATCACTAAGAGAGGACTCTGCTGAACATAAGAGATTACACTCTATAGAAGAAATAGACCCAGTGATTCCAGAGATGGAAAACATCTCATGAACCATTGTGAAGCATTGTACATTATATTTTTTATTTATTTCTTAAGCACCATTGATTCCATGGTGCGGTGCATGTGAAAGATATGATAATCCATTAGATGCCAAAGATGAAGGGCATTATGGGAAGGGCAGCATGACAATGCAAAATGATGCTTGCCTGCTATCTGAAGTTTCATCAGGGTGGGAAATGGTACAGGACAAGGGGGAATAGGTTGAGAATCGTAAATCAATGCTAAAAATATTTAAATTTGCGTGACTTTCAGGAAATTTTACTTAAACTTGATGCTTAATTCACTCATCTTTAATGTCATTCTAAATATGCTGTCAATCACACAATAAATGAGTAAAATGTTCGCTTATCAAGTTCAAAAATTTACAAACAGGTTTTAAGATCTTAATTTTTTACAACACATTGCCCTATGTAAACAGGTGATATACTGCTGTTAATTAGGGATGGGCGGACCCATGGATGTTTGGGTCTGTCAGGTTCAGTCGAGCTTTAAAAAATAAATTGGGGTACCAGAAAAGTATCCGAACTTGATCCCGAACTCGGGATTGAACATCCGGAGGTTCCCACGCTTTCATCATGGGACAGTATTGGAAACAACAGCTCTGATCGACGGTTACCGCCTGTCACAGCATTGCAGTTCCCACGCTGTAACACAGAGGACAGTGTGTGAGCCAGCAGCTGTGAAAGGTGGTAAAAAGGTTACCACCAGCCAGGTGTTGGCTGATGGCTACTACTTTCATCAGCGTATGCCTGGTCTCACCAATAGCAGCAAGAGCAGGCGATGCTGATGAGAGTATTCACCAGCCGGTGCCTGTGTATACTGTAGTAAGAAGTATTTCAGCGAGATATATAATTAGTCCAGTGCTTGTGTAGCTTACTGTACATGTATTTAGCTAATAATTAAAGAAATAAAAAATATCAGAACGGAAAGAGTAATTCAGAGAGGAAATTTGTAAATATTTTTAAAACTTAGCATTTATTTAAGCCATATACAAAGCTCCATTTAAGAACCAGTAGACTATTAGACAGTACAAAAAAGGTCACAAACCTACGTGTTTCGATAGTGTCTTAATCATGGTTTGAAAAAAGAATGCTGTGTGAACCCTCTTATTTTTACTAAGCAGCTGAGAGAAAGCAGACTGGTGAGGGTTGGTGTTACTATTCTGGGATGGGGGAAATAAATATGGAGCTTCCAGGGCTATTAACATCACCTCACAGATGACCGTGTTCGAGGTCCATGTATGGACACTAGTTGTCCAGTACGGACCAAAAACTTTACTGTTCGAGTTCACCCATCTCTACTAATAATGATATTCTCTACACCTAGAATGATCAGACATATAACCTTCAGCAGTTTGCATAAACAAGCTATGAAAGGCCCATCGATCAGCTTGCTTCTAGCATTTCAACAGTCATTTCAAGTCTGATGGGGACAGTTCTTTTAAATGTGCCCTTAGTTGTTGAGGCCCAGTTTCTGCTGATGTTCCATGATTTATATAGCATTTTTTAGACTTTTTCACATGTGTTATTAGATAGGTGGTTAGCACGAGGGAGCATACTTTAAATTATAATTGATGAAGTAAAATGTATTGTTTACTAAAGACAAAGACTGCACGATATCAATAGGCATTATGTTTACAAGTATACTACATTCTTCACACATTTTATTTTTCCTATTGATGTTCTAATATCAAAACATAGTAACTACCGTATTTTTCGGACTATAGGACGCACCGGACTATAAGGCGCACCCAGGTTTTAGAGGTGGAAAATAGGGAAAAATATATTTGAAGCAAAAAAAATGTGGTAAAATATTTAATAACATAAATAACATACTATTATATGTGGTGTTATTATATATAATAGTACGTTATTATGTTGGAAGCTGCGGGACCAGTGTGGTGTCTGTGAAGTACGATATGAAGACGCTGGAGGGTGAGTATAAGGGCTCATTTCCACATGCGAGGCACCCGTCCGTATCCCACATGTGGAACCCAAGCTCTGGCGCCGGCACTTTGGAGCGGAGCTGTGCAGCTCCATGTGTTCCTATGCGGCCGCACGCTCCGCTCTGGAGTGCCGGCTCCACAGCTTGGTTTCCACATGCGAGATACGGACGTGTGCCTCGCATGTGGAAATGAGCCCTAAGAATGGGTGCACAGGGCTTATAGTGAAAGCACCACTCCAGCACTGCAAAATAACACTGGAGTGCTGCTTTAAAATCCCATGGGAGAACTATAACTCCCAGCATGTCCTGCAGATCCTATGACATGCTGGGAGTTATAGTTCACCAAAGGAGTGGCAGAGTGCTTTATTGTGTTTTGTAAAGACTGACCTCTTAATTGTGGGAGCCACACTGTGGTGAGGTAAAAGCTGGAGCATCCCATGGCTGCACACACAGAGCCCTCCCTGTTGTTGTTGCCTTTCCACAGCGCAGGACATAAGAGGAAGCTGCAGATTCTAGGTGGGAGTCTGAAGGACCTGTGATGATGTCAGAAAAGGGAGGGCTCTGAGCTGCCATGTGATGCTCCAGCCCGCCCACTTCTGACATCACACAGGTCCTCCTGCACAGCACTCGTCCAGCCCAGGCAGGTATACAGCGATCTCCTGGCCCCAGCTGCTGCCTCCTCCTCCCCCGGACACACAGATTCTCCCCGGATTCAGCGCTGGGGAAACTGTGTGTCCCTGCTTAAATGCAGCATTCATTTGCTGCTCCCCGCTCACCGCTCAGCTGATCGGTGGGCGGGGAGCAGCTAATAAATATTCACTGCACTTAATCAGCGGGGCCATGTGGTTTCCCCAGCAGCTGATTCCGGGCAGCGGGGACATCCTGAAGTGGGATAACAGTGCGATCCCACTCCCTGCTGCCCCCCTCCCCACATGCTATATCCGTACTATAAGACGCACCCACACTTTCCTCCCAAATTTGGAGGAAAAAAAGTGCGTCTTATAGTCGGAAAAATACGGTATATGCTTACAAAAGCTTAGTTACCAGATTTTCACATGTTGTATGTTGAGGGTAAGAACAGTATAATGCTCAGAATTGTGAGATGTTCTCTAGAAAATGGCAACTGTTTATGATACTATTCATCTATATCTATCATCAACAGCACTAATGACCATGTTACCTTATCTCACCACTTACTGTATTACAACTTGCTGAATACTATGGGTATATAACAATATAAATCTAGTAAAAAGCTTTTAGTTAAAAAAAAATCTAAGGTAAGCAAAACACTATAAATCACAAGGTTATAAAATGGGATTTGAAAGTGCCTTTCTTATTGTTACAAAGTGTCAAACATTTTGCTCAAGGCATTCATTTTTTTGAAGGATATTCTCAGGTATTACAAGGCAAGACATGTAAAGTTCAACTATAATTTTGTTTTAGTATTTTATAAAATATTTACAGAAAGTCATAAAAAGTATGAAAATATTGTAATCAACAGAAATTATCTCATTTATTATTGTACTTGTTGGTTCACATATAATAATATTCATTGGTTCAGCTATTGTTCATCCTGTGGCAGAAGCATTGCTCGTTTGGCCGTTTCTGGGCCAAATATTTTTTACTGCTGAGAGGTTAAAACTTATATAAATGTGGAATTGGTTAACTGAAATAACTTAGTATATGACCTAGGGAAAAAAGTATATTCTGGAAATCAGATGTCAATCATCGTGTTCTAGCTCACAGTATCCTAAAGAAGAATAATGCAATTTGCTGCTAGCCTGAGGTTTTTCTTGTACTTGCTCCAGGTATAAAATGGTGTTTAGACAATAAGATACATAATTGATATGAACTGAAAATGCTTGGTAAAGTTCCTGGGTGCATATATCAATTTCCCAAATGACGTGTGTGAACAAACATTCTCCAATAGCGTCACTTTTAGAGATCAGTGCTATAAGATAGAATTTAGAAGGCATATGATCATAAAAGTGGCAGTCTCAGTGCCTAAAGGCTAGTTCTGGTTTGAAAGCTCTGCATCATGCAAACACATAAGGTTGAGTGCATGGACAAGAGTTGCGCTATTTATTTAAAGGGATTGCCAAGTCCAAAATGATGAATCTGCAGTCGCTCTGTCTGATTGCAGACTTATGAATCCCACCAGCCAAAGCGCTGCGTGTTATGGACCTGGTGGTTAGGAGCACCCGAAGTGACCTGATGGTTAAAACAGAAAACCTGGGACAAGCTCTGAGGAGGTGGTAACTCTACTGACTGCAATCCCTAATCCTATCACACACACTAGAAATAGCCGTGGAGCGTACCTAACTCTCCCTAGACGCCTCTTCACAGCCTAAGAGCTAACTAACCCTAGAGATAGAAATAGCAGCCTACCTTGCCTCAGAGAAATTCCCCAAAGTAAAGGTAGCCCCCCACAAATATTAACTGTGAGTTAAGAGGGAAGTGACAAACACAGGAATGAAACAGATTTTAGCAAAGGAGGCCGAATCTTCTCTAGATAGACAGAGGATAGGAAAGGGAACTATGCGGTCAGTATTAAAAACTACAAAAACCACACAGTGTGCAAAAAGACCTCCACACCGACTGACGGTGTGGAGGTGCAGCTCTGCACCCCCAGAGCTTCCAGATAGCAAGGAAATATCATAATAGCAAGCTGGACTAGAAACATAGCATGTACTGAAAAATATATTCAAAAACCGATGAACAGCAAATGACTAGCAAGGACTTAGCTTCTGCTGGAGTAGACAGGTCATCTGAGAAATCCAAGAGAGATCTGAACCAGTACTGAGACATTGACAGCTGGCATGAACTAACGACCTGGGCAGAGTTAAATAGGGAAGCCAGCATAAGCAATAAACGAGGGCAGCTGAGAAAGCCAACCTCAAAGATCAGCAGTTCCACTCAAAGCCACCAGAGTGTGTCCAAGGACAGAACTTACCAAAGTACCATTCACGACCACAGGAGGGAGCCCGAGAACGGAATTCACAACAGTACCCCCCCTTGAGGAGGGGTCACCAAACCCTCACCAGAGCCCCCAGGCCGATCAGGACGAGCCAAATGAAAGGCACGAACCAAATCGGCAGCATGGACATCGGAGGCAACAACCCAGGAATTATCCTCCTGACCATAGCCCTTCCATTTAACCAGGTACTGAAGCTTCCGTCTCGAAATACGAGAATCTAAAATCTTCTCCACCACATACTCCAACTCCCCCTCAACCAACACCGGAGCAGGAGGATCAACGGAAGGAACCATAGGCGCCACATATCTCCGCAACAACGACCTATGGAACACATTATGGATGGCAAAAGAAGTTGGAAGGGCCAAACGAAACGACACAGGATTGATAATTTCAGAAATCTTATAAGGACCAATGAAACAAGGCTTAAACTTAGGAGAAGAAACCTTCATAGGAACATAACGAGAAGACAACCAAACCAAATCCCCAACACGAAGTCGGGGACCAACACAGCGACGGCGGTTAGCAAAACGTTGCGCCTTCTCCTGAGACAACGTCAAATTGTCCACCACGTGAGTCCAAATTTGTTGCAACCTGTCCACCACAGAATCCATACCAGGACAGTCAGAAGGCTCAACCTGCCCTGAAGAAAAACGAGGATGAAAACCAGAATTACAAAAAAAAGGCGAAACCAAAGTAGCAGAACTAGCCCGATTATTAAGGGCGAACTCGGCCAATGGCAAGAAGGTCACCCAATCATCCTGATCAGCAGAAACAAAGCACCTCAGATAGGTTTCCAAGGTCCCATTGGTTCATTCGGTTTGGCCATTTGTCTGAGGATGGAACGCTGAAGAAAAAGACAAATCAATGCCCATCTTAGCACAAAAGGACCACCAAAACCTAGAAACAAATTGGGAACCTCTGTCCGACACAATGTTCTCCGGAATGCCATGCAAACGAACCACATGCTGAAAAAATAATGGAACCAAATCAGAGGAGGAAGGCAATTTAGGCAAGGGTACCAAATGGACCATCTTAGAAAACCGATCACAAACCACCCAGATGACAGACATCCTTTGAGAGACAGGAAGATCAGAAATAAAATCCATGGAAATATGTGTCCAGGGCCTCTTCGGGACAGGCAAAGGCAAAAGCAACCCACTGGCACGAGAACAGCAAGGTTTGGCCCGAGCACAAGTCCCACAGGACTGCACAAAAGAACGCACATCCCGTGACAAGGAAGGCCACCAAAAGGACCTGGCAACCAAATCTCTGGTACCAAAAATCCCAGGATGACCAGCCAACACTGAACAATGAACCTCAGAAATAACCCTACTAGTCCATCTATCAGGGACAAACAGTTTCTCCACTGGGCAGCGGTCAGGTCTATCAGCCTGAAACTCCTGCAGCACCCGCCGCAAATCAGGGGAGATGGCAGACAGAATCACCCCTTCTTTAAGAATACCATCCGGCTCAGGGACTCCCGGAGAATCAGGCAAAAAACTCCTAGAAAGGGCATCTGCCTTCACATTCTTAGATCCCGGAAGGTATGAAACCACAAAATCGAAACGGGAGAAAAACAGTGACCATCGAGCCTGCCTAGGGTTCAACCGCTTGGCGGACTCGAGGTAAGTCAGATTCTTGTGATCAGTCAGGACCACCACGCGATGTTTGGCTCCCTCAAGCCAATGTTGCCACTCCTCAAATGCCCACTTCATAGCCAACAACTCCCGATTGCCGACATCATAATTACGCTCGGCAGGCGAAAACTTTCTAGAAAAGAAAGCACACGGCTTCATCAAGGAGCCATCAGAACTTCTCTGAGACAAAACAGCCCCTGCCCCAATCTCAGAAGCATCAACCTTGACCTGAAAAGGAAGCAAAACATCTGGCTGACGCAACACAGGGGCCGAAGTAAAACGACGTTTAAGCTCCTGAAAGGCCTCAACGGCCGCAGGGGACCAATTCACCACATCAGCGCCTTTCTTCGTCAAATCAGTCAAAGGCTTAACCACACTAGAAAAATTAGCGTTGAAGCGACGGTAAAAATTAGCAAAGCCCAGGAACTTCTGAAGACTCTTCACAGATGTAGGTTGAGTCCAATCATAAATGGCCTGAACTTTAACAGGATCCATCTCGATAGTAGAAGGGGTAAAAATGAAGCCCAAAAAGGAAACCTTCTGAACTCCAAAGAGGCATTTAGAGCCCTTCACAAACAACGCCTTAGCACGAAGGACCTGGAACACCATCCTGACCTGCCTTACATGAGACTCCCAATCATCCGAAAAGACCAAAATATCATCCAAATATACGATCATGAACCTATCCAGATACTTCCGGAAGATGTCGTGCATAAAGGACTGAAACACAGATGGAGCATTAGAAAGCCCGAATGGCATCACCAGGTACTCAAAATGGCCCTCGGGCGTATTAAATGCTGTTTTCCATTCATCGCCCTGTTTAATACGTACAAGATTATACGCCCCTCGAAGGTCAATCTTGGTAAACCAACTAGCCCCCTTAATCCGAGCAAACAAATCAGACAACAGAGGCAAAGGGTACTGAAATTTGACCGTGATTTTATTGAGAAGGCAGTAATCTATACAGGGTCTCAGGGAGCCATCCTTCTTGGCCACAAAAAAGAACCCTGCTCCCAACGGCGACGAAGACGGGCGAATATGCCCTTTCTCCAAGGACTCCTTTACATAACTCCGCATAGCGGCATGTTCTGGCACAGATAAATTGAACAGTCGGCCCTTAGGGAACTTACTACCAGCAATCAAATTAATAGCGCAATCACAGTCCCTATGAGGAGGTAGGGCACTGGACTTGGGCTCATCAAATACATCCTGGTAATCTGACAAAAACTCAGGGACTTCAGAAGGAGTGGAAGAAGAAATTGACATCAAAGGAACATCACCATGTATCCCTTGACAACCCCAACTAGACACAGACATTGATTTCCAATCCAGTACTGGATTATGAACCTGTAACCATGGCAAACCCAACACGACAACATCATGCAAATTATGCAACACCAAAAAGCGAATATTTTCCTGATGTGCGGGAGCCATGTGCATGGTCAGCTGAGTCCAGTACTGAGGTTTATTCTTGGCCAATGGCGTAGCATCAATCCCCCTTAATGGAATAGGACTCTGCAAAGGCTCCAAGGAAAAAACCACAGCGCCTGGCAAACTCCAAGTCCATCAAGTTCAGGGCAGCACCCGTATCCACAAATGCCATAACAGACTAGGACGACAGTGAGCAAATCAGAGTAACAGATAAGAGAAATTTAGGCTGCAAAGTACTAATGGTGACAGATCTAGCGAACCTCTTAGTGCGCTTAGGACAATCAGAGATAGCATGAGAGGAGTCACCACAGTAAAAACACAGCCCATTCTGACATCTGTGTTCTTGCTGTTCAGCTCTGGTCAAAGTCCTATCACATTGCATAGGCTCAGGCCTCCGCTCAGAGGACACCGCCAAATGGTGCACAACCTTGCGCTCGTGTAAACGCCGATCAATCTGAATGGCCAAAGACATTGACTCATTCAGACCAGCAGGCGTGGGGAACCCCACCATAACATCCTTAAGGGCTTCAGAAAGACCCTTTCTGAAAATTGCTGCCAGGGCTGTTGTGAACTCTGTTCTGGAACTCCCTCCTGTGGTCAGGAATGGTATTTCTGTGAGTTCTGTCCGTGGGTTCCCTCTGGTGGCTGAAAGTGGAGCTGCTGGTCTGGAGGTGGCTTCCTCAGCTGCATCGTTTAAAGACTGGACTGGTTCCTCTATTTAACTCTGCTCAGATCGTTACCTGATGCCAGTTGTCAATGTATCTGTACTGGTTCAGATCTCACTTGGATCTCCTGATGACCTGTCTACTTCAACAGAAGCTAAGTCCCTGTTAAGCTCATTTGTTGTTCATTTGTGTGCTGAATATATTTCAGAGTACCTGCTAAGTTTTTGTCCAGCTGGCTATAATGATATTGTCTTGCTAGCTGGAAGCTCTGGGTTGCAGGGTGGCACCTACCGCGCCGTGATTCGGCGTGGCTTTTTGTAGTTTTTTGTGCTGACCGCAAAGATCCCTTTATCTATCTTCTGTCTATTTAGTAAGTCGGGCCTCCTTTGCTGAAACCTGTCTCATTCCTATGTCTGTGCCTTCCTCTTAACTCACAGTCAATATATGTGGGGGGCTGCTCTGTTCTCTGAGGCAAGGTGAGGCTATATTTCTCTTTAGGGGAAGTTACCTCTCAGGCTGTGAAGAGTCGTCTAGGCAGAGTCAGGTACGATCCACGGCTAATTCTAGTGTGTGTGATAATAGATTAGGGCTGCGGTCAGCAGAGCTCCCACTTCCCAGAGCTCGCTCTATTTTGCAGTTTTGACTATCAGGTCATTCCCGGTGCTCAAAACCACCAGGTCCAGCCATAACACAGGGCACACTCATTCCATTGAGTAAGCACAGACCACTTTCTAAACTTCTGGCAGTATACTTCTGCCTCATCCTGACCCTGACCTAGAGTCAGCAAGATCTTTTCAGCCTGATCCACAGAATTAGGTTTGTCATAAAGCAATCCAAGCGCTAGAAAAAATGCATCAACATTAAGCAATGCAGGATTTCCTGGCTCAAGGGAGAATGCCCAGTCTTGCGGGTCACCACGCAACAAAGAAATAATAATCTTTACTTGCTGAATGGGATCACCAGAGGAGCGGGGTTTCAGAGCAAGAAACAGTCTGCAATCATTTTTGAAATTCAAAAATTTAGATCTATCCCCAGAAAACAAATCAGGAATTGGAATTCTAGGCTCTAACATCGGATTCTGAACTACATAATCTTGAATACTCTGTACCCTAGCAGTGAGTTGATCCACACAAGAGGACAAACCTTGAATATCCATATCTACACCTGAGTCCTGAACCACGCAGAGGTTAAGGGGAAAAGAAAGACAAAACAAGCTGCAAAGAAAAAAAAATTGACTCAGAACTTCTCTTATCCCTCTTTTGAGATGCATTAACACTTTGTGGGCCAGCTGTACTGTTATGGACCTGGTGGTTAGGAGCACCCGAAGTGACCTGATGGTTAAAACAGAAAACCCGGGACAAGCTCTGAGGAGGTGGTAACTCTACTGACCGCAATCCCTAATCCTATCACACACACTAGAAATAGCTGTGGAGCGTACCTAACTCTCCCTAGACGCCTCTTCACAGCCTAAGTGCTAACTACCCCTAGAGATAGAAATAGCAGCCTACCTTGCCTCAGAGAAATTCCCCAAAGTAAAGGTAGCCCCCCACAAATATTAACTGTGAGTTAAGAGGGAAGTGACAAACACAGGAATGAAACAGATTTTAGCAAAGGAGGCCGAATCTTCTCTAGATAGACAGAGGATAGGAAAGGGAACTATGCGGTCAGTATTAAAAACTACAAAAACCACGCAGAGTGTGCAAAAAGACCTCCACACCGACTCATGGTGTGGAGGTGCAGCTCTGCACCCCCAGAGCTTCCAGCTAGCAAGGAAATATCATAATAGCAAGCTTGACTAGAAACATAGCATGTACTAAAAAATATATTCAAAAACCGATGAACAGCAAATGACTAGCAAGGACTTAGCTTCTGCTGGAGTAGACAGGTCATCTGAGAAATCCAAGAGAGATCTGAACCAATACTGAGACATTGACAGCTGGCATGAACTAACGACCTGGGCAGAGTTAAATAGGGAAGCCAGCAGAAGCAATAAACGAGGGCAGCTGAGAAAGCCAACCTCAAAGATCAGCAGTTCCACTCAAAGCCACCAGAGTGTGTCCAAGGACAGAACTTACCAAAGTACCATTCACGACCACAGGAGGGAGCCCGAGAACGGAATTCACAACAGCTGTGCACTGCAGGGATTCATTGGTTTTCTGAGTCGGAACCGGAGGATATGTCTTTGTTACACATACTCCAGGCCAGAGCCCATTCACTGGACGTGGCTTCTCTCCATACACTTGTTTTGAGCAAGTTCACGTCCTGTCTAGTGGCCATCCAGTGGGTGTTGCCGACTAGAGGGCATAGCCTCGCTCCCTACAACTTGAAGGGCTCTGGCTAGGAGTATGTATAACTTATACATACCCTCCAGTCCTGGCTCAGAAACCAGAGAGAAATTGTACAAAAAATTTTGGGTTGTACTTTCTCCTGTTACCATAGTTAAAATTTAGGGCTAAAATAACATTTTTGTGGGAAAAATTAGATTTGTTTTTATTTTCACAGCTCTACATTATAAACTTCTTAGTTTGGGTATTTTCTGTCATATAAACCTGACAAAGTCACTTCAAATGTGACGTGGTACCTAAAAAAAATTGTTTTGTAAATTTTGTTGGAAAAATGTGAAATTGCTGGTCAACTATTAACCCTTTTAATTTCCTAACAAAAAAAAAATATGTTACAAAAATTGTGCTGATGTAAAGTAGACATGTAGAAAATGTTATGTATTTACCGTATTTTTCGAATTATGCAACGCATTTTTTCCCCAATATTTGAGGAGAAAATGGGGATGTGTCTTATAATGTGGATATACCTTACCGGTAACATTGCTGCAGGCCGCAGGCTGGAATGAAAGGGTGTCCGGCGCTGCAGGGATGCCAGGCGGTGCTGCGGGGGTGTCCACCGGAGCTGCATGTGTTTCTGGTGCTGCAGGGGGCTCTGCCGACATTTTGTGAAAGGCAGAGCCCCCGCAGTTCCATGGTTTCCTGTGCGGTGGACGTATAATTTTGTCTGGCTGGCCACTTCTCAGAATATTCACCACTCTTCCATTGTGGAGATACAGCATTGTATCTTATTAACCAAATGACTATTTTTAGTAAACCAAGAAGAATATACTGTTATCTGTATGTTGACATTTGACTTTATGATGCCTATTTCTGCATTCAGGACCTGAAATTACGTCACGGCTTGCTGTGATTGGTCGCGTCGCGGTCACATGGGCGGCACGCAACCAATCACAAGCCGTGACGTAATTTTCAAAATGCGCGCGTCTCCTGCCTCCCGTGACGTCACGGCTTGTGATTGGTCGCGTCGCCCATGTGACCGCGACGCGACCAATCACAAGCCGGAACGTAATTTTAAAATCATGAATGCCTAGAATTAGGCATTGAGGACCTGAAAATTACGTCACGGCTTGCTGTGATTGGTCACGTCGCGGCCACATGGGTGGCACGCGACCAATCACAAGCCGTGACGTCGCGGAAGGAAGTAAAAGCGCGCATTTTAAGCAAACAACGCTGCCGGTTCCCTCGGTGAGGTCCAGGCTGCGTCGGAGAGGTGAGTATAGCAATATTTTTTATTTTAATTCTTTCTTTTACACATTAATATGGATCCCAGGGCCTGAAGGAGAGTTTCCTCTCCTTCAGACCCTGGGAACCATCAGGAATACCGTCCGATACTTGAGTCCCATTGACTTGTATTGGTATCGGGTATCGGTATCGGATTAGATCCGATACTTTGCCAGTATCGGCCGATACTTTCCGATACCGATACGTTCAAGTATCGGACGGTATCGCTCAACACTAATTATGTACAATCTACCATACATAATGTCCAGTGATATTTATAATGTATAATGTCCAGGGTGAGCTATAATATATAATGCTCAGGCAGTGAATTTATAATATATAATGTACAGTCCAGGCAAATCTATACTAGATAATGTCCAGACCAGAGGCAGATATATATATATATATATATATATATATATATATATATATATATATATATATATATATATATATAGATAGATTAGATAGATAGATAGATAAATATACAGTGTGTATATATGTATATATACTGTATATATATATATATATATATATATATATATATATATATATATATATATATATATATATATATATATATATATATATATATATATATATATATATATATATATATATATATATATATATAATACACCCCCACTCACTCTATCTCGGAGCAAACATTGCCAGTGCTGGCTGCTGTGTGTGTGTGCTCCAGGCAAATCTATACTATATAATGTCAAGAGTTAGAGATATACTTAGAGTATGTTTCCACGTTCAGGAAACGCTGTGGGTTGGACACTGCGTAAAGCCGCAGTGTCCAATCCACAGCGTCCAGATGTTACAGCATAGTGGAGGGGATTTTATGAAATCCCGTCTCCAATATGCGAACAAACACGCAGGCAGTAGACCTCCGTATACGCACATGTGGCGCATTTTTCTAGAATGCAGCATGTCTATTTATCTTGTGGAGACGCTCCGTCTCCGCAAGATAAATAACACAGTTCTATGAATAGGATGCGGTGATTCTACACGGTTCAATGAACATATGCGGAATCACAGCGCGTACAAAAGCCAGCAGCGCTTTGGGCAGAGCTGTGTCCTCTCCGCAGTGTTTCCTGAACATGGAAACATAGCCTTAGTGTATGTGCACACATAGTAGATTTGTCTCCAGAATTTTCTGCACAGAATCTGCATCTCTTGTCAGAAAATGCAGGTAAAAATCTGCTCGTTTTTGGTGTGTTTTTTCATGCGGATTTGTATTCTTCTTTGCAGGCTAAATAAAGATCTATTATTTAACAAAAAAAAAAGAATTGTGATGTCATTTCTTGTCCAACTTCTTCATTTACATACTCCATTGAGGAATAATGATTACACACACAGAAAGATCGATAGATAATAGATAGATAATAGATACATAGATAATAGGTAGATCTATAGATAGATGATAGATCTATCTACAGTATATATCCATAGATATATCTACCTATCTATTATCTATCTATTATCTATCTATAGAAATTATTTGTTTTACCGAAACGTTGCCATGCCACAGGGCATTGAAGTCCTCTTTTTTACATTTTTTGTGATGTTTCCCTTTTTGTTTACTGTCTGAAAGGCCATTGGAATGCTGGTCAGGGAAGCGTGCACGCTTTAAGGTATTTTTTCTGGTGCTGTTCGTCTTTTTCTACCTATCTATAGATATATCTATCTATTATCTATCTATATCTATCTATCATCTACCTATAGATATACATATATATATATATATATATATATATATATATATATATATATATATATATATAGATAGATAGATAGATAGATAGATAGATATATCTGAGCTTGAGCTCAGTGAGGTTTGATGGAGATCGTTTGAGAACAGCAGTTTTCAGCTCTTTCCACAGATTTCCAATTGGATTGAGGTCTGGACTTTGACTTGGCCATTCTAACACCTGGATACGTTTATTTGTGAACCATTCCATTGTAGATTTTGCTATATGTTTGGGATCATTGTCTTGTTGGAAGACAAATCTCCCTCTCAGTCTCGGGTCTTTTGCAGACTCCAACTGTATCTATATCTATAGATAGATACAGTACAGACCAAAAAGTTTGGACACACCTTCTCATTTAAAGATTTTTCTGAATTTTCATGACTACGAAAATTGTACATTCACACTGAAGGCATCAAAACTATGAATTAACACATGTCGAACTATATACTTAACAAAAAAGTGTGAAACAACGGAAATTATGTCTTATATTCTAGGTTCTTCAAAGTAGCCACCTTTTGCTTTCATGACTGCTTTGCACACTTTTGGGATTCTCTTGATGAGCTTCAAGAGGTAGTCACCAGAAATGGTCTTCCAACAATCTTGAAGGAGTTCCCAGAGATGCTTAGCACTTGTTGGCCCTTTTGCCTTCACTCTGCTGTCCAGCTCACCCCAAACCATCTCGATTGGGTTCAGGTCTGGTGACCACATCACTCTCCTTCTTGGTTAAATAGCCCTTACACAGCCTGGAGGTGTGTTTGGGGTCATTGTCCTGTTGAAAAATAAATGATGGTCCAACTAAACGCAAAACGGATGGAATAGCATGCCGCTGCAAGATGCTGTAGTAGCCATGCTGGTTCAGTATGTCTTCAATTTTGAATAAATCCCCAACAGTGTCATCAGCAAAGCACCCCCACACCATCACACCTCCTCCTCCATGCTTCACGGTGGGAACCAGGCATGTAGAGTCCAACCATTCACCTTTTTTGCGTCTCACAAAGACAAAGTGGTTGGACCCAAAGATCTCAAATTTGGACTCATCAGACCAAAGCACAGATTTCCACTGGTCTAATGTCCATTCCTTGTGTTCTTTAGCCCAAACAAGTCTCTTCTGCTTGTTACCTGTCCTTAGCAGTGGTTTCCTAGCAGCTATTTTACCATGAAGGCCTGCTGCGCAAAGTCTCCTCTTAACAGTTGGCGTAGAGATGTGTCTGCTGCTAGAACTCTGAGTGGCATTGACCTGGTCTCTAATCTGAGCTGCTGTTAACCTATGATTTCTGAGGCTGGTGACTCGGATACACTTATCCTCAGAAGCAGAGGTGACTCTTGGTCTTCCTTTCCTGGGGCGGTCCTCATGTGAGCCAGTTTCTTTGTAGCGCTTGATGGTTTTTGCCACTGCACTTGGGGACACTTTCAAAGTTTTCCCAATTTTTCGGACTAACTGACCTTCATTTCTTAAAGTAATGATGGCCACTCGTTTTTCTTTACTTAGCTGCTTTTTTCTTGCCATAATACAAATTCTAACAGTCTATTCAGTAGGACTATCAGCTGTGTATCCACCAGCATTCTGCACAACACAACTGACTGTCCAAACACCATTTGTAAGGCAAGAAATCCCACTTATTAAACCTGACAGGGCACACCTGTGAAGTGAGAACCACTCCCGGTGACTACCAATTGAAGCTCATCAAGAGAATGCCAAGAGTGTGCAAAGCAGCCATCAAAGCAAAAGGTGGCTACTTTTAAGCCTAGAATATAAGACATCATTTCAGTTGTTTCACACTTTTTTGTTAGGTATATAATTCAACGTGTGTTAATTCCTTCAGTGTGAATGTACAATTTTCATAGTCATGAAAATACAGAAAAATCTTTAAATGAGAAGGTGTGTACAAACTTTTGGTCTGTACTGTATATCTATAGATAGATACATAGATATATCTATAGATAGATAGATTTATCTATGGATATATAGATAGATCTATCATCTATCTATAGATCTATCTGTCATCTATCTATTAACTATCTATCTATCTATCTATCTATAGATATAATCTATCTATCTATAGATCTATCTGCCAATAGATATATCTATCAATCTATAGGTATAATCTATCTATCTATAGATATAATCTATCTATCTATCTATCTATCTATCTATCTATCTATCTATAGATTATCTATCTATTTGCAGATTATCTATCTATCTATGGATATTTCTATCCATCTATCTATAGAGATATCTATCTACCTATAGATATATCTATCTATAGATAGATATATCTATAGATAGATGGATAGATGTATCTATAGATAGATGGATAGATAATGCCAAAACCGATGTTTAGTAATAAACATAATAAAATGTACTAAAGAGTTAAATAAGGACACACACAAAATCTGCATTAGGCCGGGGTCACACTTGCGACAAACTTGTGCGAGTCTCGCACCTCAATATCCGGCACTGCCGCCGGCACTCGGACCGGAGCCTTCAGCTACATAGAAATACATGCAGCCGCACATTCCGGTCCTGAGTGCCGGCGGCAGTGCAGGGTATTGAGGTGCAAGACTCGTGCGAGTTTCTGGCAAGTGTGACCCCAACCTTAAACGCAATATCTGTTTAATTTAAGAAAAATTGAAAAAAAAAAATGTTGTGGGCTCCCACGCAATTTTCTGCACCAGAAAGGGAAAGCCATCAGCCGTGGGCCGATGTTTATAGCCTGGGAAGGGGTTAATACCCATGGATCTACACAGGCTATGAATCTCAGGCTGCAGCTGTATATTTAACCTTTACTGGCTATTAAAAATAGGGGGACCCCCAAAAAATGACTTTGGGTCCCCCTATAATTAATAGCCAGAAAGGCTATGCAGACAGCTGCAAGCTGACATTCATAGCCTAGAAAAGGGCCATGGATATTGGTCCCCCGGCTACAAACACCAGCTCACAGCCGCCCCAGAAATGGCACATCTGTAAGATGCGCCAATTCCTGCACTTAGCCTGTCTCTTCTCACTGCTGTGTAGCGGTGGCATATGGGTAATAAGGGGTTAATGTCACCTTTGATTGTAATGTGACATTATGCCTGGCTAGTGATGGAGAGGTGTCAATAAGAAACCTATCCATTACTAATCCTATAGTAGTGAAAGGGTTAAATATAGACACAGCCAGAAAAATGTATTTTAATATTCTTAATTTCACCATACTTACAACCACACTTAATTCCCCGAAGCCATCGATCACCTGCAAAAAATAAAAAATCATAAACCAATCGTATACTCCTTGGTCCGACGCAGTCCAATTAATAACGAGTGTCCCATGACGATCTCCCCTATAGAACAGTGACATCGGGTGATGTGACAGTGCTATAGACTTTCAGTGACACACTGACAAGAGACAATGGCTCCTACAGTGTTATCACCAAGGGTTCAATGGCCTCTCACTTTACGGCACTGCTGCGTGAGAATTTTCCCATGCAGCGGTGCCGCAAGTGACAGTATGAACTATACTGTACTCACAGCGGCGGAGGGATACAGTGCGGAAGGATACCTTCCATCATTGTATCCCGGAGCCCCTGGAGAGTGGTCGCATCTGCTGATGTGACAGCTCTCCATGGGAGATCGTCATGGGACACTCATTATTACATGGATTACATCGGAACAGGGAGTATATTGTTGGTTTATTATTTTTATTTTTTTACAGGTGATCAAGGGCTTCGGGGATTAGGTGAGTATGTACTGTATGTTGTATGTCCTGTATGTATATATGTGTGTTTTTTTGTTTTTTTCTACACTTGGACACAGTAGCCAGATGATGAGACTACTACTGTCCCATCATCCAGTTACCTGTCACTGTAGCAGGCATAGCCGGAAGGGACTAGTAATCCCAACGGACGATGTCTGACACACACACCCAGCCCCGCACACACACATATACAGCCCTGCACACCCACGCACACACACACACCCACAGCCCCATACAAACACACATACAGCCCCACCCACCCACACACACATAGACAGCCCCGCACACACACATACAGCCCCGCACACAGCCCTGCACACAAACACATACAGCCCCGCATGCAGCCCCGTGCATGGGGGGAGCATGGATGGGGTCATGTATTGCAAGATATTGGCTAACAACCTCCTTCCCTCAGTAAGAGCATTGAGATGGGTCATGGCTGGGTCTTCCAGCATGACAATGACCCAAAACACATAGACACGGCCACTAAGGAGAATCATTTCAATTTCCTGGAGTGGCCTAGCAAGTCTCTAGACCTGACCTCAATAGAAAATATTTGAAGGGAGCTGAAAATCAATGTTGCTCAACGACAGCCCTGAAACCTAAAAGATCTGGAGGGGATCTGTATGATGGAGTGGGCCAAAATCCCTGCTGCAGTGTGTGCAAACTTGGTCAAGAACTACAGGAAACATCTGACCTCTTTAATTGCAAACAAATGTTTCTGCACTAATGGAGCGCCCGCTAGGGCTGTGGAGTACTCGGGCCTGGTCCAACGGTTCTTCAGGGGGTTGTTACGGCAGCAGTGAACCGGTCTGTGGCCCTGGGGGGAAATAAAGTCTATAGGGAGTTAGTTTGTGACGCCACCTGTGATGTTCGGCAATGGATGACCGATGCTGCTTAAGGGGACCGCTGGGGCCGATGGTGACGCAGCTGGGATGGTTCTGCTCCCCAAAGGTGGAGCGGGGCTCCATGGCTACCGGTATAGTTGATAAGGGATTGTAGATGATGTGGTGCAGGACTGAGGGTGCGGGAAATGACTGGTGGAACAATGATTGCAGCTTCCTTTACACTTACTTGTTAGTTGCAGGTGCCATCCGGGGCACAGGTAACAGGCCATGATGGGGTCCAGGCAGCCTGGAAGCAACTTAGGATCCACATAGCCAGGTGGGTTTGGAGGCCTTCCTTCTGCGCTATTCTATTAGGTCCTTGCGGCTTTAAGCTCTGCTCAAGTTCCTCCTCTGCGTGTTGCTTCTAAACTGTATGGCAGACAGCACAAGCCTATCACAGGCACTGCCTTTTCAATGGCAGCCCTGACTCTTGGTCTGCTGTGGTGCCTCCGGGTGTTCTTGCAGTTCCCTGCCCTCCAGATTTAGCTGGCGCCCTGTTTGTCAGCGCTCTCTTCTGGGGTGAGCTTGGTTACAGCTCCACTTCCCAGGTTCTCTTCCAGCTGCCGCCTATCCTCTCAGACTACTTACTAGACTAACTAATCCCATCTCTGGGCCAGAACTTATAGGGAAGCTCCCTTGAAACTGGGTGTTATATCTCACCCTTAGGGTCTGGAGTCAGGAAAGTGTTGGATGCTGGTATTATTATTATTATTATTTATTGTTATAGTGCCATTTATTCCATGGCGCTTTACATGTGAGGAGGGGTATACATAATAAAAACAAGTACAATAATCTTAAACAATACAAGTCATAACTGGTACAGGAGAGAGGACCCTGCCCGCGAAGGATCACAATCTACAAGGGATGGGTGAGAATACAGTAGGTGAGGATAGAGCTGGTCATGCAGCGGTTTGGTCGATCAGTGGTTACTGCAGGTTGTAGGCTTGTAGGAAGAGGTGGGTCTTCAGGCTCTTTTTAATGGTTTCGATGGTAGGAGAGAGTCTGATGTGTTGTGGTAGAGGGTTCCAGAGTAGAGGTGATACGCAAGAGAAATCTTGTATATGATTGTGGGAGGAGGAGATAAGAGGGGAGTAGAGAAGGAGATCTTGTGAGCATCGGAGGTTGCGTGTAGGTAACTAGCGGGAGACGAGGTCACAGATGTATGGAGGAGACAGGTTGTGGATGGCTTTGTACATCATGGTTAGGGTTTTGTAGTGGAGTCTCTGGGCAATGGGGAGCCAGTGAAGGGATTGGCAGAGAGGAGAGGCCGGGGAATAGCGGGGGGACAGGTGGATTAGTCGGGCAGCAGAGTTTAGAATAGATTGGAGGGGTGCGAGAGTGTTAGAGGGGAGGCCACAGAGCAGGAGGTTGCAGTAGTCAAGGCGAGAGATGATGAGGGCATGGACTAGGGTTTTTGCAGATTCTTGGTTGAGGAATGTATGGATTCGTGAAATATTTTTGAGTTGAAGTCGGCAGGAAGTGGAAAGGGCTTGGATATGTGGTTTGAAGGAGAGATCTGCATCAAGGATTACCCCGAGGCAGCGAGCTTGTGGAACTGGGGAGAGTAGGCAGCCATGTACTGTAATGGATAGGTTCGTTGGGGGGGGTCGCATGAGATGGGGGAAAGATGATGAATTCTGTTTTGTCCATGTTAAGTTTCAGAAATCTAGAGGAGAAGAAGGATGAAATAGTGGACAGACATTTAGGGATTCTGGTTAGTAGGGAGGTGATATCTGGTCCAGAGATGTAGATATGTGTGTCATCAGCATAGAGGTGATACTGAAAGCCATGAGATTCTATGAGCTGTCCCAGGCCAAAGGTGTAAATGGAGAAGAGCAGGGGCCCAAGGACTGAACCTTGTGGGACTCCGACAGATAGGGGGCGAGGTGAGGAGGTGGTGTGTGAGTGGGAGACGCTGAAGGTCCGGTCTGTTAGGTATGATGAGATCCAGGATAGGGCCAAGTCTGTGATGCCAAGGGATGAGAGGGTCTGTAATAATAGGGAGTGGTCCACTGTGTCGAAGGCAGCCGACAGGTCGAGGAAGAGGAGGACAGAGTAGTGTCGCTTGCTCTTGGCGATTAAGAGGTCATTGGTGACCTTAGTTAGGGCAGTTTCAGTGGAATGGTGTGACCGGAAGCCAGATTGTAAGCGGTTAAAGAGTGAGCAAGAAGAGAGATGGGAGGACAGTTCAAGGTAGACGTGTTGTTCCAGTAGTTTGGAGGAATAAGGGAGAAGTGATATAGGGCAATAGCTAGATACAGAGGATGGGTCAAGAGAGGGCTTTTTGGGGATAGGTGTGATGGAGGCATGTTTAAAGCTTAAGGGGAAAACACCAGTTGTTAGTGATAGGTTGAAGAGATGGGTTAGGGTTGGGATGAAGACTGTGGTGAGGTTTGGGATGAAGTGGGATGGGAGCGGGTCAAGTGCACAGGTGGTGAGATGCGATCTTGAGAGTAGAGTGGAGAGTTGATCTATAATGGTGGAGAAGTTGGTTTTGGAGGTGGAGGGCTGGGAAGTCGGGAGGAAGGGCTCTGGGGGTTGTTGACCAAAACTGTCTCTGATGTTCTTAATCTTCTGCTTGAAAAATGAGGCAAAGTCTTCAGCTGAGATAAGTGGGGAGGGAGGAGGTGCTGGGGGACGGAGGAGAGAATTGAAGGTGTTGAATAACTGTTTAGGGTTGTGAGACAGGGAGGATATGATAGATGAGAAGTAGGTTTGTTTAGCTGTGGCGAGTGTGGTCTTGAAAGTAGTGAGGGACTGTTTGAATGCGATGAAGTGCTCGTTGGAGTGGGATCTTTTCCATCTGCACTCAGCAGCCCTGGAAGCTAGCCTCAGGTCTTTGGTCAGGCTGGTGTGCCAGGGCTGTCTGTTGATTTTGCGAGCTTTGGTATGTGTAAGTGGGGCAGCAGATTCCAAAGCTACAGCTATTGTGGTGTTATGTAGAGTGGCAGCGTCATCCGCATTGTGTAAGGAACTTATGTCTGCGAGAGGGAGGAGGGATTCAGAGAATGAATGTAGGTCAAGATGTTTAAGATTTCTGCGAGGGTCTGAAAGTTTGTGGGGTGGGGATTGTAGACATGGAGTAGAGAGGGAAGAGAATGTGAGAAGGTTGTGGTCAGAGAGAGGAAGAGGTGAGTTAGAGAGGTTAGATAAGGAGCAGAGGCGGGTGAAGATGAGGTCCAGTATGTGACAATCTTTGTGAGTGGCTGCAGAAGACCATTGAGTGAGGCCAAAGAAGGAAGTGAGAGAGAGAAGTTTAGTGGCAGCTGAGAGGGAAGTGTCAATGGGGATGTTGAAGTCGCCCATGATGATAGTGGGGATGTCCGTGGAAAGGAAATGAAGTAGCCAGGTGGTGAAGTGGTCAAAGAAGGTGGTGGCTGGCCCTGGGGGGCGGTAAATGACAGCCAGTTGGAGGTTGGAAGGAGAGTAGATGCGCATAGAATGCACCTCAAAGGAAGGGAGGGTAACAGAGGGTGGCAGTGGGATTGGGGTGAAGGAGCAGTTATCTGACAGGAGAAAACCAACTCCTCCACCATGTTTGCTGCTGGGGCGGGGTGTGTGAGAAAGGTGGAAGCCACCGTAAGAGAGTGCAGCAGGGGAGGCTGTGTCAGAAGGGGTGAGCCAGGTTTCGGTGATGGCGAGGAAGGAAAGTTTGGTAGTAACAAAAAGATTATGGATGTAGGAAAGCTTGTTGCAGACAGAGCGAGCGTTCCACAGAGCTCCTGTTAATGGGACTAGGGAAGCGGGGGCTGGGCGAATGGGTATAAGGTTAGAGAGATTATGGAATTTTGTGATAGAGCGTGGATGGGAGGTAGAAATGACTGTGGGAATGTGGTGAGGAGGACCAGGATTTGGAGAGATATCACCAGCAGTGAGAAGGAGCAGAGAAAGTGTTAGCAGGTGGGAGCAGGAGAGGGCGTGAGGGGGCTGCCTGTGTTTGGAGGCAGAGGATTGTAGGTTAAGGAACAGTTCTGAGGAGGAGGTGAGATGGATGGGGAGGATTGAAGCAGAGATAAACAGTTCCTTACTTGGTGTGGGGATTAGGGGAGGTAGCATAAAGTGAAGGATTATAGGGGTGAGAGTGAAAATAAACAGAAACATTGTTTACAGTGACTGGCCAGTTACCTTCAGTTCCCTTCAGGTTCATCTTTCAGGTTTTAATTCTACTGTAAACTTCACACTTTTAGGACACACTTCTAGGAATCACACTGCAGACTAAAGTCATTGCAGACTTTAGCTATGCAATATATGTAAAACTAAGTGCGTTCAGGTGTGAAGCAGAGAGGAGTGGTCTCTGTTCATCTTGGTCAGAGAATTAAGAGTGGACCAGATGCATACAATCAAGCATTGAGTAAACAAGGTCATAAATAACACGGGTGAGGTAAAGCTGGGGTTAGCTGAAAGGCATACCATGAGAATGCTAGGAGCAGAGGAAAGTCTGTGTGCAAAGCTGGGTGATGTACTATTTGCACTTCATAGACAGACAGCAGGAGAGCAGGAGAGCTGGGTGGATGAACATACCATGAGAATGCTAGGAGCAGAGGAAAGTCTGTGTGCAAAGCTGGGTGATGTACTATGTGCACTTCATAGACAGCAGGAGAGCAGAAGAGCTGGGTGGATGAACATACCATGAGAATGCTAGGAGCAGAGGAAAGTCTGCGTGCAAAGCTGGGTGATGTACTATGTGTACTTCATAGACAGACAGCAGGAGAGCTGGGTGGATGAACATACCATGAGAATGCTAGGAGCAGAGGAAAGTCTGTGTGCAAAGCTGGGTGATGTACTATGTGCACTTCATAGACAGACAGCAGGAGAGCTGGGTGGATGAACATACCATGAGAATGTTAGGAGCAGAGGAATGTTTGTGTGCAAAGCTGGGTGATGTACTATGTGTACTTCATAGACAGACAGCAGGAGAGCTGGGTGGATGAACATACCATGAGAATGTTAGGAGCAGAGGAAAGTCTGTGTGCAAAGCTGGGTGATGTACTATGTGCACTTCATAGACAGACAGCAGGAGAGCAGGAGAGCTGGGTGGATGAATATACCATGAAAATGCTAGGAGCAGAAGAAAGTCTGTGTGCAAAGCTGGGTGATGTACTATGTGCACTTCATAGACAGACAGCAGGAGAGCAGGAGAGCTGGGTAGATGAACATACCATGAGAATGCTAGGAGCAGAGGAAAGTCTGTGTGCAAAGCTGGGTGATGTACTATGTGTACTTCATAGACAGACAGCAGGAGAGCTGGGTGGATGAACATACCATGAGAATGCTAGGAGCAGAGGAAAGTCTGTGTGCAAAGCTGGGTGATGTACTATGTGCACTTCATAGACAGACAGCAGGAGAGCAGGAGAGCTGGGTGGATGAACATACCATGAGAATGCTAGGAGCAGAGGAAAGTCTGTGTGCAAAGCTGGGTGATGTACTATGTGCACTTCATAGACAGACAGCAGGAGAGCTGGGTGGATGAACATACCATGAGAATGCTAGGAGCAGAGGAAAGTCTGTGTGCAAAGCTGGGTGATGTACTATGTGCACTTCATAGACAGACAGCAGGAGAGCAGGAGAGCTAGGTGGATGAACATACAATGAGAATGCTAGTAGCAGAGGAAAGTCTGTGTGCAAAGCAGGGTGATGTACTATGTGCACTTCATAGACAGACAGCAGGAGAGCAGGAGAGCTGGGTGGATGAACATACCATGAGAATGCTAGGAGCAGAGGAAAGTCTGTGTGCAAAGCTGGGTGATGTACTATGTGCACTTTATAGACAGATAGCAGGAGAGCAGGAGAGCTGGGTGGATGAATATACCATGAGAATGCTAGGAGCAGAGGAAAGTCTGTGTGCAAAGCTGGGTGATGTACTCTGTGCACTTCATAGACAGACAGCAGGAGAGCAGGAGAGCTGGGTAGATGAACATACCATGAAAATGCTAGGAGCAGAGGAAAGTCTGTGTGCAAAGCTGGGTGATGTACTATGTGTACTTCATAGACAGACAGCAGGAGAGCTGGGTGGATGAACATACCATGAGAATGCTAGGAGCAGAGGAAAGTCTGTGTGCAAAGCTGGGTGATGTACTATGTGCACTTCATAGACAGACAGCAGGAGAGCAGGAGAGCAGGAGAGCTGGGTGGATGATCATACCATGAGAATGCTAGGAGCAGAGGAAAGTCTGTGTGCAAAGCTGGGTGATGTACTATGTGTACTTCATAGACAGACAGCAGGAGAGCTGGGTGGATGAACATATAATGAGAATGCTAGGAGCAGAGGAAAGTCTGTGTGCAAAGCTGGGTGATGTACTATGTGCACTTCATAGACAGACAGCAGGAGAGCAGGAGAGCTGGGTGGATAAATATACCATGAGAATGCTAGGAGCAGAGGAAAGTCTGTGTGCAAAGCTGGGTGATGTACTATGTGCACTTCATAGACAGACAGCAGGAGAGCAGGAGAGCTGGGTGGATGAACATACCATGAGAATGCTAGGAGCAGAGGAAAGTCTGTGTGCAAAGCTGGGTGATGTACTATGTGCACTTCATAGACAGACAGCAGGAGAGCTGGGTGGATGAACATACCATGAGAATGCTAGGAGCAGAGGAAAGTCTGTGTGGTATTACCTGGCAAGGGGACCCCTCCTTGCTTCCAGGCATGACATCACCCCCTGTGAGGGAGGCAATGCCACTGAGGCAACCAGACTCATGGGGAGCCACATTCCTCCCTAGTGAAATTCAGTACTCCCGGACTGAGAAAACATTAATAAATGAACAATTAATAACAATTAATGAAATTTACAGTCTTAAAAAATGAAAAAATTACAAAATCCCTAAAAGAAAAACAACAACACATTCACAACAGCGCCTAGTCCTTACACTGCCATCCAGGAATTGTCTTTGTCCGCGTACCTGGAGTTTGGTTGGTGAGAACCGCCTTAACCCACTTTGTGTATCAACTATGGGCGTGGCTATGGGGCACTCTGTCGGTGGGCCTGGTTTTCGGCCACGCCAGTGGCTTATTTTCAAGGCCAAATTGGGGTAATTTTGTACAAGTATGGTCCTGGCCACACATAGTCCTTTGGCCCAATTGTCATTCAACAGGTTATTATGAATATTTTTAAAAGTTCATACAGTAAGTCTCTGTAGGCTCCCATGCTTAATGGTTGCAATTTTACACACTATTAACTTATTTGCATTATCAACACATTTATATTTTAGTCCCTATACTGGGCCAGGACTTAAACTCTGGTAGTACTGGTGGATCTTTGTTGCACTGGTACTGGTAGTGACCTAACCGGATTCACTGTGCTTGCTACTATTAGTGTAGTGCGCTTTCTATTGGCTACGCTACAGGTGACTCTGTGTAGCACAGGTATACCTGATTTTCTAGGACTACTCCTGCTCACTATGGGCATGACAGATTCACTGCTGACAGGGGGTGGATTCTCTTGCTCCGCTGCTAGTGTAGCATCTGCTGCTTGAGCACGGTGATCTTCAGGCTGGTCTTGAGTCGCATCTCTTTCTGGCACTACTAGCTGGGGAAAGGTCAAAAAGGGTACGACTATGGCCTGGTACACTCTTTTCAAATTTGGGGGGAACTCGCCGAGTGCTGTGCATATTTTTTCCTCCACTTCTTCCATTGGCTGAGGAATGTCTTGGTCTTCAATCCTCTCCTTCAGTTGGTCAGGGCATAGTTTTAGATGATCCCTCGACACTGCCACTGAGGTTTCCCCTCCATCTTTACTGATGAGACACACCTTGGTGTTATCAAAGTCTGAAGGTAAAATGGTGTATGGCTCAACCTCCCACTGATCATCTAGTTTGTGAGCTCGTCTCTTTCTTTTGAGTACCGGTTCTCCAGACGACAAGAGAACTGCAGGGGCGTGCTGATTATAGTTTCTTTCCTGCCTCTGTCTTGCTTGGGACAAACTTTGTTCCATGCACTCTTGCGCTTTGCGGTATTGCTGTTGCCCCTGTTATGACCCCAATGGCGAGGGTCTCAGAGGAACGTGGAAGTCTGCAGAATACAAAAATCCAGCTCATAGGGCAGTGGTAACTGGGTTGACCATATATCTACTCCTAACGCCAACACTAGAAGTAGCCGGGGATCATTCCTACGTTGATTCTAGATGACACGCGCCAGCCGGAGAATCTAGCTACCCCTAGTAGAGGAAAACAAAGACCTTTCTTGCCTCCAGAGAAGGGGACCCCAAAGCTGGATAGAAGCCCCCCACAAATAATGACGGTGAGGTAAGAGGAAATGACAAACACAGAAATGAACCAGGTTTAGCACAGAGAGGCCCGCTTACTGATAGCAGAATAAAGAAAGGTAACTTATATGGTCAACAAAAACCCTATCAAAATCCACACTGGAAATTCAAGAACCCCCGAACCATCTAACGGTCCGGGGGGAGAACACCAGCCCCCTAGAGCTTCCAGCAAAGGTCAGGATATAGATTTGGAACAAGCTGGACAAAAATACAAAACCAAAACAAATAGCAAAAAGCAAAAGGCAGACTTAGCTGATATAACTGGAACCAGGATCAGTAGACAAGAGCACAGCAGACTAGCTCTGATAACTACGTTGCCAGGCATAGAACTGAAGGTCCAGGGAGCTTATATAGCAACACCCCTAACTAACGACCCAGGTGCGGATAAAAGGAATGACAGAAAAACCAGAGTCAAAAAACTAGTAACCACTAGAGGGAGCAAAAAGCAAATTCACAACAGTACCCCCCCCTTAGTGAGGGGTCACCGAACCCTCACCACGACCACCAGGGCGATCAGGATGAGCGGCATGAAAGGCACGAACTAAATCGGCCGCATGAACATCAGAGGCGACCACCCAGGAATTATCCTCCTGACCATAGCCCTTCCACTTGACCAGGTACTGAAGCCTCCGCCTGGAGAGGCGAGAATCCAAGATCTTCTCCACCACGTACTCCAACTCGCCCTCAACCAACACAGGAGCAGGAGGCTCAGCAGAAGGAACTACAGGCACAATGTACCGCCGCAACAAGGACCTATGAAATACATTGTGAATAGCAAACGACACAGGAAGATCCAGACGAAAAGATACAGGATTAAGGATTTCCAATATCTTGTAAGGCCCAATAAAACGAGGTTTAAATTTGGGAGAGGAGACCTTCATAGGAACAAAGCGGGAAGAAAGCCATACCAAATCCCCAACGCGTAGTCGGGGACCCACACCGCGGCGGCGGTTGGCAAAGCGCTGAGCCTTCTCCTGTGACAACTTCAAGTTGTCCACCACATGATTCCAGATCTGCTGCAACCTATCCACCACAGAATCCACCCCAGGACAGTCAGAAGGCTCCACATGACCCGAAGAAAAGCGAGGATGGAAACCAGAGTTGCAGAAAAAAGGCGAAACCAAGGTGGCGGAACTAGCCCGATTATTAAGGGCAAACTCAGCCAACGGCAAGAATGTCACCCAATCGTCCTGATCAGCAGAGACAAAACACCTCAGATAAGCCTCCAAAGTCTGATTGGTTCGCTCCGTCTGTCCATTAGTCTGAGGATGGAAAGCAGACGAAAACGACAAATCAATGCCCATCCTACTACAAAAGGATCGCCAGAACCTGGAAACGAACTGGGATCCTCTGTCTGACACAATATTCTCAGGGATGCCGTGCAAACGAACCACGTTCTGGAAAAACACAGGAACCAGATCGGAAGAGGAAGGCAGCTTAGGCAAAGGAACCAAATGGACCATCTTGGAGAAGCGATCACATATCACCCAGATAACGGACATGCCCTGAGATAGCGGAAGATCAGAAATGAAATCCATGGAGATATGTGTCCAAGGTCTCTTTGGGACAGGCAAGGGCAAGAGCAAACCGCTGGCACGAGAACAGCAAGGCTTAGCTCGAGCACAAGTCCCACAGGACTGCACAAATGACCGCACATCCCTTGACAAGGAAGGCCACCAAAAGGACCTGGCCACCAGATCTCTGGTGCCAAAAATTCCCGGGTGACCTGCCAACACCGAGGAATGAACCTCGGAAATGACTCTGCTGGTCCATTTATCCGGGACAAACAGTCTGTCAGGTGGACAAGACTCAGGCCTATCAGCCTGAAATCTCTGCAACACACGTCGCAGATCCGGAGAAATAGCTGACAAGATAACTCCATCTTTAAGAATACCAACAGGATCAGCGACTCCAGGAGCATCAGGCACAAAGCTCCTAGAAAGAGCATCGGCCTTCACATTCTTTGAACCTGGTAAATACGAGACAACAAAATCAAAGCGGGAGAAAAACAATGACCAGCGGGCCTGTCTCGGATTAAGGCGTTTAGCAGACTCGAGATACATCAGATTTTTGTGATCAGTCAAGACCACCACACGATGCTTAGCACCCTCGAGCCAATGACGCCACTCCTCAAATGCCCATTTCATGGCCAACAACTCCCGATTGCCCACATCATAATTTCGCTCGGCAGGCGAAAACTTCCTAGAGAAAAAGGCACAAGGTTTCATAACAGAGCAACCAGGGCCTCTCTGCGACAAAACGGCCCCTGCCCCAATTTCCGAAGCATCCACCTCAACCTGGAAGGGAAGTGAGACGTCAGGCTGGCACAAAACAGGCGCCGAAGTAAACCGGCGTTTCAACTCCTGGAAAGCCTCCACGGCAGCAGGAGCCCAGTTAGCTACATCGGAGCCCTTCTTGGTCATATCCGTCAAAGGTTTCACAATGCTAGAAAAATTAGCGATAAAACGACGGTAGAAGTTAGCGAAGCCCAAGAACTTCTGAAGACTCTTAACTGACGAGGGCTGAGTCCAATCAAGAATAGCTCGGACCTTGACTGGGTCCATCTCCACAGCAGAAGGGGAAAAAATGAACCCCAAAAAGGGAACCTTCTGTACACCAAAGAGACACTTTGAGCCCTTGACAAACAAAGAATTTTCACGCAAAATTTTAAAGACCAACCTGACCTGCTCCACATGCGAATCCCAACTATCAGAAAAAACCAAAATATCATCCAGATAAACAATCAAAAATTTATCCAGATACTTCCGGAAAATGTCATGCATAAAGGACTGAAAAACTGAAGGCGCATTGGAGAGCCCAAAAGGCATCACCAAGTACTCAAAATGACCTTCGGGCGTATTGAATGCGGTTTTCCATTCATCACCTTGCTTAATGCGCACAAGGTTGTACGCACCACGAAGGTCTATCTTGGTGAACCACTTGGCACCCTTAATCCGGGCAAACAAGTCTGACAACAGAGGCAAAGGATACTGAAATTTAACAGTGATTTTATTTAAAAGCCGATAATCAATACAAGGTCTCAAAGATCCGTCCTTTTTTGCCACAAAAAAGAATCCCGCACCAAGAGGGGACGAAGACGGACGAATATGTCCTTTCTCCAGAGACTCCTTGATATATGAACGCATAGCGGTATGTTCAGGTACCGACAGATTAAACAGTCTTCCCTTAGGAAATTTACTGCCTGGGATCAAATCTATAGCACAGTCACAGTCCCTATGAGGAGGCAGTGCACTGGACTCAGACTCACTGAAGACATCCTGATAATCAGACAAATACTCCGGAACTTCCGAAGGCGTAGAAGAAGCAATAGACACAGGCAGGGAATCCCCATGAATACCACGACAGCCCCAACTTGAGACTGACATAGCCTTCCAGTCCAGGACTGGATTATGGGTCTGTAACCATGGCAGCCCTAAAACAACCAAATCATGCATTTTATGTAAAACCAGGAAACGTATCACCTCGCGGTGTTCAGGAGTCATGCACATGGTAACCTGTGTCCAATACTGCGGTTTATTTGCTGCCAATGGTGTAGCATCAATACCCCTAAGAGGAATAGGATTTTCTAATGGTTCAAGAGTAAAACCACAGCGCTTAGCAAATGAGAGATCCATGAGACTCAGGGCAGCACCTGAATCTACAAACGCCATGACAGGATAAGATGACAGTGAGCAAATCAAAGTTACAGACAGAATAAATTTAGGTTGCAAATTACCAACGGTGACAGGACTAACAACCTTAGCTATACGTTTAGAGCATGCTGAGATAACATGTGTAGAATCACCACAGTAGTAGCACAAGCCATTCCGGCGTCTATGAATTTTCCGCTCATTTCTAGTCAGGATTCTATCACATTGCATTAAATCAGGTGTCTGTTCAGACAACACCATGAGGGAATTTGCGGTTTTTCTATCACATTGCACCGAATTAGGTGTCTGTTCAGACAACACCATGAGGGAATTTGCGGTTTTGCGCTCCCGCAACCGCCGGTCAATTTGAATAGCCAGTGCCATAGTGTCATTCAGACCTGTGGGAATGGGAAAACCCACCATAACATTCTTAATGGCTTCAGAAAGGCCATTTCTAAAATTAGCGGCCAGTGCACACTCGTTCCAATGTGTCAGCACGGACCATTTCCGAAATTTTTGGCAATACACTTCAGCCTCGTCCTGCCCCTGAGACATAGCCAGCAAGGCCTTTTCTGCCTGAATCTCAAGATTGGGTTCCTCATAAAGTAAACCGAGCGCCAGAAAAAACGCATCAAGATCAGCCAATGCCGGATCTCCTGGCGCCAGCGAAAAAGCCCAATCCTGAGGGTCGCCCCGTAAGAACGAAATCACAATTTTTACTTGCTGAGCAGAATCTCCAGATGAACAGGGTCTCAGGGACAAAAACAATTTACAATTATTCACGAAATTCCTAAACTTAAACCTGTCTCCGGAAAACAGTTCAGGAATCGGTATTTTAGGTTCTGACCTAGGATTTCTGATAACATAGTCTTGTATGCCCTGCACACGAGTAGCCAGCTGGTCCACACTTGTAATCAAGGTCTGGACATTCATGTCTGCAGCAAGCATAGCCACTCTGAGGTAAAGGGGAAGAAGAAAAAAAAAAAAAAAAAACTCTGAATCTTCTTTCTTATAATCCCTCTTCTGCAATGCATTAAACATTTAATACTGGCCTGGCAAACTGTTATGACCCCAATGGCGAGGGTCTCAGAGGAACGTGGAAGTCTGCAGAATACAAAAATCCAGCTCATAGGGCAGTGGTAACTGGGTTGACCATATATCTACTCCTAACGCCAACACTAGAAGTAGCCGGGGATCATTCCTACGTTGATTCTAGATGACACGCGCCAGCCGGAGAATCTAGCTACCCCTAGTAGAGGAAAACAAAGACCTTTCTTGCCTCCAGAGAAGGGGACCCCAAAGCTGGATAGAAGCCCCCCACAAATAATGACGGTGAGGTAAGAGGAAATGACAAACACAGAAATGAACCAGGTTTAGCACAGAGAGGCCCGCTTACTGATAGCAGAATAAAGAAAGGTAACTTATATGGTCAACAAAAACCCTATCAAAATCCACACTGGAAATTCAAGAACCCCCGAACCGTCTAACGGTCCGGGGGGAGAACACCAGCCCCCTAGAGCTTCCAGCAAAGGTCAGGATATAGATTTGGAACAAGCTGGACAAAAATACAAAACCAAAACAAATAGCAAAAAGCAAAAGGCAGACTTAGCTGATATAACTGGAACCAGGATCAGTAGACAAGAGCACAGCAGACTAGCTCTGATAACTACGTTGCCAGGCATAGAACTGAAGGTCCAGGGAGCTTATATAGCAACACCCCTAACTAACGACCCAGGTGCGGATAAAAGGAATGACAGAAAAACCAGAGTCAAAAAACTAGTAACCACTAGAGGGAGCAAAAAGCAAATTCACAACATGCCCCTCTGTATCCCAGTCTGCATCTGGTGATGTCATTTCAGGTGTTAGGACTCCCATGTCGAAGTCAATGGGTAACTTGCCAGGTCTCGCTCCCATCAAGTAGGCAGGTGTACAGTTGGTGGAGTTCACCGAAATATGGTTGTATAGATCTACTAAGTCCGGCAACTTCTCTGGCCACAGGTTTGGCTCTTCCAGGGGCAAGGTCTTCATCAAGTAAATTACCACCTGTTTCCTTTTCTAGCACATACCATTTGTCTGCGGATGGTACGGCGTCATCCTAATTTTCTTGCAAACTTACAGGTTACAGAACTCCTGGAACACCTCTGCCTCAGAGGCTGGGCTTTGGTCAGTGAGCACATGTTCAGGTTAACCGTGTGGTTGACAAAATTGTTTTTGAAACACTTTTGCTGCCATCTTTGCTGTTTGGTCTTTGACAGGCACGACTACCAGTAACTTTGAGTAAGGCTGCCATCACACTAGCAGTATATGGTCAGTATTTTACATCAGTATTTGTAAGCCTGTTATACTTTTCCTCTATTTGTTCCACTCCTGGTTTTGGCTTACAAATACTGCTGTAAAATACTGACCAAATACTGCTAGTGTGACGGCAGCCTAATGGTCCACTATGGTCAGAGCTTAGGTGTAGCCAGTCCTACTCGGAGTCAACTTCAAGTAATCCAAAGCTACCAGTTCAAGAGGCTGCTTTGTGATGATTGGCTGTAATGGGGCCCGCTGGCTGTTACAGTCTTTCTTGCGCAGGTTGCATGGGCCACACTCTTAGCCCCACCTCTCAATGGCTTTCCTCATGCCAATCCAGTAGAATCTCTCACGAAGTAGGACATCCAGTTTCTTCCACCCGAAGTGTTCTGCTCCATCGTCATTGCCTCTAAGACCATTGGCGCATCCCACTTCGGGGCTACCACTTGCCAGACCAATTCGTGTGTGCATGAGTTGATACTCCCCCGGCACAGCTTACCCTCATAGATGAACAGCTTGCCCTTCTCCTTCCACAACTGTTGTGTTTCCTGTAGAGCATCTGGGCCAGAGTGTGAGTCATCTTGGGTCAGCAATTCCTTTACTAGATGGACTGCTGGGTCACTACCCTGCTTCTCTGCCCATCCATGGTGGGGCAATTGGTTAAATGTAGCCTCTTGCACGACATAGTGCGTGTTACTCACACAATAGGAGCACTGGGCCACCTCGGGGCAGTGGAAGGCTGGTAACTCAACTTCTTCTAGCTCTTCCAGGTCTTCTCCCTTGTCTGGTAAATTGGGCATCATGGACAGCGCATCAGCATTAGGATTCTTATGCCCCGCTCTGTACTTAATAATAAACTCACAGTTGGACAGCCGGGCCATCGCTGTTCCAATGCACCTAGCCTTGCAGTTTCCAAGTGAGTCAGCAGATTATTGTCCATGAAGACGGGTAATGTATGAATCGCTCGGTCACAGCCCAGACTATGGCAATGAACTCCAACTTGAAGGAACTATAGTTGTCGGGGTTCCTTTCAATGGGATGAAGCTTCCTGCTGGCGTAGGCAATCACTCTCTCTCTGCTTTTCTGCACTTGTGACAGCACTGCTGACAATCCCATGTTGGCGTCAGTGTAAAGTATAAATGGTTGGTCATAGTCAGGGTAGACCAGGACTTCATCTCCTGTGAGAGCCAACTTCAACTGAGTGAAGGATTCTTCTAACTTTCATCACTGAATGCATTTGCAGATCTCTCAGCCTATTATAATTCAAAAGATGATGGAAAGAAAACTGTCCCACAGGAAAAACTGGATCATCCATAGAAATTAATTCATTATCGCCAGATTGATACAAATCAGGAGACTGGTCAAAATGACATTTAAGGGTTAGGTTTTGTTCTTATCAATTTAATCAATCTAATGACCCATCATTAATATGTGCTGCCAACAACATAGTTACATAGTTACATAGTTATTAAGGTTGGACTTTAAGTCCATCTAGTTCAACCCATAGCCTAACCTACCATGCCCTAACATGTTGATCCAGAGGAAGGCAAAAAAAAACCCATGTGGCAAAGAGTAAGCTCCACATTGGGGAAAAAAATTCCTTCCCGACTCCACATACGGCAATCAGACTAGTTCCCTGGATCATCGCCCTATCAAGGAATCTAGTGTATATACCCTGTAACATTATACTTTTCCAGAAAGGTATCCAGTCCCCTCTTAAATTTAAGTAATGAATCACTCATTACAACATCATACGGCAGAAAGTTCCATAGTCTCACTGATCTTACAGTATAGAATCTGCGTCTGTTATTATGCTTAAACCTTCTTTCCTCCAGACGTAGAGGATGCCCCCTTGTCCCTGTCTCAGGTCTATGATTAAAAAGATCATCAGAAAGGTCTTTGTACTGTCCCCTCATATATTTATACATAAAAATAAGATCACCCCTTAGTCTTCGTTTTTCCAACCTAAATAGCCCCAAGTGTAATAACCTTCGTTTTTCCAACCTAAATAGCCCCAAGTGTAATAACCTATCTTGGTATTGCAGACTCCCCAGTCCTCTAATAACCTTGGTCGCTCTTCTCTGCACCCGCTCTAGTTCAGCTATGTCTTTCTTATACACCAGAGACCAGAACTGTGCACAGTATTCTAAGTGTGGTCGAACTAGTGACTTGTATAGAGGTAAAATTATGTTCTCGTCATGAGCATCTATGCCTCTTTTAATGCATCCCATTATTTTACTTGCCTTTGTAGCAGCTGCCTGACACTGGCCACTGAATATGAGTTTGTCATCCACCCATACACCCAGGTCTTTTTCATTGACGGTTTTGCCCAGAGTTTTAGAATTAAGCACATAGTTATAGATCTTATTCCTTCTACCCAAGTGCATGACCTTACATTTATCCCCATTAAAGCTCATTTGCCATTTATCAGCCCAAGCTTCTAGTTTACATAAATCATCCTGTAATATAAAATTGTCCTCCCCTGTATTGATTACCCTGCAGAATTTAGTGTCATCTGCAAATATTGAAATTCTACTCTGAATGCCCCCTACAAGGTCATTAATAAATATGTTAAAAAGAAGAGGGCTCAATACTGAGTCCTGTGGTACCCCACTGCTAACCTCGACCCAGTCCGAGTGTGCTCCATTAATAACCATCCTTTGTTTCCTATCCCTGAGCCAGCTCTCAACCCACTAACACATATTTTCCCCTATCCCCATTATTCTCATTTTATGTATCAACCTTTTGTGTGGCACCGTATCAAAAGCTTTTGAAAAGTCCATATGCACTACGTCCACTGGGTTCCCTTGGTCCAGTCCGGAACTTACCTCTTCATAGAAGCTGATCAAATTAGTCTGACATGAACGGTCCCTAGTAAACCCATGCTGATACTGGGTCATGAGGTTATTCCTCTTCAGATACTACAGTATAGCATCTCTTAGAAAACCCTCCAGGATTTTACCCACAGTAGAGGTTAAGCTTACTGGCCTATAATTACCGAGTTCAGTTTTTGTCCCCTTTTTGAATATTGGCACCACATTTGCTATATGCCAGTCCTGTGGTACAGACCCAGTTATTATGGACTCTTTAAAGATTAAAAATAATGGTCTATCAATGACTGTACTTAATTCCTGCAGTACTCGGTGGTGTATTCCATCCGGGTCCTGAGATTTGTCAATTTTAGTGATTTTTTAGACGCCTGCTGGGTTAAGCAGGTGACACTTAAAGGGGGAATTTTTGTTATCACTGATAATATTGTCTGCCATGGGATTTTCTTTTGTAAATACTGATAAAAAAAAGTCGTTTAGCATATTGGCTTTTTCCTCATCCTCATCCACCATTTCACCCAGACTATTTTTAAGGGGGCCAACATTTTCATTTTTTAGTTTCTTACTATTTATGTAGTTAAAGAATATTTTGGGATTATTTTTACTCTCTCTGGCAATGAGTTTCTCTGTCTCAATTTTTGCTGCCTTGATTTGCTTTTTACAGAATTTGCTATTTTCTATGAAGCCGTCAGCTTTTTTATATATATAAATCAGTGTCATGCAACCATTAGAAGCAAATCCTCCCACATAGATTAAAATCAGCACGAAAATATAAAAATAAGTGATTACAAAGACAGTCCAACAGTCCAACAGTCTTGCTTTGACTATATACCAGTTATTTCAATATATACCAGTTATTTCAAGTACCGCAAGTTCATTAGCAGCTCAAAACAGATATGTAGTGCTAGTAAATACCTCCTTATACGATGGTGTCAGTCTCCAAAGTAGAGGTGCAGACCCAGATGCTATCCGGATAAAATCCGAGGTGGAAGAGATATTTCTTCAGGAGTGTAGTCCCGGCCGGTGACTAACACCCCCTAAACGTCCTCACTGATGGCGCGCACTAGAAGCCGGTGCATGCTTGGAGCCTGTGGCGCTGCAGACGCCGGAACAGGACCTTGCGTGACGTAGGTGATCATGTGACTATCCAAAGTAAGGAACGCTGTGGTTCTGGTGTCTGCAGCGCCACAGGCTCCAAGCGTGCACTGGCTTCTAGTGCGCACCATCAGTGAGGACGTTTAGGGGGTGTTAGTCACCGGCCGGGACTGCACTCCTGAAGAAATATCTCTTCCACCTCGGATTTTATCCGGATAGCATCTGGGTCTGCACCTCTACTTCGGAGACTGACACCATCGTATAAGGAGGTATTTACTAGCACTACATATCTTATCATATTGAACTGCTAATGAACTTGCGGTACTTGAAATAACTGGTATATATTGAAATAACTGGTATATATTCAAAGCAAGACTGTCTTTATAATCACTTATTTTTAAATTTTCGTGCTGATTTTAATCTATGTGGGCGGATTTGCTGCTAATGGTTGCATGACATTGATTTATATAAATAAAAAAAGCTGTCGGCTTCATAGAAAATAGGAATTTTTTGTCATCATAAAGTGGAGATTATTTGCATAGCGCAAAACAAACCTAAGGTTTTATATATTCTATTGTTGACAATATTGGTGGTTTTTGTCCTGTTTTGCAGCTGCAAAAAATCTTTTTCCCCCTAATATTGCCGTTTTTTGCGCCGACCACTGTATACTTGAAAATTTTTTACAGAATTTATTTAATTTTTTGTATTTATTTAATGCCTCATCACTACCTACTTCCTTTAATTCTCTAAATGCTTTCTTTTTGTCACTTATTGCACCCCTTGCAGCTCTATTTAGCCATATTGGTTTCCTCCTATTTCTAGTATGTTTATTCCCATACGGTATATACTGTGCACAGGTCCTATCCAGGATGCTAATAAACGTCTCCCATTTTCTTTGGGTATTTTTATGTCTCAGGATATCATCCCAGTTAATCGCACCAAGATCCTCTCTCATCCGTTGGAAATTTGCCCTCCTGAAGTTTAGTGTCCTTGTAACCCCCCTACTACACATCTTATTAAAAGATACATGAAAACTTATTATTTTGTGATCACTATTCCCCAAGTGACCCCCAACCCTTATATTTGATATGCGGTCTGGCCTGTTGGTTAATATTAGGTCTAGCAGTGCCCCCCTTCTTGTTGGGTCCTGAACCAGTTGTGAAAGGTAATTGTCTCTCATAGTTGTCAAAAACCGATTACCTTTGCTGGAACTACAGGTTTCTGTTCCCCAATCTATTTCAGGGTAGTTGAAGTCCCCCATAATAATGACTTCTCCTTGAGTCGCAGCTTCATCTATTTGCTTTACGAGGATATTCTCCATTGCTTCTATTATTTTTGGAGATTTATAACAAACCCCTATCGGTAATTTATCATTTTTTCCCCCTCCCGTTATCTCCACCCACAGGGACTCTACATTTTCATTAAATTCACCTATATTATCACGCCGGATGGGTTTTAAGGACGATTTTACATACAGACACCCCCCCCCCTCGCTTATCTGTACTTTCATTTCTGAAAGTCCGTCCGTATCACTTATTGCTCCCATAAGCAGTAAAACAGAAAAAGCACAAAACTCCTCTTACATCAATAAAATCATATTTTATTTAACAAATTTAAAATAAGCTTCATTACATAATTCAGTCTCAACCAAAATACCTCAGATTTGATGGACTGACAAGCTACTAATCTCACAAAACACAGAGTTTACGCAGTAAATTCAGTATATATTGTTCAATACCAAGGCTAATTAGTAAAATATTTCTACACCTCTCTATTAGCGTTGTGTCAAACCACAGTTCATGCATAGAAAGGGTGATAAACATAATGATCTAGCCAATTCAATTTGACCTCCTAAATATCACAACATTAAATGCCACCAATTTCCATTTTGCCCTTATAACCATAGGAGGCAAACTATCTAATGTTGCCAGAATTTAAAAATAAATAACCACTGCTATACTTACAAATATGTGAGAAGAGTGCCCACTCCCTCTTCCCCGACGCGCGTTTCATCCACACTTATTCAGGGGGCGTGTTGAGGAAGAGGGAAATCCTGTCTCTTATACCGCACTGTGTTTAATGAAGTTTATTTTAAATTTGTTAAATAAAATATGATTTTATTGATGTAAGAGGAGTTTTGTGCTTTTTTTGTTCACATCAAGTAAAGTTTTAAAACTATTAAATCTTTTAACAGGGCAGAAACCCAGACCCTTACTTAGCAAAGCTATTTGTGCATCTGACTAAATAAAGCTCGACAAGTTCCAAACAGGACATGTTAATAACGTCTCTTGTTCCGGAGGAGATAAGACCTTACGTTTATGTTTCCTCCGCTCTCTCCTGTATAGTTCTTTTGAGATAGAGGGAACATCTGTATTCAGTCTATCTTGATAGCACCCCTTGTGTGAACTATGGCCAAAAGAGGTATCAGAATAATCCTCTGAATGGTTCAAATTGGAACTTGAAGAGCACACTGATTCTAGTGATGTAGTGAAGCTGACTCTTCTTCCTTTATCATTGTAGTTAGAATGATGAGATAGGAAGCGTTTGCTACTTTTTTTCCAGGGACGAAAATTTTTCTAGGTATATACCTGATTGAGTTCAAAGTCCTTTTTGTCTCTTATCACTTTAGTATGTTTAATGTCTGCTATGTCGCATTATGAACTCCACCATTTGCTGTATCACCATGAAACAAGGATTTTAATGGATTTGTCTAAATAAATTGAACTTTTATCCAAATTTCACTCTGGGATTTACTTCCTTTTTTTCTCTCTGTTGTGGACAACGCCTTTGATCCAGGCACCTCCATGCGTGAACCTCATTCACAGTCTATCAAGACACTTGTTCCTGTGCAAGCCTATATTCAAGGACTCATGCTTCAAACTGGTGGGCTGAATATTTCCCTTCCTTTTTTCCTTGCCTGCCAATACCCACTGGTGAGATCTAAGGTGCTGAAATAGTTAGCGGTTTTCAGTGCAGCTAATGATTCCTCATTTCTGGGTAACGGGTAGGCGTCCTTATGTGTAATGCGGTTAATCTGCCTGTAGTCAACACACTTCCTTATTGTACCATCTTTCTTTCTAACGAGGACTAACAGAGCTGCCCAGGGGCTACAACTGTCTCTGATCACCCCAGCCTCCTTCATCTCCCATAACTTTGGCACATTGATAGTGAGCTGGAGGTACAGACCGGTACCTCTCTTTAGTGGGCAGATGATCTCCTATGGGGATATGGTATTGGATTCCTTTTACCTGTTCAAAGTCTAGAGGGTGTTTGCTATTGGCCTGCTCATATTCTTGGACCACCCGGTAAGCCACATGCTTTTGGTGCAAAGGGGTGGAGTCAATGCCTATGTGCAGTTTCTGACACCAATCCTCCAGCTGTTCTGCAGAGCCATTGTCCTCCACCTGGTTGGATGGGACCAAGGGTTCAAACTCCCTGTATTGCGTTGTTGCTGATAGTGAACAGCTTAGCAAGGGTGGTGTATCGGGGTACATAGACCTCTTTTTCCCCACAATTCAGGATGTGTATTGGTACCCTCCCTTTTCGGTCATCGACTACCCCTCTGGCTGTCAGGATGGTGGGTCTACTATAGAAGTTCATAGGTTCTTCCAGGGCCTGGTAGTCTTGACCCCTGAGGCCTATTGCTGTTCGACACCAGATTAACACTTCACTCCTAGGGGGTATTGCAATGGGGATTGGATCACTCACTCTGACACTGCCCACTTCTCCAACAGACAGCTTTATCTGTTGTCTCTGCATCAGGGCTTTGATCTCTTTTTGCAGGACACGCTGCTCACCGGAACTGGCAGTTTCGGGTACCTGCTGCAATATAACAATAACCTCGCCAAGACAATTTTCTATCAAATTGGTACCTAAGATCATCATTGGGTTACATTCTCGATGGTCAATATCTACAATTATTAGACCTTGGGCTTTGAACTCTACTCGCCCCACCTTAATGGTCACCACCTTATACCCTACTTGTGGCAAATGTTGACCATTGCTGGCAACTATTGTTAAATCATTATCTGGGCTGCGGGTAATATCAGAGTCAGCCTAGTACCGTTTGCAAAGAATATATGGCCTAGTCATCACCTGGGAGCCGGTATCCAGTAAAGCATTCATCGGGATGCCATCAATCATTTTTTGTACCCTAAATTGCTACCAAGTAAAATTTTAACTCAATCCACCAAAAACAAGTCTCCACTCAGGACCGTCATCTGTCAACAGAAATATAGGAGGTATCCACATAACTGGAAGCACAAAGGCTCTGGAAAAACAACATGACTTCCCCACCCTCCCAATAGGAATACAGCCAAATCTGTGCTTCCAAATGCCTGCCTCCCCCCTTCTCAACCCTATCCTGTTACTAAATCACAGTTAGAGTCCACATGTTTGGCACTACTGTAGTGAGGAGAACCTACTTAATTTATGAGGTTCATATCTCCAGAAACACAAGAGGGTCACAATGTACAGGGCACCACAATGTTTTGGGTATTACATTGGCATATTTGCAATTTTGCTCTGCAATACACAATGCTACTTGTTTCTGGAAAACACCCATGGAGTCAAAATCATTACTACATCTGTAGATGAATTCCCAAAGCAGTGTATATTCCAAAGTGGGGTCACTTAAATGAAGTCTCTCGTGTTCTGGCACTTAGGGTCCAGCAAATGGAGTCTGCAAACTATTCCAGGAAAATCAGTCATGACAAGGATGCCCTCTGTCTCCGGCCCTCTTCACACTTGCCATGCAACCCTTGGCAGACTTATGGGAGGTTACTTTGCTTGAACGTTGCATAACTTTAAAAATATAAAAAGTGCAAACATGTAGAAGGTGCAAAACATAGCATTTTAAGCAAGTTTATGTAGCAGGTTGTGAGATCCTGCACCGGTGTTTCCTCCTCACTAACTGTTCTTGGTGCAACATGGGGGACCCATCTCAACCCCCAACGTAGGCCCCAGGCTTGGCATGGGGCATAACTGGTCTCCTTTCTGGACCACTTCTTCGGCGATTTTTGTTTCTGCTTCAGTGTGAGTATCAAAGGTGTCCTTCAGCCTGGATAAGATTTGTTTGACATTCCCTTTATCAGTGTCCGGCCAGAACTTTACTTCCCTCTGGGCCACAGTGGTTAACTGACCAATGAGGATGTTAACTTTTTGCTCCTCAGAAAGGGGATACACTTTGAACAAACTGCAGAGTCTCTCCTTAAAATCACTCAGGGTGAGCGACTCCCCTGAGTATTGCGGTAACCAGGCCACTCCCGGTATGTATGACATTGATAGCGGCATTATGGGGACTGCAGCGGTGGGTGCCAGATCTTGCTGCACTCTAGAGGCTGCATCTGCCGCCGGATTCTGCTGTACTATGGGAGCTGTGGCTGCATCCGCCACTGAATCTTGCGGCGCTATGGGGGCTGCGGCTGCGTCCGCTGCTAGCTCTCCACCTCAGCTGGAAATGTTCCTCCCCCCTAGTTAACCTCAGCCAGGCACAGCATTTTGTTACCTTGATCAGCGGCTGCTCCACCTGCGGGTTGGAAGAACTCCTTCTAGTCTCCAAGTCGGGGTTTCTTGCTTTCCACCCGCTCACAGCATAATGCGCCAGAGCTTCACTTCGCGCCCTTTCTTCTGGGTGCCACCCAGCACACCCCTTCTGCTTTCCACACGCCGTGTGGCACTGTAATGGTGGCAATTTCACAGTCCAATAAAGTCTATGGCACACAGCACCCAGCGATGCCGGAGTACGAATCCTGTTCGTGATGCCAAGATGGAGCGCCTGTTCTTGATGCCAAGAGGGAATAAAGTGGAGTGAGAAATAAAGTCTAATGTAGTAATGTTCGTGATGCCACCTGTGGTACTCGGCCAGGGGTGGCCGACGCTGCTTAAAGAGATCCGCTGGGGCTGAAGGTAATGCAGCTTACATGGTTTTGCTCTCCACAGGTGGAGTGGAGGCCCCAGTGCTACTAGGACAGTCTAAGAGGGGTTGTAGATGTTGAGGTGCAGGAAAGAATTGGAGGACACAGTGTTGCAGTCTCTTTACCTTTTACTGGTGGAATTGCAGTCCAGGGCGCAGATTACAGGTGATCTTGAAATCCGGGCAACCTGGAAGCGGTTCGGAATCCCCCTAGCCAGGTGGGGTTGGAAGCCTTCCTTTCTGCACTGTTTGCAAGGTTCTTGATGCATTAGCTTTCCTCAAGTCCCTCTCTCAATCTGTCCCTCAGGTGGAGCACTACCCACATGGCAGGCAGCTCGAGCCTTTTTACAGGTGTCCCTTCTCTTGTGCTGACTGACTCCAGGCTCTAATCTGCTGCTGTGCCTTTGGGTGTCATTTGTGGCCAGGAGACCTGCAATCTCCCACCCTCTGGTTTCTGCTGTGGGGCATACAGTTCCCACACAAACTCCCGACTCCGGTGCCCGGTTTCTTGTGCTCAAACCTGGAGTGAACCCAATCACAGCTCCACTCCAGCTTCTCTCTCCTCCTGTGTTTCCTCTCCCTTCACTGTCTCATACAGACTGCCCACTAACTCTTCCTCTAAGCCAGAACTTATAGGGAAGCTACCCTGAAACTGGGTCTAGAGCTCCCCCTTCTTGCCTGGAGTCAGGAAAGTGTTGTATGCTAGTGTTACCTGCTAAGGGAATTCCTTTTCACTTCCAGGTATGGCATCACCCTCCCCAAGAGGCAGGCAATACCATTGTGGCATCCGGACTCCTGGGGTGCCACACTATTATGCTTTATGAACATATCAAAGCTACTAGAACTGACATGTGGGACTCTTTCTTCAAGATTTGGAACCCATGGATGGAGTTAGACCTGAGCACACAACTAAACCAGGCCCTGCGTTTGTCTCCTGGATGGACCAAGGCCTAAAAATTTTGAAAAGGTGGATCAATACACAAAACTGGATTCTTGAATATTTACATCTGATGGACTAGGCCCAGTTATCTTATAATATTGTATTATCCTTTTACGTACTTTCAACATATATCCTGCGTATGACATGACACAATTTTAATATATTATATAGTTGACAATGAAGATAATGTCGATATAAAATATATTGTGGACTATCTGTTTCCCTTTCTTTTGTACTATCCTACCTTTGTCTATGGCTTGTCTTCCCTTATGTCAAATTTGTATTGGTTAATTGTTATTGAAATGTTGCACCTCTCCTACATCGGAGAATAACTGCAAGCAATTGTATATTTTCAATACCATATACTTCAATAAAATTTATTAAAACTAAAGCAACATTTTCAAGGAAAAACAGTAGTTTTTTACCCCTGTGGTTAATCGGCTCACTCAGCTGTACACGGAGGTAGACACAGGACCACTGTCTCTTGAAGGCTATGAACATAAGGATGAATGACTTCGGGGAGATCAAAACATCCAACACCGCGGAGACACCATCACGTGTTTCTCAACGCAGTGATCCAGAATACTGCCCCCATCCCTTATGGGAAATATGCAAATGCATGTAGAAAAGCCGCGGAGACACCATCACGTGTTTCTCAACGCAAGCAATGAATAGCCAGGTCTTTCACCGGGAAGGAACAACCATGGGAAGGGCAGCATCCAATAAAGGAAAACCACCTATGCCAAAACATGGTATCCATCCACAGACAGCTGTTTCGGGGTATTTGCCCCTCATCAGTGTGGAGTAGGAAACTGGCTATTAGGAGCAGTGCCTAGTGAAAAGGCTATGAACATAAGGATGAATGACCTCGGGGAGATCAAAACATCCAACACCGCGGAGACACCATCACGTGTTTCTCAACGCAGCCAGACACTTTTGGCTGAGCCATAATTGTGACGCTACCCTTCTCAGAGTAAGGGGCATTGATGCCCTGGAAACTAATATTCGTGGGGGTAAGACATCCCAGCACCTAGCCCACCTCGAATCTCGCTGGATATGGAGGTTAAATACGTTACATCTCTCGGGACTTAATGAACAAATTAGTTTTTCCCCATTTTTGTGATGCCGCACTGCTGTTGTGTCTATTGTACATCCTGTGCTATTACAATCTCATTGTTTTTATATTTATGTGTGTTGCATATTTCTAACTCTGTATTTTATTATTTTTAGTTTTGATGACCTGTTGTTCCATTTTGGCCTCCACATGATAGTCCATTTCAACTGTTGGATTATTCTTTACAAGACCGTCGTATCTATTTATCAATATTTTGTATATTACCATGTTGTAATTATATTATGATTGCTATTTTTGTCTTGCTACAACATAATATGGTATATTATACACTTCATGTTTTTGGGTGTCCTTTTGACTTTTTGAGACACTCGTTTGTCACTTTCATATCGTGACATTGTTTTGTCTTCTTACCTCTTTGTTTAATTGCTAATTTTCCCCGTATATTCATTGATATTTGTGTGCTGCCTGTGTACGCATGCGCGTCCGGCCCGCCGTGTCCTTCGGCTCTCGGCGTCTCCCAGGTGATGCGACACCACAGTGCATCACTGTGCTGTGTGCCCACCTCCCCTTGACGCGGACGCCGATGGACGGGGTGTGTGCTCCGGGTGCGCATGCATCGCCAGCGGTGCAGTGCACTTTTATATCATGGCACATTTTCCAGGTCTTGTTGTGTCTCTGATGCTGCCATTGGGTCTTATGATTTATATATATATACCTCTTCCCTATAATTATACTTACCCTGGTGATATCTGATAGCGCATTACGGTACCATGGTAAGGCTACATCATTTCCGGTTTCTGCCTATTGGTCCGGGTCCTCTTTTTAAACTGCACACTTTTGATTGTAACCACACCCCCTGATGAAGGCTCCGCCGAAACGCGCGTCAGGGTGATGTGGTGACCCTTGGCTTTCTGCTGTGCCCCTTCCTGACTGTTCTTGGTAACCTTTTGGTCCCGTATCCGGGTATGTTATACTATTCTTATTTGTTTTTTTACCGTGGTTACACACCCGGATGCGTGCCTATATATTTATATTTATATGTTAGGGGCTATCAGTGTGATCTATATGTACATTTCATCACATATATTATGGCATCACTTAACATGTGATGCGAACTTCCTATAATCTAGCAGCCATGGTTTACCCATCCCACTTTGTTTGATTGTATATATGCACTTAAATCGTTAAAATAAAATGGTAGCACAAAGCACAGCCCTTCTGAGAGCTGAGTTCCTCCCGCTCACCGCAAGCAGAACACAGACGGTTCAAATTGGTTCCAGCACAACTGCTTCTCTGGAGTGTTTCCTCTCCAGACACTGAACAGCTACTTCCTCTTGAAACCAGGGATTTAAGCTCCAGACCACACGCTGGGGAGGAGATAAGGTGGACACCCTCCTACCCACTCTACATAAAATTCAGCCCATTATGCAAATTGACTGTTAATCCTTCACTGCACTTGTGCTCGAGGAAAATCTCTGAGTTTCATATCACTGACGCCATTAAGAGCAGTGAAACATATCTCCCCACCAGCACTTTCCAGTGACTTTGTCACAGCACATATAGGGTATCAGAAATTACACAACAAACTGTGGTGCCTATTTTTATCTTTTACTTTTGTAGAAATGAAAATGTAAAAAAATGTAATTTTCCATTTCTTTTTTCCAAGTTAAATTAATTTCTTTGAAGCATGTAAACTTTCTATACACTGTTTTGAATACTATGTGGATGCAGATTTTGAAATTGTGTCGTTTGCCAGTTTTCTGACATCTAGGCTCCTCAAAGTCACTTCAAAAGGGAAGTGGTCCCTAAAAATATAGGTTTTGTAAATTTCATTGAAAAAAATGAAAAAATGCTGATAAACGTTTAACAGTTCTAACAATTTAACCAGAAAATACAGTTATTTCAAGAATAATACTAATTATTCACCGCCGGAGCCCACATCAAAGGGACGGATACCGACATCGGTGTACTACTGTTGGTAAGGGGTTAAAGATGTCAGCTCGGTACACAAAAAATAAGCCTTCAACTCACCCAAGATGATGAAAAATGATGACGCCACGGGTATCGGAAAATGGCACAATTTTTTTTGTAATAAAATTTTGAACTTTTTTCACCACTTAGATAAAAAAAAAAACCTAGACATGTTTGGTGTCTATGAACCTGAAATGACATGGAGAATCATAATGGCAAGTCATTTTTAGTATTTATTGAACCTAGTAAAAATGTCAAACGAAAAACAAGTGTGGGATTGCACTTTTTTCAATTTCACCACACTTGGAAGTTTTCTCCCGTTTTCTAGTACACGACATGGTAAAACCAATGATGCCATTCAAAAGTACAACTTGTCCCACAAAAAACAAGCCCTCTCACAGCCATATTGATGGAAAAATAAAAACTTATGGCTCTGGGAAGAAGGGGAGCGAAAAATGAAAACGCAAAACCAAAAAAAGCTTTTGGGGTTAAGGGGTTAAGTTGGTGTTGTGCATGCCAGTCTTAATGAATGTGCTCACTGGAGTACAATGCACCTAATTTATAGTAAGGCACATGTCAGCTAACTGACATGGTCCTCCACCAGAAATGCACTTCAGTCAGGTGCTAGAGTACATATTTGGAGGAAGTTACACCACTAAAGTGGTGTAACATGTTATAAATTTGACAGACAGCCATGTCCCACCTATTTTTGGCCTTGTAGCTGGTTGGGACTCTGTAAACACCTTAATGAATCGGCCCCATTGTGTCTGTTGTAGAGTTATTTATAGATTCCTAAAATATTTAAAAAATGAATCTAGCTTTACTAGACTAGTTTTACTACATATCTTTAAAGAAGTGCTCCTTACTAGAAGAGAAAAGTATGTTTGTACATACTATGTTTTCTCATGTTTTCCACAGCATTCATACCAAATACAGTAATGTAATTAGTGCTGGATCCTGCCTGCCATTAAAATTATAGGTTTTCAGTCAAGGAGAGGCATATAAGGATAGGGTCCAAACAAAGAGGTTCACCTTGTCATAGCTATTGGGTTACCATGAATTGGCCAATTGGTGCGCTAAGTACCTTCATTTTTTAACATATTTTTTAAAGCAGTAATGCAGTTCCAATTTCATTTATTCAATGTTTGCATATTTTAGCATTTCAGAGTGTGGCAGTATTTTCTTGGTTATAATCAGAGATGAGCAAATACACTATTTGTTACTTGCATGTCTGTTCGGGCTATTCGTTACTTGGTGAGTAATTTGCTTTTTGCCTCGGTATATTGGAGTGACTCGTCCAGCATGTTTGGCGCTTTATTTACAGCCAATTAACATGATGAACTTGCTTGCCAATCACAGTAATGCTGGCATCATCTTTAGTGTGGCATTACTGTGATTGGCTGGCCTTACAGCATCATAGGGGATATTTAATCCCTGCCGGCACCATCTTGTGCACATTGCAGCCGGAAACAGCTAAGTGAGAGCAATAATGTTCCTTGAGGCTCATACTCATTTGTGAGAAAAAAAAGCGGTCCGTAATCTGGACCAAAAAAACGGACGAGTGCCATGCGAGTGTCATGCAAGTACAATGTGAATTTTCTCACATAGCATCTGTATGACATCCCTATGACATGGGTATGCAATGCATTTTTTTTCTCTGCAACTATTTTTCTGCAATCATTTACAGGACCATTTACAGTGTTCTATGCCACAGAATGGTAAGGTATCTCTAAAAAACAGATGGACCATATGCCGTGCGATTTTTTTTTCATGCACCCATTGATTTGCATTGGCGAGTCTCGTCCAAGATACGCAGCAAATCGCAGCATGCTGCAATTTTTTTTTCAGTCCGATTTCGGCTGAGAAAAAACTCGCAAATGAATAACATTGGTCTGAGTGCAATCCGATTTTTTATCAGATTGCACTTGTCGGTTTCTCGCAGAAATGAGTATGAGCCCTTAATCTCCTGTCGGCATGTGTCGTAAAGGCATTTTAAAAAAACAAACATTTCTATTGGTTAAATAAATAGCATATCTTTATTTAGTAGTTGTGCAATTGTCGCATGTCCTGCAGATAAATACAAATGTCACAATTTACCATTGGTGATAATTTTCCCTAGTCTGCTGTTGCCATATGTCAGAGAGTCGATATAAAAAAATATTCATTTTCTATTGGTTAAATAAATAAAGTATCTGTATCTAGCAGTTGTGCGACAAACCCTGCAGAGGTACGCAAATGTAACAATTTACCAGTGGCAATAATTTTCTTTAGTCTGCTGCTGCTGTATGTCACAAAGGCAATATAAAAAATACTAGTTTTCTATTGGTTAAATAAATATCTTATCTTTATCTAGTAGTTGTCCGAGTGGTGCACACCCTGCAGAGATATGTAAACATCACAATTTACTAGTGAAAATTTTCCTTTTTTCATTTTTCACTCCCCTTTTTTCCTAGAGCCATAACTTTATTTTTTCGTCAATATGGCCATGTGAGGGCTTATTTGTTGCAGGATGAGTTGTACTTTTGACCGACACCATTGTTTTTACCATGTCATGTACGTGAAAACAAAAAAAAATTCAAAGTGTGGTGACATTGCAAAAAAAAGTGCAATCTCACACTGGTTTTTTGTTTGGCTTTTTTGCCAGGTTCACTTAATGCTAAAACTGACCTGCCATTATGATTCTCCAGGTCATTACGAGTTCATAGATATGAAAATGTATGACGTGGCACAGCTGTGATGGTGCTCAAAAGAAGGTTTCCACACCAGAATAATGCTAAAGTAAATTTTGGCACTCAACTTGTAGAATAGATGAATTTTTATTATTAGCAGTCACTGGTAAATGTTTCGGTCAAAACAACTGACCTTTCTCAATAAACCAACTGCTCTTGAGGTGTCTGGGTAAGCAGCACATGGGAGATATTTTAAAAAAAATTGACTCATACCTTGGGTCATGAGAGGTTCTGAATGGGTCCCTTAGTGCATAATATGCATCTTGATTAGTCAAATGAGAGTAAAAGGGTATATGCATCTGTATGCTGATATGACCAGTGATAGGTAGTGGTGTCTCCTGCCTGTCAAGAACACGGTGTCCACCGCTTGTTCCAGGATTACTTGACTAATCAAGATGCATATTATGCACTAAGGGACCCATTCAGGACCTCTCATGACCCATGGTATGAGTCAAAACATTTTTTTCAATATCTCCCATGTGCTGCTTGCCAAGACACCTCAAGAGTAGTGTTGAGCGATAACTTCCGATACTTGAAAGTATCGGTATTGGATAGTATCGGCCGATATCAGAAAAATATCGGATATCGCCGATACCGATACCCGATACCAATACAAGTCAATGGGACACAAGTATCGGAAGCTATCCTGGATGGTTCCCAGGGTCTGAAGGAGAGGAGACTCTCCTTCAGGCCCTGGGATCCATATTCATGTAAAAAATAAAGAATTAAAATAAAAAATATGGATATACTCACCCCTCCGGCGGCCCCTGGACCTTACCGATGTAACCGGTCCTCCAGACCCTGGGAACCATACACTGGGAACTTCCGATTCCGATTTCCGATATCACAAAAATATCGGAACTCGGTATCGGAATTCCGATACAGCAAATATCGGCCGATACCCGATACTTGCGGTATCGGAATGCTCAACACTACTCAAGAGCAGTTGGTGTATTGAGAAAGGTCAGATGTTTTGACCGAAACATTTACCAGTGACTGCTAATAATAAAAAATTAATCTATTCTACAAGTTGAGTGCCAAAATTTACTTTATCATTATGAGTTCATAGACACCTAACATGTCTAAGTTATTTTTTATCTAAGTGGTGAAAAAAAATTCCAAAGTTTGCTTAAAAAAAAAATTGCGCAATTTTCCGATACCCGTAGCGTCTCCATTTTTCGTGATCTGGGGTTGAGTGAGGGCTCATATTTTGCATGCCGCGCTGATGTTTGTAATGATCCCATTTAAGTGCAGATATGTTCTTTTGATCGCCCATTATTGCATTTTAATGCAATGTCACGGCGACCAAAAAAACGTAATTCTGGCGTTTTGACTTTTTTTATTGTTACGCCATTTAGCGTTCAGGTTAATCCTTTTTTTATTGATAGATTGGGGCATTCTGAATGCGGTGATACCAAATATATGCAGGTTTGATTTTATTATTGTTTTATTTTGAATGGGGCAAAAGGGAGGTGATTTAAACTTTATTTTTCATATTTTTAAAAACATTTTTTTTTACTTTTGGCATGCTTCAATAGCCTCCCTAGCAGCTGCCACAACTTGATCGGCTCTGCTACATAGAGGCGATGCTTAGATCGCCCCTATGTAGCAGAGTTACTGCATTGCTATAAGCGCTGAGCACAGGGTGGGGCTCATAGCAATCCGGCATTAACAACCCTAGTGGTCTCAAGGAGACCTCTGGTTGTTATGCCGATGCGCCAATGACGGGGGTCACTGGTGTGCGCATTTCCAGCCGGATGGACGGAAGCGCTTGTTAAATGCCGCTGTTAGAGTTTGACAGGGGCATTTAACTAGTAAATTGGAGTGGGCAGATCGCGATTCTGCCCACAACTATATTGTGTTCAAAACAGCTGACATGTCCCAGCTTTGATGCGGGCTCACCGCCGGAGCTCACATCAAAGCGGGGATTCTGCCCTCAGATGTACTATTCCATCCATGGGCAGAAAGGGGATAATCTGATGTCGATGTGTGTCATAAAAGTGATCTAAAAAAATAGAATTTTCTATTGGTTAAATAAATAGCTTATCTTTATTTAGCAGTTTTGAGACTGTCGCAAACCCTGCAGAGATATGAAAACTTCACGATTTACCAATGGCAATAATTTTCCTTAAAATTTGGTCACTGCGCTACACCACTGTCGAACCAAGACAAGTGGGAGGATGTTGTTGGTTGGATGGCAAAGGCTCCAGTGTGTTGACAATCAGCACCACAAAGTCTTCCACACTATGGAGTCTCAGTAGCCAAGAGGCTGGAACTCTGATTCCTCAACCTGATCCTCCTTCCTCTCCCCATCTAGAGTCCCAGGAGACAAATGACCCAAACGCTGGTCACTCTGAGGAACTGAAGTCAGTCAACTGTTCCACAGAGCCCACTCAGCTAGATAACAGGCCAAGGGCATTGCTCCCCTGTATGGCAGTTTTTTCTGAAAGTCCTTCCAACAAAACAACTATAATTTGCAGCATCTGACATACCAAGCTGAGAAGAGGCAAGAACACTGCCAACCTGAGCACCACCAGCATGCAAAATGCAGCCAAGCACCCCAGTAGGTGGGTGGAATGCCTAGGTACAAAATCTTTGTCTGAAGGTGAAACCACTGCCCCTACCCCTGTGTTATGGCCTTGCCAATCTGCTGTCCAGGAAGCAGGCACTGTTGCCTTCTGCCCACAACCTGTGGTTGCAGACAAAACAGTCAGCAACACTGATGCTTCATTTCCCTGACAGCAAACTGGGTGAACCTGGTGAAGTCTGGGACAGAGTCAGAGGGTGAGACATCACACATCTTACCCACACCAAGAATAGTGGGCCCAACTTGCATCAGGATTTCAGTCTCCTCATATTCCAGTTCCTGTCTCTCCATCTCCTCCTCATCATCCTCAGCGGAACTAGCCTACCCATCACTTCTCAGCTGTGAGGCCTGCAGCACTGCCTTGGCGAAGCAGCAGCATGCTTTTCTAAAGCTCATAGGTTTAGGTGATAAATCTTACAATGCAGCAGAGCTATAGAAAGGGATAAAAGAACAGACCTATCAGTGGTTCTCCCCACTGAACCAGGTCTAGTTGTGTGCGATAATGAGAGTAACTTGATGGCGGCTTTAAAGCTCTGCTAGCTGGTACATGTTCCATGCATGGCCAGTGTGCTGAACTTGGTTGTACAGCAGTTTTTAAAACATACCTTGACTTGTCATAAAAAACACCAAAAAAGGAACAATCCAAGAAAAAACACCAAAAACAGGCAGAGATGCTTACCTGTCTGAATAGGCCTCAATACTAATGCACAAGCAGGATGCAGCGGACCCAAATGAAATAGCAAATGCACAGGTGCAATACCTGATGAGACAGCCAGCCTTCAATAAGGGTTTGGCCGTGTGGTGCACCCGTGCACTAAGATAAAAACTGTATGTGGCGTGTTCACACAGGGAATGCAGGCATCTGGCTCCAGCCTATTAATAACGCCCTATGGCGGGCTGCCCAGTGCCAAAATGCATCCCGTGTGAACAGAGGCCACAGTGTACAGAACCAATTGGGCCCAGCTGCACCCTGCAAAAAGATATACGTGCAAAAACAAAACATATAAATATATGTAAGGTATTGGTTGATATTCTGGCCATAATATGGAAGCTGGCAACCCACGTCAAGGGTCCTTACTTATTGCCAGTCCTACACTAACATGAAAAACACCAAAAAAGGAACAATCCAAGAAAAAACACCAAAAACAGGCAGAGATGCTTACCTGTCTGAATAGGCCTCAATACTAATGCACAAGCAGGATGCAGCGGACCCAAATGAAATAGCAAATGCACAGGTGCAATACCTGATGAGACAGCCAGCCTTCAATAAGGGTTTGGCCGTGTGGTGCACCCGTGCACTAAGATAAAAACTGTATGTGGCGTGTTCACACAGGGAATGCAGGCATCTGGCTCCAGCCTATTAATAACGCCCTATGGCGGGCTGCCCAGTGCCAAAATGCATCCCGTGTGAACAGAGGCCACAGTGTACAGAACCAATTGGGCCCAGCTGCACCCTGCAAAAAGATATACGTGCAAAAACAAAACATATAAATATATGTAAGGTATTGGTTGATATTCTGGCCATAATATGGAAGCTGGCAACCCACGTCAAGGGTCCTTACTTATTGCCAGTCCTACACTAACATGAAAAACACCAAAAAAGGAACAATCCAAGAAAAAACACCAAAAACAGGCAGAGATGCTTACCTGTCTGAATAGGCCTCAATACTAATGCACAAGCAGGATGCAGCGGACCCAAATGAAATAGCAAATGCACAGGTGCAATACCTGATGAGACAGCCAGCCTTAAATAAGGGTTTGGCCGTGTGGTGCACCCGTGCACTAAGATAAAAACTGTATGTGGCGTGTTCACACAGGGAATGCAGGCATCTGGCTCCAGCCTATTAATAACGCCCTATGGCGGGCTGCCCAGTGCCAAAATGCATCCCGTGTGAACAGAGGCCACAGTGTACAGAACCAATTGGGCCCAGCTGCACCCTGCAAAAAGATATACGTGCAAAAACAAAACATATAAATATATGTAAGGTATTGGTTGATATTCTGGCCATAATATGGAAGCTGGCAACCCACGTCAAGGGTCCTTACTTATTGCCAGTCCTACACTAACATGAAAAACACCAAAAAAGGAACAATCCAAGAAAAAACACCAAAAACAGGCAGAGATGCTTACCTGTCTGAATAGGCCTTGACGTGGGTTGCCAGCTTCCATATTATGGCCAGAATATCAACCAATACCTTACATATATTTATATGTTTTGTTTTTGCACGTATATCTTTTTGCAGGGTGCAGCTGGGCCCAATTGGTTCTGTACACTGTGGCCTCTGTTCACACGGGATGCATTTTGGCACTGGGCAGCCCGCCATAGGGCGTTATTAATAGGCTGGAGCCAGATGCCTGCATTCCCTGTGTGAACACGCCACATACAGTTTTTATCTTAGTGCACGGGTGCACCACACGGCCAAACCCTTATTGAAGGCTGGCTGTCTCATCAGGTATTGCACCTGTGCATTTGCTATTTCATTTGGGTCCGCTGCATCCTGCTTGTGCATTAGTATTGAGGCCTATTCAGACAGGTAAGCATCTCTGCCTGTTTTTGGTGTTTTTTCTTGGATTGTTCCTTTTTTGGTGTTTTTCATGTTAGTGTAGGACTGGCAATAAGTAAGGACCCTTGACGTGGGTTGCCAGCTTCCATATTATGGCCAGAATATCAACCAATACCTTACATATATTTATATGTTTTGTTTTTGCACGTATATCTTTTTGCAGGGTGCAGCTGGGCCCAATTGGTTCTGTACACTGTGGCCTCTGTTCACACGGGATGCATTTTGGCACTGGGCAGCCCGCCATAGGGCGTTATTAATAGGCTGGAGCCAGATGCCTGCATTCCCTGTGTGAACACGCCACATACAGTTTTTATCTTAGTGCACGGGTGCACCACACGGCCAAACCCTTATTGAAGGCTGGCTGTCTCATCAGGTATTGCACCTGTGCATTTGCTATTTCATTTGGGTCCGCTGCATCCTGCTTGTGCATTAGTATTGAGGCCTATTCAGACAGGTAAGCATCTCTGCCTGTTTTTGGTGTTTTTTCTTGGATTGTTCCTTTTTTGGTGTTTTTCATGTTAGTGTAGGACTGGCAATAAGTAAGGACCCTTGACGTGGGTTGCCAGCTTCCATATTATGGCCAGAATATCAACCAATACCTTACATATATTTATATGTTTTGTTTTTGCACGTATATCTTTTTGCAGGGTGCAGCTGGGCCCAATTGGTTCTGTACACTGTGGCCTCTGTTCACACGGGATGCATTTTGGCACTGGGCAGCCCGCCATAGGGCGTTATTAATAGGCTGGAGCCAGATGCCTGCATTCCCTGTGTGAACACGCCACATACAGTTTTTATCTTAGTGCACGGGTGCACCACACGGCCAAACCCTTATTGAAGGCTGGCTGTCTCATCAGGTATTGCACCTGTGCATTTGCTATTTCATTTGGGTCCGCTGCATCCTGCTTGTGCATTAGTATTGAGGCCTATTCAGACAGGTAAGCATCTCTGCCTGTTTTTGGTGTTTTTTCTTGGATTGTTCCTTTTTTGGTGTTTTTCATGTTAGTGTAGGACTGGCAATAAGTAAGGACCCTTGACGTGGGTTGCCAGCTTCCATATTATGGCCAGAATATCAACCAATACCTTACATATATTTATATGTTTTGTTTTTGCACGTATATCTTTTTGCAGGGTGCAGCTGGGCCCAATTGGTTCTGTACACTGTGGCCTCTGTTCACACGGGATGCATTTTGGCACTGGGCAGCCCGCCATAGGGCGTTATTAATAGGCTGGAGCCAGATGCCTGCATTCCCTGTGTGAACACGCCACATACAGTTTTTATCTTAGTGCACGGGTGCACCACACGGCCAAACCCTTATTGAAGGCTGGCTGTCTCATCAGGTATTGCACCTGTGCATTTGCTATTTCATTTGGGTCCGCTGCATCCTGCTTGTGCATTAGTATTGAGGCCTATTCAGACAGGTAAGCATCTCTGCCTGTTTTTGGTGTTTTTTCTTGACTTGTCATACCTTGCTGCCAAGGTACGCCATGTCAGTGCACATTTCTGAAAGTCATCTCAGGTTTTCACCAGTCAAGATTCGCTGCAGCAGCGCTTTTATTTGCCTTGTCACTGACTGATTTGTGACCTGCCCATAAGCTGGAATTTGACCTTTCATATGTTGGCAAGGCTTAGTGAGCAGCAGAAGGCAGTGTCTGAATTCCAGCTTATCAAAACCCTTGAGATTAACACTCAGCTCCCACACATAACAACTGCATAGTGAGTGTGGATCGCTGACATATGTGAGGTTCTTCAAAACTTTGATTACTGCACCAAGATGGTAAGCACTGATGATGCTATTGTCAGTGTAACCATCCAACTGATCAGTCTATTAAAACATTTGCTGCAGAATTTCAAAGAGGAATCTTTGAATGCCAAACAGATGGCTCTGGAGCAAGATTTTACAATGGCTGATTCCACACAGCCCAGCCTCACACAATATTCTCAGGCCACATTGGGTGATGAGGAGGAGGAACAGGAGTTTTTGGTCTGAGCTACAAAGGGGACTTCCAATCCCAGCTTCATGCTTGTCCAGCAAGGAGTGAGAATTTAACCAAATTAGTCAAGGACTACTTAAGAGAACATACCAGTACCATACAATGCCAGTTCATTTTCCCATGCTCAAGGGGTTCACCGTGGGTCAGGTTGTGAGTCAGCGCAGCATAAGTGATGTCAGCGCAAGTCACTGATGCTGCACCGGCAGCTTCTTATTAATTCTTCAGTGGTTTACAGCTGGGAAGGTCGCATTAGCATCGCTCCTGTTTGTAAAATATATATCCCCAGATATGGATTACGGTGTGGGACTGAACGCCGGACAGGTATGGGTATATTGTTGTTTTTTTATTGTTTACAGGAGATGGAGGGCATCACATGGATTAGCAGAACAATAAAGATGGCTAACTGTGTTTATTGTTTTATTTCATTAAAATACTTTTTTCAGGCTGTGTCTTTTTTAACCCATTAACAACTATAGGATTAGTAATGGATAGGTGTCTTATTGACACCTCTCCATTAGTAAGCCGACATGATGTCTCCTTACAATACAAAGGTGACAATAACCCCCTATTACCCCATATGCCACCGCTACAGGGCAGTGGGAAGAGAGAGGATAAATGTCAGAATTGGCGCATCTTACAGATGCGCCCTTTCTGGGATGGCTGTGAGCTGGTGTTTGTAGCCAGGAGGGACCAATAATCATGGTCCCTTCCTAGACTATGAATATCAGCCCACAGCTGTCTACATAGCCTTTTCTGGCTATTAATTATAGGGGGAGTCCATGTCATTTTTTGGGGGGGTCCCCCTATTTTAATAGCCAGTAAAGGCTAAATATACAGCTGCAGGCTGAGATTCATAGCCTGGGAAGATCCATGGGTATTAACCCCTTCCTAAGCTATAAACATCGGCCCCAGTCACTGGCCTTCCCTCTGTGGTGCAGAAAATTGCGCTGGAGCCCAAGCCAGTTTTTTCCCCAAAAAGATTATTTTATTAAATACATACGAGTCCCATAATTTGCACACACACTATACTCATTGTATTGGTCACATACATCTATATATATGCCTTTTCTGCATGGATTTACTGTATGTAAACTATGTCTCCTATCCTATCGGCTCCTGCATTCCTTTTAAAGAATTACCTTCTAATCTTCTATATATATATATCTCTATGCAATATAAAGATATATGTATATATGTGTCACTAACATATATATATAAATACTATATATATATATATATATACCTATCCTATCTATTGTATTCTTACCTGTCAGTGTGATTATACTGTAGCTGCATATGAATTGCCGGCTTTTCCAAAGACACCGGTGCGTGAAAATCGGACAGCACTCTCATGGTGCCAGTGCCGTGCGACTTTTAATCTCACAGCACTTGCATGGTGCGAGTGCTGTGCGATTTTTTTCTTGCACCCATTGGCTTGCATTGGACTTGCTACTTGTTATGAATACCCGAGTATTATGACCTAATCGTTACGAGTATAGCGAGTCTGAATATTTCACTATTTGCTCATTCCTATGCATTAACATGCTCCACAAAATTCTTCACTTTAGCCTTACACATAATAATATGAGTAATGAAACATGCTCTATATACAGTACAGACCAAAAGTTTGGACACACCTTCTCATTTAAAGATTTTCTGTATTTTCATGACTATGAAAATTGTACATTCACACTGAAGGCATCAAAACTATGAATTAACACATGTGGAATTATATACTTAACAAAAAAAGTGTGAAAAAACTGAAATTATGTCTTATATTCTAACTTCTTCAAAGTAGCCACCTTTTGCTTTGATGACTGCTTTCTAAAAGACTGGGTTAATATGCTCCACAGACCTGTTCAGGCTGCACCCTTACACATATTGGAACATGGCCATTGCCATGCTATGGCCTTTACCTGAGCTCTCACTCCACAGACCGCGTCATTCTCTTGGACATATTCTGTAATTACTCCATTGTTGCTTAAAACCTTGCACAAGATACATTCTGCATGGTTGGGTAGTTTCCAGAGGAAGTGCGTAGGCTTGTGCAGATTAGTCAATTGCACTTCTGTCTCTTTCCCTTGAAGAGGCTGCTTCCAAGTAAAATGAGGCTTCTCCTGCTATGACAGTTGCTCCATTGTGATCCGGTGGCCAAAATGAACTGTGGAGATTATAAAACTCTGGTTTCACGGCTCTCCAAAATGTATGATACAGGGCCCTTCCCAAACTCAGGTTTCACGGCACCTACTGGCCCTCTGAAAAGGTGAAGCGAGGGCTACATTATGATATGGCGTGGATGTGGTGGTGGTGGCGGGCAAAGCTCAAAATTCAAATGGGCATGTTTAAGGCTACTTTCGCACTGATCCGTCGGTACAGGCCCGTCGCAATACGTACCGACGGACGCTGCGAAATAACTGCAAGATGTGGGCAGCGGATGCAGTTTTACAACGCATCTGCTGCCCATTCTGCAGTCCGGGGAGGAGGGGGCGGAGTTTCGGACGCTCATGCGCGGTTGAAAATGGCAGGCGCGACGCACAAAAAAATGTTACAAGGAACGTTTTTTGTGCCTACGGTCCACCAAAACACGACCCATCCGTCGCACGACGGATGCGATGTGTGGCAATCCGTCACAATGCGTCGCTAATGCAAGTCTATGGAGAAAAAACGCATCCTGCGGGCAACTTTGCAGGATGTGTTTTTTCTCCAAAACGATGCATTGCGACGTACGTCATACAACGCAAGTATGAAAGTAGCCTTAGCTGGCATTGTACATTGATGGGGAATATGTATTCCACTATCTAGCTAACAATTTGGCATGATGGAGGGACCTCCCAAGTGTAGGAGTGAGAGCCCCCACAAATGTTAATTAAAAGAAAAAAGCCAAAATGCCCTGTGTGAACATATTCTGAAGGGAAGGTATAATTTTTTATTAATATTTTATTTTTATTTTGCATTGTATGCATGTAATTATGAAGGAAAACATGTTTCTTAACATTATTCCCTATACAAAAAATGTAGGTTTGGTTTGGTAGGACTTTTTATAAATCCATAAAACCGGCACAATAATCAGACAACATTATTCCCAGATACCATATGTGAGTCGGAAAACCATGCAGGCATCTTCTCCACGCTGTTCCCATTTAGTGTAGGAGTGAGAGCCCCCACAATTGTTAATTAAAAGAAAAAAGCCAAAATGCCCTGTGTGAACATATGCTGAAGGGAAGGTATAATTTTTTATTAATATTTTATTTTTATTTTGCATTATATGCATGTAATTATGAAGGAAAACATGTTTCTTAACATTATTCCCTTTAAAAAAAAATGTAGGTTTGGTTTGGTAGGACTTTTTATAAATCCATAAAACCAGCACAACAGTCAGACAACATTATTCCCAGATATCATATGTGAGTCGGAAAACCATGCAGGCATATTCTCCACACTGTTCCCATTTAGTTTTAGCACTTTCCCATCCATTTCAGCTTTTTTCTCAGGCCCCCATACCTGTTTGTTGGGTCCAGGAGAAAAATATCCGGCTTTCCCATTGACTTGCATTGGATACGTTATTCGGTACGAATACACGGATATTAGAAATTGTTTGTGCCGATTTTCCCGAATCCGAATATTTCACTATTCGCTCATCACTAGCTATAATGAATAGTTGAATAGTAAATTAATGGACTACAGTATAATGAATAGTTTTGAAAGTTTGTCCCTGTTTACATTTGTCTTATCCTGTTTGGAGGTGCTGGTCAGTTTTTTTGATATTTGTAGAACACTCTTTCGGCCTGAGCACTCATCCCATCAGCCTAAGGTGTTTTTAAATAGAGCTGGATACTGGGTGCCTTAAAATTTTAAGCTTTTAACCCGGGAGAGGTTTATAAGGGCTCTCAGGAATTGAAAAAGGAAGAAGGAACCGATAGGTGAAGGTGGCTAAAAAATAACTTTTATTCCAAGGCCCTTAAAACAAGTTATACATATTAAGTAAGGCAATAACACACTGATAGGAAAGATCAATGCATTTCAACTTACATCTTAGTCAGATCATGACTATGATGCACGTCGAAACGCATTGCTCTCTCCTAACAGTGTGTTAGTGCCCGACATAATATGTGTAACTTATTTTACGGGACTTGGAATAAAAGTTATTTTTTAGCCACCTTCACCTATCACTGGATCCTCCTTCCTTTTTCACTTCATTGTGGCTACGCACCTTGATCTGTGCGAGGCGTTGGCTGACATTGGGGAGCATGCACACACATGCTGACAACTGGCTCTCAGAATTTGTCCAATTTGTGCGCTAAGTACTGTAATTTTAAACATATTTTCTATAGCAGTAATGCACAGACGTCTGAATGAGCAATAACAAGGATTATGTGCGTGTATGAACAAAAACTTCAACCAGTTTCCAAAAGGACCGCCGAATACATTAACTAATAACCTTTCACCAAATGTTACATGTTGAACTGAACACAGGATGTATTAGTGGCTGCAGAGTGAAATAAAACATTTTTCTTTGTTTTTTTTATTTTCACTACCCCATTTTGGAGGTATTGGCAATGAAAGTATTTGCTACCTAATGAGTTAACATTAGTTTAATTCAAGTAGGTGTTATTAGCTAGCTTTCACTGAGGGCAGTCTTCTGTCTGCATGAGTTTATATATAATAACATTTTATTGGACTTTTGAAAGTAAACTCAATATGTGGCAATATTTTGATTGCTAATATTCCTGCAACAGAGAAGCAAAGCTAAATAAAAAAAACCTTTTTAACTGCTCTGCAACCCCTAATAAATCATGTATTCAGCTCTACATGAAAAAATTGGTGAAGTGTCCTCTTTAAAGATAGTAATGAGATTATTTAAATGATGCATCGGATAGAATGCTATGAAAGCTGGACAATTTGTGATGTGACCACCTTTTAAAAACAAGCATTGCACATGATATATCTTTATATTCCATGCTGTATTACTTATGCACATATAACAGCAGATGTAAAGAGGTATATTACTTGCTTAATGTGCACTTTACATTTGACAATACTTACAGATGTAGAATTTTCTAACCTAACATGTAGCACAATAACTATATAATGATGCAGAAAAATATCTTGATGCTGAAAATTATAATGTGACACTTGTTACATACTCTATTGAACATGTTAAGTCAGAAGCCAATTTACAGTTTTCTGCTTCAAGAAGTTTTGCTATGTGTGTCATGTTAGGTATGAGCTATTGAACATGTTAAGTCCCAAGTTACACTTAAGTTTTCTGAATCAACAAGTTTTACTGCATCATGATACGTGTGACATGTTAGTAAAGGCTAAATCTGTAGGATCCTACAAGTGGTGAATTCTATTTAGGGGTGAAATTCTCATCCACTTTGATGAATTTTATACAGGACCTGGTTTTGGGAGAAGTACCTTTATAATGACTTACCTCTAAAACTATTGCTATGCTCACATCATGAACATCAGCTGTTAAGGGTTCCATATCAATAGATTTCTGTTGAATTGGTAGGGCAATTTAAAGCCCTTACTAAAATGCCTTAGTTTTGAGAATAATGACTGGTTTAAAGATTTCACAATACAAAATACATACAAAAAATATGTCTTATGATCGAGTCTAAGATACTTTTTTTTAATGCAAATAGCAGTTTGTATTGCAAAATCTGGTGACTGATCCACTTTACAAGTTGACCCCTTAAAGACCGCCGATATGCCTTTTAATGGCGGCAGTTAAGGGTACTTAAACCACGGTGCCGCTTTTTAATAGTGCTGAGGTTTAAGGTTACAGCGCCCCCCAGCATCAGAATTTCTCCGGGGTCTCAGCTGCCGGGGGTAGCTGAGACCCCAGAGAACATGGGTAGAGAACACCAGGTGTTGCTTCAGCAAAAAAAAGGCAGATTTTCCATTTAAGTTCTCTCTCCTCTGATGTGATCGCAAATCAGAGGAGAGAGAAATAGGGTCCCCGATCACCCCCCTGTACCTCTGGAGTCCCTGCTGTCTCCCCATGATGTCCCCTGGGCCTTTGGATTCTTCTTCTTGGAGAAAATGGTGGGCCTACGCGCCCATCCAGATCTGCCGGCCGTCACCCGGCAACAATAGGACATTTTTAGGGTTAGCATTAGGGTTAGGGTTAGCATTAGGGTTAGCATTAGGGTTAGGGCTAGCATTAGGGTTAGGGATAGGGTTGGGATTAGGGTAAAGGTTGTGTTAGGGTTAGGTTTGTAATTAGGATTAGGGTTAGGGTTCGGATTATGGTTAGGGGTGTGTTTCGGTGAGGGTTGTGGTTAGGGTTATGGATAGGGTTGGGATTATGGTTAGGGTTAAGATTGTGTTAGGGTTAGGTTTATAATTAGGATTATGGTTAGGGTTGGGATTATGGTTAGGTGTGTGTTTTGGTGAGGGTTGTGGTTAGGGTTATGGATAGGGTTGGGATTATGGTAAGGGGTATGCTGGGTTTAGGTTTGTGGTTAGGATTATGGTTAGGGTTGGGATTAAGGTTAGGGGTGTGTTTGGGGTTAGGGATGTGGTTAGTGGTTAGGATTGGGATTAGGGTTAGGGGTGTGCTAGGGTTAGGTTTGTGGTTAGGGTTAGGGATTGGGATTAAGGTTAGGGGTGTGTTCGGGTTAGGGTTGGAGTTAGAATTGGGGAGTTTCCACTGTTTAGGTACATCAGGGGGTCTCCAGACACGACATGGCGCCACCATTGATTCCAGCCAGTTCAAAAAGTCAAATGGTGCTCCCTCCCTTCTGAGCCCTGCCATGCACACAAACAGTAGTTTACCCACACATATGGGGTATCAGCATACTTTGTACAAATAGCACAACAACTTTGGGAGTCTAATATCTCCTGCTACCCTTGGAAAAATAAAAAAATGGGGGCGAAAAGATCATTTTTGTGGAAAAAATATGATTTTTTATTTTCACGGCTCTATGTTATAAAATTCTGTGAAGCACTTGGGGGTTCAAAGTGCTCACCACAAATCTAGATAAGTTCCTTTTGGGGGTCTAGTTTCCAAAATGGTGTCACTTGGGGGGATTTTTACTGTTTAGGCACATCAGGTGCTCTCCAAATGCAACATGGCATCCGATCTCAATTCCAGCCAAATCTGCATTGAAAAAGTCAAACGACGCTCCTTCCCTTCTGAGCTCTGTCGTGCACCCAAACAGTGGTTTACCCCCACATATCGGGTATCGGCGTATTCAGGAGAAATTGCATAACAACTTTTGTGGTTCATTTTCTCTTTTGACACTTGAGAAAATAAAAAAATTGGTTCTGAATAAAATGTTTGTGAAAAAAAGTTAAATGTTCATTTATTCCTTCTACATTGCTTCAGTTCCTGTGAAGCACGTAAATGGTTAATAAACTTCTTGAATGTGGTTTTGAGCCCATTGAGGAGTGCAGTTTTTAGAATGGTGTAACTTTTGGTTATTTTCTGTCATGTACACCCCTCAAAGTGACTTCAAATGTGATGTGGTCACTAAAAAATATAGTGTTGTAAAAATGAGAAATTGCTGGTCAAATTTTGACCCTTATAACTTCCTAACAAAAAAAGATGTTGTTTCCAAAATTGTGCTGATGTAAAGTAGACATGAGGGAAATGTTATTTATTAAGTATTTTGTGTGACATATCTCTCTTATTTAAGGGCATAAAAATTCAAAGTTGAAAATTGCAAAATTTTCGCCATATTTCCATTTTTTTCATAAATAAACGCAAGTCACATTGAACAAATTTTACCACTAACATGACAGAATTGTAAAAATTGGCCTGGTCATTAAGTACCAAATTGGCTCTGTCACTAAGGGGTTAAAACTGCAGAGTATCTGACAAATGGAACCAATCCAAGGTTACACAACATTCAGGTGCTATTGGATGTTTTTTGAGGGAACATGGAAGCAATTCATCAGGCTCAGATTTTTTTTATTATGTTATTGAAAGTGATAATAATAATCCTTCTGGTGGCAAGGATTAATAAGTTGTCTTCATACATATGGAACTTACTCAATGCTTTCCCTAAACACACAATTTCCATCAGACTCATATCTGAAAACTATGGTAACCTTAAATATTTCTTTATTATATATCTATTTGCCTGTTTTCGGCGAAATGTATTGTCTTTTTGTAATTTATTTAGTCTTGTGTTCTTCATTTAAGCGGTCAATACATGTAAATGGCAGTGTAAAATCTGATTTTCGGTTCTTTGCTACTTACTGAAGCTTTCTAGTCATTCATGCATGATGATAATTTAGGATAAATTACAGTATGCTCAAGAGCTGGTGTTTGCAATGTTTTAGCCATATCCTGAGAGCTGGAACTAGATTTACAATAACTCATAGATTCCTATTTCCGTGGAGTTGTCAAATGCTGTAGTTAAGAATTCATTCATACTGAACAATAAATTTGCATTTCCATCTATGACTATTGGCTATTTTATGTTGTTTTAGTATTCTCTGTATCACGATTTGCAGAACACATATATCAATATACATTTAGTAAAAAGTTTTTAGTTGGACAATATAAGGCAAGCTAAACACTGCAAAAGAAAAAGCAAATACATGGCATTTAGTATTAATTTTTGTACTGATACAAAGAGAAAAATTTTGCTTTAAAAATAATCTTTTACAGTAAGAAGATCCAAATGAGGCCAAGTTCCCACTTTGTATAAATACTAAATTTTTTCCTTTGCATTTTTTGGGGCACAAACTCTGCTGCATTTAAGGGCTCGTGCACACAACCATATAACTCAGACAAGTGCATTCCGTCTATTTTATAGATAGCACTCGTCCCCATGTTATTCATTGGGGCTGTGCATAAATCTTATTTTTAAATAGTTGTTATATTTATGGACGTGTGCCTATTGTTATTTTGGAAGTGCATCTTTATTTCCCAAGGTCCAAGGAAAAAAAACGAAGCATGCACAATTTGCCTCTGATAATTGGAAGGCACCCATTCATGTCTATGGGTCTGTGGAACACATCAGACACCCGAGTGCAGTCCAATTTTTACAGATAGACTGAATGGAAAAAAAAAAGAACCATTTTTTGTCCAGGCCTATTTCATGAGTTTTGGTTGTTTTTTTTAATTCTGTGGAAGCATGGTTGAAAAGCAATGTCTGACTTTTATTTGTTCATTTCCATAGATGTTTTATTTATTATTACTTTTGTCAGAGTCAAGTTATTTCTGTGACTATTGTGGGTTTTTCTGTCATTAAACGAGGGGTACCAACTATTTTGACCACGTGTGTATATTGGTGGAGACACCAAGAAGTAAACATGCAGCTAAAAAGTAGCCAAAACAAATGCAGCATTTATGATACGAATGAACAAGGCCTAAAGGATTTTCCTGTACCACTCACAGGTGCTTTCTTGTGGCCTCGAAAGGTTTACCTGTTTATCAGTATCAGACCAGTTCAGTCCAACACCCAACAACAGGCTTGAACTAGCTCACAGGGGAACAGGTGAATCCCCAATGGGCTCCTGTGCAGGAATGGCCCCCTCACCTTCCTACATGAGCAGTAGTAGGCATAATACACTTGATTTACTATGTACAGACAAATGCAACATCTCACCATTCAGTTAATAAACTACCCAGTGTATTATTATATAAAGGCAGAAGTACATTTGTCAAAAGTGGTTATGTAATATTTGCATGTCAATGAATAGCGTCAATTTTGCTGAAGGCCTTTAACGCCCTAGCTTGACATCCCCACTGATCAGTTGTTACAGGAAAATAAGTATTTGATACACTCTTTTATTCCCAAGAAATACACATTTTTTATGGAATGTCACCAGTGTGAGACGTGTAGATCAGGAGAGTAGGCTATCAGTCATTACATGCCTCACACTGGTAACTCTACTTTAATTTAAAATAAGCTTTGAATGCAAATTCTCAGGGAGATCTGTATCTGGGCAACAGATCTTAACAGCTCATTTACTTAATATGACTTGCATGCCCATATAGACGGCTTAGAAGGTTTGATCTAACTGTCAGACTACCTTTAAAGACACAAAAAGATTGTGGGTTATACATTTCTGAGTGACAGTTCTGTGCATATGTTTACCGGAAATGAAAATATAATCTGTGAACCATCTGGAATTTTTTTAATCATGATGACCCAAAAAATGAAAAATAAATTGATCAGAGTTAAATATTTATGTCTTTCACCATGTCATTGCTACAGCACAATTGTTTCTGTAAGGTCTACAAATATTACTTGACTGCTAGCCTGGTGCTTGTTCTACAAATAGTGCATTTTCTTTTATCTGACTAATAGCATGAAGAGAGGATTATGACAAAATTATATCCACAGCCGCAGGATAACTTGGTTTGTCATGCATCATACATCTTAAATGCAAACAGTATATCAGGATATGACTACAATTTTTAGAAAATAGTTGAACAGATGTGGACAGCATGGGATGTCAATTTTCTTTATGTCAGCTTACCTTTTAGGGCAATTTGTATATATAAATAAATATTATTTCATTATATAACAGAATGACTCATCCATGGATGTTTTCTACGAATGAAGGTGATTCACAATGAAAAGCAAGACACAAAACTAAAATAGTTGATCTGTAAAGCGGAAAGAAAATGTTTAATCTATGTATTTAGAGAGATGTAGCCTTTCTTAAAATGACTTGAAGATATCACAATGCAAAAAGATAACCCGATCCAGAAAAGTGTATCTCAACACCAATCTATGTAAATCAGTGGCTTTTGTTGTGTTGGAAATTACCAAAATGTCACGACTATGTTGTCGTAAGTCCCGGGACCAGGGGCTCCTTCCCTGTCTCTAACGCTAGAGGCGCCCTAGCTTGCCCTGTTTCCCTGATTACTAATGATTGTGAAGATTCTGGGGCCACACACCTTGCCTTAGCTCTTAAATCCTCCCTCAGTCTGTACCCTTCCCCCACCTAGGGAAGAGGGGAGTAGTAGTGTACCATAATACACCAACCAGAATAGCAAGGTATTACAAACAGGGATAACAAAAAATACCCAATATACAAAAATAAGTGGAGGATAGGATTAAACCAAAGTAGGAGAAGAAAGTGAATTAATACACACTCAAAACCAAGCAACAGTCACAGATAAATCCACCAAATGCCTTCTCCAATAATAACCACTAACAACCTCCAGCCATGCAGCATAAGCTATCTCCGACAATGAGTACTAGCCAGGGCCCAGATTATATAGGAGATGGGAGTAGCTAACTGTGCACATCTGAGAGCCTTACCGCAGGTAAGCTTCCAGGAGCTCTCAGCTGAGCAGATTAACCCCTGCACTGCTAAAAGAAACTTACACTGTTTAATATGTGGCGAAAGTGCTTCTAAATAGTGTAGGAGGTAAGGCACCAGGACCACGAACTCCACAAAACCAGCAGACTCACTATTGCAACCAGAGAGCTCTTTACTCCAGACTTTGTCAACATAGAATACTCTATCAAAAACAGTCAGCTGATGGGTCATGTGACTTTTTAAAGGATAATGGAAGTGGTCACCACCCACACCAGGTGACTAGCAACAAAACAGCTGCCAGCAAGGGAAATTGAGATTAACCCTTGCTGGCCCAAAAGCAAAAAAAGCTGACACGAATCCGAAAATTAATTGTTACAGATAGGCTTGAATCTGATTGAGTGCATGCCCAGAAGGATTCAGGCAGTGTTGAAAGGCAAAGGTGGATTTAAAAAATACTTAGAAACTAATATGAGCATTGTTACCCTTTTGCTCATCAGTGTATATACTTTATAGTTTTGTCCCCTTTAGTAATATCTTTTGTATCTTTTTATAAACACTACCTAATTTTTGGATTACATATATAAAATGTAATAGCTTTGTTCCTCTTCCTCTACAATCCGCACGCCTGAAGCTGCGTGAGACCATACGTTACCATCAATGAGTTTTTCTTGGATTATTGCGGACCCTGATAGTAACTGTACCAAAGTATGCATATACAGGTGCATCTCACAAAATTAGAATATCATCAAAAAAGTAATTTATTTCAGTTCTTCAATGCAAAACGTGAAACTCATATATTAGGTAGAGTCATTACAAACAGAGTGATCTATTTCAAGTGTTTTTTCTGTTAATGTTGATGATTATGGCTTTCAGCCAATGAAAACCCAAAAGTCATTATCTCAGTAAATTAGAATACTTTATAACACCAGCTTGAAAAAATGATTTTAAAATCCGAAATGTTGGCCTACTGAAATGTTTGTTCAGTAAATGCATTCAATACTTGGTTTGGGTGTTATGGAAGCCCAGGTTGCTTTGATAGCAGCCTTAAGCTCGTCTGCACTATTTTGTCTGGTGTTTCTCATCTTCCCCTTGACAATACACCATAGATTCTTTGTGGGGTTAAGGTCAGGCGAGTTTGCTGGTCAATCAAGCACAGTGATACGGTTGTTTTTAAACCAGGTATTGGTACTTTTGGCAGTGTGGAGAGGTGCCAAGTCTTGCTGGAGATTTAAATTTCTATCTCCAAAATGCTTGTCGGCAGAGGGAAGCATGAAGTGCTCTAAAATTTCCTGATAGACGGCTGCGCTGACTTTGGCCTTGATAAAACACAGTGGACCTCCAGCAAATAACATGGCTCCCAAAACCATCACTGACTTTGGAAATGTCACACTAGAGCTCAAGCTGATTGGATTGTGTGCCTCTTTTAGAATGTATAAAAAGAGAGAGAAAATCCTGCGATCCCAACTAGGGTTGAGCGACTTTTATTTTTATAGGATCGGGTCGGGTTTCATGAAACCCGACTTTCTCAAAAGTTGGGTCGAGTGAAATCGGCCGATCCTATAAAAAAGTCGGGGTCGGCGTCGGCCGAAACACGAAACCCAATGCAGTGCAATGGGATACTATGGTTCCCAGGGTCTGAAGGAGAGGAAACTCTCCTTCAGGCCCTGGGATCCATATTAATGTGTAAAATAAAGAATCAAAATAAAAAATATTGATATACTCACCCTCGGACGCGCCCTGGTACTAACCGGCAGCCTTCCTTCCTAAGAATGAGCGCGTGAATGACCTGTGGTGACGTCGCGGCTTGTGATTGGTCGTGAGCGGTCACTTGGACAAGCCGCGACATCATCTAAGGTCCTTCACGCGCTCATTCTTAGGAAGGAAGGCTGCCGGAAAGAAGCAGGGCGTGTCCGAGGGTGAGTATATTCCTATTAGGTATATACTAACCCTCGGACGCGCCCTGCTTCTTTCCGGCAGCCTTCCTTCCTAAGAATGAGCGCGTGAAGGAGCTTAGATGACGTCGCGGCTTGCCCATGTGACCGCTCGCGACCAATCACAAGCCGCGACGTCACCGCAGGTCATTCACGCGCTCATTCTTAGGAAGGAAGGCTGCCGGTTAGTACCAGGGCGCGTCCGAGGGTGAGTATATCAATATTTTTTATTTTGATTCTTTATTTAACACTTAAATATGGATTCCGATACGATTCCCGATATCGCAAACAAATCAGAACTCGGTATCGGAATTCCGATACCAGATTCAGAAGATCGCCAACCTCATGGCCGACCCCACACAGGGGTCGGGTCAGGTTTCATGAAACCCGACTTTGCCAAAAGTCAGCGACTTCTGAAAATGGCCGACCCGTTTTGCTCAACCCTAATCCCAACATATTGTTACCCCTTTATAAATCACTGGTGAGGCCACATCTAGAGCATGGGATCCAGTTTTGGGCTCCACATTTTAAAAAGGATATTCAGAAGTTAGAGTCAGTTCAAAGGCGGGCAACTAGATTATTACAAGGGATGGAAGATGTCTCATATGATGAGAGGTTGGAAAAGTTGGGCTTGTTTAGTGTAGAAAAAAGACGACTCAGAGGAGATCTCACTTACGTGTATAAATATATGTGGTCACTACAAAGGACTTGTGCATGACTTATCCCTTTCAATGGCCATACTAAGAACCAGGGGGCATTCACTACAGGTGAAAGAAAGATGATTCCTCCAGATAAATAGGAAAAGGTTTTTTACAGTTAGAGCAGTCAGACTGTGGAATGCCTTTCCACAAGAGGTAGTGCTGGCAGACACTATGACAGCTTTTAACCCCTTAATCCCATATGACGTACTATACCGTCGAGGTGGGGTGGGCCTTAATTCCCGGTGACGGTATAGTACGTCATACGCGATCGGCCGCGCTCACGGGGGGAGCGCGGCCGATCGCGGCCGGGTGTCGGCTGCATATCGCAGCTGACATCCGGCACTATGTGCCAGGAGCGGTCACGGACCGCCCCCGGCACATTAACCCCCGGCACACCGCGATCAAACATGATCGCGGTGTACCGGCGGTGCAGGGAAGCATCGCGCAGGGAGGGGGCTCCCTGCGTGCTTCCCTGAGACGATCGGTACAAGGTGATGTACTCACCTCGTACCGAACGTCTTCTCCCTGCAGGCCCCGGATCCAAAATGGCCGAGGGGCTGTATCCGGGTCCTGCAGGGAGCACTTCCGGGTCGCAGCAGGCTGCAGATGAAAGCTGTAGCCTGCACGGCTGTAAGTGAGATCGGAGATCTCACAGAGTGCTGTGCACACTGTGAGATCTGCGATCTGTGATGTCCCCCCCTGGGACAAAGTAAAAAAGTTAAAAAAAAAATTTCCACATGTGTAAAAAAAAAAAAAAAAAATTCCTAAATAAATAATAATAAAAAAAAAAATATTATTCCCATAAATACATTTCTTTATCTAAAAAAAACAAACAAAAACAATAAAAGTACACATATTTAGTATCGCCGCGTCCGTAACGACCCAACCTATAAAACTGGCCCACTAGTTAACCCCTTCAGTAAACACCGTAAGAAAAAAAAAAAAAAACGAGGCAAAAAACAACGCTTTATTACCATACCGCCGAACAAAAAGTGGAATAACACGCGATCAAAAAGACGGATATAAATAACCATGTTACCGCAGAAAACGTCATCTTGTCCCGCAAAAAACGAGCCGCCATACAGCATCATCAGCAAAAAAATAAAAAAGTTATAGTCCTCAGAATAAAGCGATGCCAAAATAATTATTTTTTCTATAAAATAGTTTTTATCGTATAAAAGCGTCAAAACATAAAAAAATGATATAAATGAGGTATCGCTGTAATCGTACTGACCCGACGAATAAAACTGCTTTATCAATTTTACCAAGCGCAGAACGGTATAAACGCCTCTCCCAAAAGAAATTCATGAATAGCTGGTTTTTGGTTATTCTGCCTCACAAAAATCGGAATAAAAAGTGATAAAAAATGGTCACGTGTCCGAAAATGTTACCAATAAAAACGTCAACTCGTCCCGCAAAAAACAAGACCTCACATGACTCTGTGGACCAAAATGTGGAAAAATTATAGGTCTCAAAATGTGGAGACGCAAAAACTTTTTTGCTATAAAAAGCGTCTTTTAGTCTGGTTTCACACTTGCGTTTTTATCTGCATGCGTTTTTTAAAAAAACCGCATGTGTGAAAAAATGCATGTAAACGCGGTAAAACGCATGCGTTTTTATAGAAAAACACAAGAAAACAAGAAAAAAACAAAAAACCCTAACCCTACCCCTAACCCTACCCCTAACCTGAAATACGTGGCACTGAAATACGTGGCACTGAAATATACGTTTATATACGTATATACGTATATAAGTGCCACGATATTTCAGTGGCCACGTATATAAGTGCCACGTATTTAAGTGCCACGTATTTAAGTGCCACGTATTTAAGTGCCACGTATTTAAGTGCCACGTATTTAAGTGCCACGTATTTAAGTGCCACGTATTTAAGTGCCACGTATTTAAGTGCCACGTATTTACGTGCCACGTATTTTTCAGTGCCTGAAATACGTGGCACTGAAATACGTGGCACTGAAATATCGTGGCACTGAAATATCGTGGCACTGAAGTATTTACGTGCCACGTATTTTTCAGTGCCTGAAATACGTGGCACTGAAATACGTGGCACTGAAATACGTGGCACTGAAATACGTGGCACTGAAATATTGTGGCACTGAAATATTGTGGCACTGAAATATCGTGGCACTTAAATACGTGGCACTTAAATACGTGGCACTTAAATACGTGGCACTTAAATACGTGGCACTTAAATACGTGGCACTTATATACGTGGCACTTATATACGTGGCACTTATGACTGTCAGAAAATGTTCAGTAAACGGTTAGGGGTAGGGTTTCAGGTAGAATTGGGGAGTTTCCACTGTTCAGGCACATCAGGGGCTCTCCAAACGCGACATGGCGTCCAATCTCAATTCCAGCCAATTCTGCGTTGAAAAAGTAAAACAGTGCTCCTTCCCTTCCGAGCTCTCCCGTGCGTCCAAAAAGGGGTTTACCCCAACATATGGGGTATCAGCGTACTAGGGACAAATTGAACAACAACTTCTGGGGTCCAAGTTCTCTTGTTATCCTTGGGAAAATAAAAATTTGGGGGGCTAAAAATCATTTTTGTGGGAAAAAAATATGTTTTATTTTCACGGCTCTGCGTTGTAAACTGTAGTGAAACACTTGGGGGTTCAAAGTTCTCACAACACATCTAGATAAGTTCCTTGGGAGGTCTAGTTTCCAATATGGGGTCACTTGTGGGGGGTTTGTACTATTTGGGTACATCAGGGGCTCTGCAAATGCAACGTGACGCCTGCAGACCAATCCATTTAAGTCTGCATTCCAAATGGCGCTCCTTCCCTTCCGAGCTCTGTCATGCGCCCAAACAGTGGTTCCCCCCCACATAGGGGGTATCAGCGTACTCAGGACAAATTGGACAACAACTTTTAGGGTCCAATTTATCCTGATACCCTTGTGAAAATACAAAACTGGGGGCTAAAAAATCATTTTTGTGAAAAAGAAAAATAATTTTTATTTTCACGGCTCTGCGTTATAAACTGTAGTGAAACACTTGGGGGTTCAAAGTTCTCACAACACATCTAGATAAGTTCCTTTGGGGGTCTAGTTTCCAATATGGGGTCACTTGTGGGGGGTTTGTACTGTTTGGGTACATCAGGGGCTCTGCAAATGCAACGTGACGCCTGCAGACCAATCCATTTAAGTCTGAATTCCAAATGGCGCTCCTTCCCTTCCGAGCTCTGTCATGCGCCCAAACAGTGGTTCCCCCCCACATAGGGGGTATCAGCGTACTCAGGACAAATTGGACAACAACTTTTAGGGTCCAATTTATCCTGATACCCTTGTGAAAATACAAAACTGGGGGCTAAATTTCATTTTTGTGAAAAAAAAAAAAAAATTATTTTCACGGCTCTGCGTTATAAACTGTAGTGAAACACTTGGGGGTTCAAAGTTCTCACAACACATCTAGATAAGTTCCTTGGGGGGTCTAGTTTCCAATATGGGGTCACTTGTGAGGGGTTTGTACTGTTTGGGTACATCAGGGGCTCTGCAAATGCAACGTGACGCCTGCAGACCAATCCATTTAAGTCTGCATTCCAAATGGCGCTCCTTCCCTTCCGAGCTCTGTCATGCGCCCAAACAGTGGTCCCTCCCCACAAATGGGGTATCAGCGTACTCCAGACAAATTGGACAACAACTTTTGGGGTCCAATTTATCCTGATACCCTTGTGAAAATACAAAACTGGGGGCTAAAAAATCATTTTTGTGAAAAAAAAAATAATAATTTTTATTTTCACGGCTCTGCGTTATAAACTGTAGTGAAACACTTGGGGGTTCAAAGCTCTCAAAACACATCTAGATAAGTTCCTTAGGGGGTCTACTTTCCAAAATGGTGTCACTTGTGGGGGGTTTAATGTTTAGGCACATCAGGGGCTCTCCAAACGCAACATGGCATCCCATCTTAATTCCAGTCAATTTTGCATTGAAAAGTAAAATAGCGCTTCTTCCCTTCTGAGCTCTGCTATGCGCCCAAACAATGGTTTACACCCACATATGGGGTATCGTCGTACTCAGGACAAATTGCAAAACAACTTTTGTGGTCTAATTTCTTCTCTTACCCTTGGGGAAATAAAAAAATGGGGGTGAAAAGATCATTTTTGTGAAAAAATATGATTTTTTATTTTTACGGCTCTGCATTATAAACTTCTGTGAAGCACTTGTTGGGTCAAAGTGCTCAACACACATCTAGATAAGTTCCTTAAGGGGTCTACTTTCCAAAATGGTGTCACTCGTGGGGGGTTTCAATGTTTAGGCACATTAGGGGCTCTCCAAACGCAACATGGCGTCCCATCTCAATTCCAGTCAATTTTGCATTGAAAAGTCAAATGGCGCTCCTTCCCTTCTGAGCTCTGCCCTGCGCCGAAACAATGGTTTACACCCACATATGGGGTATCAGTGTACTCAGGACAAATTGCACAACAATTTTTGGGGTCCAATTTCTTCTCTTACCCTTGGGAAAATAAAAAATTGGGGGTGAAAAGATCATTTTTGTGAAAAAATATGATTTTTTATTTTTACGGCTCTGCATTATAAACTTCTGTAAAGCACTTGTTGGGTCAAAGTGCTCACCACACATCTAGATAAGTTCCTTAGGGGGTCTACTTTCCAAAATGGTGTCACTTGTTAGGGGTTTCAATGTTTAGGCACATCAAGGGCTCTCTAAATGCAACATGGCGTCCCATCTCAATTCCAGTCAATTTTGCATTGAAAAGTCAAATGGCGCTCCTTCCCTTCTGAGCTCTGCCCTGCGCCCAAACAATGGTTTACACCCACATATGGGGTATCAGCGTACTCAGGACAAATTGCACAACAATTTTTGGGGTCCAATTTCTTCTCTCACCCTTGGGAAAATAAAAAATTGGGGGTGAAAAGATAATTTTTGTGAAAAAATATGATTTTTTATTTTTACGGCTCTGCATTATAAACTTCTGTAAAGCACTTGTTGGGTCAAAGTGCTCACCACACATCTAGATAAGTTCCTTAGGAGGTCTACTTTCCAAAATGGTGTCACTTGTGGGGGGTTTCAATGTTTAGGCACATCAGGGGCTCTCCAAATGCAACATGGCGTCCCATCTCAATTCCAGTCAATTTTGCATTGAAAAGTCAAATGGCGCTCCTTTGCTTCCAAGCTCTGCCATGCGCCCAAACTGTGGTTTACCCCCACATATGGGGTATCAGCGTACTCAGGACAAATTGTACAACAACTTTTGGGGTCTATTTTCTCCTGTTACCCTTGGTAAAATAAAACAAATTGGAGCTGAAATAAATTTTGTGTGAAAAAAAGTTAAATGTTCATTTTTTTTTAAACATTCCAAAAATTCCTGTGAAACACCTGAAGGGTTAATAAACTTCTTGAAAGTGGTTTTGAGTACCTTGAGGGGTGCAGTTTTTAGAATGGTGTCACACTTGGGTATTTTCTATCATATAGACCCGTCAAAATGACTTCAAATGAGATGTGGTCCCTAAAAAAAAATGGTGTTGTAAAAATGAGAAATTGCTGGTCAACTTTTAACCCTTATAACTCCGTCACAAAAAAAAATTTTGGTTCCAAAATTGTGCTGATGTAAAGTAGACATGTGGGAAATGTTATTTATTAAGTATTTTGTGTGACATATGTCTGTGATTTAAGGGCATAAAAATTCAAAGTTGGAAAATTGCGAAATTTTCAAAATTTTCGCCAAATATTCGTTTTTTTCACAAATAAACGCAAGTTATATCGAATAAATTTTACCACTAACATGAAGTACAATATGTCACGAGAAAACAATGTCAGAATCGCCAAGATCCGTTGAAGCGTTCCAGAGTTATAACCTCATAAAGGGACAGTGGTCAGAATTGTAAAAATTGGCCCGGTCATTAACGTGCAAACCACCCTCGGGGCTTAAGGGGTTAAAGAAAGGGTGGATGATTTCCCCGATACACATAACATTGTGGGTGTAATTAAATTAGTGACAAAATGTACATATGGTGGAGAACACTTGAACTTGATGGACCTAGGTCTTTTTTCAACCTATGTAACTATATGGCCCACATGATACTGTGCCTTCACATCAACATCACTCATACACAATAAAAGTCCCTATAACCTGCAGCTCCATGAAGTGCTTACCTTTCCATCTTCGGCAGCAGAGTGACAGCCACTGTAGGAAATCAGTGGCAGAAAGGTGACCGCCTCAGCCGGGTGACGACTTCTTATCAGTTATATTTGTACATGATCAAGAACACGGTCAGTATATGAATTCATTACCATATCCACTGTCAGTACATGAATCCAATTTCTCCATACTGTGCCCCCACTTCTCCATATTATATTCATACTTCCCCCATACTCCCATCTCTTCATACTATGTCCTCACTTCTCCATTTTGTCTCCATGCTCTCACTTCTGCATACTGTTCCTCCACGCTCCCATATCTACATACAATTCCCCTACCTTTCCATACAATCCCTTCACACTTCCACTTTTCCATAATGTCCCTATCTTCTCCATATGGTCCCCCCACTCCTCCATATGGTCCTCAGACATTCCCAATTTTCTATCCTGTTCCCAAATATTGTCCTCTATGCTCCCACCTCTTCATACTGTCCCGCCACTTCTTCATATTCAACACCCACTTTTCCATATGGTTCCCCCTATGCTCTAATTTCTCCTTATGGGCCCTCACCTCTCCAAACTGACCAAACTCTTCTGTATACACTGTGTGCAGAATTATTAGGCAAGTTGTATTTTGATCACATGATACTTTTTATACATGTTGTCCTACTCCAAGCTGTTCAGGCTTGAGAGCCAACTACCAATTAAGTAAATCAGGTGATGTGCATTTCTGTAATGAGGAGGGGTGTTGTCTAATGACATCAACACCCTATATACGGTGTGCTTAATTATTAGGCAACTTCTTTCCTTTGGCAAAATGGGTCAGAAGAGAGATTTGACGGGATCTGAAAAGTCCAAAATTGTGAGATGTCTTGCAGAGGGATGCAGCAGTCTTGAAATTGCCAAACATTTGAAGCGTGATCACCGAACAATCAAGTGTTTCATGGCAAATAGCCAACAGGGTCACAAGAAGCGTGTTGGGCAAAAAAGGCGCAAAATAACTGCCCATGAATTGAGGAAAATCAAGCGTGAAGCTGCCAAGATGCAATTTGCCACCAGTTTTGCCATATTTCAGAACTGCAACGTTTCTGGAGTAACAAAAAGCACAAGGTGTGCGATGCTCAGGGACATGGCCAAGGTAAGGAAGGCTGAAAAACGACCCCCTTTGATCAAGAAACATAAAATAAAACATCAAGACTGGGCCCAGAAATATCTTAAGACTGACTTTTCAAGGGTCTTATGGACTGATGAAATGAGAGAGACTCTTGATGGGCCAGATTGATGGGCCAGAGGCTGGATCAGTAAAGGGCAGAGAGCTCCACTCTGACTCAGACGCCAGCAAGGTGGAGGTGGGGTACTGGTATGGGCTGGTATCATCAAAGATGAACTTGTGGGACCTTTTCGGGTTGAGGATGGAGTGAAGCTCAACTCCCAGAGCTACTGCCAGTTTCTGGAAGACAAATTCTTCAAGCAGTGGTACAGGAAGAAGTCGGTATCGTTCAAGAAAAACATGATTTTCATGCAGGACAATGCTCCATCACATGCCTCCAACTACTCCACAGCGTGGCTGCCCATTAAAGGACTCAAAGAAGAAAAAATAATGACATGGCCCCCTTGTTCACCTGATCTGAACCCCATAGAGAATCTGTGGTCTCTCATAAAATGTGAGATCTACAGTTAGGGAAAACAGTACACTCTCGGAACAGTGTCTGGGAGGTTGTGGTGGCTGCTGCACGCAATGTTGATCGTAAACAGATCAAGCAACTGACAGAATCTATGGATGGAAGGCTGTTGAGTGTCATCATAAAGGAAGGTGGCTATATTGGTCACTCATTTTTTGGGGTTTTATTTTTGCATGTCAGAAATGTTTATTTCTAAATTTTGTGCAGTTATGTTGGTTTACCTGGTGAAAATAAACAAGTGAGAAGGGAATATATTTGGTTTTTATTAAGTTGCCTAATAATTTTGCACATTAATAGTTACTTGCACAAACAGATATCCTCCTAAGATAGCCAAATCAAAAAAACCCACTCCAACTTCCAAAAATATTAAGCTTTGATATTTATGAGTATTTTGGGTTGATTGAGAACATAGTTCTAAAATACAAATTGCCTAATAATTCTGCACACAGTGTATGTTCCACTTGCACCACACTGCTTCCTCTCACAAATTTCCCTTCATCATAATATGCAAGCACCATGCATCCTTGTCGCCTCTGCGGCTCAGTGATCACAGCAGCAGAGTGATGACGTCAGCAGTGTGTGACCTCATCACTCCATGGCACATTGGGTTGGGGAGATGACGATCACTCCCCTACATCCCAGCGCTGCAGTGTTGCTCAGCTGTGTTCACGTCTGAGCACAGGAATCAGAGCCGCATGCTGAGCCGCTTGGCTTAACCATATCGGCACTCTGTGCACTCCGATATAGTTAAGGATAGCGTAGCTCCAGGTGGGTGCCCCGTGATGAATCCACTTGAGAACGGGGCCCAAGGCCACCACACCCTCTTTCTCCCCGGTAGTTATGCTACTGATCAGGACACAAAAACATCCATGAAAACTGGAGATTTTATTGTTTTAATCTTCAACTGAATGACATCAGTAAGACATGATGCTTGCCACAAAAAATGCATGACCACCAGTTGATCAATATGGGGCTTCAATATAGGAGCTAGGCAAGGTAAAATGTTTTTCTGACATGTAAAACAACAAGGAGACAGGAGTCACATTAAAAAATTAATATTTTGCTGATCCAAACAGTTTGGTACAGAAGCGGACTAATAAATAAATCTTATTGTCCTCTCCAAAAATTCTGACAGCTACATATCTTCCAAATCTTTCTGTTTTTATCATCAAGACTACATCCAGTAGTGGTAAGCAGAAAATGTTCTGCTACGAAATTGGTTCACTGTCTACAACAGAATTTCTAGACAAAAATATTACAGTAATTAAATTTATCACGGTAGACCAGGCGCTTTTATCTGACAAAAGTAAACCTTTTATAGAATCTTGTTTAATTGCTGTTTGCTACGTGCAGTAGAGTTTAAAAGATTTCACAGGAAAAAAGACACAAAACAAGAACAAGAGATTTGACTGTATGCCAAGTATTCATTTCCTTCGTGTTTCTTGTATACTCACAATATAGGGAAACAAAAAACATTTGGCATTTTAAGGAATCACCACATGCAACATTAAAATGTTCAAACAATGGAAATTGCCTCAATTAAAATTATATTTGAAATATAGAAATATCCATTAACTCAAATGGGCATCCAGAGACTGACTTTGTGCAACCCCCTCTGCTTAGCAATTTCTAAAAGCTCTATAGTGTCTTCCTATTTGCTGATATAGTGTCATTAATTCCACAGGGCTTTACAAACATCATCATCACTGTCTTCATTGGGGCTCACAATCTAAACTACTTATGTGTTTGGAGTTTGGGAGGAAACTGGAGTAACTGAAGGAAACTCAAGCACATGAAGGAAACCCACGCAAAGACAAGTAGAACAAAAAATCTCCTTGTTGTCCATGGTGGAATCTGAATCCAGGACCCCAGCTCTGCAAGGCTATAGTGCAAAACACTGAGCCACCTCACATATTCTGCAGCACTTTACAATTAAGTGGAACATGAAAAAACAATAAAGGCATTAAATGGTAACATTAAATTCAATAATTATAGGCGTAGTGAAGTCCCTGGTCGTAAGCTGATGCTAGCTGGGAAAGAAGCAGAATGATGGGGACGCTGACAAAAAGAGAACAAACTGCTTAGTTAGGGTAATTTGAAGTCCAGTCAGACAGAGACCTCAGGCAGAGTGAGCAGTCAGGCAAACCAGGGGTCAAATCCAGAAGAGCAAAGGTCATAAAGGGATCCTATCATATTGAAAATTATTTTTAGGCAGGATGATAAAGAGACACCAATGAGAACTCTTCAGGAAAACTCGTAAGGTACACATTAGGGTTGAGCGAAACGGATTGGTCATTTTCATAAGTCGCCGACTTTTGGCAAAGTCGGGTTTCATGAAACCCGACCCGATCCCTGTGTGGGGTCGGCCATGCGGTACGCGACTTTTGCGCCAAAGTCGCGTTTCAATGACGCTAAAAGCGCCATTTCTCAGCCAATGAAGGTGGATGCAGAGTGTGGGCAGCATGATGACATAGATCTCAGTCCCCACCATCTTAGAGAAGGGCATTGCAGTGATTGGCTTGCTTTTTGCGGCGTCACAAGGGCTATAAAGGGGCGTTCCCGCCGACCGCCATCTTACTGCGGCTGATCTGAGCGTAGGGAGAGGTTGCTGCCGCTTCATCAGAAGCAGGGATAGTGTTAGGCAGGGTACATTCACCCCCAAACCGCTTGTGCTGTAGCGATTTCCACTGTCCAACACCACCTTTTGTTTGCAGGGACAGTGGAAGCTACATTTTTTTTTCCTCAGCGCTGTAGCTCATTGGGCTGCACTAGAAGGCTCCCTGATAGCTGCATTGCTCTTTGTACGCCGCTGTGCAAACCAACTGCTTTTTTCAAAGCACAAATCCTGTTGCTCCTTCCTTTCTGCACAGCTATCTTGTTTGTTTGTCCACACTTTTGTTTTTTTTTGTGCAGCTGTCCACTCCTTGTTATTGCTGCCTGCCATACCTTGCTGAGATTACTGCAGGGGGATAGTAATTGTGGGACAGTCCCTTTTTTTAAAAGAAAAAAAAAAATCTCCCTGAAAAAAAAAAAAAATTGTGGGAGATTAAGATTGGCATTTCTGCTTGAGTGCAGGTCCTGTGTGTGCCATCTGTCTCAAATTATTGGGCCACATAAAACCTAGTGTGTCATACTGGAAAATATTTTTTTTTGTTTAAATTCTCCCTGAAAAAAAAAACATAGTGGGAGATTAAGATTGGCATTTCTGCTTGAGTGCCCGTCCTGTGTGTGCCATCTGTCTCAAATTATTGGGGCACAGAAAAGCTTGTGTGTCATACTGGGCATTTTTTATTTTTTATTTTTTTTATTCTCCCTTAAAAAAAAAATAGTGGGAGATTAAGATTGCCATTTCTGCTTGAGTGCCGGTCCTGTGTGTGCCATCTGTCTCAAATTATTGGGCCGCATAAAACCTAGTGTGTCATACTGGGAAATATTTTTTTTTTAAAATTCTCCCTGAAAAAAAAAACATAGTGGGAGATTAAGATTGCCATTTCTGCTTGAGTGCCGTTCCTGTGTGTGCCATCTGTCTCATATTATTGGGCCACATAATACCTAGTGTGTCATACTGGGAAATTTTTTTTTTTTGTTTAAATTCTCCCTGACAAAAAAAACATAGTGGGAGATTAAGATTGGCATTTCTACTTGAGTGCCGGTCCTGTGTGTGCCATCTGTCTCAAATTATTGGGGCACAGAAAAGCTAGTGTGTCATACTGGGCATTTTTTTTTTTTTAATTCTCCCTTAAAAAAAAAAGTGGGATACTAAGATTGCCACTTCTGCTTGAGTGCCGGTCCTGTGTGTGCCATCTGTCTCAAATTACACTGGGGAACAATTTGAAAAAAAATTTCTGTTGAGTTAGGTTTTCGAGCTGAGTTATACTAAAATTGGCATGCTGATTCCAAAAATGTAGTCAGTTTTTTTCTAGCACGTCAAGTTTTTCCTCCACAACTTACCTGCCAGAGAAGCACAATTGCACTGATATCTGTAATAAGACTTGTTATCTGATTACAATTCGACTCACATAGAGCTACGTGGCAACTTGTAAGGGTACTGTCACACATTGGCACTTTGATCGCTACGACGGTACGATCCGTGACGTTCCAGCGATATCCATACGATATCGCTGTGTCTGACACGCAGCAGCGATCAGGGACCCTGCTGAGAATCGTACGTCGTAGCAGATCGTTTGGAACTTTCTTTCGTCGCTGGATCTCCCGCTGTCATCGCTGGATCGTTGTGTGTGACAGCGATCCAGCGATGCGTTCGCTTGTAACCAGGGTAAACATCGGGTTACTAAGCGCAGGGCCGCGCTTAGTAACCCAATGTTTACCGTGGTTACCAGCGTAAAAGTAAAAAAAAACAAACAGTACATACTCACATTCCGGTGTCTGTCCCCCGGCATTCTGCTTCTCTGCACTGTGAGCGCCGGCCAGCCGGAAAGCGAGCACAGCGGTGACGTCACCGCTGTGCTTTCCGGCTGGCACAGACACAGTGGAGAGAAGCAGAACGCCGGGGGACAGACACCGGAATGTGAGTATGTACTGTTTGTTTTTTTTTACTTTTACTCTGGTAACCACGGTAAACATCGGGTTACTAAGCGCGGCCCTGCGCTTAGTAACCCGATGTTTACCCTGGTTACCCGGGGACTTCGGCATCGTTGGTCGCTGGAGAGCTGACTGTGTGACAGCTCCCCAGCGACCACACAACGACTTACCAACAATCACGGCCAGGTCGTATCGCTGGTCATGATCGTTGGTAAATCGTTTAGTGTGACAGTACCCTAAGAGTAGTCACAACTGAGACAGTGTGGTGAGAGGTGTGTGCAGCTCCCAATACGTCATAATTATCAATATCTTTACACAAAAAATGTATCATAGTAGGAATAAATAGGATTTGTGATAGCTTTTCTCTTTACATTGGGCGCTTAGTTGTAATTAATATTGCTTTTATGATTTTTTTCTTTGTTAGTTTTCAAAGCTTGTAACTTTCCATCTCAGTGTTTTATTTACATATGTACATATTTCCTTTGTTTCAGATCATGTCTGCTCCTTCTTCCTCTCGTCGTAAATGCCTAAACAACCCTGACTCCTTCTGCTATATTTGTGGTGTTTTCACCATTCCAGTTCAAAGGGCAAACATCAGTGCATGTGTCAAACAAGCATATTTTGCATATTTTAAAGTAAAACTCGGTGATCAAGATAAGCCATGGGCCCCTCACATAGTGTGCAAGCAGGGATGTACATATGATGGCTGACTATTGCTGGAGCATCAAACGTGATTGTCCTCAAGTTAAACACTCCAGAAAAAGCTATAAATGTACATTTTTACCTTAAAGGGCCACTGTCACCCCCCTCCAGCCGTTATAAACTAAAGGAGCCACCTTGTGCAGCAGTAATGCTGCAGTCTAACAAGGTGGCTCTTTTAGTTTTTGATTCATTTATTACCTCAAAAAAGCGTTTTAAAAATTGGCCACACATACCAGATATTATGCCAGGAGGCGGTCCGAAGCGTCCTGTATGAATCCCCCAACTGCCGTCACTCTTCTCTTCAGGGCCGATGGTACCCGCCCCCTGAGCGCTGTTATCGTCTGAAATCCGGCGCCTGCGCTGTGCGTGCCTGCCTGGGGCCTGCGCAGTGTTCATTGTCAGTGCGGCCACCTGAATCCCCCGCCCCGCACTGTTATTCATTATGCACAGTGCGGGGCTGGGGTTCCTGGGCATGCGCACTGCGCTGTTTAGACGCTCCCCAGCTCTGACGCTCCCCAGCTCCCCCGCCTTCCCAGGAACCCCAGCCCCGCACTGTGCATAATGAATAACAGTACGGGGCGGGGGATTCAGCTACAGTGTGGCCGCACTGACAATGAACACTGCGCAGGCCCCAGGCAGGCACGCACAGCGCAGGCGCCGGATTTCAGACGATAACAGCGCTCAGGGGGCGGGGACCATCGGCCCTGAAGAGATGAGTGACGGCAGTTGGGGGATTCATACAGGACGCTTCGGACCGCCTCCCGGTATAATATCTGGTATGTGTGGCCAATTTTTAAAACGCTTTTTTGAGGTAATAAATGAATCAAAAACTAAAAGAGCCACCTTGTTAGACTGCAGCATTACTGCTGCACAAGGTGGCTCTTTTAGTTTATAACGGCTGGGGGGGGTGACAGTGGCCCTTTAAATACTTGCATATAAATATATATCCTTTGTAAAAAACATGATAGTGTTAAAAAACATATTTGTCATGCCTATTTCTTATATATTTCATTTTTTGTTCATATTTGTACTATTTAAAAAAAAACAACATTTTTTAGGTACAGTAGTTTACATATTTTTGAGAAGACAAAAATCCTATAGTTCAAAAACTTGACGTGATAGAGAAAAACTGAGATCATTTCTAGATTCAGCATCCAAAAATTAATTAAGAACAGTTGTCTGACCTAACTCTTAAAAAAATTGTGTTCCCCAGTGTTATTGGGCGATATAAAACCTAATGTGTCATACTGGGAAATTTTTATTTTTTTTTAAATTCTCCCTGACAAAAAAAACATAGCGGGAGATTAAGATTGCCATTTCTGCTTGAGTGCCGGTCCTGTGTGTGCCATCTGTCTCAAATTATTGGGCCACATAAAACCTAGTGTGTCATACTGGGAAATATTTTTTTTTTTTTTTTAATTCTCACTGAAAAAAAAACATAGTGGGAGATTAAGATTGGCATTTCTGCTTGAGTGCCGGTCCTGTGTGTGCCATCTGTCTCAAATTATTGGGGCACAGAAAACCTAGTGTGTAACATTGGGCCTGATTTTCCTTTCATTGTCAGCCACCTATAAAGGTATATATAAATCCTACAGAAGTTTGAGTTCACCTTATAAGTTGTTTTACAGTAACAGATACCTTTACTTTGGTTACGTTTTGCAAACAATGAGGAAGTCTGGTGGAAGAGGTCGTGGCCGTGGGCGGTCATTGTCAGCTGGTAATGATGTTAGTGGTGGTGGAGCATCAGGTGTTCGTGGTAAAAGCAATACAGCACCTAAGTCTCGAGTTGTTGAGCCAGGTTCGTGGTCTGGCTACACAAGGCCTCGAACGCTCCCTTTTCTGGGAGTAGGAAAACCGCTTTTAAAGCCGGAGCAGCAAGAACAAGTTTTGGCTTTCCTTGCTGACTCAGCCTCTAGCTCTTTTGCCTCCTCTTCTGAAAGTGCTAAAAGTAAAAGCAGCGCGTCGTTAGTGGATGTTCACGGTCAGGGACAAGTCGCTTCCTTGTCTTCTTCACCCAGAACAAGAGAGAAGGATGCGTCAGGCGACACAACGGGTTACTCCATGGTGCTCTTTACACATACCGTTCCTGGGTTAGACAGTGAAACAGTTAACAGGCCATGCCCATTAGAAGTTGAATCGGACATGGAGTGCACTGATGCACAGCCACAGCCAGATTACTATGCTGTTCCTTTGACTCAGACCAGAACATTGCCCTCGCAGTGTACTGAGCCAGAATCAAACCCAGCTGAGACTATGGTGCCCCGTCACGAACGCTATACCACCGGCTTACACGGTGACAAGATGAAGTTGCACACGAGATAGAAGAGGAGGTCATAGATGACCCAGTTGTTGACCCCGATTGGCAGCCATTGGGGGAACAGGGTGCAGGCAGCAGTAGTTCTGAAGCGGAGGAGGAGGAGCCGCAGCAGGCATCAACATCACAACAGGTTCCATCTGCCGGGCCCGTATGTGGCCAAAAACGTGGGGCAAAACCAAAACCAGTTGGAGGACAGCGTGGACATCCGGTTAAAGAAGTTCAGTCTGCAATGCCTGAAAAGGTATCCGATAGTAGAAAGAGTGCAGTCTGGCATTTTTTTAAACAACATCCAAATGATCAGCGCAAAGTCATCTGTCAAAAATGTTCAACTACCTTAAGCAGAGGTCAGAATCTTAAAAGTCTAAATACAAGTTGCATGCATAGACATTTAACCACCATGCATTTGAAAGCCTGGACTAACTACCAAACGTCCCTAAAGGTTGCAGCACCGTCGGCCAATGAAGCTAGTCAGCAACGCTGCATCCCTTCCCTCACTGTAAGCCCACCATTTCACGCACCACCTGCAGTATCTGTGCAGCTTTCATCGCCAGGCCAAAGCAGTCAGGGAATCACCAGGTTCGTAGTAGGAAACACTGCATGTAGGGCACCGGCAAGAATACCATCTCCAACCCTCTCTCAGTCTGCCATGTCCACCGGCACCACCGCTAGTTCCACGATCTCCAGCTCTCCAGTCCAGCTCACCCTACATGAGACTCTTGTTAGGAAAAGGAAGTACTCATCCTCGCATCCACGTACACAGGGTTTGAACGCCCACATTGCTAGACTAATCTCATTAGAGATGATGCCCTACCAGTTAGTTGAAAGCGAAGCTTTCAAAGCGCTGATGGACTACGCTGTACCACGCTATGAGCTACCTAGTCGACACTTCTTTTGTAGAAAAGCCATCCCTGCCCTCCAACAGCATGTTAAAGACCGCATCGTCCATGCACTCAGGCAATCTGTGAGTACAAAGGTGCACTTGACAACAGATGCATGGACCAGTAGGCATGGCCATGGACGTTACATGTCCATCACGGCACACTGGGTTAATGTGGTGGATGCAGGGTCCACAGGGGACAGCAATATTGGGACACTTCTGCCTAGCCCACGGTCTAGGAAACAGTTGGCTGTTGGCGTTCGCCCCCCCTCCTCATCCTCCTCTTCGTCCTCCTGCAGAAGCGATAGCTCGTCCACAGACCGCAGTCGCACAATCAGTCCATCCGCAGCTGCCCCTGTTGCAAACCAGGTGTCCCATTATGGGACAGCTAGTGGCAAGCATCAGCAGGCTGTATTGGCAATGAAGTGTTTGGGCGACAACAGACACACCGCGGAAGTTCTGTCCGAGTTCTTGCAGAAAGAAACTCAGTCATGGCTGGGCACTGTACATCTTGAGGCAGGCAAGGTAGTGAGTGATAACGGAAGGAATTTCATGGCTGCCATAGCCCTTTCCCAACTGAAACACATTCCTTGCCTGGCTCACACCTTAAACCTGGTGGTGCAGTGCTTCCTGAAAAGTTATCCGGGGTTACCCGACCTGCTCCTCAAAGTGCGCAGACTTTGCTCGCATATCCGCCATTCTCCCGTACACTCCAGCTGTATGCAGTGGTCTTTGAACCTTCCCCAGCATCGCCTAATCATCGACGTTGCAACAAGGTGGAACTCCACACTGCACATGCTTCAGAGACTGTGCGAACAGAGGCGTGCTGTTATGTATTTGTGGGAGGATACACATAAACGGGCAGGCAGTTGGATGGCAGACATGGAGTTGTCAGGTGTGCAGTGGTCGAAGCTGCAAGACCTGTGTCAAGTCCTTCAGTGTTTTGAGGAATGCACACGGCTGGTTAGTGCAGACAACGCCATAATAAGCATGAGCATCCCCCTAATGCATCTGCTGATGCAAAGTTTGACGCACATAAAGGAGCAGGCGTCTGCAGCCGAGGAAGAGGAAAGCCTTGATGACAGTCAGCCATTGTCTGTTCAGGGCCGTGTAGAGGACGCGGTAGCGGGCGAAGAGGAGGACGAGGAGGATGATGGGGATGAGTATTTTTTTAATGAGGAAGCTTCTCCTGGGCCAATAGAAATTAGTGGCGTTGCAAGGCCGGGTTCTGGTTTTTTGAGGGAGACAAGTGACGTAGATTTGCCTGTAACTGCCCCTCAACCCAGCACAACCGCAGATTTGACAACTGGAACTTTGGCCCACATGGCGGATTATGCCTTACGTATCCTCAAAAGGGACCCACGCATTATTAAAATGATGACCGATGACGATTACTGGTTGGCCTGCATCCTTGACCCTCGCTATAAAGGCAAATTGCAAAATATTATGCCACATGAGAACCTCAAACAAATATTAGCAACTAGGGTTGAGCGACTTTCATTTTTTTAAGATCGAGTAGGGTTTTGGGAAACCCGATTTTGTCCAGAGTCGAGTCGAGTGCAGTCGGCCGATTATCGCTAAAAGTCGGGGATCGACCGAAACACGAAACCCAATGCAAGTCAATGGGGAAGCATAGTCGGCAGTGAGTGGAGGCCAGGAAAACACCTACAGTGCCCATTTTAATGCCAAAAACATCCATTCTTGTTTCTGAAGCTTGTCAATCTTAATTAACTTTATAATAATAGTTGGGCATAGGGAATTGGGGGTCATTTGGCAAAAGTTGTGGGGGGAGTAGGGCCGGCTCAAGTTTTTCGTGGGCCCAGGAAATGCGGACTACGTCACGGCGGTGTTGCAGGGAAAGGTAATTATTTAAAAGTTGCAAGTGCTGTGATCCTGAGCAAGCAGGGGGGGGGCCCACTCGTTCGCATTGCCACTGGCACAGGGCCCCTCAAAGTACGGCGGTGTGTTTGCATGGCGGGGGCGCCTCCCACCAGCAGCGACACTTTTGCGTACTCTGAGGGGCCCTGTGCCAGTGACGTCGCCAACGAGTATGCCCCCCCACCTGATGAAGGAACCTGCACTTTCATCTGCACCTTCCTCTTTGTCCCTGTGTAAGGTGGTATAACATGCGGGAAGGGGAACCTTACTTTCAGCAGGGACAGATTCTGGCTGTGTAGAGTACAAGGGGAATGTAGTGGTCTCGGTCAATGTACCAGCAGACTCATTTAGCAGTGGCTGGGCAATGGGCAGGATGAGGAGGAAACAGATATAGGGCCAAAGAATAAAGTAGGCTACATGCAGTTCAAAATTGGTAACAGGACTAAACAGGCGGCATTGCTTTGTTCAGTGGAGTAGCAAACCCAAGAGCAGCAGACACTGTTTCAAGGGCCTAACCACACTAGTAGGCCAAATGCAGTTTAATATCTGATAGTATAGGGCGAAAGCCAGAATGTGGAAGCTCAGCTTTGTTCAGTTGAGGACAACACCAGGGAGGGGCAGACACCTTTAGTAGGCCGGAAAAGCCTATTGCATTTTTTAAAATGGTAATTTGGAGCAGAAGGTTGAAGCTCAGCTTTATTTAGTTGAGGGCAACACCAGGGAGGGGCAGAAGCCGTTAGTAGGCCCTAACCACCATTTTTTTTTTAAAACCACTTAATGAGAGCCGGAAGGTTGAAGCTCAGCTTTATTTAGTTGAGGACAACACCAGGGAGGGGCAGAAGCCGTTAGTAGGCCCTAACCACCATTTTTTTTTTTTAAAACCACATAATGAGAGCCGGAAGGTTGAAGCTCAGCTTTATTTAGTTGAGGACAACACCAGGGAGGGGCAGAAGCCGTTAGTAGGCCCTAACCACCTTTTTTTTTTTAAAACCACATAATGAGAGCCGGAAGGTTGAAGCTCAGCTTTATTTAGTTGAGGACAACACCAGGGAGGGGCAGAAGCCGTTAGTAGGCCCTAACCACCTTTTTTTTTTTTAAAACCACATAATGAGAGCCGGAAGGTTGAAGCTCAGCTTTATTTAGTTGAGGACAACACCAGGGAGGGGCAGAAGCCGTTAGTAGGCCCTAACCACCATTTTTTTTTTTAAAACCACATAATGAGAGCCGGAAGGTTGAAGCTCAGCTTTATTTAGTTGAGGACAACACCAGGGAGGGGCAGAAGCCGTTAGTAGGCCCTAACCACCTTTTTTTTTTTTAAAACCACATAATGAGAGCCGGAAGGTTGAAGCTCAGCTTTATTTAGTTGAGGACAACACCAGGGAGGGGCAGAAGCCGTTAGTAGGCCCTAACCACCTTTTTTTTTTTAAAACCACATAATGAGAGCCGGAAGGTTGAAGCTCAGCTTTATTTAGTTGAGGACAACACCAGGGAGGGGCAGAAGCCGTTAGTAGGCCCTAACCACCATTTTTTTTTTTAAAACCACATAATGAGAGCCGGAAGGTTGAAGCTCAGCTTTATTTAGTTGAGGACAACACCAGGGAGGGGCAGAAGCCGTTAGTAGGCCCTAACCACCATTTTTTTTTTTAAAACCACATAATGAGAGCCGGAAGGTTGAAGCTCAGCTTTATTTAGTTGAGGACAACACCAGGGAGGGGCAGAAGCCGTTAGTAGGCCCTAACCACCATTTTTTTTTTTAAAACCACATAATGAGAGCCGGAAGGTTGAAGCTCAGCTTTATTTAGTTGAGGACAACACCAGGGAGGGGCAGAAGCCGTTAGTAGGCCCTAACCACCTTTTTTTTTTTTAAAACCACATAATGAGAGCCGGAAGGTTGAAGCTCAGCTTTATTTAGTTGAGGACAACACCAGGGAGGGGCAGAAGCCGTTAGTAGGCCCTAACCACCTTTTTTTTTTTTAAAACCACATAATGAGAGCCGGAAGGTTGAAGCTCAGCTTTATTTAGTTGAGGACAACACCAGGGAGGGGCAGAAGCCGTTAGTAGGCCCTAACCACCATTTTTTTTTTTAAAACCACATAATGAGAGCCGGAAGGTTGAAGCTCAGCTTTATTTAGTTGAGGACAACACCAGGGAGGGGCAGAAGCCGTTAGTAGGCCCTAACCACCTTTTTTTTTTTTAAAACCACATAATGAGAGCCGGAAGGTTGAAGCTCAGCTTTATTTAGTTGAGGACAACACCAGGGAGGGGCACACAGACAGACTCCTTTAGTAGGCCTGAAAAGCCTATTGCATTTTTCAAAATGGTAATTTGGAGCAGAAGGTTGAAGCTCAGCTTTATTTAGTTGAGGGCAACACCAGGGAGGGGCAGAAGCCGTTAGTAGGCCCTAACCAAAGTTGAAGGCCAAATGCAGTTTAATTTCTGATACTATAGGCCGAAAGCCAGAAGGTGGAAGTTCCGATTTAGACAGTGGAGCACAATTTGAATTAGGGACTGCAGACAGACTTAGTAGGCTGTCCCCTGTGGACCATGCATCCACCACATTAACCCATTGCGCCGTAATGGACACGTAATCTTCCGTGGCCATGCCTACAGGTCCATGCGTCTGTTGTCAGGTGCACCTTTGTACTCACAGATTGCCAGAGTGCATGGACAATGCGGTCTTCTACATGCTGGTGGAGGGTTGGGATGGCTTTTCTCGCAAAAGAAGTGTCGACTGGTTAGCTTGTAGCGTGGTACAGCGTAGTCCATCATGGCCTTATTAATAGTAAATAAAATATATAACTAGGCTCTATGAACTTTTAAATAGGTTCCAGGGGTACACGGGCAGCATTGGTGTGGTCAGTGGAGGAGTATTGCAAGTAGGGGCTGCAGACAGGCTATCAAAGGCCTAAAATAACAAACAGTAGGCAGTCATGGCAGTTTTACATCGGTTACATGGATACACAGGCAGGCACTCCAGGCAGCATTGTGGTCAGTGGAGGAGTATTGCAAGTAGGGGCCGCAGACAGGCTATCAAAGGCCTAAAATAACAAACAATAGGCTCATTGCAGTTTTACAGCGGTTACATGGATAGACGGGCAGGCAGCTTGGTGGTGGTGAGTGGAGGAGTATTTAAAGTAGGGACCGCAGACAGGCTTCAAAGGCCTAACATAAGAAAATGGGCTGGCTGTAGGCACTTTATAATTGGTTCCAGGGGTACACGGGCAGCAGTGGTCTGGTCAGTGGAGGAGTATTTAAAGTAGGGACCGCAGACAGGCTTCAAAGGCCTAACATAAGAAAATGGGCTGGCTGTAGGCACTTTATAATTGGTTCCAGGGGTACACGGGCAGCAGTGGTCTGGTCAGTGGAGGAGTATTTAAAGTAGGGACCGCAGACAGGCTATCAAAGGCCTAACATAACAAACAATAGGCTCATGATGGCAGTTTCACAGCGGTTACATGGATACACGGGCAGGCAGCTTGGTGGTGAGTGGAGGAGTATTTAAAGTAGGGACCGCAGACAGGCTATCAAAGGCCTAAAATAACAAACAATAGGCTCATGGCAGTTTCACAGCGGTTACATGGATACACGGGCAGGCAGCTTGGTGGTGGTGAGTGGAGGAGTATTTAAAGTAGGGACCGCAGACAGGCTTCAAAGGCCTAACATAAGAAAATGGGCTGGCTGTAGGCACTTTATAATTGGTTCCAGGGGTACACGGGCAGCAGTGGTCTGGTCAGTGGAGGAGTATTTAAAGTAGGGACCGCAGACAGGCTTCAAAGGCCTAACATAAGAAAATGGGCTGGCTGTAGGCACTTTATAATTGGTTCCAGGGGTACACGGGCAGCAGTGGTCTGGTCAGTGGAGGAGTATTTAAAGTAGGGACCGCAGACAGGCTATCAAAGGCCTAACATAACAAACAATAGGCTCATGGCAGTTTCACAGCGGTTACATGGATACACGGGCAGGCAGCTTGGTGGTGAGTGGAGGAGTATTTAAAGTAGGGACCGCACACAGGCTATCAAAGGCCTAAAATAACAAACAATAGGCTCATGGCAGTTTCACAGCGGTTACATGGATACACGGGCAGGCAGCTTGGTGGTGGTGAGTGGAGGAGTATTTAAAGTAGGGACCGCAGACAGGCTTCAAAGGCCTAACATAAGAAAATGGGCTGGCTGTAGGCACTTTATAATTGGTTCCAGGGGTACACGGGCAGCAGTGGTCTGGTCAGTGGAGGAGTATTTAAAGTAGGGACCGCAGACAGGCTATCAAAGGCCTAACATAACAAACAATAGGCTCATGATGGCAGTTTCACAGCGGTTACATGGATACACGGGCAGGCAGCTTGGTGGTGAGTGGAGGAGTATTTAAAGTAGGGACCGCAGACAGGCTATCAAAGGCCTAACATAAGAAAATGGGCTGGCTGTAGGCACTTTATAATTGGTTCCAGGGGTACACGGGCAGCAGTGGTCTGGTCAGTGGAGGAGTATTTAAAGTAGGGACCGCAGACAGGCTATCAAAGGCCTAACATAACAAACAATAGGCTCATGATGGCAGTTTCACAGCGGTTACATGGATACACGGGCAGGCAGCTTGGTGGTGAGTGGAGGAGTATTTAAAGTAGGGACCGCAGACAGGCTATCAAAGGCCTAAAATAACAAACAATAGGCTCATGGCAGTTTCACAGCGGTTACATGGATACACGGGCAGGCAGCTTGGTGGTGGTGAGTGGAGGAGTATTTAAAGTAGGGACCGCAGACAGGCTTCAAAGGCCTAACATAAGAAAATGGGCTGGCTGTAGGCACTTTATAATTGGTTCCAGGGGTACACGGGCAGCAGTGGTCTGGTCAGTGGAGGAGTATTTAAAGTAGGGACCGCAGACAGGCTTCAAAGGCCTAACATAAGAAAATGGGCTGGCTGTAGGCACTTTATAATTGGTTCCAGGGGTACACGGGCAGCAGTGGTCTGGTCAGTGGAGGAGTATTTAAAGTAGGGACCGCAGACAGGCTATCAAAGGCCTAACATAACAAACAATAGGCTCATGGCAGTTTCACAGCGGTTACATGGATACACGGGCAGGCAGCTTGGTGGTGAGTGGAGGAGTATTTAAAGTAGGGACCGCACACAGGCTATCAAAGGCCTAAAATAACAAACAATAGGCTCATGGCAGTTTCACAGCGGTTACATGGATACACGGGCAGGCAGCTTGGTGGTGAGTGGAGGAGTATTTAAAGTAGGGACCGCACACAGGCTATCAAAGGCCTAAAATAACAAACAATAGGCTCATGGCAGTTTCACAGCGGTTACATGGATACACGGGCAGGCAGCTTGGTGGTGGTGAGTGGAGGAGTATTTAAAGTAGGGACCGCAGACAGGCTTCAAAGGCCTAACATAAGAAAATGGGCTGGCTGTAGGCACTTTATAATTGGTTCCAGGGGTACACGGGCAGCAGTGGTCTGGTCAGTGGAGGAGTATTTAAAGTAGGGACCGCAGACAGGCTATCAAAGGCCTAACATAACAAACAATAGGCTCATGATGGCAGTTTCACAGCGGTTACATGGATACACGGGCAGGCAGCTTGGTGGTGAGTGGAGGAGTATTTAAAGTAGGGACCGCAGACAGGCTATCAAAGGCCTAACATAAGAAAATGGGCTGGCTGTAGGCACTTTATAATTGGTTCCAGGGGTACACGGGCAGCAGTGGTCTGGTCAGTGGAGGAGTATTTAAAGTAGGGACCGCAGACAGGCTATCAAAGGCCTAACATAACAAACAATAGGCTCATGATGGCAGTTTCACAGCGGTTACATGGATACACGGGCAGGCAGCTTGGTGGTGAGTGGAGGAGTATTTAAAGTAGGGACCGCAGACAGGCTATCAAAGGCCTAAAATAACAAACAATAGGCTCATGGCAGTTTCACAGCGGTTACATGGATACACGGGCAGGCAGCTTGGTGGTGGTGAGTGGAGGAGTATTTAAAGTAGGGACCGCAGACAGGCTTCAAAGGCCTAACATAAGAAAATGGGCTGGCTGTAGGCACTTTATAATTGGTTCCAGGGGTACACGGGCAGCAGTGGTCTGGTCAGTGGAGGAGTATTTAAAGTAGGGACCGCAGACAGGCTTCAAAGGCCTAACATAAGAAAATGGGCTGGCTGTAGGCACTTTATAATTGGTTCCAGGGGTACACGGGCAGCAGTGGTCTGGTCAGTGGAGGAGTATTTAAAGTAGGGACCGCAGACAGGCTATCAAAGGCCTAACATAACAAACAATAGGCTCATGGCAGTTTCACAGCGGTTACATGGATACACGGGCAGGCAGCTTGGTGGTCAGTGGAGGAGTATTTAAAGTAGGGACCGCAGACAGGCTATCAAAGGCCTAAAATAACAAACAATAGGCTCATGGCAGTTTTACAGCGGTTACATGGATACACAGGCAGCTTGGTGGTGAGTGGAGGAGTAGTGCAAGGAGTGTCTGTCCCAGTACTCCCAAAATATAAATAGATGTTAATGTCTCGCAAAACAACCAAAACAAAAAAAAAAGGTGGCATACTTAGGTACAGGGGTGGGCTCATCTACTGAGTTTCTGACATTGTAATTTGGCAGTAACTATTTAATGGTGCCAATATAGGACACAGACACAGACTACTTTAAGTTGCATCATAGATGTCTACAAATTTGTATTGTCAGTGCCAGACATTGAATGATGTCAGCGAATAGACTAAAGATTGGTGGAGCTGTGCGACATAATTTTGCACGTGGTAGAGCACATTTTGAGCTGGGGTAGGGGGGAACTCTCTTGAGGCCGGCGGGACCGCCCCAGGGCCCCTCATGTTACAACGGTGTGTCTGACGTTGGGTGCGCACCACCACCGCCAGAGACACTACATTGTACTATGAGGGACCCAGTAGCAATGCCGTCAACCAAAAGCGAGCACACCCACCTCTTCAGACAAACAGCAGTCTCACGGGTGCTTGCGCCAAGTCGCGATACCACGGCCCCGTGTGGGGAGTTTTGCCATTTAGGGAGGTGTAAACATGTCGTATGCTGTACAATCAGCTGCAGCAAATTAGACATTAGAAAAGTAATTCACAGGCAAGAGCTTTTCATAGGAAAGCTAGGTGTCGGCCGGGCAAGGTGGGGCAAAAGATTTCGAAATCCAGTTGTGGTTCATTTTAATGAATGTTAGATCGTCAACATTTTGGGTAGCCAGACGAGTCCTTTTTTCGGTTAATATTGAACCTGCAGCACTGAATACTCTTTCTGATAGGACACTTGCTGCCGGGCAAGCAAGCTCCTGCAATGCATATTCTGCCAATTCTGGCCAGGTGTCTAATTTGGAGGCCCAGTAATCAAATGGGAATGACGGTTGAGGGAGAACATCGATAAGGGATGAAAAATAGTTAGTAACCATACTGGACAAATGTTGTCTCCTGTCACTTTCAATTGATGCAGCAGTACCTGTCCTGTCTGCGGTCATAGCAAAATCACTCCACAACCTGGTCAGAAAACCCCTCTGTCCAACGCCACTTCTGATGTGTGCACCCCTAACACTCCTAGTCTGCTGCCCCCTGGAGCTTGTGTGAGAACGATCACGTGCGCTGTGTGCTGGGAATGCCTGAAGCAAACGGTCAACAAGAGTTGATTGTTTGGTTGCTAATATTAGTTCCAAGTTCTCATGTGGCATAATATTTTGCAATTTGCCTTTATAGCGTGGATCAAGGAGGCAGGCCAACCAGTAATCGTCATCGTTCATCATTTTCGTAATGCGTGTGTCCCTTTTTAGGATACGTAAGGCATAATCCGCCATGTGGGCCAAAGTTCCAGTTGTCAAATCTCCGGTTGTGATTGGTTGAGGGGCAGTTGCAGGCAAATCTACGTCACTTGTGTCCCTCAAAAAACCAGAACCCGGCCGTGACACGCAACCAATTTCCTGTGCCCCCGTGAAAGTTTCCGCATTAAAAATATACTCATCCCCATCATCCTCCTCGTCCTCCACCTCCTCTTCGCCCGCTACCTCGTCCTGTACACTGCCCTGACCAGACAATGGCTGACTGTCATCAAGGCTTCCCTCTTCCTCTGGTGCAGACGCCTGCTCCTTTATGTGCGTCAAACTTTGCATCAGCAGACGCATTAGGGGGATGCTCATGCTTATTACGGCGTTGTCTGCACTAACCAGCCGTGTGCATTCCTCAAAACACTGAAGGACTTGACACATGTCTTGTATCTTCGACCACTGCACACCTGACAACTCCATGTCTGCCATCCTACTGCCTGCCCGTGTATCCTCCCACAAATAAATAACAGCACGCCTCTGTTCGCACAGTCTCTGAAGCATGTGCAGTGTTGAGTTCCACCTTGTTGCAACGTCTATGATTAGGCGATGCTGGGGAAGGTTCAAAGACCGCTGATAGGTCTGCATACGGCTGGCGTGTACAGGCGAACGTCGGATATGTGAGCAAAGTGCACGCACTTTGAGGAGCAGGTCGGAGAACCCAGGATAAGTTTTCAATAAGCACTGCACCACCAGGTTTAAGGTGTGAGCCAGGCAAGGAATGTGTTTCAGTTGGGAAAGGGAGATGGCAGCCATGAAATTCCTTCCGTTATCACTCACTACCTTGCCTGCCTCAAGATCTACTGTGCCCAGCCACGACTGCGTTTCTTGTTGCAAGAACTCGGACAGAACTTCCGCGGTGTGTCTGTTGTCGCCCAAACACTTCATAGCCAATACAGCCTGCTGACGCTTGGCAGTAGCTGGCCCATAATGGGACAACTGGTGTGCAACAGTGTCATCTGCCGATGGAGTGGTTGGCCGACTGCGTTCTGTGGAAGAGCTGTAGCTTCTGCAGGAGGACGAGGAGGAGGAGGAGGGGGTGCGAACGCCTACAGCCAACTGTTTCCTAGACCGTGGGCTAGGCACAACTGTCCCTAAATTGATGTCGCCTGTGGACCCTGCATCCACCACATTCACCCAGTGTGCCGTGATGGACACATAACGTCCCTGGCCATGCCTACTGGTCCATGCATCTGTAGTCAGGTGCACCTTTGTACTCACAGATTGCCTAAGTGCATGGACGATGCGCTGTTTAACATGCTGGTGCAGGGCTGGGATGGCTTTTCTGGAAAAAAAGTGTCGACTAGGTAGCTCGTATCGTGGTTCAGCGTACTCCATCAGGGCTTTAAAAGCTTCGCTTTCAACTAAACGGTAGGGCATCATCTCTAACGAGATTAGTCTAGCTATGTGGGCGTTAAAACCCTGTGTACGCGGATGCGAGGATAAGTACTTCCTTTTTCTAACCAGAGTCTCATGTAGGGTGAGCTGGACTGGAGAGCAGGAGATCGTGGAACTTTCGGGTGTGCCGGTGTACATGGCAGACTGAGAGACGGTTGGAGACGGTATTGTTTCCGCCGGTGCCCTAGATGCAATATTTCCTCCTACTAAACTGGTGATTCCCTGACCCTGACTGCTTTTGGCTGGCAAAGAAACCTGCACAGATACTGCCGGTGGTGCGGAAAATGGTGGCCTTACAGTGACGGAAGGGATGTTGCGTTGCTGACTAGCTTCATTGGCCGAGGGTGCTACAACCTTAAGGGACGTTTGGTAGTTAGTCCAGGCTTGAAAATGCATGGTGGTTAAGTGTCTATGCATGCAACTAGTATTTAGACTTTTCAGATTCTGACCTCTGCTTAAGCTAGTTGAACATTTTTGACAGATGACTTTGCGCTGATCAGTTGGATGTTGTTTAAAAAAATGCCAGACTGCACTCTTCCTAGACTCGGATCCCTTTTCAGGGATTGCAGACTGAGCTTTAACCGGATGGCCACGCTGTCCTCCAACAGGTTTTGGCTTTGACACGCGTTTTGGGCCAGATACGGGCCCGGCAGATGGAACCTGTTGCGATGTTGATGCCTGCTGCGGCCCCTCCTCCACCTCCGCTTCTGAACTACTGCCGCCTGCACCCTGTTCCCCCAATGGCTGCCAATCGGGGTCAATAACTGGGTCATCTATTACCTCCTCTTCGAGCTCGTGTGCAACTTCGTCTGTGTCACTGTGTCGGTCGGTGGTATAGCGTTCGTGGCGGGGCAACATAGTCTCATCAGGGTCTGATTGTGGATCTGTACCCTGAGAGGGCAATGTGGTGGTCTGAGTCAAAGGAGCAGCATAGTACTCTGGCTGTGGCTGTGCATCAGTGCACTCCATGTCAGAATCTACTTGTAATGGGCATGGCCTGTTAAATGTTTCACTTTCTAAGCCAGGGACGGTATGTGTAAAGAGCTCCATGGAGTGACCCGTTGTGTCGCCTGCTGCATCCTTCTCTCTTGTTGTAGTTTTTGCTGAGGAGGACAAGGAAGCGACTTGTCCCTGACCGTGAACATCCACAAGCGACGCGCTGCTTTTACATTTACCAGTTTCGGAAGAGGAGGCAAAAGAGCTAGAGGCTGAGTCTGCAATGTAAGCCAAAACTTGCTGTTGCTGCTCAGCCTTTAAAAGCGGTTTTCCTACTCCCAGAAAAGAGAGCGTTCGAGGCCTTGTGTAGCCTGACGACGAAACTGGCTCCACAGCTCCAGACTTAGGTGGAATATTTTTATCCCCACGACCACCTGATGCTCCACTACCACTACCATCATTACCAGCTGACAATGAACGCCCACGACGACCTCTTGCACCAGACTTCCTCATTGTTTAAAAATCGTAACCAAACTAACTTTATTTGTTGCTGTCAAACAACTTACACGGTGAGCTATAACTTCAGTATGATTTCAATATCCCTTAACAGGTTGGTGAGACCACAAGGAAAATCAGGCACAATGTTACACACTCTGTTTTCTGTGACACCAAATCACAGAGATGACACACACGCAGGACTGTCACTCAAGCACTAATGTCAATATTAATCTCCCACCTAATTTATTTTTTTTTTTTTCTCTGTGAGACTTTAGAAACCAAATAATATTTAAAAAAAAAACAAAAAAACAAGGCTTTCTATGGCCCACTGAATGAGAGATGGCACGCACAGGAGTGGCACACAAGCCCTGACTGAGGCCAATATTTTTCTCCCACTGATTGATGTAGTGTTTTTGTGTTGAGGTTGATTTTAAAACACAAATGAAGGAAAAAAATAAAAAGGCTTTCTATGGCCCACAATTAGAGAGAGAGGTGGCACACCCAGGAGTCAAGACTGGCACACAAGCTGAAATGGCAATATTACTCTCCCACTGTTTTTTTATGTATTTTTTTTTTATTTTCAGGGAGACTTTAGAAACCAAATAATATTTAAAAAAAAAAAAACAAACAAGGCTTTCTATGGCCCACTGAATGAGAGGGACAGAGGTGGCACACCCAGGAGTCAAGACTGGCACACAAGCTGAAATGGCAATATTACTCTCCCACTGTTTTTTTATGTTTTTTTTTTTTATTTTCAGGGAGACTTTAGAAACCAAATAATATTAAAAAAAAAACAAAAAAACAAGGCTTTCTATGGCCCACTGAATGAGAGGGAGAGAGGTGGCACACCCAGGAGTCAAGACTGGCACACAAGCTGAAATGGCAATATTACTCTCCCACTGTTTTTTTATGTATTTTTTTTTTTTATTTTCAGGGAGACTTTAGAAACCAAATAATATTAAAAAAACCAAAAAATAAATAGGCTTTCTATGGCCCACTGAATGAAAGGGAGAGAGGTGGCACACCCAGGAGTCAAGACTGGCACACAAGCTGAAAGGGCAATATTACTCTCCCACTGTTTTTTTATGTATTTTTTTTTTTTATTTTCAGGGAGACTTTAGAAACCAAATAATATTAAAAAAACCAAAAAATAAATAGGCTTTCTATGGCCCACAATTAGAGAGAGAGGTGGCACACCCAGGAGTCAAGACTGGCACACAAGCTGAAATGGCAATATTACTCTCCCACTGTTTTTTTATGTTTTTTTTTTTTATTTTCAGGGAGACTTTAGAAACCAAATAATATTAAAAAAAAACAAAAAAACAAGGCTTTCTATGGCCCACTGAATGAGAGGGAGAGAGGTGGCACACCCAGGAGTCAAGACTGGCACACAAGCTGAAATGGCAATATTACTCTCCCACTGTTTTTTTATGTATTTTTTTTTTTTATTTTCAGGGAGACTTTAGAAACCAAATAATATTAAAAAAACCAAAAAATAAATAGGCTTTCTATGGCCCACTGAATGAAAGGGAGAGAGGTGGCACACCCAGGAGTCAAGACTGGCACACAAGCTGAAAGGGCAATATTACTCTCCCACTGTTTTTTTATGTATTTTTTTTTTTTTTATTTTCAGGGAGACTTTAGAAACCAAATAATATTAAAAAAACCAAAAAATAAATAGGCTTTCTATGGCCCACAATTAGAGAGAGAGGTGGCACACCCAGGAGTCAAGACTGGCACACAAGCTGAAATGGCAATATTACTCTCCCACTGTTTTTTTATGTTTTTTTTTTTTATTTTCAGGGAGACTTTAGAAACCAAATAATATTAAAAAAAAAACAAAAAAACAAGGCTTTCTATGGCCCACTGAATGAGAGGGAGAGAGGTGGCACACCCAGGAGTCAAGACTGGCACACAAGCTGAAATGGCAATATTACTCTCCCACTGTTTTTTTATGTATTTTTTTTTTTTATTTTCAGGGAGACTTTAGAAACCAAATAATATTAAAAAAACCAAAAAATAAATAGGCTTTCTATGGCCCACTGAATGAAAGGGAGAGAGGTGGCACACCCAGGAGTCAAGACTGGCACACAAGCTGAAAGGGCAATATTACTCTCCCACTGTTTTTTTATGTTTTTTTTTTTTTTTCAGGGAGACTTTAGAAACCAAATAATATTAAAAAAAAAAAAAAAAAAAAAAAATAGGCTTGCTATAGCCCACTGAATGAGAGATAGCACACACAGCAGTGGCACACAAGCCCTGACTGAGGCCAATATTTTTCTCCCACTGATTGATGTAGTGTTTTTGTGTTGAGGTAGATTTTAGAACACAAATCACGGAAAAAATAAATAGGCTTTCTATGGCCCACTGAATGAAAGGGAGAGAGGTGGCACACCCAGGAGTCAAGACTGGCACACAAGCTGAAAGGGCAATATTACTCTCCCACTGTTTTTTTATGTATTTTTTGTTTTTTCAGGGAGACTTTAGAAACCCAATAATATTTAAAAAAAAAAATAAATAGGCTTTCTATGGCCCACTGAATGAGAGGGAGAGAGGTGGCACACCCAGGAGTCAAGACTGGCACACAAGCTGAAAGGGCAATATTATTCTCCCACTGTTTTTTTAGGTTTTTTTTTTTTTTTTCAGGGAGAATTAGAAACCAAATAATATTAAAAAAAAAAAAAAAAAATAGGCTTGCTATAGCCCACTGAATGAGAGATAGCACACACAGCAGTGGCACACAAGCCCTGACTGAGGCCAATATTTTTCTCCCACTGATTGATGTACTGTTTTTGTGTTGAGGTAGATTTTAGAACACAAATCACGGAAAAAATAAATAGGCTTTCTATGGCCCACTCAGTGAGAGATGGCACACACAGGGATGGCACTGTAGCAGAAATGCCAATCTTAATCTCCCACAAAAAAAAAAAACAAAAAAAAAAAAAAAACTGTCCTACAATTACTATCTCCCTGCAGTAATGTAAGCCAGGTATGGCAGGCAGCAATGGGAGTGGACTGATGCACAAATTAAATAAAAAGTGTGGAAAAACAGAAAAGATAGCTGTGCAGAAAGGAAGGAACAAGAGGATATGTGCTTTGAAAAAAGCAGTTGGTTTCCACAGTGGCGTACACACAGCAATACAGCTATCACGGAGCCTTCTAGGGCAGCCCAATGAGCTACAGCGCTGAGGGGAAAAAAAAAAAAAAATAGCTTCCACAGTCCCTGCACACCGAAGGTGGTGTTGGACAGTGGAAATCGCTGCAGCACAAGCGGTTTGGTGGTTAGTGGACCCTGCCTAACGCTCTCCCTGCTTCTGATGAAGCGGCAGCAACCTGTCCCTAAGCTCAGATCAGCAGCAGTAAGATGGCGGTCGGCGGGAACGCCCCTTTATAGCCCCTGTGACGCCGCAGACAGCAAGCCAATCACTGCAATGCCCTTCTCTAAGATGGTGGGGACCAGGATCTATGTCATCACGCTGCCCACACTCTGCGTTCACCTTCATTGGCTGAGAAATGGCGCTTTTCGCGTCATTGAAACGCGACTTTGGCGCGAAAGTCGCGTACCGCATGGCCGACAAGCACAGGGGTCGGATCGGGTTTCATGAGACGCCGACTTAGCCAAAAGTCGGCGACTTTTGAAAATGATCGACCCGTTTCGCTCAACCCTATTAGCAACCAAACAAGCAACTCTTGTAGACCGTTTGATTCAGGCATTCTCAGCACACAGCGCCGGTGATGGTTCTCACACGAGCTGCAGGGGGCTACAGGGCAGAGGTGTTAGAGGTGCACAAATCAGAAGTGGCGTTGGACAGAGGGGTTTTATGACCAGGTTGTGGAGTGATTTTGCAATGACTGCAGACAGGACAGGTACTGCAGCATCTATTCAAAGTGACAGGAGACAACATTTGTCCAGTATGGTTACTAACTATTTTTCATCCCTTATCGATGTTCTCCCTCAACCGTCATTCCCATTTGATTACTGGGCATCCAAATTAGACACCTGGCCTGAATTGGCAGAATATGCATTGCAGGAGCTTGCTTGCCCAGCAGCTAGTGTGCTATCAGAAAGAGTATTCAGTGCTGCTGGTTCAATATTAACCGAGAAAAGGACTCGTCTGGCTACCCAAAATGTTGATGATCTAACCTTCATTAAAATGAACCACTCCTGGATTTCAAATTATTTTGCCCCACCTTTCCCGGCTGACACCTAGCTTTCCTATAAAAAGGTCTTGCTTGTGGACTGGTCTTACTGAGTGTTCCAATCTCTTAATTTGCAGCAGCTGTTTGTCCAGCATACGACATGTTTACACCTCCCTAAATGGGAAAACTTACCCCACGGGGCCGTGGTCTCGCCACTTGGCGCAAGCACCCGTTAGAGTGCCGTTTGTCTGAAGAGGTGGGTGTGCCCGCTTTTGGTCGACGGCACTGCCACTGGGTCCCTCATAGTTCAATAAAGTGTCTCTGGCGGTGGTGGCGCGCACCCAACATCAGACACACCGTTGTAACATGAGGGGCCCTGGGACGGTACCGCCGGCCACAAGAGAGTTCACCCCCCCCCCAGCTCAAACTGTGCTCTACCACATGCAAAATTATCTCTCACAGATCCAGCAATGTTTAGTCTATGCGCTGACATCCTTCAATGCCTGGCACTGACAATACCAATTTGTTGACATGTATGATGCTAGTTAAAATAGTCAGGGTCAGTGTCCTATATTGACACCAGTAAATACTTAGTGCCAAATTACTATGTCTGAAACTCATCAGAGGAGCCCACCCCTGTACCTAAGTATGCCACACTTTTGTTTTTTTGTTTTGTTGTTTTGCGAGACATTAACATCTATTTATTTTTTGGGAGAACTAACTGTGTCAGACACTCCTTGCAATCGTCCTCCGCTGACCACACCAATGCTGCCTGTGTATCCCTGCGAGATAACTCTAAGTGCCTTGAGCCTATTTTTATTTATTTTAGGCCTAGTAAGCCTGTCTGCGGTCCCTCCTTGCAATCCTCCTCCGCTGACCACACCAATGCTACCTGTGTACCCATGTAACCTATTTAAAACTGCATAGAGCCAGCTTTTTTATTTTAGGCCTAGTAAGTCTGCGCCACTCCTTCCAATTGTCCTCCGCTGACCACACCAATGCTGCCTGTGTACCCCTGCGAGATAACTCTAAGTGCCTTCAGCCTATTTTAATTTATTTTAGGCCTAGTAAGCCTGTCTGCGGTCCCTCCTTGCAATCGTCCTCCGCTGACCACACCAATGCTGCCTGTGTATCCCTGCGAGATAACTCTAAGTGCCTTGAGCCTATTTTTATATATTTTAGGCCTAGTAAGCCTGTCTGCGGTCCCTCCTTGCAATCGTCCTCCGCTGATCACACCAATGCTGCCTGTGTACCCATGTAACCTATTTAAAACTGCTTAGAGCCTATTTTTATTTATTTTTGGCCTAGTAAGCCTGTCTGCGGTCGCTCCTTGCAATCGTCCTCTGCTGACCACACCAATGCTGCCTGTGTACCCCTGCGAGATAACTCTAAGTGCCTTGAGCCTATTTTTATTTATTTTAGGCCTAGTAAGCCTGCCTGCGGTCCCTCCTTGCAATCCTCCTCCGCTGACCACAACAATGCTGCCTGTGTACCCATGTAACCTATTTAAAACTGCATAGAGCGTATTTTTATTTATTTTTGGCCTAGTAAGCCTGTCTGCGGTCCCTCCTTGCAATCGTCCTCCACTGACCACACCAATGCTGCCTGTGTATCCCTGCGAGATAACTCTAAGTGCCTTGAGCCTATTTTTATTTATTTTAGGCCTAGTAAGCCTGTCTGCGGTCCCTCCTTGCAATCGTCCTCCGCTGACCACACCAATGCTGCCTGTGTATCCCTGCGAGATAACTCTAAGTGCCTTGAGCCTATTTTTATTTATTGTAGGCCTAGTAAGCCTGTCTGCGGTCCCTCCTTGCAATCCTCCTCCGCTGACCACACCAATGCTGCCTGTGTACCCATGTTACCTATTTAAAACTGCATAGAGCCTATTTTTATTTATTTTAGGCCTAGTAAGCCTGTCTGCGGTCCCTCCTTGCAATCGTCCTCCGCTGACCACACCAATGCTGCCTGTGTATCCCTGCGAGATAACTCTAAGTGCCTTGAGCCTATTTTTATTTATTTTAGGCCTAGTAAGCCTGTCTGCGGTCCCTCCTTGCAATCCTCCTCCGCTGACCACACCAATGCTGCCTGTGTACCCATGTAACCTATTTAAAACTGCATAGCGCCTGCTTTTTTATTTTAGGCATTGTAAGTCTGTCTGCTGTCCCTCCTTGCAATCGTCCTCCGCTGAGTACACCAATGCTGCCCGTGTACCCCTGGAACCTATTTTAAAGTGCATATAGCCACTTTTTTTAATTGTAGGCGTGCTAAGTCTGTCTGCGGTCCCTCCTTCCAAATAGTCCTCCACTGACCACACCAATGCTGCCCGTGTACCCCTGGAACCTATTTTAAAGTTCATAGAGCCTATTTATTTATTTTATTTAATATTAATAAAGCCATGATGGACTACGCTGTCCCATGCTACGAGCTACCCAGTCAACACTTCTTTTGCGAGAAAAGCCATCCCAGCCCTCCACCAGCATGTAAAAGACCGCATTGTCCATGCACTCTGGCAATCTGTGAGTACAAAGGTGCACCTGACAACAGACGCATGGACCTGTAGGCATGGCCACGGAAGGTTACGTGTCCATTACGGCGCAATGGGTTAATGTGGTGGATGCATGGTCCACAGGGGACAGCCTACTAAGTCTGTCTGCAGTCCCTAATTCAAATTGTCCTCCACTGACCACACCAATGCTGCCCGTGTACCCCTGGAACCTATTTTAAAGTGCATAGAGCCTCCTTTTTTTATTGTAGGCCTACTAAGTCTGTCTGCGGACCATAATTCTAATTGTCCTACACTGACCACACCAATGCTGCCTGTGCACCCCTGGAACCTATTTTAAAGTGCATAAAGACTCCTTTTTTTACTTTAGGCCTACTAAGTCTGTCTGCAGTCCCTAATTCAAATTGTCCTCCGCTGACCACACAAATGCTGCCTGTGTACCCCTGTAACCTTTTTTAAACTGCATTGAGCCAACTTTGTTGTTTAAGGCCTACTACCTGTGTCTGTCTGCACCACTCAATAAAGCTGTCCTCCTCTGAAAAAAGCTGAGCTTCAATTGTCAGGTTTTCAGCCTATAGGAATTTGAAAACTGCAGTGGGGCTACTAGTTTGGTTGGGCCTACTAACGGTGTCTGCCGCTCCTGGGTGTTCTCCTCCTCCTGGGTGTTCTCCTCCTCCTGGTTGTTCTCCTCCAGGTTTACTTGTCTGAGCTTCAACCTTCAGGCTCTCATTAAGTAGTTGTTTGTAAAAATTGGTGGTTGGGGCCTACTAACGGTGTCTGCCGCTCCCTGGTGTTGTCCTCCACTGTATAAAGCTGAGCTTCAACCTTCAGGCTCTCATTAAGTAGTTGTTTGTAAAAATTGGTGGTTGGGGCCTACTAACAGTGTCTGCCGCTCCCTGGTGTTGTCCTCCACTGTATAAAGCTGAGCTTCAACCTTCAGGCTCTCATTAAGTAGTTGTTTGTAAAAATTGGTGGTTGGGGCCTACTAACGGTGTCTGACGCTCCTGGGTGTTCTCCTCCTCCTGGATGTTCTCCTCCTCCAGGGTGTTCTCCTCCAGGTTTCCTTGTCTGAGCTTCAACCTTCAGGCTCTCTTTAAGTAGTTGTTTGTAAAAATTGGTGGTTGGGGCCTACTAACAGTGTCTGCCGCTCCCTGGTGTTGTCCTCCACTGTATAAAGCTGAGCTTCAACCTTCAGGCTCTCATTAAGTAGTTGTTTGTAAAAATTGGTGGTTGGGGCCTACTAACGGTGTCTGCCGCTCCCTGGTCTTGTCCTCCACTGTATAAAGCTGAGCTTCAACCTTCAGGCTCTCATTAAGTAGTTGTTTGTAAAAATTGGTGGTTGGGGCCTACAAACGGTGTCTGACGCTCCTGGGTTTTCTACTCCACTAAACTAAGCAATGCCACCTGGTTAGTCCTGTTACCAATTTTGAACTGCATTTTAGCCACTTTATTATTTGGGCCTATATCAGTGTTTCCTCCTCATCCTGCCCATTGCCCAGCCAGTGCTAGATGAGTTTTGTGGTACTTTGACCCAGACCACTACATTCCCCTTGCACACTACACAGCCACAATCTGACCCTGCTGAAAGTCAGGTTCCCCTTCCCGCATACTATACCACCTTACACAGGGACAAAGAGGAAGGTGCAGATGAAAGTGCAGGTTTCTTTAACAGGTAGGGGGGCATACTCATTGGTGACGTCACAGGCACAGGGCCCCTCAGAGTACGCAAAAGTGTCGCTGCCAGTGGGAGGCGCCACCGCCGTGCAAATACACCGCCGTACTTTGAGGGGCCCTGTGCCAGTGCCAATGCGAATGAGTGGGCCTCCCTGCTTGCTCAGGATCACAGCACTTGCAAAGTTGAAATACTTACCTCCCACTGCTCCACCGCCGTGACGTAGTCCAGGTTTCCTGGGCCCACTAAAACCTTGAACCAGCCCTACCCCCCACAACTTTTGCCAAATGACCCCCAATTTCCAATGCCCAACTATTATTATCAAGTTAATTAAGATTGACAAGCTTCAGAAACAAGAATGGATGTTTTTGGCATTAAAATGGGCACTGTAGGTGTTTTCCTGGCCTCCACTCACTGCCGACTATGCTTCCCCATTGACTTGCATTGTGTTTCATGTTTCGGTCGATTCCCGACTTTTCGCGATAATCGGCCGACTTCACTCGACTCGACTGTGGACAAAGTCGGGTTTCGCCAAACCCGATTCGATCTTAAAAAAATGAAAGTCGCTTAACCCTAGTACACATGCATCTAAAAAAAATATTGTATGCACATGTTGTACCCTTATGGTCACATGCCATCCAATTATTTGCCTTTCTCCATGAAGCAGGGGTTCTAGATTTTTATTTGAACATTGAGAGAATGAGAAAGAGAGAAGCTAGTTGGCACATAAATGTAAGTTTTGTGTGTGATGACTACTCATACTGCTTTAGCTGTGTATTGGAGGCACCATACCAAATTTTTCCCCTAGACGCAAAAAATTCTAGATTTTCCTCTGGTAGGCATCCTTAAGGAAATTAGGTTTCATAGCATACTTAAAACTGTAAATGTTAATGAAAATCTAAACTTTAGGGCGCAATGATTTCCACAGAATGGGTTCAGTACAGAAGTAGTCCTGCACATAAGAAAGAAGATGTAATAAGGCAGGATAAGAGTAATAGTACATAAGCTGAGATAATAGCACTGGTTAGTACACCCTCCTGTGTAATGAGAAGCAAACTGCGGAAATGTCAGGATATACACTACACAAAAAGAAAAAAACTGGCTGCAGTGCTCATGAACAACTGTAGTGTCCTATTTAGCTTCTAGGCAAGAAATTACCTGAATCTGGGTTTGTGTTTAGCAGTGTCAAAGCTGAAGAAAATACGAACAGTGTTTTTTTAGGTTAAAAAATTCCAAACATGAATAAGAAGAATTCTAAGATTTTGTACCCGCAGTCAACAGGGTTTTGGTCCAGAGGCTTACATGGAATCTGTCCGTAAGATCAACATCCCCAAACCATATATATTGGTATGCAGGTCTTTAAAATGAAAATCCATCAACACCTTTATATCTTCTATCTGTTGCTGCATTCCTGAATTGACAATTTAATGCTATATGCAAATGAAGTGTGGAGAGCTATGAGTATGGCAGAGAACTTAAAAAGCCATTACCTTTGGAACATGTTTACATGAGCAGCACCATCTACTTTAGCTGGTTTGATTACCCACTGTCTGATTTTCCTTGTCTGTCTCTTGAGGTGAAGCAGTGCAGTAACAGATGTAAGATATAAACTTGTAGCTGGATATAAAGCACATTACAAACATCATGCCATATATGAGGTTTGGGATGGGGTTATCTCACTGATATATTCTCTTTAAAAATGAGCTATCACTAGATCAAAAGTGGCCAGTTTTTGCTTTTATTTTATTCCTGCTACTCTTCTGCATATTCTTTGGGGCGGGGGGTGTGTGTGTGGGGGGGGTAATTCACAGCACCAGGTATATGGACAGGGATTGCTCCTACTTTAGCATTGAGAAGAAGCCCTTCTCCTTCATTTTAAATGGCAGAACAGGGGTTAGTCAGCCATGTTGGAAATCTCTGGGCTCACATCTGTGCTCAGCTAGACACTCCTTTTCCCTTTATAATCTGGGCTCTGATACTAATCCTTGTCAGAGCTAGCTTTATTGCTGCATGGTTAACATAGGGAGAGGAGTTCGTATGAGAAGAAGAGTTGAAGTGATTATTAGTGACTGTTGCTTGGTTTGTATGCATGGTAATTCCTTATCCTTCTCTGTTTTGGTTTATTCCCCTACCTTCACACACCGGTGCATTCCTCTGTTATGTGTGAGTGAATATTTTGTCTGCCTGCAGTTTTATCTTAACCCTTGTTTGTGTTGCCTTGTCGGGCTGGTGTACTACTGTGCGCAGTTGCGCCCCCTCTTCACTAGTTGGGGGAAGAGAACAGATGGACGGCTAACTCAAGAGATAAGGCAAGGGCAGTGGTCACAGCATCTTCACCATCTGAAGTATCCCAGTGAGCAGGGCGAGCAAGGGTGCCCCCTAGTGTTAGGGACAGGGAAGGAGTCCCTGGTCACCAGACAGCTGTGTTGTGACATTAGCTCTGACTACTATCATTTTCTCTGATCCATGATGGATCCAATCTCTGCTCTGACGTGGCAATTGCAGCAACTCAGTCTGGAGGTGGCGCATTTGCGCACGGTGGTTTTGCAGCACCCTAATACATCTGGTGTGGTAATCTCGTCTCTCAGGCAAACCACAGTGGAGCCCAAGGTCGCATTGCCTGACAGGTTCTCTGAGGACAAGTTTGTTGTTTTCAGAGAGGACTGTAAACAGTACTTCAAGGTACGTCCACTTTCCTCAGGTACAGAGGAGCAGCGTGTGGGGATAGTAATCTTGCTCATTTAAGGGGACCCCAAGCATGAGCATTTTCTCTCCCATCTGACTCTCAGTCACTTCAGACAGCGAAGGGATTTTTTCAGGCACTGGGCCTTATATATGATGGCCCCAGTCACGTCTCCTTAGCTGAGTCCACACTGCCTCAACTCCAGCAAGGAGACCTGCCAGTGGAGGAATATTGCTCTGAGTTCCACAGGTAGGTTATGGATACCAAGTGGAATGACCCTGCACTCCATAGTCAGTTCTATGAGGGTCTTACAGTAAGGGCGAAGGATGCATTAGCTCTGTATGAGACTCCTGACTCCCTAGAGGCAGCCATGTCTCTGGCGATCTGGGATGATTGTCACCTTTGCCAGAAACATAAGGAGTCACCTCTGGGTGCAGGTGGTCTGGGGTAAAGGGAGGTCAGCAATGAGCCTACTGAGAAACCCATACAGCTGGGTGAGGCATCACATTCTGGTAAATTGTCTGTTGCCCAGCATAAGAGGGAGTGTGTTTCTTTTGTGGTAAAAAGGGCCAATTCGTGGACACGTATCTTTCCCGACCACATGGTAATCAACCGCTGGAAAACTAGATGGCGTGGGTTGCAAAGAAGTTAGCAACCCAGGTGTTTTTATCACCTCTGTGGGTAGGACACAGTTTTTTCTACCTGCCGTAATCCACGTGGGTGGAATTAGGGCGGACGTGTCTGTATTTCTGGAGAGTGGGGAGGAGTTTAGTTTGATCAACACTAGGTTCATCTAGGTCCAAGGCCTCATCCCACATACTCTGTCCAGACCTATACCCATAATTGCCATCGACTCCACTTACTCAAATTGTCTGGGACTTGTGGCTTCAGGTGGAGGCCACGCACACTGTGGTGTTGAACTGTTATGTGCTAGAGGGTCTGCCCTCATTTGTGGTACTGGGACTTCCTTGCCTCTCTCTGCACAATCCTGTAATAGATTGGCAGACTCAGGAAGAAGTTAAATGAAGTGTGTATTGTCAAGGACACTGCTTGGGTACCTGGTTGGCTGGGGTGGATACCCAATCTGTGCCTAGTTACCTGTCAGATTTTGGGGATGTGTTCTCTGAACAGGGGAGCCAAGAACTCCCTCCCCATCATCCTTATGATTGCGCTATTAATCTCGTTCCTGTTGCTAAGCTGCCCAAGAGTAGACTCTGTAATATCTCTGGTCCAGAGAGACAGACCATGAAGATATACATCATGGAAAGCTTGGCTAAGGGTCATATCAGAACATCCTCATCAGGGGCAGGGGAGGACACTGACAATAGAAGGACCCTGTGCAAGAAAATGTCCTTGGGCCCCCTCCTTTTCATACCAAACCTACAAAAGACATAAAAAATACATATTTACAGATTGAGCAATTGTTAACTTGATGTATTCTCAGGCATGCCGTTTGATATACTGCGGATCTATATGTGAAGTAACTCTATTCAATGGTGATACTCTGCATGTGGCGTGTTATTTCCTGCACAGAATCCACCTCAATATGTGAAATGTCACTAGGGCAGGGAAATTTAAATGGACTGTCTGGTACTTTAATATTGATGCCCTATTCTTAGGTTATCGATACCAGGTTAATGCAGGTGCGACTCTTGCCAATCAGCAACTGTTCCCTCAGCAGGATGTGTTTAGTTGCAGAGCAGGTCAGTACAGGTCACTCATCGGTATATTGTCCACGACTGGATGCTGCAATCTGCCTCTATTCAAATTGAAAGGGGTGGATCTGCAGTACCCGGCCGTGACTACTATAAAGTTGATGGAGCAGTAGTGTTCTGCTGAGCAAGTGAGCACATCCGACCGCCATTGACCCTGATCTTCTGCAGGTTGTGACCTGCCAGATTGCTGCAGTGTTTACTGGGAGAGCCAGAGGTCACTTCTCAATGTAAGTCTATAAGAGCAGAATGAGGCTCGCAATAGACTTACACTGAGAGCTTGTGACTGTCACCTCTGACTTCTGGTCAGTCAGGAGCCGCAGTCACAAGAAGGACAAGCTAGGAGCAACACCGGGAAGAGCTGAAGATGGCGGCTGACAAGTATAATACAAGGGGCAGGGAACATGCAATAGAAAAGATGCTGGAGTGGTGCTTTACAGAACTGACCAGTGACCATAAAATTCATTAGACTAATCTGCCGTCACATCTGGCTTGCTTACTCTGGATTAATTCAGTTGATTGACAGGTGTCTCCCCATATAAACACAAAGAAGAGATCTGACAACTATGCAATGTGGGGAGAAGCCGGCCTTAACCCCTTAACGACAAGGGGTATTTTTGGTTTTGCATTTTCATTTTTTGCTCCCCTTCTATCCAGAGCCATCACTTTTTTATTTTTTGGTCAATATGGCCATGTAAGGGCTTGTTTTTTGCAGGATGAGTTGTACTTTTGAACGACACCATTGGTTTTACCATGTCATGTAATAGAAAATAGAAAAAAAATGCAATCCCTCAGTTGTTTTTTGTTTGGCTCTTTTACTAGCTTCCCTAAATGCTAAAACTGACCTGCCATTATGATTCTCCAGGTCATTATGAGTTCATGGGCACCAAACATGTCTAAGTTCTTTTTTATCTATGTGGTGAAAAAAAATTCCAAAGTTTGTAAAAAAAAAAACATTTTCCGAGATCTGTAGCGTCTCCATTTTTTGTGATTTGGGGTTGGGTGAGGGCTTATTTATTTTTTGCGCTCCGATCTCATGTTTTTATTGATACCATTTTGGAGTAGATACAATCTTTTGATCGCCCATTATTGCAATTTATTGCAATGTAGCAGTGAGTGGGTTTTTGATTTTTTTTCTCTCGCTACGCCGTTTAGCGATCAGGTTAATCCTTTTTTTTATTGATAGATTTTTTTATTGTTTTATTTTGAATGGGGCGAAAGGGGGGTGATTTTACCTTTTATTTTTTTTATGTTTTTAAATCTTTTTTTTGAACTTTTTACTTGATTCAATAGTCTCCATGGGAGACTAGAAGCTGCACTTACATAGTTACATAGTTACATAGTTATTGAGGTTGAAGGAAGACTTTAAGTCCATCTAGTTCAACCCATAGCCTAACCTAACATGCCCTAACATGTTGATCCAGAGGAAGGCAAAAAAAACCCATGTGGCAAAGATTAACTCCACCATGGGGAAAAAAATTCCTTCCCGACTCCACATACGGCAATCAGACTAGTTCCCTGGATCAACGCCTTATCAAGGAATCTAGTGTATATACCCTGTAATATTATACTTTTCCAGAAAGGTATCCAGTCCCCTCTTAAATTTAATTAATGAATCACTCATTACAACATCATACGGCAGAGAGTTCCATAGTCTCACTGCTCTTACAGTAAAGAATCCGCGTCTGTTATTATACTTAAACCTTCTTTCCTCCAGACGTAGAGGATGCCCCCTTGTCCCTGTCTCAGGTCTATGATTAAAAAGATCATCAGAAAGGTCTTTGTACTGTCCCCTCATATATTTATACATTAAAATAAGATCACCCCTTAGTCTTCGTTTTTCCAAACTAAATAGCCCCAAGTGTAATAACCTATCTTGGTATTGCAGACCCCCCAGTCCTTTAATAACCTTGGTCGCTCTTCTCTGCACCCGCTCTAGTTCAGCTATGTCTTTCTTATACACCGGAGACCAGAACTGTGCACAGTATTCTAAGTGTGGTCGAACTAGTGATTTGTATAGAGGTAAAATTATGTTCTCCTCATGAGCATCTATGCCTCTTTTAATACATCCCATTATTTTATTTGCCTTTGTAGCAGCTGCCTGACACTGGCCACTGAATATGAGTCTGTCATCCACCCATACACCCAGGTCTTTTTCATTGATGGTTTTGCCCAGAGTTTTAGAATTAAGCACATAGTTATACATCTTATTACTTCTACCCAAGTGCATGACCTTACATTTATCCCCATTAAAGCTCATTTGCCATTTATCAGCCCAAGCTTCTAGTTTACATAAATCATCCTGTAATATAAAATTGTCCTCCCCTGTATTGATTACCCTGCAGAGTTTAGTGTCATCTGCAAATATTGAAATTCTACTCTGAATGCCCCCTACAAGGTCATTAATAAATATGTTAAAAAGAAGAGGGCCCAATACTGACCCCTGTGGTACCCCACTGCTAACCGCGACCCAGTCCGAGTGTGCTCCATTAATAACCACCCTTTGTTTCCTATCCCTGAGCCAGCTCTCAACCCACTTACACATATTTTCCCCTATCCCCATTACTCTCATTTTATGTATCAACCTTTTGTGTGGCACCGTATCAAAAGCTTTGGAAAAGTCCATATACACTACGTCCACTGGGTTCCCTGTCATGATTCTCAATGGCGAGAGAACATAGTCCAGCATATATGAGAACTAGCTCTTGGAAGATGGAAACTATACTGACCATGAACTAAACCTGCCGCACAACTAGAAGTGGCCGGGTAGCATGCCTACGTTTTTTTATACCTAGATGCCCAGCGCCAGCCGGAGAACTACCTAATCCTAGCAGAGGAAAAGACAGTCCTGGCTCACCTCTAGAGAAATTTTCCCAAAAGGCAGACAGAGGCCCCCACATATATTGGCGGTGATTTTAGATGAAATGACAAACGTAGTATGAAAATAGGTTTAGCAAATATCGAGGTCCGCTTTCTAGATAGCAAGAAGACAGAAAGGGCACTTTCATGGTCAGCAGAAAACTCTATCAAAACACCATCCAGAAATTACTTTAAGACTCTAGCATTAACTCATAACACCAGAGTGGCAATTTCCGCTCACAAGAGCTTTCCAGACACAGTAACGAAACAGCAGCTGTGAACAGGAACAAAATGCAAAAACACACAAGGACAAAAGTCCAACTTAGCTGGGAGTTGTCTAGTAGCAGGAACATGCACAGAAAGGCTTCTGATTACATTGTTGACCGGCATGAAACTGACAGAGGAGCAAGGTTATATAGCGACTCCCACATCCTGATAGGAGCAGGTGAACAGAGGGGATGATGCACACAAGTACAATTCCACAAGTGGCCACCGGGGGAGCCCAGAATCCAATTTCACAACAGTACCCCCCCTCAAGGAGGGGGCACCGAACCCTCACCAGAACCACCAGGGCGATCAGGATGAGCCCTATGAAAGGCACGGACAAGATCGGAGGCATGAACATCAGAGGCAGTGACCCAAGAATTATCCTCCTGACCGTATCCCTTCCATTTGACCAGATACTGGAGTTTCCGTCTGGAAACACGAGAGTCCAAGATCTTTTCCACAACGTACTCCAACTCACCCTCAACCAACACCGGAGCAGGAGGCTCAACGGAAGGCACAGCCGGTACCTCATACCTGCGCAACAATGACCGATGAAAAACATTATGAATCGAAAAGGATGCAGGGAGGTCCAAACGGAAGGACACAGGGTTAAGAATCTCCAATATCTTGTACGGGCCGATGAACCGAGGCTTAAACTTAGGAGAAGAAACCCTCATAGGGACAAAACGAGAAGACAACCACACCAAGTCCCCAACACAAAGCCGAGGACCAACACGACGACGGCGGTTGGCAAAAAGCTGAGTCTTCTCCTGGGACAACTTCAAATTGTCCACCACCTGCCCCCAAATCTGATGCAACCTCTCCACCACAGCATCCACTCCAGGACAATCCGAAGATTCCACTTGACCGGAGGAAAATCGAGGATGAAACCCCGAATTACAGAAAAACGGGGACACCAAGGTGGCAGAGCTGGCCCGATTATTGAGGGCGAACTCCGCCAAAGGCAAAAAAACAACCCAATCATCCTGATCCGCAGACACAAAACACCTCAAATATGTCTCCAAGGTCTGATTAGTCCGCTCGGTCTGGCCATTAGTCTGAGGATGGAAAGCAGACAAAAAAGACAAATCTATGCCCATCCTAGCACAGAATGCCCGCCAAAATCTAGACACGAATTGGGTCCCTCTGTCAGAAACGATATTCTCCGGAATACCATGCAAACGAACAACATTTTGAAAAAACAGAGGAACCAACTCGGAAGAAGAAGGCAACTTAGGCAAGGGAACCAGATGGACCATCTTAGAGAAACGGTCACACACCACCCAGATGACAGACATCTTATGAGAAACAGGCAGATCCGAAATAAAATCCATCGAGATGTGCGTCCAAGGCCTCTTCGGGATAGGTAAGGGTAACAACAATCCACTAGCCCGAGAACAACAAGGCTTGGCCCGAGCACAAACGTCACAAGACTGCACAAAGCCTCGCACATCTCGTGACAGGGAAGGCCACCAGAAGGACCTTGCCACCAAATCCCTGGTACCAAAGATTCCAGGATGACCTGCCAACGCAGAAGAATGAACCTCAGAGATGACTCTACTGGTCCAATCATCAGGAACAAACAGTCTACCAGGTGGGCAACGATCAGGTCTATCCGCCTGAAACTCCTGCAAGGCCCGCCGCAGGTCTGGAGAAACGGCAGACAATATCACTCCATCTTTAAGGATACCTGTGGGCTCAGAATTACCAGGGGAGTCAGGCTCAAAACTCCTAGACAGGGCATCCGCCTTAACATTCTTAGAACCCGGTAGGTAAGACACCACAAAATTAAACCGAGAGAAAAACAACGACCAGCGCGCCTGTCTAGGATTCAGGCGCCTGGCAGACTCAAGGTAAATTAAATTTTTGTGGTCAGTCAATACCACCACCTGATGTCTGGCCCCCTCAAGCCAGTGACGCCACTCCTCAAAAGCCCACTTCATGGCCAAAAGCTCCCGATTCCCAATATCATAATTCCGCTCGGCGGGCGAAAATTTACGGGAAAAAAAAGCACAAGGTCTCATCACGGAGCAGTCGGAACTTCTCTGCGACAACACCGCCCCAGCTCCGATTTCAGAAGCGTCGACCTCAACCTGAAAAGGAAGAGCAACATCAGGCTGACGCAACACTGGGGCGGAAGAAAAGCGGCGCTTGAGCTCCCGAAAGGCCTCCACAGCATCAGGGGACCAATCAGCAACATCAGCACCCTTCTTAGTCAAATCAGTCAATGGTTTTACAACATCAGAAAAACCAGCAATAAATCGACGATAAAAGTTAGCAAAGCCCAAAAATTTCTGAAGACTCTTAAGAGAAGAGGGTTGCGTCCAATCACCAATAGCCTGAACCTTGACAGGATCCATCTCGATGGAAGAGGGGGAAAAAATGTATCCCAAGAAGGAAATCTTTTGAACCCCAAAAACACACTTAGAACCCTTCACACACAAGGAATTAGACCGCAAAACCTGAAAAACCCTCCTGACCTGCTGGACATGAGAGTCCCAGTCATCCGAAAAAATCAGAATATCATCCAGATACACAATCATAAATTTATCCAAATAATCGCGGAAAATGTCATGCATAAAGGACTGGAAGACTGAAGGGGCATTTGAAAGACCAAAAGGCATCACCAAATACTCAAAATGGCCCTCGGGCGTATTAAATGCGGTTTTCCACTCATCCCCCTGCTTGATTCGCACCAAATTATACGCCCCACGGAGATCAATCTTAGAGAACCACTTGGCCCCCTTTATACGAGCAAACAAATCAGTAAGCAGTGGTAACGGATATTGATATTTAACCGTGATTTTATTCAAAAGTCGATAATCAATACACGGCCTCAAAGAGCCGTCTTTTTTAGACACAAAGAAAAAACCGGCTCCTAAGGGAGATGACGAAGGACGAATATGTCCCTTTTCCAAGGACTCCTTTATATATTCTCGCATAGCCGCGTGTTCAGGCACAGACAGATTAAATAAACGACCCTTAGGGTATTTACTACCCGGAATCAAGTCTATGGCACAATCGCACTCCCGGTGCGGAGGTAGTGAACCAACCTTGGGTTCTTCAAAAACGTCACGAAAGTCAGACAAGAATTCAGGAATCTCAGAGGGAATAGATGATGAAATGGAAACCAAAGGTACGTCCCCATGAGTTCCTTTACATCCCCAGCTTAACACAGACATAGCTCTCCAGTCGAGGACTGGGTTATGAGATTGCAGCCATGGCAATCCCAGCACCAAAACATCATGTAGATTATACAGCACCAGAAAGTGAATAACCTCCTGGTGATCCGGATTAACACGCATAGTCACTTGTGTCCAGTATTGTGGTTTATTACTAGCCAATGGGGTGGAGTCAATCCCTTTCAGAGGTATCGGAGCCTCCAATGGCTCCAAATCATACCCACAGCGTTTGGCAAAGGACCAATCCATAAGACTCAAAGCAGCGCCAGAGTCGACATAGGCGTCCGCGGTAATAGATGACAAAGAACAAATCAGGGTCACAGATAGAATAAACTTAGACTGTAAAGTGCTAATTGAAACAGACTTGTCAGGCTTCTTAGTACGCTTAGAGCATGCTGATATAACATGAGTTGAATCACCACAATAGAAGCACAACCCATTTTTTCGTCTAAAATTCTGCCGCTCGCTTCTGGACAGAATTCTATCACATTGCATATTTTCTGGCGCTTTCTCAGTAGACACCGCCAAATGGTGCACAGGTTTGCGCTCCCGCAGACGCCTATCGATCTGAATAGCCATCGTCATGGACTCATTCAGACTCGCAGGCACAGGGAACCCCACCATAACATCCTTAATGGCATCAGAGAGACCTTCTCTGAAAATCGCCGCCAGGGCGCACTCATTCCACTGAGTAAGCACAGACCATTTGCGGAATTTTTGGCAGTATATTTCAGCTTCATCTTGCCCCTGAGACAAGGACATCAAGGCCTTTTCCGCCTGAAGCTCTAAATGAGGTTCCTCATAAAGCAACCCCAAGGCCAGAAAAAACGCATCCACATTGAGCAACGCAGGATCCCCTGGTGCCAATGCAAAAGCCCAGTCTTGAGGGTCGCCCCGGAGCAAGGAAATTACAATCCTGACCTGCTGTGCAGGGTCTCCGGCAGAGCGAGACTTCAGGGACAAAAACAATTTGCAATTATTTTTAAAATTTTGAAAGTGAGATCTATTCCCCGAGAAGAATTCAGGCAAAGGAATTCTAGGCTCAGACATAGGTGCATGAACAACAAAATCTTGCAAATTTTGTACCTTTGTGGCGAGATTATTCAAACCTGTAGCTACACTCTGAAGATCCATTTGAAACAGGTGAACACAGAGCCATTCAAGGATTAGAAGGAGAGAAAGAGAGGAAGGCTGCAGTATAGGCAGACTAGCAGGTGATTCAATTAAGAGCACACTCAGAACTAGAGGAAAAAAAAAAAAAAATTGTAGCAGACTTCTTTTTTCTCTCCTTTCTCAGCCAGTAATTTAACCCTTTTTTTTGGCCGGTCAAACTGTCATGATTCTCAATGGCGAGAGAACATAGCCCAGCATATATGAGAACTAGCTCTTGGAAGATGGAAACTATACTGACCATGAACTAAACCTGCCGCACAACTAGAAGTGGCCGGGTAGCATGCCTACGTTTTTTTATACCTAGATGCCCAGCGCCAGCCGGAGAACTACCTAATCCTAGCAGAGGAAAAGACAGTCCTGGCTCACCTCTAGAGAAATTTTCCCAAAAGGCAGACAGAGGCCCCCACATATATTGGCGGTGATTTTAGATGAAATGACAAACGTAGTATGAAAATAGGTTTAGCAAAAATCGAGGTCCGCTTTCTAGATAGCAAGAAGACAGAAAGGGCACTTTCATGGTCAGCAGAAAACTCTATCAAAACACCATCCAGAAATTACTTTAAGACTCTAGCATTAACTCATAACACCAGAGTGGCAATTTCCGCTCACAAGAGCTTTCCAGACACAGTAACGAAACAGCAGCTGTGAACAGGAACAAAATGCAAAAACACACAAGGACAAAAGTCCAACTTAGCTGGGAGTTGTCTAGTAGCAGGAACATGCACAGAAAGGCTTCTGATTACATTGTTGACCGGCATGAAACTGACAGAGGAGTAAGGTTATATAGCGACTCCCACATCCTGATAGGAGCAGGTGAACAGAGGGGATGATGCACACAAGTACAATTCCACAAGTGGCCACCGGGGGAGCCCAGAATCCAATTTCACAACAGTTCCCTTGGTCCAGTCCGGAACTTACCTCTTCATAGAAGCTGATCAAATTAGTCTGACATGAACGGTCCCTAGTAAACCCGTGCTGATACTGGGTCATAAGGTTATTCCTCTTCAGATACTCCAGTATAGCATCCCTTAGAATGCCCTCCAGGATTTTACCCACAGTAGAGGTTAAACTTACTGGCCTATAATTACCGAGTTCAGTTTTTGCCCCTTTTTTGAATATTGGCACCACATTTGCTATACGCCAGTCCTGTGGTACAGACCCTGTTATTATGGAGTCTTTAAAGATTAGAAATAATGGTCTATCAATGACTGTACTTAGTTCCTGCAGTACTCGGGGGTGTATCCCATCCGGGCCTGGAGATTTGTCAATTTTAGTGATTTTTAGACGCCGCTGTACTTCCTGCTGGGTTAAGCAGGTGACATTTAATGGGGAATTTTTATCACTAGTCATATTGGCTGCCATGGGATTTTCTTTTGTAAATACTGATGAAAAAAAGTCATTTAGCATATTGGCTTTTTCCTCATCCTCATCCACCATTTCACCCAGACTATTTTTAAGGGGGCCAACACTGTCATTTTTTAGTTTCTTACTATTTATATAGTTAAAGAATATTTTGGGATTATTTTTACTCTCTCTGGCAATGAGTCTCTCTGTCTCAATCTTTGCTGTCTTGATTTGCTTTTTACAGAATTTATTTAATTTTCTGTATTTATTTAATGCCTCTTCACTACCTACTTCCTTTAATTCTCTAAATGCTTTCTTTTTGTCACTTATTGCGCCCCTTACAGCTCTATTTAGCCATATTGGTTTCCTCCTATTTCTAGTATGTTTATTCCCATACCGTATATACTGTGCACAGGTCCTATCCAGGATGCTAATAAACGTCTCCCATTTTCTTTGTGTATTTTTGTGTCTCAGGATATCGTCCCAGTTAATTGCACCAAGATCCTCTCTCATCCGTTGGAAATTTGCCCTCCTGAAGTTTAGTGTCCTTGTCACCCCCCTACTACCCATCTTATTAAAGGTTACATGAAAACTTATTATTTTATGATCACTATTCCCCAAGTGACCCCCAACCCTTATATTTGATATGCGGTCTGGCCTGTTGGTTAATATTAGGTCTAGCAGTGCCCCCCTCCTTGTTGGGTCCTGAACCAGCTGTGAAAGGTAATTGTCTCTCATAGTTGTCAAAAACTTGTCCAATCACCTCTGCTACATAGAGCAGGGCTGCAGCGATTCTACCCGCGGCTGTTCCGGGCACATGTCAGCTGATCCGGAAAAGGTGCTGGCTCTTCGCCGGAGCACGCACCAAAGAGGGGGAGGCGTCCAATGACGGACTCTGTCCATCATTGGACGTTAAGGGGTTAAAGTTATGATTTCCCTGAAATCCTGCAGTGCTTCAGAGAAAAATATACCCTACTGCATTCATACAGCCAGGCTCTGATTCCTGCTGCTCGTGGTTTGAGCATGTGACAGGTTTCCCTTAACAAGGGAACTATTTAGATTTAAAATAAATGAATAAATAAATTCACTGTACATAATGTTTAGTATTGAAAAAAAAGTATTGGTGTCTTATCTTCTCGGCTACTATGGGGAGCCTCAGTGATGTGACTTTCCGTATGTGGGATCTGATATCACTGAAGCTTCCAGACACAGAGGGTTAATGGCAGGCTGGGGTGGGCTGGGCAAGAGGGCCAAATTCCCCCTGGTAGCTCCCCAATCAACTGTATAGGGCCAGTCGGCCGCCTCCTGCATGATGTGAGATACCACCGAGTCCTTTATCCATAGGATAGTGCAGGTAAACACTTAGATACTTTTACAGGACGATACTGTGTGATATAATTGAATCTACTGCGCTATTCTAAACCTATTTTGTGCGTTGTACATATTGGTCAGACAGAGGACAAAAGGACATTATCCTGGCAATACAAGACTATTTACATATATTTTAGAAACTAAAACAAGTGGGGGTGCCGTGTCGAACTTAGGATGCCAACCTCCACTGTCAGGAAGGTACAGTGTGTGTAGGACTTTATTAGGGCCACAGTAGGTTTGTGTACCATTATCTTTAATCTGTCACTTTCCAGATTAGTACCCTTGTGCCAATACCCAATTTCAGTTTGGTGATGGTAATTTATGTATTTGTCTAGTGTTGATCATTTGGTCTTTTTAAATATTTTTGAATAAAAAATGCTTTTAGGGTTTTGTTTTTCTGTGGTTTAGTTTATTTCCAATGTACCCTAGTTACCATTTAGGTTGGTTTCTCTATTTACATATTTAGCATATACATTGGGTGTTTTCCAAACATACATACTAAATGGATAAAAAAAACATCATGTGAACAGAACCTAATATTTATCAAACTGGCTGCCAGGTACAAAAAACGACAGCATAAAATCTTCCTGTAAAACCACAATCATACACACACAGGAAAGCATTTGTACAATCATTTACACAAAGAAAACTACACGTGTACACATACAGCATATACACTAATACATATACTTACCCAGGCTGATCTCACACAGTCTCTAGAAGCAGCGGGGACCTCACAACACATCCTGCACAGAAGCCATAACCAAGTGTATAGATAGAGGATGAGGACACTTCACAGAACGGAGCTCTCTCTTCTTGTCCAGCTCTGCAAACGATCGGTCTGTCGTCCCGCTCTCTCCCTCTCTCCTTCTGTTCCGACAGCCTCCAGTGTTATAGAGAGGCCCTAATCCAGAGGAGAATGTTGTGCTGCCGTTCTGCAATGCTACCACCTTCTGAAACAGACAACGCTGGGCCCCTCTCCCCCTATGGGCCCCTGTGCAGTTGCACCGGCTGCACAGGCAGTATGTCCGCCCCTGATCCTCATCCCCCATTGCCACAGGGTTCTTTTTTGTAAAGAGAAAAGATGGGGGTTACGCCCTTGCCTGGATTTCCGGGAACTCCATACGATCACTGTATGTGATTTGTATCCGCTCCCTCTCATTCCAGACCTCTTTAATCAAATTGTGTGGGCAAAATGGTTCTTTAAGATGGACCTCAGGGGGCGTATAATCTCATCTGCATTAAAGAGGGAGGATGAGTGGAAAACTGCATTCAAGACGCCTAAGGGACACTATGAGAATCTGGTGATGCCTTTTGGGTTGATGAACATGCCAGCTGTCTTTCAACACTTTATATATAAAAGACATCTTTATTCACCTGGCAGATTTGTTATCTGTCTGGATGAGGGAAGGAGCCCCTGGTCCCAGGTCACCTGACAGCTGTGTCATGACAACTACCCTGTGAGTACCTCCCCCTTAATAAAGACCATCTCTGGAACTGCATGGATTTAGAAATAAAAAAAAATGAATACTCAGAGAAACTGTGGGAATAAAATAAAAGAAAAAAATGGTCACTTCTAACCTGCTGAAAAGTCTTTTTGAAAGGCTTTGCTATTTTTCCTTCTCTTACATGAAAATGAATTTGAAGGAATCATTTTTATTAAGACCAGGAAACAGATTCAGACTAGATGTTTAAAATTTGATCTTAGCTGAATTTCAAAATGGCCCATAACTAGGAACTAACCAATGACCTTAGGAGAACTTTTTACAAGTGATTTTGCTTTTGAATTTATCTGTATAAAAAAAATCCTACATTGTGATAAAGATACAATAGTTTCTATTAGCCAAGAAATAATACAGACATTTGAAAACTCCCCTAAGGAATTCAAGAGAGAAGGAAGATAACGTTTTACACCAAATAGATAAGGTAGATTTGGAATCATTTAGGGAGACGGCACAAGCGGCTGTCCTATTACAGTCTCATAGAGATCCTGTCATTCTGTGGATTTACCTTCAATTCCAACAATGTTCTTTCTAAAGCTTCTTTTTCATGTCTGGAAGCATTTCTATAGTCAAGTCTGACAGGTATTGTAGACTATTTTCACCTTTTTGTACATTTGTTTGTTTTTACTAGGAGCAAGAGCATGGACATAAATTATTTTTTATATGGACTGAAATCACAAAGTACAATTTTAGCAAGTGGTGACCTACGTAGAGCAGGCGAGGAATGCCATCTAGTGGAATTCCTATAGAGAATAGCATTAGCAAAACTGCAAAAACTGGAGAAAACTTGCCGGTTGTTAAATTGTTTGTCTAGCTATGGCATTAGCAAGATGTTGGATCAATCAGATCCAGCCGACCTTGTCTGTCTTAAAAGCTGACTAACTCAAGTAGAAATGCTGGCACACAAGTAACTTTTGAACCTTTACGGCAGAGAAGCTTTATTTAATTTGATCAAAGATTACACCAGAGGTTTCAAATTGCCCTCAGCAAAGACATGCTGCCATCGTTTCATAGATTTGTGCAGGCTAATGTTATTTATGGCTCATGAGCTAACTGTATCTTATGTGTTCAAATGAAATGAAACAAAATCCTACCGTGGAAGCAGAGAAGATAAACTTCTTTACCCTTGAATTAAATCATCAAGGATGCCACATTGGGTTGAGTAATTTAACGCTGAAAGCAATGTCGGCCTTGTCAGTCATACGTGCAACGTAATTAATTCTAACATTAACTTTTTTTTCCGAAATGTAATAAAGTAATTGAATAAATTATAAAACAATTATTGCTAACATCATAAAAAAGATCTAGGAGGACTTCAATCAGGTATTATTATACAAATGTTCATAATTTTACAAAATGACTATTTTCGTGATAATACCAAGCTCTTTAAAAGCAATGCCGAAACCTAATGAAGTAAGGCAACAGTCTGAAGTCACGTTGAGTAATGTATTAGAAAGGATTGTTAATAGAAGATGGAAATTATTGGTTTCATTATCCCATATCACTATGTTTGAAAAATCCTAAAGTCTTGCTGCTTTTACACAAACCATTGAGCTGCAAATTGAACTATCACTTTATGTTTTAAACAAATTACCTTTCAGTAGACATCTTAGTACCACAGGCAGGATTATCATAAAATGTAGCATCCATATTTAAGACAGGATTTCTCCATTCACAATAGGTGTGGGTCACTGCTCCTCTCCTTCCTTGTACAATGACCTCTTCACAGATTATAGACCATGATTAGAAAACTCTCCCAGAGAAGTCAGAGTCGTCTAATGATGACTGCTGCTTTATACTGTTAATAGCACCTCAGCCAAGGTGACTGCCTACATAATCATGTGCAAAAAACATCAAAATATACAATTGGAAATAAAATAACCATAAAAAATATATGATTGTATCAGAATTCGGTTTCAATTACAAAAGAGGAGACCTAGTAAGGATCAACCCTCCTAAGTTGTCTATATGAGTATGTAAGTCATAGGATGTTGAATAATATGATACCTTGATAACTGCGATGCGATGTCTTCTTCCAAAGAAATCCAAATTTCTTATATGTAAATGCTCAGCTCTATCTTTTATAATGAAAGCTCAAGATCTTGTATGTTATCATGAGATCTCCAGCTTTGAAGTAAACCAGCACAGTTACATCATTTACTAAGCAGTTAAGGTACCTTCACACGAAACGACGCTGCAGCGATAGCGACAACGATGCCGATCGCTGCAGCGTCGCTGTTTGATCGCTGGAGAGCTGTCACACAGACCGCTCTCCAGCGACCAACGATGCTGAGGTCCCCGGGTAACCAGGGTAGACATCGGGTTGCTAAGCGCAGGGCCGCGCTTAGTAACCCGATGTTTACCCTGGTTACCAGCGTAAAATGTAAAAAAAACAAACAGTACATACTTACATTCGCGTCCCCCGGCGTCCGCTTCCTGCACTGACTGACTGACTGAGCGCCGGCAGTAGCAGGGCACAGCGGTGACGTCACCGCTGTGCTGTGCTTTCACTTTCACTTTGCGGCGCTCAGTCAGTGTGGGAAGCGGACGCCGGGGGATGCGAATGTAAGTATGTACTGTTTGTTTTTTTTACTTTTACGCTGGTAACCAGGGTAAACATCGGGTTACTAAGCGTGGCCCTGCGCTTAGTAACCCGATGTTTACCCTGGTTACCAGTGTAAAATATCGCAGGTATCGTTGCTTTTGCTGTCAAACACAACGATACACGGCGATCGGATGACCAAATAAAGTTCTGAACTTTATTCAGCGACCAGCGACATCACAGCAGGATCCTGATCGCTGCTGCGTGTCAAACTAAACGATATCGCTAGCCAGGACGCTGCAACGTCACGGATCGCTAGCGATATCGTTACAAAGTCGTTTCGTGTGAAGGTACCTTTACTAAATGGTGAACAGACAAACAATGTTATCATTTGGAACCTGCTTAATGAAGGATGCAACAGCGATGATGATGTCGCTTAAAGTGCGAGATCTCATGATAATATGCAAGTTGTCATGCTTTCATTGGGAGGGTGCCGTGGTAGATTGATCCCACAATCCAGATTTTTGCACCCGGCTTTTGTTAGAACCTCTGGTCTTTAGGTGGACACTTAGCAACATTTTTTAATATGTGTTATGTAGTAAAATCACCAGTTTTTGTCTTTCCATTGTTTTTGTAAAAATGGCAGCCACAGATTGGTATTCTTTTATATTATAATAATATTATTATATTATTATACTATAATATGCATATTGGAAGTGTCCTAATAATAACCTGCAGAGCGCAATGACTTTCAAATTACCTCTCCTTTGCACTGCGGACTTATTGTTATATACCAATTGCTATTTACAGAATATATCAAGAAAATTAAGAACTAGTGATAGACATTTGCTGAAAAGTATAATATATAAAGAAATACAGTATGTTAAAGAGTAAGCTTTTTTTTTTCATTTTAATTTCATAAATAAACTTTACACATAAAAATAAGCAACTGTGTTATATGTCTTATCAAAAAAATCTGCTTCTTTCTCCACCAGGACTGATCATTCATTCTCACAATTTAGGGTATGTGCACACGTTCAGAATTTTTCGCTTTTTTTCGCTATAAAATAAGGTAAAATCTGCATTCAGTGTAAGCAGATTATTACATTACTGAGATAGGCAATCACAATTGTTACTGATAAGATTCTTTGTAGAGGGGATGAGGAGAAGAGGAGAGAGGTGTTGTAAACAGAGCTCCTCCCTTCTCCTATACTCTCCTATCTACACAGAATCTTATCAGTTGTGTCATCTCCTATCTCAGTAATGTAACAATCTGCTTTCATTGAATACAGATTTTACCTGTAAATTTTGAGAATGAATGATCAGTCTGTCATGTCGGACGCTATTCAGACTAGGGCGTCCGACAGACAGCGGTAATTCCACATTCGTCCACTATACGCTCAGTGGCGCCGGCTAGATTTTATCCAGGTTGTCCGGGGTTAATCTAGCTGGTAATCTGGTTGGAGGCTGGGTCACGCCCGTGGCCTTTAAATAGTCATTCTGGACTTTAGGCGTCGCCGATTATAGCTTGTGTCTTGTGCCTGGTGATCTCGGTCTGGAGTGGTGGTCTAGGAGAAGAAATATCGTATCTGGTGGTGTATTATCCTTTGTCATATTTCTCCTTCCTATATTTGTGTTTGTTTTGCCCTGTGCACATTATAGTGTTTTCCTGTGTGTCTGCGGCGTGGTGCGTTTTTAGTTTTCCTTGTCTGTGCTTTCTGTGGAGGTTGGTGGGTGGTCTAATCACTGGGTGGCGGGTGGAGGTTTCAGCATAGGGCTGAAACAGAAGTCAGGGTCAGGCCTGGTGGCCCAGACAAGCACACCATCAGTGTAAATTCTGTGAGAGGGACAGACAGGGTTTTCCCTAGTCTGAGGGATATCGCAGGGGCCCGGGTAATCAGCTGTAGTCTACCCATTACCCCCGTGACATTATAATCGGCCTAAATAAATTTTGGATGCCATAGATCCCATGACTTCCATAACCCACCAGTTGGAGGCGCTGTCCTTACAGGTCACTGAGTTAAAGGGGGCAGTTCAGCAACAGGGTCTTGTAGTATCTAATGTGCAAGCTGAAACTGCAGGTAGAGTTGCAGAGCCAAAGATCCCTTTACCTGAGAGGTTTGCTGGGGAACGCAGTAAATTTGTTGTTTTTCGTGAAGCTTGCAAATTATATTTTTGTATGCGCCCGGTTTCCTCAGGTAATGAGGCTCAGCTTGTGGGCCTGGTATTGTCATTACTGAATGGACACCCCCAAGCATGGGCATTTTCATTACCATCTGATTCAGCTGCATTTAACTCAGTGGAGTTTTTTTTTTCTGCTCTTGGATTCATATATGATGATCCTGACAGATTGGCTCTAGCAGAATCTAAAATACGCGCTCTCCGCCAGGGGGAGCGAATGGCGGAGGATTACAGTTCTGAATTTCGCTGCTGGGCGGTGGACACACAATGGAATGACCTTGCGCTGCAGAGTTAGTTTGTACATGGGGTTTCGAGAAGGGTTAAACAAGCCCATATGATGTATGAGACTCCTGCTTCTCTAGAGTCTGCCATGAGTCTTGTTGTCATTGATCGCCGTTTGCATCAGGGGGTGCAAGAGATGCCGCTTATGGGGGAGGGTGTCATGATTCTCAATGGCGAGAGAACATAGCCCAGCATATATGAGAACTAGCTCTTGGAAGATGGAAACTATTCTGACCATGAACTAAACCTGCCGCACAACTAGAAGTGGCCGGGTAGCATGCCTACGTTTTTTTATCCCTAGATGCCCAGCGCCAGCCGGAGAACTACCTAATCCTAGCAGAGGAAAAGACAGTCCTGGCTCACCTCTAGAGAAATTTTCCCAAAAGGCAGACAGAGGCCCCCACATATATTGGCGGTGATTTTAGATGAAATGACAAACGTAGTATGAAAATAGGTTTAGCAAAATCGAGGTCCGCTTACTAGATAGCATGATGACAGAAAGGGCACTTTCATGGTCAGCAGAAAACCCTATCAAAACACCATCCAGAAATTACTTTAAGACTCTAGCATTAACTCATAACACCAGAGTGGCAATTTCCGCTCACAAGAGCTTTCCAGACACAGTAACGAAACAGCAGCTGTGAACAGGAACAAAATGCAAAAACACACAAGGACAAAAGTCCAACTTAGCTGGGAGTTGTCTAGTAGCAGGAACATGCACAGAAAGGCTACTGATTACATTGTTGACCGGCATGAAACTGACAGAGGAGCAAGGTTATATAGCGACTCCCACATCCTGATAGGAGCAGGTGAACAGAGGGGATGATGCACACAAGTTAAATTCCACAAGTGGCCACCGGGGGAGCCCAGAATCCAATTTCACAACAGTACCCCCCCCTCAAGGAGGGGGCACCGAACCCTCACCAGAACCACCAGGGCGATCAGGATGAGCCCTATGAAAGGCACGGACAAGATCGGAGGCATGAACATCAGAGGCAGTGACCCAAGAATTATCCTCCTGACCGTATCCCTTCCATTTGACCAGATACTGGAGTTTCCGTCTGGAAACACGGGAGTCCAAGATCTTTTCCACAACGTACTCCAACTCACCCTCAACCAACACCGGAGCAGGAGGCTCAACGGAAGGCACAGCTGGTACCTCATACCTGCGCAACAATGACCGATGAAAAACATTATGAATCGAAAAGGATGCAGGGAGGTCCAAACGGAAGGACACAGGGTTAAGAATCTCCAATATCTTGTACGGGCCGATGAACCGAGGCTTAAACTTAGGAGAAGAAACCCTCATAGGGACAAAACGAGAAGACAACCACACCAAGTCCCCAACACAAAGCCGAGGACCAACACGACGACGGCGGTTGGCAAAAAGCTGAGTCTTCTCCTGGGACAACTTCAAATTGTCCACCACCTGCCCCCAAATCTGATGCAACCTCTCCACCACAGCATCCACTCCAGGACAATCCAAAGATTCCACTTGACCGGAGGAAAATCGAGGATGAAACCCCGAATTACAGAAAAACGGGGACACCAAGGTGGCAGAGCTGGCCCGATTATTGAGGGCGAACTCCGCCAAAGGCAAAAAAGCAACCCAATCATCCTGATCCGCAGACACAAAACACCTCAAATATGTCTCCAAGGTCTGATTAGTCCGCTCGGTCTGGCCATTAGTCTGAGGATGGAAAGCAGACGAAAAAGACAAATCTATGCCCATCCTAGCACAGAATGCCCGCCAAAATCTAGACACGAATTGGGTCCCTCTGTCAGAAACGATATTCTCCGGAATACCATGCAAACGAACAACATTTTGAAAAAACAGAGGAACCAACTCGGAAGAAGAAGGCAACTTAGGCAAGGGAACCAGATGGACCATCTTAGAGAAACGGTCACACACCACCCAGATGACAGACATCTTCTGAGAAACAGGCAGATCCGAAATAAAATCCATCGAGATGTGCGTCCAAGGCCTCTTCGGGATAGGCAAGGGTAACAACAATCCACTAGCCCGAGAACAACAAGGCTTGGCCCGAGCACAAACGTCACAAGACTGCACAAAGCCTCGCACATCTCGTGACAGGGAAGGCCACCAGAAGGACCTTGCCACCAAATCCCTGGTACCAAAGATTCCAGGATGACCTGCCAACGCAGAAGAATGAACCTCAGAGATGACTCTACTGGTCCAATCATCAGGAACAAACAGTCTACCAGGTGGGCAACGATCAGGTCTATCCGCCTGAAACTCCTGCAAGGCCCGCCGCAGGTCTGGAGAAACGGCAGACAATATCACTCCATCTTTAAGGATACCTGTGGGCTCAGAATTACCAGGGGAGTCAGGCTCAAAACTCCTAGAAAGGGCATCCGCCTTAACATTCTTAGAACCCGGTAGGTAAGACACCACAAAATTAAACCGAGAGAAAAACAACGACCAGCGCGCTTGTCTAGGATTCAGGCGCCTGGCAGACTCAAGGTAAATTAAATTTTTGTGGTCAGTCAATACCACCACCTGATGTCTGGCCCCCTCAAGCCAGTGACGCCACTCCTCAAAAGCCCACTTCATGGCCAAAAGCTCCTGATTGCCAATATCATAATTCCGCTCGGCGGGCGAAAATTTACGGGAAAAAAAAGCACAAGGTCTCATCACGGAGCAGTCGGAACTTCTCTGCGACAACAGCTCCGATTTCAGAAGCGTCGACCTCAACCTGAAAAGGAAGAGCAACATCAGGCTGACGCAACACTGGGGCGGAAGAAAAGCGGCGCTTGAGCTCCCGAAAGGCCTCCACAGCATCAGGGGACCAATCAGCAACATCAGCACCCTTCTTAGTCAAATCAGTCAATGGTTTTACAACATCAGAAAAACCAGCAATAAATCGACGATAAAAGTTAGCAAAGCCCAAAAATTTCTGAAGACTCTTAAGAGAAGAGGGTTGCGTCCAATCACCAATAGCCTGAACCTTGACAGGATCCATCTCGATGGAAGAGGGGGAAAAAATGTATCCCAAGAAGGAAATCTTCTGAACCCCAAAAACACACTTAGAACCCTTCACACACAAGGAATTAGACCGCAAAACCTGAAAAACCCTCCTGACCTGCTGGACATGAGAGTCCCAGTCATCCGAAAAAATCAGAATATCATCCAGATACACAATCATAAATTTATCCAAATAATCGCGGAAAATGTCATGCATAAAGGACTGGAAGACTGAAGGGGCATTTGAAAGACCAAAAGGCATCACCAAATACTCAAAATGGCCCTCGGGCGTATTAAATGCGGTTTTCCACTCATCCCCCTGCTTGATTCGCACCAAATTATACGCCCCACGGAGATCAATCTTAGAGAACCACTTGGCCCCCTTTATACGAGCAAACAAATCAGTAAGCAGTGGTAACGGATATTGATATTTAACCGTGATTTTATTCAAAAGTCGATAATCAATACACGGCCTCAAAGAGCCGTCTTTCTTAGACACAAAGAAAAAACCGGCTCCTAAGGGAGATGACGAAGGACGAATATGTCCCTTTTCCAAGGACTCCTTTATATATTCTCGCATAGCAGCGTGTTCAGGCACAGACAGATTAAATAAACGACCCTTAGGGTATTTACTACCCGGGATCAAGTCTATGGCACAATCGCACTCCCGGTGCGGAGGTAGTGAACCAACCTTGGGTTCTTCAAAAACGTCACGAAAGTCAGACAAGAATTCAGGAATCTCAGAGGGAATAGATGATGAAATGGAAACCAAAGGTACGTCCCCATGAGTTCCTTTACATCCCCAGCTTAACACAGACATAGCTCTCCAGTCGAGGACTGGGTTATGAGATTGCAGCCATGGCAATCCCAGCACCAAAACATCATGTAGATTATACAGCACCAGAAAGCGAATAACCTCCTGGTGATCCGGATTAACACGCATAGTCACTTGTGTCCAGTATTGTGGTTTATTACTAGCCAATGGGGTGGAGTCAATCCCCTTCAGAGGTATCGGAGCCTCCAATGGCTCCAAATCATACCCACAGCGTTTGGCAAAGGACCAATCCATAAGACTCAAAGCAGCGCCAGAGTCGACATAGGCGTCCGCGGTAATAGATAACAAAGAACAAATCAGGGTCACAGATAGAATAAACTTAGACTGTAAAGTGCTAATTGAAACAGACTTGTCAGGCTTCTTAGTACGCTTAAAGCATGCTGATATGCTGATATGATAAAGCATGTTGAATCACCACAATAGAAGCACAACCCATTTTTTCGTCTAAAATTCTGCCGCTCGCTTCTGGACAGAATTCTATCACATTGCATATTTTCTGGCGTTTTCTCAGTAGACACCGCCAAATGGTGCACAGGTTTGCGCTCCCGCAGACGCCTATCGATCTGAATAGCCATCGTCATGGACTCGTTCAGACTCGTAGGCACAGGGAACCCCACCATAACATCCTTAATGGCATCAGAGAGACCTTCTCTGAAAATCGCCGCCAGGGCGCACTCATTCCACTGAGTAAGCACAGACCATTTGCGGAATTTTTGGCAGTATATTTCAGCTTCATCTTGCCCCTGAGACAAGGACATCAAGGCCTTTTCCGCCTGAAGCTCTAAATGAGGTTCCTCATAAAGCAACCCCAAGGCCAGAAAAAACGCATCCACATTGAGCAACGCAGGATCCCCTGGTGCCAATGCAAAAGCCCAGTCTTGAGGGTCGCCCCGGAGCAAGGAAATTACAATCCTGACCTGCTGTGCAGGGTCTCCGGCAGAGCGAGACTTCAGGGACAAAAACAATTTGCAATTATTTTTAAAATTTTGAAAGTGAGATCTATTCCCCGAGAAGAATTCAGGCAAAGGAATTCCAGGCTCAGACATAGGTGCATGAACAACAAAATCTTGCAAATTTTGTACCTTTGTGGCGAGATTATTCAAACCTGTAGCTACACTCTGAAGATCCATTTGAAACAGGTGAACACAGAGCCATTCAAGGATTAGAAGGAGAGGAAGAGAGGAAGGCTGCAGTATAGGCAGACTAGCAAGTGATTCAATTAAGAGCACACTCAGAACTAGAGGGAAAAAAAAAAAAAAAAAATTGTAGCAGACTTCTTTTTTCTCTCCTTTCTCAGCCAGTAATTTAACCCTTTTTTGGGCCGGTCAAACTGTCATGATTCTCAATGGCGAGAGAACATAGCCCAGCATATATGAGAACTAGCTCTTGGAAGATGGAAACTATTCTGACCATGAACTAAACCTGCCGCACAACTAGAAGTGGCCGGGTAGCATGCCTACGTTTTTTTATCCCTAGATGCCCAGCGCCAGCCGGAGAACTACCTAATCCTAGCAGAGGAAAAGACAGTCCTGGCTCACCTCTAGAGAAATTTTCCCAAAAGGCAGACAGAGGCCCCCACATATATTGGCGGTGATTTTAGATGAAATGACAAACGTAGTATGAAAATAGGTTTAGCAAAATCGAGGTCCGCTTACTAGATAGCATGATGACAGAAAGGGCACTTTCATGGTCAGCAGAAAACCCTATCAAAACACCATCCAGAAATTACTTTAAGACTCTAGCATTAACTCATAACACCAGAGTGGCAATTTCCGCTCACAAGAGCTTTCCAGACACAGTAACGAAACAGCAGCTGTGAACAGGAACAAAATGCAAAAACACACAAGGACAAAAGTCCAACTTAGCTGGGAGTTGTCTAGTAGCAGGAACATGCACAGAAAGGCTACTGATTACATTGTTGACCGGCATGAAACTGACAGAGGAGCAAGGTTATATAGCGACTCCCACATCCTGATAGGAGCAGGTGAACAGAGGGGATGATGCACACAAGTTAAATTCCACAAGTGGCCACCGGGGGAGCCCAGAATCCAATTTCACAACAGGAGGGCGTAGGTGCACGTGAGGTTGCTGCAGGTGAGCCCACGGAGCCTATGCAAATCACAGGGGTGTCACATCATCGAGCCCTGTCATGATCTCTGCAGGCAGAGATCATAGCAAGCCTATAGAGGGACAAGCTCTCGGAAGATGGAACTATACTGACCATGAACTAAGCCTGCCGCGCAACTAGAAATAGCCAGGTAGCATTTCCTATTTATCGCTAGATGCCCAGCTCTGGCCTAAGACCTAAATAGCTAGCAGAGGGAAATATAAGACCTGGCTCACCTCTAGAGAAATATTTCCAAAGAAGACAGTAGCCCCCCACATATAATGACGGTGAGTTCAGATGAAACAACAAACGCAGCAGGAAAATAGTCTTAGCAAATTTGAGGTCCGCTTACTAGATAGCAGAAGACAGATAGTATACTTTCATGGTCAGCAGAAAAACACTAACAAAACACCATCCAGAGATTACCTTAAACTCTGGCATTAACTCATAACGCCAGAGTAGCAATCCCTGATCAACGAGAGCTTTCCAGACACAGTAACAAAACTTCAGCTGTGAACTGGAACAAATAGGCAAAACAAAACAAGGACAAAAGTCCAACTTATCTAGTAGTAGTCTAGAAGCAGGAACAAGCACTGAGAGGCATCAGATAACATTGTTGACCGGCAAGAAACCACCAGAGAAATGAGCTTAAATAGCGACACCCACTACTGATGGAACCAGGTGAAACAGGAAAGAGGATGACAAGTCCAATTCCACAAGCGGCCACCGGGGGAGCCCAGAATCCAAATTCACAACAGTACCCCCCCCTCAAGGAGGGGGCACCGAACCCTCACCAGATCCACCAGGGCGACCAGGATGAGCCCTATGGAAGGCACGAACAAGATCAGAAGCATGAACATCAGATGCATTGACCCAAGAATTATCCTCCTGGCCGTAACCCTTCCAGTTAACCAGATACTGGAGTTTCCGTCTGGAAACACGAGAGTCCAAAATTTTCTCCACAACGTACTCCAACTCACCCTCAACCAACACCGGAGCAGGAGGCTCAACTGAAGGTACAACAGGTACCTCATACCTGCGCAATAACGACCGATGAAAAACGTTATGAATGGAAAAGGACGCAGGGAGGTCCAAACGGAAAGAAACAGGATTAAGAATCTCCAATATTCTATAAGGGCCGATGAACCGAGGTTTAAACTTAGGAGAAGAGACCCTCATAGGGACAAAACGAGAAGACAACCACACTAAATCTCCAACACAAAGCCGAGAACCAACACGACGATGACGGTTGGCAAAACGCTGAGTCTTCTCCTGGGACAACTTCAAATTGTCCATAACCTGCCCCCAGATGTGATGCAATCTCTCCACCACCGCATCCACTCCAGGACAATCCGAGGATTCCACCTGACCGGAGGAAAATCGAGGGTGAAACCCCGAATTACAGAAAAACGGGGACACCAAGGTGGAAGAACTGGCCCGATTATTGAGGGCGAACTCTGCCAATGGCAAAAAAGCAACCCAATCATCCTGGTCAGCAGAGACAAAACACCTCAGATATGTCTCAAGGGTCTGATTAGTCCGCTCGGTCTGGCCATTAGTCTGAGGGTGAAAAGCAGATGAAAAAGACAAATCTATGCCCATCCTAGCACAGAATGCCCGCCAAAATCTAGACACAAATTGGGTACCTCTGTCAGAAACAATATTCTCAGGAATACCGTGCAATCGGACAACATTCTGAAAAAACAGAGGAACCAACTCAGAAGAAGAAGGCAACTTGGGCAGAGGAACCAAATGGACCATTTTAGAGAAACGGTCACAGACCACCCAGATGACAGACATCTTCTGGGAAACAGGCAGATCTGAAATAAAATCCATCGAGATGTGTGTCCAAGGCCTCTTAGGAATAGGCAAGGGCAACAGCAGTCCGCTAGCCCGAGAACTACAAGACTTGGCCCGAGCACAAACGTCACATGACTGCACAAAGACTCGCACATCTCGTGACAGGGAAGGCCACCAGAAGGATCTTGCCACCAAATCCCTGGTACCAAAAATTCCGGGATGACCTGCCAATGCAGAAGAATGTACCTCAGAGATGACTCTGCTGGTCCAATCATCCGGAACAAACAGTCTATCAGGCGGACAACGATCCGGTCTATCCGCCTGAAACTCTTGCAAGGAACGCCGCAGATCAGGAGAAACGGCCGACAAAATTACTCCCTCCCTAAGGATACCTGTGGGTTCAGAATTACCAGGAGAGTCCGGGTCAAAACTCCTAGAAAGGGCATCTGCCTTAACATTCTTAGAACCCGGTAGGTATGACACCACAAAATTAAAGCGAGAAAAAAATAAAGACCAGCGCGCCTGTCTAGGATTCAGGCGTCTGGCAGTCTCAAGATAAATCAAATTTTTGTGGTCAGTCAATACCACCACCTGATGCCTAGCCCCCTCGAGCCAATGGTGCCACTCCTCAAACGCCCACTTCATGGCCAAAAGCTCCCGATTCCCAACATCATAATTCCGCTCTGCGGGCGAAAATTTGCGAGAAAAGAAGGCACAAGGCCTAATGACGGAGCAGTCGGAACCTTTCTGCGACAACACTGCCCCAGCTCCGATCTCCGAAGCGTCAACCTCAACCTGAAAAGGCAGATTCACATCAGGCTGACGCAACACAGGGGCAGAGGCAAAACGGCGCTTAAGCTCCTGAAAGGCCTCTACAGCATGAGGGGACCAATTAGCAACATCAGCGCCTTGTCTGGTCAAATCAGTCAGTGGTTTAACGACATCCGAAAAACCAGCAATAAATCGGCGGTAAAAGTTGGCAAAGCCCAAAAATCTCTGAAGACCCTTAAGAGAGGAGGGCTGAGTCCAGTCACAAATAGCTTGCACCTTGACGGGATCCATCTCAATGGAAGAGGGAGAAAAAATATACCCCAAAAAGGAAATTTTCTGGACCCCAAAAACGCACTTAGACCCCTTCACACATAAAGAATTAGACCGCAGAACCTGAAAAACTCTCCTGACCTGCTGGACATGAGAGTCCCAGTCATCAGAAAAAATCAGAATATCATCCAGATATATTATCATAAATTTATCCAGAAAATCGCGGAAGATATCATGCATAAAAGACTGGAAAACTGAAGGGGCATTAGAAAGACCAAAAGGCATGACCAAATACTCAAAGTGGCCCTCGGGCGTATTAAATGCGGTCTTCCACTCATCCCCCTGCCTGATCCGCACCAAATTATACGCCCCACGAAGATCAATTTTAGAGAACCACTTAGCACCCTCTATACGAGCAAACAAATCAGTAAGCAATGGCAATGGGTATTGATACTTAACAGTGATCTTATTCAGAAGCCGATAATCAATACATGGTCTCAAAGAGCCGTCTTTTTTTGAGACAAAGAAAAACCCAGCTCCCAAGGGAGAAGAAGATAGACGAATATGTCCCTTTTCCAAAGACTCCTTTATATATTCCCGCATAGCAGCATGTTCCGGCACAGACAAATTAAACAAACGACCCTTTGGATATTTACAACCCGGTATCAAATCTATGGCACAATCGCACTCACGGTGCGGAGGTAACGACCCAAGCTTGGGTTCGTCAAAGACGTCTTGATAATCAGAGAGGAACTCAGGGACTTCAGAGGGAATGGACGACGAAATAGAAACCAAAGGTACGTCCCCATGAATACCCTTACATCCCCAGCTCAACACAGACATTGCTCTCCAGTCCAAGACTGGGTTGTGAGACTGCAACCATGGCAATCCCAGTACCAAATCGTCATGTAAATTATACAGCACCAGGAAACGAATAATCTCCTGGTGATCCGGATTGATACGCATGGTTACTTGTGTCCAGTATTGTGGTTTATTATTAGCCAATGGGGTGGAGTCAATCCCCTTCAGAGGAATAAGAGTCTCCAAAGGCTCTAAATCAAAACCACAACGATTGGCAAAGGACCAATCCATAAGACTCAGAGCGGCGCCAGAGTCAACATAGGCGTCCGTGGCAATGGATGACAAAGAGCAAATCAGGGTTACAGACAAAATAAACTTAGACTGAATGGTGCCAATGGAAACAGACTTATCAAGCTTCTTTGTACGCCTAGAGCATGCCGATATAACATGAGTAGAATCCCCACAATAGAAACACAATCCATTCTTCCGTCTAAAATTCTGTCGCTCGCTCCTGGACAGAATTCTATCACACTGCATACTTTCTGGCGTCTTTTCCATAGACACCGCCAGATGGTGCACCGGTTTGCGCTCCCGCAGACGCCTATCAATCTGAATAGCCATTGTCATGGACTCATTCAGACCTGCAGGCAAAGGGAACCCCACCATAACATCCTTAATGGCATCAGAGAGACCTTCTCTGAAAGTTGCCGCCAAGGCGCACTCATTCCACTGAGTAAGCACAGACCATTTACGGAATTTTTGGCAGAAAACTTCAGCTTCGTCTTGCCCCTGAGATAGTGCCATCAAAGTTTTTTCTGCCTGAAGTTCCAAATGAGGTTCCTCATAAAGCAAGCCCAAGGCCAGAAAAAACGCATCCACATCGCGTAACGCAGGATCCCCTGCTGGCAATGAGAAGGCCCAATCTTGAGGGTCACCCCTGAGCAAGGAAATCACAATCCTAACCTGCTGAGCAGGGTCTCCAGCTGAACGAGACTTCAGGGACAAATAAAGCTTACAATTATTTCGGAAATTCTGGAAGCTAGCTCTATTCCCTGTGAAGAACTCCGGCAAAGGAATTCTCGGCTCAGATACCGGAGCATGTACCACAAAATCTTGTAAATTTTGTACTTTCGTGATGAGATTATTCAAACCCGCAGTTACACTCTGGAGATCCATTATTGTCAGGTGCACACAGAGCATACAGAGATTAGGAGGAGAGAGAGAAAAAAGACTGCAGCAAGGCAGACTGGAGGAAAAAAAAAAAAAAAAAATTCCAGCAGACTTCTAATAACTCTCCTTTCTAAACCTGGGTCTTTAACACTTTAATGGCCGGTCAAACTGTCATGATCTCTGCAGGCAGAGATCATAGCAAGCCTATAGAGGGACAAGCTCTCGGAAGATGGAACTATACTGACCATGAACTAAGCCTGCCGCGCAACTAGAAATAGCCAGGTAGCATTTCCTATTTATCGCTAGATGCCCAGCTCTGGCCTAAGACCTAAATAGCTAGCAGAGGGAAATATAAGACCTGGCTCACCTCTAGAGAAATATTTCCAAAGAAGACAGTAGCCCCCCACATATAATGACGGTGAGTTCAGATGAAACAACAAACGCAGCAGGAAAATAGTCTTAGCAAATTTGAGGTCCGCTTACTAGATAGCAGAAGACAGATAGTATACTTTCATGGTCAGCAGAAAAACACTAACAAAACACCATCCAGAGATTACCTTAAACTCTGGCATTAACTCATAACGCCAGAGTAGCAATCCCTGATCAACGAGAGCTTTCCAGACACAGTAACAAAACTTCAGCTGTGAACTGGAACAAATAGGCAAAACAAAACAAGGACAAAAGTCCAACTTATCTAGTAGTAGTCTAGAAGCAGGAACAAGCACTGAGAGGCATCAGATAACATTGTTGACCGGCAAGAAACCACCAGAGAAATGAGCTTAAATAGCGACACCCACTACTGATGGAACCAGGTGAAACAGGAAAGAGGATGACAAGTCCAATTCCACAAGCGGCCACCGGGGGAGCCCAGAATCCAAATTCACAACAGAGCCCCCTCACTCAGGAAGCAGGGAGCCTGTTTTTGCTGTGGTAAAATAGGGCATTATGTAAATGCTTGTTCTCTGTTTTCTAAGAAAAGTGCAACAGCGGAAAACTACTAAGCTCAGAGGGTGTGGAGGAGGTCAATCTGAGCTTATGCATATCCTCCATGGTGGTCTCTCAATGTATGCTCCCTGCCAGAGTTATGGTCGCTGGAAGAGAGCTGCCAATCACTGTTTTTGTGGATAGTGGGTCGGCCACTAATCTTATTAATGAAGAGTTTGCGCGCACGGCCATGTTCACGGTCGAAAAACTGCCTCATCCTATCCGGGTGATCACCATCAATGCTACTTCACTCCTACAGGGGGATATTACTGAGTTTGTGGCTGAGGTTAAACTCCACATTGGGGTCCTACATTCTGAGCAAGTTACATGTAGGGAGCTGCGTAATCTTCCTGCACAAATGGTTCTGGGTTTTCCATGGTTGTCTATGCACAACCCAGTGATTGACTGGAAAACTCAGGGCATAATTCAGTGGAGCAGATTCTGCCAGGAGAATTGCCTGGCCACATGTGTGTCCGCTGTGACTCCTAGCATTCCTGAGTCACTGCTGGATTTTGCAGATATGTTCTCTGAGAAGGGTTGCTCAGAATTGCCACCACATCGACCCTATGACTGTACTATTAGGTTTAAACCAGGGGCCAAATTGCCGAAAGCTAGGATGTTTAACATCTCTGGTCCTGAGAGGCAAGCTGTAAAAGACTACATTGCTGAAAGTTTGAGCAAAGGGCACATCAGGCCTTCGTCCTCGCTGGTGGCAGCGGGGTTCTTCTTCGTTAAGAAGAAAGATGGCGGACTACGCCCGTGTCTGGATTTTAGGGAGTTAAACCAGATTATGGTTCGTGATCCATACCCTATGCCACTGATACCTGATTTGTTCAACCAGGTGGCTGGTTGCTAAGTGGTTTTCCAAGCTTGACCTCAGGGAGGCGTACAACCTCATAAGAGTCCGTCAAGGTGATGAGTGGAAGATGGCTTTTAATACTCCTAAGGGTCATTTTGAAAATTTGGTGATGCCATTTGGGTTGACAAATGCGCCTGCTGTATTTAAACATTTCATAAATGATGTGTTCTCGCATGTACTGGGGAAATTCGTTATTGTGTATCTAGATGACATTCTCATTTATTCATGCGACCGTGATACTCATTTAGAGCATGTGAGGCAGGTGTTACAGCTACTCGGAGAAAATAAGCTCTATGCAAAACTTGAGAAATGTGTATTTTCGGTTCAGGAGTTGCCTTTCTTGGGTTATATTGTGTCTGCTTCAGGGTTTAAAATGGACGCCGCTAAGGTGCAAGCGGTGCTGCATTGGGAACGGCCTGATAACCTAAAAGCACTCCAGCAGTTCCTTGGATTTTCTAATTATTATAGAAAATTTATCAAAGATTTTTCTACCATTGCCAAACCGCTTACTGACATGACGAAAAAGGGTACCAATTTCTCCGCCTGGTCAGAGGCTGCTATGCGCGCATTCCAATTTCTGAAGAACAGTTTTGCTTCGGCCCCCATTCTGGTGCAACCGGACGTATCAAAACCATTTACCGTGGAAGTCGATACGTCTGAGGTTGGAGTGGGGGTGGTGCTGTCACAAGGCTCATCCTTGGGCGAGTTGCGTCCATGCGCCTACTTTTCCAAGAAGCTGTCACCCGCCGAACGTAACTACGATATCGGCAACAGGGAGTTGTTGGCTATCAAGTTGGCTTTTGAGGAACGGTGACACTTCTTGGAGGGGTCGGTCCACCAGGTTACAGTTATCACTGACCATAAAAATCTGCTTTATTTAGAGTCAGCCAAGCATCTGTCCCCAAGGCAGGCTCGCTGGGCATTGTTTTTTACGCGATTCAACTTTTTTGTCACGTACCGTCCGGGGTCTAAGAACACTAAGGCAGATGCTTTATAAAGGTGTTTTCCGGGGGAAGAACCTCGGGAAGATCCAGTACCCATCCTCCAAAAGGGTGTAGTGGTCTCGGCTCTCATGACAGAGGTTGAGGCTGAGATTGCCAAGGCTCAGGAAGAAGTACCACCAGAGCTTCCCATTAAGAAATCATTTGTACCACTCCATCTTCGCCTAAAGTTGTTGGGTGAGCATCATGATACTGTTCTGGCTGGCCATCCAGGGGTTAGGGGTACCTTGGAGTTGGTGTCGCGTCGGTTTTGGTGGCCCAAAATCCGACAGGACATGGTCTCATACGTATCAGCATGTACCACGTGTGCTAGGGCTAAGATGCCTCGCTCCCATCCTGCTGGCTCATTACATCCTCTAGGGGTACCTAGTAGGCCATGGACGGAGATCTCCATGGATTTTATTACAGACCTACCCTCCTCAGCTGGGAACACGGTCATCTTGGTGGTTGTTGATCGGTTCTCAAAGATGTCGCACTTTGTGTCCTTGCCTTCGTTGCCTAACGTGAATACTCTGGCTCAGGTTTTTGTGCAGGAGGTGGTCAGACTTCACGGGGTCCCGTCTGACATAGTGTCTGAAAGGGGTACTCAGTTTGTGGCAAAGTTTTGGAAAGCATTTTGCTCACGGCTGGGGATCAAGTTGTCGCATTCTTCGGCGTTTCATCCTGAGTCAAATGGTCAGACCGAGCGTATGAACCAGAATTTGGAGCAGTACTTACGCTGCTTTGTTTCTGACAATCAGGAGGAGTGGTCGAATTTTCCTTCTTTTGGCTGAGTTTGCCATTAATAATCAGCACCAGGAATCGTCTGGGGAGTCCCCGTTCTTTTGTGTTTACAGGTACCATCCTCAATTTTGTACTCTGCGTCAGGGTGGCTCTGCTGGCGTTCCGGAGGAGGACCAGCTAGGAGCACAACTGTCATCCGTTTGGAGGAGAGTGAAACAGCGCTTGCTTAGCGTGGGTACAAGGTACAAACGAGTGGCTGACAGTAGACGTGTGCCAGGTCCGGACCTGAGTGTGGGTGATTGGGTGTGGTTTCCACAAAAAGCATAAAACTCAAAGTACCATCCCTGAAATTGGGTCCAAGGTTTATTGGTCCATTTAGGGTCACCGCCATCATTAACTCGGTAGCCTACCGATTGGAGCTTCCAACGGTATATACAATACACAACGTGTTTCACAGATCTCTTTTAAAGAAGGTGGTGGGTTCCGTGGATGCGGCGCCGATGCCACCTCCAGTCTTGGTGGATGGCAATTTGGAGTTTGAAGTCTCCAAGGTGGTTGACTCTCGTATAGTGTGCCACACATTACAGTACCTGGTACACTGGCATGGTTATGGGCCGGAGGAGAGGTCTTGGGTACCAGCTTCGGACATACATGCGGACCGGCTGGTCAGTATGTTTCACCGCCGCCATCCGGACAAGCCGGGTCCTATAAGTCGTGAGGGCCCTGGGCACCCTCGTAGAAGGCGGGGTACTGTCATGTCAGATGCTATTCACACTAGGGCATCCGACAGACAGCGGTAATTCCACATTCGTCCACTATACGCTCAGTGGCGCTGGCTAGATTTTATCCAGGTTGTCCGGGGTTAATCTAGCTGGTAATCTGGTTGGAGGCTGGGTCACGCCCGTGGCCTTTAAATAGTCATTCTGGACTTTGGGCGTCGCCGATTATAGCTTGTGTCTTGTGCCTGGTGATCTCGGTCTGGAGTGGTGGTCTAGGAGAAGAAATATCGTATCTGGTGGTGTATTATCCTTTGTCATATTTCTCCTTCCTATATTTGTGTTTGTTTTGCCCTGTGGACATTATAGTGTTTTCCTGTGTGTCTGCGGCGTGGTGCATTTTTTAGTTTTCCTTGTCTGCTTTCTGTGGAGGTTGGTGTGTGGTCTAATCACTGGGTGGCGGGTGAAGGTTTCAGCATAGGGTTGAAACAGGAGTCAGGGTCAGGCCTGGCAGCTCAGACAAGCACACCATCAGTGTAAATTCTGGGAGAGGGACAGACAGGGTTTTCCCTAGTCTGAGGGATATCGCAGGGGCCCGGGTAATCAGCTGTAGTCTACCCATTACCCCCGTGACACAGTCTTGGTGGAAAAAAAGTGGATTTTTCAGATAAGACATATTACAAAGTTGCTTATTTTCATGGAATAAAAATGAAAGCAACTATTACTCTTTACATGAAGTCTGTTACAATACAACTGTTGAAACTAAGTACAAGTGTTCAGTGCACCCTTGATTAAGCCAAACAGTTCAGTGCACCTTCTCACCTACCATCTTTCCATTTATCTCCACACTCCTCCTCCTCCATTGACAGTTTACAGGTGCCAAAAAAGGAAGGTGATAAGTGAAAAACCATTAGATAAAGGTACACTAAACTGTGTGGCCAAACCAAGGAAGCAAGAGGTGCCTATGCTTGCTTTAAATAGTCATTTTATGCTGATAGAGTTCCTTTAATTATATGAACCCAAATAATTGCTAAACAAAAGACAGTTGTGGGTGCTGATTTTGCAAGAATTTTCACAGTTGTTCTCCCAGTAAACATCATGACTTACTATACCATATTATGTTACACGCATACTGTACAGTATGGCCTCATGCTGGAGACATGGATTGTTTAAAGGGAACCTGTGACCTGAATTTGGCGGGTCCTTTTTTGGGTCATATGGGCGGTGTTTTCGGGTCTTTTATTAACCCCTTTTTTTCCAGCTGGCAGCACGCTGGTCGCGAAATTGACTTGACATTGATTCGCTTTCCTCCCTAGTTAACGCGTGCGCAAAGCAATCTTGCCTTGCGCACGCGCAGTATGCTTTGCCCAACTGCGGGCAAAGCCGAAAACCATTAGTGCGCATGCGCCGGTCACTATGTTTCTTAATGTATGTAACCTGCCATATTGGCATATTCTGACTTATGATATGATGAGGTCTGTGTTGAATCATGTATATAACCAGGCAGTTATGCCACACATGGGCATACCTTGATTATGGCAATACTGGTGTGCTATTTTATTTTTATAATACCAATCCTCATGTGTTTACAGCGGCCCTTTTCAAGTGTGCTGTTTTGTTGGCGCAATTAACTCCTGCTTTTTTACCTTTCTAAATAAAGATTTTTTCACTTATTTATTCCGTTTAGTTTTTTCTTATTGAACCTTGTAGTTAGCCCTACATATGTCCATATATGTGTTTGGGGTACTACCTTAAATACTGTGCTTTACCTAAATAAGCCAATTGTCATTTTCCCAAATCAGCATATTATGTTCTCCAATTACTTTTTCCAAATACAATGTGAACAACACTCCAAGTCCTGGTATAAAATAATATGGTGGGTCGGTCCCTAACAGCCACCAAAGATGCAAGTTGAGAAAATGAGGGAAGCAGCACTCTAGACTTAGTTTCAAACAACTATATTGTAATAAAAGTTTAAAGCACCTAAAGAAAGGCCCCTGCACATAGTCTTTTACTTATCATCAGCCATTTTCTACTGTTACCTGCCCACCATGGTCAGTCTCCAGCAGTTTGTGACCTGCTGGATTGCTTAAGTATTTGCTGGGAGATCCGCAAGTCACAACTCAATATATGTCTATGAAAGTCAGAACGAGGGCAGAACAAGGTTCTCATAAACTTGCATTCAGGTCTTATGACAGTTACTTCTGATTTTTGGTCAGTCAGAAAGTGCAATAACAATAACATTTGTCACATGTCTACTTTACATCAGCACAATTTTTGAAACATAATTTTTATTTTTAAGGAAGTTAGAAGAGTTAAAAGTTGACCAACAATTTTTCATTTTTACAACAAAAATTGCAAAACCATTCTTTTTAGGGACCACCTCACATTTGAAGTGACTTTGAGGGTCTTATATGACAGAAATTACACAAAAGTGACAGCATACTAAAAACTTCAGCCCTCACGGTACTCAAAACCACGTTCAAGAAGCTTATTAACCCTTCAGGTGCTTCCCAGGAATTAATGGAATGTGGAAGGAAAAAATTAATATTTAACTTTCTTTCACAAAAATTTTCTTCAGACCTATTTTTTTACTTTCACAAGGGTAACAGGAGAAAATGGACCATACAATTTGTTGTGCAATTTCTCCTGAGCATGCCGATACCCCATATGTGAGGGAAACCCACTGTTTGGGCGTACAGCAGGGCTCGGAAGGGAATGGAAGATTTGCTGGCACAATTAGCGGATGCCATGTCATTAGTGATGAGCGAGTATGCTCGTTACTCGAGTTTCTCTGTGCATGCTCGGGTGGTCTCCAAGTATTTTGGTGTGCTCGGAGATTTAGTTTATGTCAACGCAGCTGCATGATTTGCAGCTGCTAGACAGCTTGAATACATGTGGGGATTGCCATTCGCGTGTTGTAAAATTGGTAAAGGCAGCTTTATTCTTTGGGTCAGTATGATACATTTATATTTTTTTATTTTTTGGCCCATTTGCTCAATAAAAACTAGTTTATAGAAAAAATAGTTATTTTTGCATCACTTAATTCTGAGAGCTATAATCTTATTTTTCTGCTGATGGAGCTGTATAGCGGCTTGTTTTTTGTGGGACAAGATGATGTTTTCATTGGTACCATTATTATTTACATTTATCTTTTTCATCACGTTTTATTGCACTTTTTGTTCAGCAGTATGATGATAAAGCATTTTTTTATGATGTTCACTGAAGGAGTTAACTAGTGTGACAGTTTTATAGAGCGGATTGGTGTGCAGACGGCGATACAAAATTTGTGTACTTTTATTTTTTTTTACATAAATAAATGTATTTACTGGAAAAATATTTGGTTCTTTGACTCTGGGACCTCGATTTCCAAATGAAATGGAAAATTTACTTTCATCTAAAAACAACACCTTGGACCACTGAGCAACAGTCCAGTTCTTTTTCTCCTTGGCCCAGATAAGACGCTTTTTAGTGATGAGCAAATATACTCATTACTCGAGATTTCCCAAACATGCTCGGGGGTCCTCCGAGTATTTTTTAGTGGTCGGAAATTTAGTTTTTATTGCCGCAGCTGAATGATTTACATCTGTTAGCCAGCGTAAGTACATGTGGGGGTTGCCTGATTGCTAGGGAATCCCCACATGTACTTCTGCTGGCTAACAGATGTAATTCATTCTGCTGCGGCAATAAAAACTAAATTTCCGACCACTAAAAAATACTCGGAGGACACCCGAGCGTGCTCGGGAAATCTCGAGTAACGAGTATATTCGCTCATCACTAATACTTTTGGCTTTGTCTATTGGTCATGAGTGGCTTGACACAAGGAACATAACACTTGTAGCCCATGTCCTGGATACGTCTGTGTGTCGTGGCTCTTGAAGCATTTATTCGAGTAGCAGTCCACTCCTTGTGAATCTCCACCAAATTTTTGAATGGCCTTTTCTTAACAATCCTTTCAAGACTGTGGTTGTCCCAGTTGCTTGTGCACCTTTTCTACCATACTTTTTCCTTCCACCCAACTTTCCATTAATATGCTTGGATACAGCACTCTGTGTACCGCCAGCTTCTTTAGCAATGACCTTTTGTGGCTTACCCTCCTTGTGGAGTGTGTCAATGACTGCCTTCTAGACATCTGTCAAGTCAGCAGTCTTCCCTATGATTGTGGAGCCTACTAAAATAGACTAAGGACCTTTTTAAATGCTTTGGAAGCCTTTACAGGTGTTTTCTGTTAATTATTCTAATTTACAGGGAAAATAACTTGAAATAGATCACTCTGTAATGACTCTATATAATATATGTTTCACTTTTTGTATTGAAGAACTGAAATAAATTAACTTTTTGATGATATTCTAGATCTTTCCATATATTTCAAAGAAACACCATGGATGGGAGAAGAGAACACATTTTAGTTTTTAATGGACAGTTTTTGACTTCGCAAATACTAGACAGACCTATGTAGGCCTACTGTAAAAGAATTGCATGCTTATTATCCAAGTCTTCCATTCTGATCAACAGGCTCAGGGGTCTTAAAAAATAAACCGCAGAAATACTGACAAATAAAGTCTGAAAACAAAGAACTCAAACGTACGTTAAAAATAAATTACTATCCTCCTACAGGATTTTGATTTTTTTTTTCTCCTGACACCTTTACAACCGCAGCAGATTTGAGAGACATGTTTTGACACATATTACAAATCCAGTTCTTAAAATCTGGTTACCTGTAACAATTTCTTTTGTTGACAACGCTGACTTTAGCTTTCAGGTTTCTTGTCTGTCTATCACAGGAGATATTTCTTGCACTTTGAGCATTGCCTTTGAAGTATATAATGCAATTCTTTAGTAATAATTCATGTTATTTTGAAGTTAAAAATGAAAAGTGCATGTGCAGAATAGCTAAGTAGATTTTAGTACTGCCAAGCCGAGAACAATATCGCAGCTTGTAAAAATATACAGGGCTAACAAATACCGAACACATTGACATAACAAACAACCAGTAAAATAAAAACATTATGCACTGAAATGAGCACAGAGTTTCCAGATGGCACATTAATCTGTACTGGCTTTCTAGATGTATGGAGCTAGCTGTGATTCTTGCTGCGAAACCAAGTATGCTGTTACCAGACAGAGCCATAACGATGGGACCAATGCAAGCAAAATATTAGTTCCCTTGTCTTTCAAAGGCAAACCTACTTTGCTAAGTGTGTGCCTGGAGACCCGGAGTGTAATTACATTATATGAAACGGAAAAATATTTATTAATATTTCATAGAAAGTATACACAAATGAAAAGTTCCGTGTAGAAATGACAAATCTTTGTGGCTATTATAGAGGCTCAGCTGTTTTTAGCAGCGATAATATCAGACATTATTGTGTATAAGGCAGGGAGAGGTGTAGTCCTGTTTTATTCATCTGATATGGCATTTTTTGGAATGGTGCATAAATATAGAAAATCAGATTGTTCCTTCCATGTGAATGAAATGCAGAAATATAACCATCACCAGAGGAAATGCACTGATGCATGTAACAGCTGCTCTCCGCCTAGAGGGGTGCAGAACAAAGTCAACCAGCGTAATTCACAGGAGCACTTTCACAGTGATCACAAAAGTCCAGCTGATCACACACAACGATGTGCAGTGTTATCACAGGAGGTGTATGCAGCAAAGGCTTTTATCGACAATAGGACATTAATACTTTGTAAACTAATATATGGGCACTGAAATTGGCAATATTTTATGGTATATGTGGCTACCCGAAACACCATTATATAAGCACTGTGGCTGCCATTAATATATGGGCTTTGTGGCTGGAACATGTACTTGTGAACATGAATGACATCATTATATGGTATTGTGGCTGCCACTATTACAGAAGCACTATGGCTGGAACATCTATTTGCAGACATGATAGACACCAATATATGGGAACTGTGGCTGCCATTATAATATGGGCAGTATGACTGGAACACGTGTTTGGAGATAGAGCGCCTCCAGATGCAGGGCAATGGGGTACCCGGTACTGGGTCTCTCTGTCTCGGTTCTGGGGATGTCACGGTGGCTAGACCCGGTCCGTGGCCCTGCTAAGGGGCGTCCAATTAAAGGTGGTGGTGGGTGGTGCAAGGCGCAATGAATAACGAGGACACAGGGTTGCAGTCTCTTTACCTTTTTACTGAAGGCTTTGGCATACGCAATCCAGAGCACTGCTAACAGGGCCGGCTGAGACCGGCCGGTCCGAAGGCACATCCAGAGTTCCCTTTGCAGGTGGAAATTAGTAGCCTTCCTATTTGAGCCTGTGTGTTGTAGTACCTCTCTGCTGAGCACCATGGGATAGTCCTCACAACTGTCGTGTATGTTTCTGATGTTCTCTCTCTCTCCGTCTCCCAGATGATATGGATAGGACGCACCCGTATGACGGGGTAGGCCTGGAGCTTTTTTATAGGGACCCTAGAGATGCCCCTCTCCCACAATTGCCTCCGGTGTCTTCATAGGTGTAAAGGTGAGACAGCCAACCTAGAGTTAACTGCCCTGCCATAGTTTGAAGTAATGCGCAGAGCCAATTACTCCCTCGGCGTTCCGGCCGCCGGGTACGCGCCTCAGAAGGATGTTGCCACGATCTTAGGGGCACGACTCCTCCCGGTTTTATCCCCTTTGTGCTGTGATCTCGTTTCTCACTTCTCCACAATATCCTTCACTTCTTGTCCTTTCTTAGGATGCCGCCGCAATGAGGTGCAGGCACGGCTTCATAATGATCTGTCCCATGCTAGGCCACTGTCAGGATCCCACCCCTGACAGGGACCACCCTGAATCTTCCCAAGCAACTATCTCTCTCACTAGATGTTTCCTGGGCAAAACCCAGTCAGCTTCTCCTCTAACTTCTTATCCGACTCCCAGTTTTACCACAGTGTGAGGAGTGGCCTAATACATAGAACCTTTTGCTCCCCCTGGTGGCCGGAGTGTGAAGTGTAGTGTGTGACTGTGATACCTGGTCAGGTGAACTCCTTTAGTGCCATCAGACGTACCATCACTCCCCTTAGCGGCAGAGCGACGTTACTGCAACAACCAGGACTCTGTGGCGCTGCAGAGACATAATAGACACTATTATATAAGAACTTTTTACTATTACTATATGGGCAGTATGGGTGGTACTTGTATTTGAGACATAATTGACACCATTACATGAGTACTGTGGTTGCCACTAATATATGGACTTTCTGACTAGACCACATATTAGGGAATATGAATGACATTATATCAGCACTGTGGCTGCTAATAATGTATGGGCATTGTGGCTGGAACTTGTATTTAGAAACATGATTACCACTATTATATCAGCACTGTGGCTTCCAACAATGTATGGGCATTGTGGCTGGAACTTGTATTTGTGAACTGTGGAGCAAATATGAAAATAATGCATAGCATTTCAGTAAACCGGTTACCCCAGCTTTCTGGGTATAAAAACTCAAACACTTTTGCACAAACTAAGTATACGTAAAAATGTGGCAATGACTCAACAAATTAATTGAAATTTATGCCAAGTGGCAAAAATTATAGCAAAAATCTACTTTACCGATCCGTTTTATTTTCCATTCTTTTGCACCGAAGTCCAATTCATTTAGGTTTCCATTACCTTGCAGTTTTGACCAAGGTTTCTCCCTTTAAAATATATAGGATGAAATCCACAGATTCCAAAATCCATAGGTAAACCACATGTAAAATACAGTTTTTCCCATATACAGCTGTGCTCAAAAGTTTATATACCCCGTCAGAATTTTTGCTTTCTTGGCCCTTCAGAGAATATGAATGATGAGACCAAAACCTTTTCTCCACTCATGGTTAGTGCTTGGGTGAAGCCATTTATTGTCAAACTACTGTGTTTTCTCTTTTTAAATCATAATGACAACCCAAAACATCCAAATGACCCTGATCAAAAGTTCACATACCCTGGTGATTTTGGCCTGATAACATACAGAGAAATTGACACAAATGGGTTTGAATGGCTGCTAAAGGTAACATCCTCACCTTTGACCTGTTTGCTTGTAATCAGTGTGTGCATAAAAGCCAAGTGAGTTTCTGGGATCCAGACAGACACTTGCATGTTTCATCCAGCCACTGACATTTCTGGATTGTGAGTCATGGGGAAAGCAAAATAATTGTCAATGGATCTATGGGAAAAGGTATTTAAACTGTATAACACAGGATAGGGATACAAAAAGATATCCAAGGAATTGACGATGCCAGTCATCAGCGTTCAAACTGTGATTAACAAATGGAAAATCAGGGGCTCTGTAAAAACGAAACTACAGTTGGGCAGACCAACAAAAATTAAATCCACAACTGCCAGGAAAATTGATCGGATGCAAAGAAAAGCACACAAATAACATCAACTAAAATACTGGACTCTCTGAAAAATAATGGTGTGGCTGTTTCAAGATGCACAATAAGGAGGCACTTGAAGAAAAATGGGCTGCATGGTCAAGTCGCGAGAAAAAAACCATTACTGTGCAAATGCCACAAAGTAACTCTCGTACAATGTGCAAAACAGCACAGAGACAAGCCTCAAAACTACTGGAACAAGTTAATTTGGAGTTATGAGACCAAAATTGAACTTTTGGCTACAACCATAAGCATTACATTTAGAGAAAGGTCAAAAAGGCCTATGATGAAAGGAACACTATTCCTACTGTAAAACATGGAGGTGGATTGCTGATGTTTTGGGGATCTGTGAGCTACAAAGGCACAGGAAACTTGGTCAAAGATGAAGGAATGATGAATGCAGCACATTATCAGCAAAAACTGGAGACAAATTTGCAATAATCAGCCCAGAAGCTGCACATGGGACGTACTTAGACGTTCCAACATAACAACTATCCAAAACACAAGACCAAGTCATACTGTCATTGGCTAAAGCAGAACAAAGTGAAGGTTCTGGAGTGGTCATCTCAGTCTCCTGACCTCAATATCATTGAGCCACTCTGGGGAGATTTCAAGTGCGCAGTTCACGCAAGACAGCCCAGGAATTTAGAGGAACTGGAAGCTTTTTGCCAAGAATAGTGGGCAGCTTTACCATCTGAGAAACTACAGAACCTCATTCACAACTACCACAAAAGACTTCAAGCTGTCATTGATGTTAGAGGGGACAATTCACGGTATTAAGAAATGGGGTATGTGAACATTTGATCAGGGTCATTTGAATGTTTTGGATTGTCATTATGATTTAGAAAAAGAAAACATAGTAGTTTGACAATAAATGGCTTCACCCAACCACTAACCATGAGTGGAGAAAAAGTGTTGGTGTTATCATTCATATTCTCTCAAAAAAGGCCAAAAAAGCAAAAATTCTTCCAGGGTATGTAAACTTTTGAGCACAGCTGTATCTGCCTTAGATTTGAAACAATTTTGCAGATAAATCCACTATGAATATGTTCTACCACTATTTCCTTACCTTAAATATCTTTTTCCATAAATATCTACTTGAATTAAGCATTCATTTTATTTTTTAACTGCACTTTTATACATTTCAAACTTTAACCCTTTCTCTGACAAAGATTTTAAAATATTTTACACCTCGGACAATTTTTTTACTTTTGGCACAAAAAATAAAACCTAATATAATGCCCCCACCTCATTTTTGACAAACAGCCAAGCTGAAGCAAGCAGCTTCTTTGTTATGATCCTTAGTGGTTGAGGATCACAAATTACTCCAGCTAAGTAACAAACATAGGACAAGCTCTAGGGAGGTGGCAAACTGGACTGACCGCAAATCTGAACCTATCCAAACACACTAGAAGTAGCCGGTGAACGTGCCTAAAAATCCTAGACGTCTCGAGCCAGCCTGAGGAACTAACTACCCCTAGAGAGAAAGAAAGACCTCTCTTGCCTCCAGAGAAATAATCCCCAAAGATATAGAAGCCCCCAACAAATAATAACGGTGAGGTAAGAGGAGGGCACATGCACAGGGGTGAAAGCAGATTCAGCAAATGAGGCCCACTAATACTAGATAGCAGAAAATAGAAAACGGAATCTATGCGGTCAGTAAAAAACCCTTACAAAATATCCACTCTGAGATTTCAAGAACCCCCACACCAACTAACGGTGTGGGGGGAGAAACTCAGTCCCCTAGAGCAACCAGCAAGCGAGGAAATCACATTTTAGCGAGCTGGACTAAAAACATAATGAACGCTGATAATCAAAAAATGATCAAACAAAAACTTAGCTTGTCTTGGAGAGACTGGGAGCAAGGTAGACACAAGGAATCTGAAGAGCACTGAATACATTGATAGCAGGCAAGGAACTGAGTATCCAGGTGGGCTAAATAGGAAACCAACCAAGGATAACGAACCAGCTGATGCTGCAACCTGCAGAAAGACAACACTACACAGTACCGCTTGTGACCACTAGATGGAGCCCAAAAATAGAGTTCACAACACTTCTTTCTTTGAGGTAAAACATTGCTTAAAAACAGGCAGTGAAATGTTTTGCCTCATAAAAAGAATCAACTCTGATCTCATGCTTTAATGTCTGAATACTTTTTTGCTTCCTCCACTGCTCAGGAGATGTGGTATGATCAGACTATGTTCCACCACGATAAGACACAGCTATTCCACAATATACAGCAAGGCATATTTATAAGATTGTCTCAGCACAGAAAAAAAACATTTTTAAACACATCCAATTGTTATTATTATTCCAAGATCTATTGATTAAAATGCACATTGTTCATGGGAAAACCCCTTTAAACATTTGACAGTTACTATTGGAAATAATAGATTGTCCCTGTAATGCACAGGCATGATGGGTACTTTGGAAAAAGGCACTGCTTGCAGCCACTTTAAACCACATAACAAACTTTATACTAGTTTTAATATATGTTAATAAAAGTGAAATATATTTCATTTCGATGTATGAATAGTCTTTATCAAGATTATACAGTTTTGCTAAAATTGTGTAGTCAGCCTAAAAGTAAATAAATGACTTTATACGCTGTCATGCATAATGAACTCATACATAATTTTATTTGAAGACATATGAGACTTATTGACAATGCACAGTGGAACACCTGATTTGCATGTCTGTAGAGTGTTATCAGTAGACGTGTAAACTGATTAAAATTCATGGTAGACTTTAATCCAGTTGAATATGTGACAAATAGAATATGGTTAAAAAAAAGCCTCCCTGTACTTTCATTATGAATGACTAAATAAACCAAATATTTAGGGTTTTTTCCATTTTCCTTTAAAACAAAGTTGAAATCTATTAGAAGTTTACTTTTTTTTCTTAGAATTTCCAGATAAGAGAAGGTTGACATACAGGTGCAAACTTATGGGTTGGCAGTCAGGTGTAAAGCTATTAAGTGTGGAAGAACATCAAAGTAGTGACTGGCCACCATCTAGCAATTCGATGGAGCCTGCAAAGGGGGGGGGGAGTCAGCTGAAAAACTGTTAGAAGAATTAGAACTAGAGATGAGCAGAATTTCCAATCTCCATCCCGGAGTATTGACTTTACCGAAATTCAAGTAATTACAAATTGGAACACTTTAACATTTGATTTGCGAAGATTGCGGAAAAAAACGTGCTTGACACCGATTTTCGCACTGGAGAAGCATCAGAGAGCAGGCTTACGTTGTGCTGCCTTGGGGCTTCACCTGTCCCAGTGGTGCACAGCTCAGTGCAGGTCTGACAGTTTATTCAGCGAAGTTGGATTACATCTCCAGATTCACTGGGTAAGTGGATTATACAGATCATATTGAGATTAAATCTATCTCTCTCTCTTCCACTTACAAAAGCTAAGAATGTTATACATGTATTTTCCATGCAATTAGAAGCTTTCCAGTATTGAGATTTGCAGAAAATATATTTGCTACAAATCAAATTTTGGTGGAATATTCGGCGATGCCAGGTGAATTTGAATTTCAAACAATCCGCTCAAATTAAAGGGTCGAAATAATAAATGACTTTCCTCCATTAACCTCATACTTATGGCCTAATAGGTCTTCAAATGATTAGTCGTAGGCAACTCTTTTAAGTATATATATTGTATATGATATTTAATTCAGAAAATACACATGACTTGATAGGTACATTACCTTTTTGGCATGGCTTCAAGCCCTAAAAATATTTTTGATTCTGATGACATGTTAGCATTATGCTAATATTGCTAAACATCTCAGCCCTATTGATGCCCAAGCTATTTCAAATGTATTGCATACAATAAAAGCAATATAAGGATTTCAGAAAAGTAAGACAATGAACCCTGACAAGTGCTAGAACTCTGATGACATAGGTAAGGTTCTTGTCATGTCGGACACTGTTCAGACCAGGTCGTTCGACAGACAGCGGTAATTCCACTTTTGTCCACTATGCGCTCATTGGCGTCGGCTAGATTTTATCTAGCTGGTCCGGGGTTAATTTACCTGGTGCTCGGATTGGAAGCTGGGCCATGCCCACTGCCTTTAAATAGTTCTCCTGAACATTGGGCGTCGCCGATTATAGCTTCTGTCTTGTGCGTGGTTATCTCGGTCTGGAGTGGTGAGCTAGTAGTTGGAGTATCGTTGCTGGTGGTGTATTTCCCTTTGTCTTATTTTCTCCTTCCCATATTTGTATTTGTTTTGCCCTTTGCACTTATAGTGTATTCCTGAGTGACTGCGGCGTGGTGCTTATTTTTCCGTTATCCTTGTCTGTGCTAACTGTGGATATTGGAGTGTGGTCTTCACTGGGTGGTGGGTGGTAGTTTCAGCCTAGGGTTGAAACAGGAGATAGGGCGAGGGTGGAGGCCCAGACATGCACACCATCAGTGTAAACTCTGGGAGAGGGTCAGTCAGGATTTCCCTAGTCTGAGGGAAATCGCAGGGGCCCGGGTTATTAGCTCTTTCCTACCTAGGTCTCCCGTGACAGTTCTACACTGCTGCTTAGATTTTACACTGTTTTGATGGGTAGTAGTAGAGATTGTGTGGCTTTTCACATTGCAATATGCCATAAAGTAACATGTACAGTAAGTGCCGTCAATACCGTGCATGTGCTTCGATATATCAAAGTATTGGGAAGGAATTATTCTCTAGAAACCTTGTTTTTAGATGCAGCATGAAATGGAATTACATCATGTCATATGAGATTTTGAAAACATTTTAGGTTCTAGGTTAGGAAAAGTCATCATTTTATAACATGAGAAGTCATTTGGTCTTTTACCATCAAGCGCCTATCAAAATATCAGCCATTTTTAATGGAGATAGTCAACTTGGCATCATAATGTAAAGCAGAAAAGGGACAATACGGAATTATAATCATGTAAACGATTTTTCTAAAAATTATGTTAATGCAATCAAGTCCTACAATGATCTTATCTACCAGCATCAGGAAATCAATCTGCCAAGATGTTCCTGTGGCTTTAATGTCATGGCTGAATTCAGCATCTCAGTCAAAAAAATTATTCCCAACAAACTAGAGAAAGGTTAAAAAAAAAAAGAAGCATAAAGCAGATCATTCCATCTTGTTCACAAGCAACTGTTAGTTTTCTACCACTAGATTGTTAGGGCTAGGCATTGTCATTTCTGTCTGATATACATCTCTTACTGCAGCTGCTGAATGTGAAAGCAGTTTCTTTCTTATGGCTAGCTTTTCTTTCTTGCGTGCATTCTTCCTTCTCAAAGTGTGTTTGTGTTTTAAGAAGGTCACTGGTGTGGTAAATGATAATTATGACAACATGTTCAAAGAGTTTTATTAAGAGTTTCCAATAAAGTAATTCAAAAGGGTCAATGAATATGGCTGCGCTTTCTATTGTCACTTATGCAGTTGTACATTAAACTTTGTCTTTTTTTATCTCTATCTTGCCATGACGATTTTCTATTTTTGCGCTTTCGTTATTTCCTCCCTTTCAGCCAAGAGCCTTAACTTTTTTATTTTTCCGTCAATATATTTGTATGAGGGCTTGTTTTTTGAGAGACGAGTTATACTTTTGAATAAGTATAATAAGTGCGGCAAAATTGAAAAAAACCCAGCAATTTTGCAATTGTTTATTGAGTTTTGTTTTTACGACTAGCATTATGTAATAAAAATGTCCTGGCAATATGATTCCTCAGGTCAGTTTGAATCTGGAGATAGCACGCATGCAAAAAAATTTTATGTAAGTGGTGAAAAAAAAATTAAAGAAGTTCCTAAAAAAACGCTTTAGTTGCTAGTTGTTTTTAGAAAATCTGAGACCTGTAACGTTTTCATTTTTTGGTCAATAGAGTTGTGCAATGGCTTATTATTTGTGGGGAAAGCTGATTTTCTTTATTGATACTATTTTGGGAAAGATACAATATTTTAATCAGTGGATATTGCTTTTTTTGTCATGTAATTTGTTTTCATCTTTATGGGGTATCACCTTTTTTTATTCTTTATTTTTAATGGAGGAAAACGGGAGTAATTTGAAGTTTAGATTTTTTATTTTTTTAAGGAGCTAGAAACTGCGATCATCTGATCATTCGAACTACACAGCAATACTGCAGTATTGCTGTGTATAGCAAAAATCATGGCCTCCTGTGAATCCCAGCACCAGGCTGGATTTCAATGGAGCACAATCATGACAGTGGGTCTTCAGCAGTTTCCCAGCTGTCAAGTCAACTCATCAGCACACAGTGAATGCATCCCTGGGTTTTTTAAATTTAGCTTTTTTTTCTTTTTTTCCCTCTTACTATTCTGAGGTTCATATTGACGTGGACAAATTGACTAGTAGGGCAAATGTTTTCTTTTATGTATACAGATACTGATGATGTTAAAATAAAATAATACATTAATAATGAAGTGCAATAAATCAAATATTGTCTGGTGATGAACTGTATTTCCTAATATAGCTTTATAATGGATGAAATACAGTTATTGTGATACAGAGATCCAAACAATCCCCTGTGTCACTCCTTACAAACATCTCCAGAAAAGTGAGACAGAGCTTGCAATCTACAAGTCACCTTCTCATGACTCCTTTTAGCAGCTGACCACCTTCCTTGGAAACAGGTCACTAAGGAAAATCCTAATGGCTAGCAAATGTGAGGCAAAGCTTAGCTGGACCCACAACAATGAACAGGAATGGGGAGAAGGGTTGATTTACGACCAGGTAGAGATAAAGTGAAAACGTAAAATCACTTTGTTTTCTTTAAAGAGATTATGAAGTGAGGATTTTATTAACTCCGTTGATAAAATAAATAGAAAATTCATATTTTCGAAAACTGGATGAAATTGTGAATGCAAAGCATGGTTCCACATCATTGGACAATGGTCGGTATGCCGCCAAATGGATATGGGCCAGAAAGATAGCAATATCTATGCCATGTCTCCTATCTATGAACAGATAAAATTGTCATAGGAAAGATGACAGTAATGTCTTTCGCCTGGAACCTTTAGGGGCAAAGATATCGTAAAAGCTGAGAAACTCAATTTTTAAGACTAAGAAACATCCTATAGTTATAGAGGGGAGTCATGTGAATGTAACTTGTGTTACTAAAAAGCCAATGCCAATTATAATCATTGTTAATTGCCAGGAAGATACATTGCTGTGTAGGATTGATACACATTCCACTTTTCACCTGATCTTTTCACTAGGTGTTCTTCCCACCATAAATCTGCTTTATTTCCATGACCTGGTTTAGCTTTTTGTTTCATTCTTCCTTTTTATTTTATGTAGTTGTATATATCGCATTGTTTTTATAAAATGTTTCGATCATTTTTTTTTAATAAACACTGCCTATCTTTGTAGATTAAATATAAAATTTAATAGCTCTATTTCTCTTGCTCTGTAAATCGCACTCCGGAAGCCATGCGTTTTCTGTAATTGGTGTCCAATCGGCCTGTATAAACAATTGGTGGTGGCAGCGTGTAGCTACTTTGTTATTGTGGAGCTGGCAGTGACTGTATTGGAGGTACATACATATATTCCATGAGTTGGAATTAGAGTTGTATATGCCATATGCTCACTTTTAGTTCTCCAATAACATGTCTATTCTTCTTTTAGCCAAAATGTAAAAAATAATGGTCTTGTTGGTCTAATAAGAGCAATAAAGGAATGAAACAGACTAATAATCACACTGAATCCATTTGAAAAACACCCTTGTCGAGGGTTGCTTCCATGTCCCCAGACACTACAAAAAACTTGTTCTAGCTGGGTGTGTGTGTTTTTACCTCTTGTAGACAAAACTGCAGATGGCATATTGCCGCTTGACAAGGCAGGCCAGGACCCAAGGATGTACAGTAGAGTTGAGCGAGAGACAGTAGTAAGAAAATAAACTCATCTTTATTAAACAAATTGGTAAAACATATGTATATCCAGTAGCAGGCATGGTATTTAAAGAATACATCTTCCGCACAGATCAGAGGTATAAGCTTGACAGTTACATGTGGCAGCACATTTCTGATGATACCTTTTACTCTGAAAGAGCAGGTTACTATGGAGGTCTCCATCTTCCATTCTTGTGAGGGCCATATGGGTTAATGTGTGTTGCTACAGATCCTCACAACCATTCTCAACTTCTGATTCATTTGGGCCACATGCATCTGGCTGTGCCGTTGCACCCTGTATCGGTTACACTTGCTGCAACTCTTTAGGAGATAATGTATCCTAGCCTGGCCAAGTCTGGCTACACTCAAGCATTCTTATTTAGTATAGATAATACTTGTGGTAGGTGCCTCACTTGCCTGCTATTAAGAACTACTTCTTGGCTACTTCAGAACTTGCTACTGGGATATTGTCTTTGCTTTTCTCCAAACACAACACCCTTAATCAATGCTGGTCTGCAAAATGTTCCTTCTCCTTCCAGTATTCTCCAACTACTCCCCTAACAAACAAAAACTATACCAACTTAACTCCTTCCAACATGGGCTGACCTAACAGTTAACCCTGTCTGCAGGTTAATTAATTGCTGCTAGTCACAAAATAAATATTACAGCATACAGCACAGTTCAATGTATTATATTACTATAAATCTTCAAGGAATCTATTGTCAGCTTCTTCCACGCCTTTAAACACAGAACGGTCAGTGATATACCTTTCTGTGTACATAAATTATCATTGTGCTCAGCTTCATATGTCCTGTTTTCAAAGGACTTTGGTCTGTCGAGATTGAGCAAGCTTAAAAATTATTTTACTCAATGAACGAGAGTTTTGATATTTCATCGGGTTATCGGCAGTCTGTTTACACTGGATGATTATTGGGAACTAGCATTCCTAGGACCTTTCGTTTGCGTTAATTGACCAGTGTAGATGCACCTTAGGTCTGCTATATTGTGTGAATACTTTAACTGACTGAACCTCAAAGTATTTGTTCCGTTTTAGTGAATAGGAGAATAGACGACTCTCTGAAATGTGCATCCATTAGTGGTCCTTGATCATGTATTTCATTAATGCAATCTCAGATTTGCTTCTAGATTAAAAGGGTTCCCTCCGAAATTTAATAAAATAAAATAAATAACAAACATTTAAATATTAAATATTTTTTCTAAATGCCTTTATTTCGCAAAAAAGATATGCTTTATCTAGTGCACTCTGTCAGGATTTTAAAGATGGAAACTGCAATTTATATCGTTGTGCAACCCATCCTAGAATTCAGGGGGCACCCAGAAAGACTGGCTAAGTGAAAAACATCTGCTCCAGACAAAGATCATGGCAGAGCAGCATCAGGTCAGGCATTGTGAAGGCACATTCCTTTATTAAGTCAACCTGGCAGGACACTGAGTAGAGCAGGACTAAAGGAGAAAATAAACACATTTCTTTAGGTGACTGAGAATGATCATCCATCTCAGTCAGCCTAACAGTTGTAGTGCGTTTGTTTCGTGCTTCATGCAGCCCGTCCTACTGCGTGTCTTCTGAAACCATTCTGAAATGATATAGATGGCAGTTGCCAGTTTAAAATCCTGACAGCGTGCAGTAGATAAAGCATACCTTTTTGCTAAATGAAGGTATTTAGAAAAATGTTTAATCTTTAAATGTGTGTTATCTATTTTATTTAATTTATTACTTTTCTTGGAGAACCCCTTTTACAGTGGGGAAAAAGTATTTAGTCAGCCACCAATTGTGCAAGTTCTCCCACTTAAAAAGATGAAAGAGACCTGTAATTGATGTCATAGGTAGACCACAACTATGAGAGTCAAAATTGAGAAAACAAATCCAGAAAATCACCTTGTCTGATTTGGCAAGATTTATTTTACAAATGATGGTGGAAAATAAGAATTTGGTCATTAACAAAAGTTTTTCTCAATATTTTGCTATATATCCTTTGTTGGCAATGACAGAGGTCAAACTTTGTCTACAAGTCTTCACAAGGTTGGCACACACTGTTGGTGATATGTTGGCCCATTCTTCCATGCAGATCTCCTCTAGAACAGTGATTTTTCGGGGGGCCTGTTGCTGGGCAATACGGACTTTCAACTCTCTCCAAAGGATTTCTATGGGGTTGAGATCTGGAGGCTGGCTAGGCCACTCCAGGACCTTCATATGCTTCTTACAAAGCCACTCCTTCATTGCCCTGGCAGTGTGCTTGGGATCATTATCATGCTGAAAGAGCCATCCAGGTTTCATCTTCAATGCCCTTGCTGATGGAAGGAGGTTAGTGCAGCGTCCCAGAGTCCTGGTCGTTGCAGTACTGTTGCTCCGCCGCTGAGGGGAGTGATGGTACGTCTGATGGCACTTAAGGAGTTCACCTGACCAGGTATCACAGACACCAATACACTTCACAGTCTGGCCTCCAGGGGGAGCTAAGGGTGCTATGTATTAGGCCACTCCTCACAATTTGGTAAAACTAGGGGTTGGATAGGAAGTTAGACAGAAGCTGACTGGGTTGGAACCAAGCAACATCCTGTGGCAGAGGGTGCTGCAGGGGAAGATTCAGGGGGGTCCCTGTCAGGGGTGGGATCCTGACAGAGGCCTAGCGAAAAGGACAGAACTTTAAGGAACCGCGCCTGCACTGCATCGCGGCGGTATCTCAAGAAAGGACAAGAAGCGAGGTTTATTGCGGAGAGTGAGAAATGAGATCAAAGCAAAAAGGAGATAACACCAGTAGGAGTCGTGCTGTAAGATCGAGGCAACATCCTATTGAGGCGCGTAGGCGGTGGCCGGAACGCCGAGGAAGTATTGGGCTCCAAGCATTACTTGGCAGGACAGTTAATTATAGGTTGGCTGTCTCACCTAAATCACCTAAGCAGACATAGGGGGTAACTGTGGGAGAGGGGCGTCACTAGGGTCCCGGAAGAACTCCAGGCCTACCCGTCATACGGGTGCGTCCTATCCATATCATCTGGGGGACGGAGAAGAACATCAGAACAGACTTAAGTTGTGGGAAAGAACATCAGAAACAGACACAACAGTTGTGAGGACTATCCCGTGGTGCTCAGCAGGGAAGTACTACAACACACAGGCGCTAGAAGGTAGGCACAGATTTCCACCTGCAAAGGGAACTCTGGAGGTGCCATCGGACCGGCCGGTCTCAGACAGCCCTGTTAACCATACTCTGGATTGAGGATCTTGAAGCCTTCAGTAAAGAGGTAAAGAGACTGCAACCCTGTGTCCTCGTTATTCACCGCGAATTGCACCACGCACCACCACCTACACCTTTCACTGGACGCCCCTTAGCAGGGTCACGGACGGGTCTAGCCACCGTGACAACCCCAGAACTGAGACAGAGAAGCCCAGTACCGAGTAGCCCATGGCCCTGCGTCTGGGGGCGCTCCATTTGCACTCAAAATCTCATGATACATGGCCCTATTCATTCTTTCATGTACATGGATAAGTTGTCCTGGTCCCTTTGCAGAAAAACAGCCCCAAAGCATGATGTTGCCACCCCCATGCTTCACAGTAGGTATGGTGTCCTTTGGATGCAATTCAGCATTTTGTCTCCTCCAAACATGATGAGTTTTGTTTCTACCAAACAGTTCTACTTTGGTTTCATCAGACCATATGTCATTCTCCCAATACTCTTCAGGATAATCTAAATGCTCTCTAGCAATCTTCAGATGGGCCCGGACATGTACTGGCTTAAGTAGGGGGACACGTCTGGCACTGCAGGATCTGAGTCCCTGGCGGCATAGTGTGCTACTGATGGTAGCCTTTGTTACGGTGGTACCAGCTCTATGCAGGTCATTCACTAGGTCTCCCCCCATGTGGTTCTGGGATTTTTGCTCACCATTCTTGTGATCATTTTGACCCCACAGGGTGAGATCTTGCATGGAGTCCCAAATTGAGTGAGATTATCAGTGGTCTTGTATGTCTTCAATTTTCTTATTATTGCTCCCACAGTTGATTTCATCACACCAAGCTTCTTGACTATTCAGATTCAGTCTTCCCAGTCTGATGCAGGGTTGCAATTTTCCTTTTGGTGATATTTGACAGCTCTTTGGTCTATACCATAGTGGAGTCTGGAGTGTGACTGTTTAAGGTTGTGGACAGGTGTCTTTTATAGTGATAACAAGTTTCAACAAGTGCCACTACTACAGGTAATGAGTGGAGGACAGAGGAGCCTCTTAAAGAAGAAGTTACAGGTCTGGGAGAGCCAGAAATCTTGCATGATTTAAGGCCCGTTTCACACTTGCGTATGGAGCAGCTGCGGAGGGCTGCGGACTTCCTCCTTGAAGCCCCGCCCTCTGCCGTTAGCTCCGCCTACTTCTGCATGCGGCCGGCATGCGGCCTGTGTACCTATATTTAACACTAGGTACGCAGGTCGTGCGGCTGTATGCGGAGGCTGCCGCATGCGGCGTTTTGACGCTGCAGCTACCAGCCTAGGACGCAGCCTGTAGCATTTTTTTTTTTATCTGCAGCGTCAAAACGCCGCATGCGGCACCATCCGCATACTGCGACAGGACCTGCGTACCTAATGTTAAATATAGGTACACAGGCCGCATGCAGAAGTAGGCAGAGCTAGCGGCGGAGGTGCGGCGGGGGCGGGGCTTCACGGAGGAAGTCCGCAGCCCGCCGCAGATCAGGTAAACGCTAGTGTGAAACTAGCCTTAGGTGACCAAATACTTATTTTCCACCATAATTTGCAAAAAAAAATCTTGCGAAATCAGACAAGGTGATTTTCTGGATTTGTTTTCTCTCATCTTTTTAAGTGGGAGAATTTGCACAATTGGTGGCTGACTAAATACTTTTTTCTCCAATGTATATGACTAGATTTCTACTATACAGAAACAAGTTTACGCTGTGTCTTTTGGAAAACAATATATCATAGATTTTGCCAAAATTGTACAGGATTTGACTTCCATAAATAGAAAATACAATGTTTTTATTTTTTTGTCACTATTATAATAAAAATGCCTGAAGAAAATCACCAATTTGTATTCTGCTTCTCTATCCTTCAAGTGAGGCCAGGTTCTACTCTACTTTAACCTTTTAAACATTTGTTAAAATACCCAATACTCTTTTCAGGTATATTTTTATTTATTTTCTTTAAGGTAATGTGTCACATACATTTTTTAACATGACCAAAAATACCACATACAAGGAACAAATACCATCACACTATGGCTGGACCACATATTACCATTAAATGGTGACCGAATAATACCACATACAAGGAACAAATACCGTCACACCATGACTAGACCACATATTACCACCACATAGTGGCTGAATACTACAAAACTGATCATTAATAAAGTAAATACATTACTAATATTAAAATAAGTGCATTATACACAGGAGCTCTTCACATACTGTACGTGTGCTTCTCACAAAATTAGAATATCATCACATCACAAAGTTAATTTATTTCAGTTCTTCAATACAAAAAGTGAAACTCATATTATAAAGAGTCATTACAGAGTGATCTATTTCAAGTGTTTATTTCTGTTAATGTTGATGATTCTGGCATACAGCCAATGAAAACCCAAAAGCCATTATCTCAGTAAATTCGAAAACTTTATAACACCATCTTGAAAAAATTATTTAAAATCTGAAATGTTGGCCTACTGAAATGTATGTTCAGTTAATGCACTCAATACTTGGCCGGGGCTACTTTTGTATCAATTACTGCATCAATGCGACATGGCATGGAGAAGACGAGCCTGTGGCACTGCTGAGGTGTTATGGAAACCCAGGTTGCTTTGATAGCAGCCTTCAGATCATCTGCATTGTTGGGTCTGGTGTCTCTCACCTTCCTCTTGACAATACCCCATATATTCTCTATGGGGTTAAAGTCAGGTGACAGTGATACTGTTGTTTTTAAACCAGGTATTGGTACTTTTGGCAGTGTGGACAGGTGCCAAGTCATACTGGAGAATTAAATTTCCATCTCCTAAAAGCTTGTTGGCAGAGGGAAGCATAAAATGTTCTAAAATTTCCTGGTAGACGTCTACACTGACTTTGGTCTTGATAAAGCACAGTGGACCTACACCAGTAGATGACATGGCTTCCCAAACCATCGCTGATTGTGGAAACGTCACACTAGACCTCAAGTAGCTTGGATTGTGTGTCTCTCCACTCTTCCTTCAGACTCTGGGACCTTGATTTCCAAGTTAAATGCAAAATTTTATTTAATTTGAAAACAACACCTTGGACCGCTGAGCAACAGTCCAGTCTTTTTCCTCCATGGCCCTGAGTCATGAGTGACTTGACACAAGGAATGAAAACTTGTAGCCCATGTCCTGGATATGTCTGTGTGTGGTGGCTCTTGAAGCAACAACTTCATCAGCAGTCCACTCCTTGTGAATCTACCCCAAATTTTTGAATAGCCTTTTCTTAGCAATACTTTCAAGGCTGCAATAATCCCGCTTGCTTGTGCACCTTTTTCTACTGCACTTTTTCCTTCCACTCAAGTTTCCATTAATATGCTTGGATGCCTTTTGTGGAGTGTGTCAATGACTGCCTACTGGACATCTGTCATGTCAGCAGTTTTCCCCATGATTGTGGAGCTTACTAAAACAGAGTAAGGGACCTTTTTAAAAGCTTAGGAGATCTTTGCAGGTATTTTTGTTAATTATTCTAATTTACTGAGATAATGACTTTTGGGTTTTCATTGGCTTTTGGGTTTCATTGGTTGGGTTTTGGGTTTTCATTGGCTTTAAGCCATAATCATCAACATTAACATAAATAAATTCTTGAAATAGATCACTCTGTTTGTAATGACTCTATATAATATATGGGTTTCACTTCTTTTATTGAAGAACTGAAATAAATTAACTTTTTGTTGATATTCTAATTTTGTGAAAAGCACATGTAGTATACAGTGTATAGTGTCAGTGAACAGGTAATAGTGACTCACCAGTGACATTAGATACAGCTGGTCTATATATAGTGTTAGTGTACAGGTTATACAGGGATCACCAGTGATATTACACACAGGAGCTCTGTATATAGTATATAGTGTATAACGTAAGTGTACAAGTAGCACACTGACTTAAAAATGATGTCTCTAGTTGAATATATTCATCCTCTCTTTGATTCTTCATCCAGTGCAGACGGCCATTATTTCTTCCAGCCAGGACTCGTCTCTGCAGAAATTAACAGTTATCTAGAGCATATTCCCCAATTTTTCCCCAACTTCTACGCTACGCCAGATGAAGAAAAAAAGTGATTGTAGCCCTGCACAGTAACAGGAACCCCCCACTGAAAACAGTATCCTCAAAAATAAAATACTTCACAGCAGTAATAATATCCCTTAATTAGCATCTACAGTAATAATGTCCTATATCCTAGCACCTTCCTGTAATAATGTCCCCCATTCTGGTCCCATGTGTTTCATTCCTGGACCCCTTGTGTCTCCATTCTGCCCCCCCTGATGTCTCCATACTGTCCCTACACATGTCCCCATTCTTCTCCCTCCATATGTCTTCATCTTGCCCCCCATATGTCTCCATACTATCCCTACATATGTCCCCATTCTGCCCCCTCCATATGTCTTCATCTTGTCCCCCATAGGTCTCCATCCTGCCCTCCTTATGTCTCCTTGTATTGCAGATTTCAGTACAAAAAGAAAAAGTATCTGCTTACGTGGCCAAGGTTCGGCAGCATATTCTCCCTCAACCATTTGAGGCATAGACGCACTGGTGCATGACAATGATGTCATACGTCGGCAACATGCTCGCTGACTTCAGCTGCTGTACTGTGTCCTTCATGGCAATACATTGCCAATGAACTTGCGACCTTGGATCCATGTTCAGTTACTAAGTAAACAACCTAATCCTGACCCTGGAGTAGAGGAGAGAGGCCCGAATTGGGCCCCCCTCCTCACCATGCCCCATACACAAGTAAGGGCAGTAATGCCCTGATAGCTGCCCTGCATAGACAATAAAAGTAGTGGTACCAAGCATATTTGACCACAACTCCTTCAACACCCTTTCTTATTGTGGCCACTTGCAACACCCACACCAATGATCATGGGAGTTCCCACAATGGAGCTGTCAGTGATCAGACATTTTATGAATATGTGATAAATTTCCTTTTTTTGGCAATATCCCTTTGAAGAAACACTTCAAGAAAATAGGTGCTCTGTGCGGTGCAGAGGGCAAGGTTAGTGGAAGTGGTGCATATCACAAGAATTCTCTTTTTTGGGTTCCAATAAATGCTGTTGGAGAAAAGAGCGCAATATGGCCTTATCTGAGATAGAACTGATTAGAATGATCAGATTTTACTTACCAATTTGAGCCGAAACACAGGCTCATAGATATATGCTGCTGCAGCAGATCCACCGTGACCAACCAGGGATAAAAATAAGGGGGTAAAACGTAGATTTAAACTGCGCTGTTGAATGATTCAAGGTCCAAATATGTAGCCATTACATTGTGGATTTATTCAACGCGTTTCAAAGTACTAGACTGTGGTGTCTTGATGAAAAGTCTTGTACTTTGAAACGCGTTGAATAAATCTACGATTTAATGGCTACATATTTGGACCTTGAATCATTCAGCAGCGCAGTTTAAATCCACGTTTTACCCCCTTTTTATATCTTTTTTTGTGTTGGAATACCAATTTTACGCACAACCTCCACCTTCCTGCCTGAAAAGTTTCTTTAATTTGTTGAAATATATTACAAATAGGACCTCATCAATCCCTTTAATTAACACACCCCTTAGAATACAGTGATGTCTACTCTATTAATTAATTAAGAAACGACCAGAAATTCTCTAACCTTACACACAATGTGTCAACTTTCATGAAAATGTTCTTACTGCAGAAAGTTGACAATTAACAAAGCAAAAGCCATTAAAGGGAACCTGTCAGCAGGATTGTGATGAGTAACCTACAGACAGTGTCAAGTTGGCGGCGTTATACTGATTAAAAAGATATCTTGGTTGATTAAATCATGGTTGTTGTTTGTTCTTTATTTTCAGTTTTGAGTTAATGATATGCTTGTGCTCCAGGGTGGATTGTGTGGGGGGTCTTCATGTGGTGCTCTGCTTAGTTATTCATCATTATGGCTTCTGACAGGTCACTGATCCCTTACTGACCTGCCCCCTATTTTACATAATGAATAGTATATCTTGGCAAAAATATTGACCAATACCTCACATATTTATATGTATTTTGTGCACTTTATTTTTTAGGGTGCAACCAAGCCCAGCACGTTGGGTCTTGTATACAGGGGTGTTCACATGGGATGCATTGAGAGAGTGCTGGCCAGCCTGCCTAATTGAATAGTATGGGTGAGACTAATAGGCTGAGAACCAGACACTGTGCATTACCTACATGTGAACAGCGCCCTATACAGGCCTTTATTGTGCAAATGTATACTAAGCAGTCACCCCCCTCCATGATCTGGTAGGTTGAGAGTGGCTGTCTGTTTAGTATTTTGCACCAGTGTTTTGCAACAACTTTGCTATATGGGTTGGCTGCATCCTGTAGTTCATTACAAAAATTGACCACATTCGACAGGAAATCATCTCCCAATCTCTTCATACCAGGCACTGTCCTCCCTCCCCCACTGCATCTAGTTCACTCTCTGACTTTGAACCAGTTACAGAAGAAGTAAGCAGGCTCCTTGCATCTTCTCGCCCAACCACTTGCACCAGTGACCCCATTCCGTCACATCTCCTCCAGTCCCTTTCCCCGGCTGTCACCTCTCACATAACAAAAATATTCAACCTTTCCCTCACTTCCGGTATTTTTCCCTCCTCATTTAAGCATGCCATCATACATCCATAACTTAAAAAACCCTCCCTCGACCAAAACTGTGCCGCTAATTATAGACCTGTCTCTAATCTTCCCTTCATCTCTAAACTCCTGGAACGCCTGGTCCACTCCCATCTTACCCGCTATCTCTCAGATAACTCTCTTCTCGACCCTCTTCAATCTGGCTTCCGCTCTTTACACTCTACTGAAACTGCCCTCACTAAAGTCTCTAATGACCTACTAACAGCTAAATCTAATGGTCACTACTCCATGCTAATTCTCTTGGATCTTTCCGCAGCATTCGACACTGTGGATCATCAGCTCCTCCTCACTATGCTCCGCTCCATCGGCATCAAGGACACCGTTCTCTCTTGGTTCTCCTCCTATCTCTCTGACCGATCCTTCACTGTATGTTTTGCTGGTTCCTCCTCCTCTCCCCTTCCCCTTACTGTTGGGGTTCCTCAAGGATCAGTCCTAGGCCCCCTCCTCTTCTTGTTGTATACTGCCCCCATTGGACAAACAATCAGTAGATTTGGTTTCCAGTACCATCTCTATGCTGACGACACCCAATTATACACCTCTTCTCCTGCTTTCACTCCGACCTTCTTAGAAAACACCAGTGATTGTCTTACCGCTGTCTCTAACATCATGTCCTCCCTCTATCTGAAACTTAACCTGTCAAAAACTGAACTCCTCGTGTTCTCTCCCTCTACTAACCTACCTTTGCCTGACATTGCCATCTCCGTGTGCGGTTCCACCATTACTCCCAAGCAACATGCCCACTGCCTTGGGGTCATCCTTGATTCCGAGCTTTCATTCACCCCCCACATCCGATCACTGGCTCGCTCTTCTTATCTGCATCTCAAAAATATTTCTAGAATTCGCCCTTTTCTTACTTTCGACTCTACAAAAACTCTTACTGTCTCACTTATTCATTCTCGTCTGGACTATTGTAACTCTCTACTAATCGGCCTCCCTCTTACCAAACTCTCCCCGCTCCAATCTGTCCTGAATGCTGCTGCCAGGATCATATTCCTCACCAACCGTTACACTGATGCCTCTACCTTGTGCCAGTCATTACACTGGCTACCCATCCACTCCAGAATCCAGTACAAAACTACTACCCTCATCCACAAAGCACTCCATGGCTCAGCACCACCCTACATCTCCTCTCTGGTCTCAGTCTACCACCCTACCCGTGCCCTCCGCTCCGCTAATGACCTCAGGTTAGCATCCTCAATAATCAGAACCTCCCACTCCCGTCTCCAAGACTTTACACGTGCTGCGCCGATTCTTTGGAATGCACTACCTAGGTTAATACGATTAATCCCCAATCCCCACAGTTTTAAGCGTGCCCTAAAAATGCATTTGTTCAGACTGGCCTACCGCCTCAACGCATTAACCTAATTATACCTGTGTGGCCTAATTAAAATTAAAAAAAAAAAAAAACATAATCAGGTTCCTCGCATCATGTTCTCATACACTTTATGCAGTCAATAGCCTCTGTGTCTGTACTGCTACATACTTAGGCAGTTAACTGGTTCATGCAGCTTTACATGAACACCCGAGCCTTACACTATGGCTGGCCCAAATAACTAAAGCAATTGTTACCATCCACCTCTCGTGTCTCCCCTTTTCCTCATAGTTTGTAAGCTTGCGAGCAGGGCCCTCATTCCTCCTGGTATCTGTTTTGAACTGTGATTTCTGTTATGCTGTAATGTCTATTGTCTGTACAAGTCCCCTCTATAAGTTGTAAAGCGCTGCGGAATATGTTGGTGCTATATAAATAAAATTATTATTATTATTATTATTATTATTATTATTAGTTCAGAGACCTGGGTAGGTAAGCGGTGCTGCCCTTTTTCAGCTGTATTTTTTTTACTACACATGCAGCTCATATTAAAATAAATAGGAGGCAGATGTGCACTCACTATCAGAAGACAAAGTAGCTCCACAATAGAGCACTTGTTGATTCCCATGACACCAAGAACAGTTGATCAGCAGGGGTGTCAGGTGTTGGACCGACCGATCACAAATTGATGATCGTCAAAGAAAAAGTAGTGGTAAACCTCTTTAAGGTTTACTACCTTTCTCCAGCTACTGTGACGCATTAATGGTCTGTCAGTGCTTACTCTGATGTCTATGCCGTTATCATTAGATTTGTTTATAGAGATAAAACTGTTGTTGGCCAAACACATGGCTTGGGAAAGTGAAAGCAGTGAATAGAAGATCTGATTAAAAGCAGCTGCAGGTGGGTCTAGGAGCTTGTGATTTTGTAGGACTGTTAATAGGTCAGGAGCTGACATGGTATAGGAGGGAGGTTAGCAAATAACTCCTGTACAGAAGGTAAAAGGTCAAAAGACTGAAGAGAGATGGCTGGTATATCAGGAGTTAACTCATCAGCCTAGAATGTTGCTAGTGTGCATAGCCAAGCTCTGGTGGTTGATCTTCTTGGCAGCAAGCTCTACACTATGCAAGCTAAAGGCTTTCATAGCAGGATAATGACAGCAGAAAAAAGCAAGTAAACTTGCTTATTTCCATGCTGTCTAAATAACTATACCAATTTTATAACATGAGAATATGCTTTTAACTAATGTATAGTTCTTTTTAGTTCCGCTTGGAAATTTTATGTTTCACTTACTTTCCATTTGTCAAAAAGATATGACTATGATTTCACAGTTCATGAACACTCTAAGAGTTTTAGGCATAGCTACTAAACATTAAGTAAGGAGAACAGATGTTCTTTAGTGACAAGTAAAAGAAATAAAATCTGAAAACCTCTAAAAAGAACAATGCTTAACTAGCACACGCCATTCAAATTATTTCGAGCCACATTTTAAAATTACATATCTTCTTCATTATTCTACTTTGTACTTTGCTGAAATACTTTACATGTATTGATGATGTATATACAGTATGTAGCACATACATTAGCGTAAGTCCTCACAAGCGAAATATGCAGATACTTTTCAATATATGATCCCCTTAAAGAGTTTTCAAAAAGGGTAATTTTCCCAAAACAGTGTCTACTATGAGCTATCAGATGTAGCAATCGCCAAATAATATTTTTGTTGGTAAAAATACTAAGCAGTGACAAAAACCATGCAAAGTTGTGTAAAGAAGTTGGAGAGATGAACGGAAAGATCCACAGAGGATAGAGTTTGAGTTCAATGAAATTTCATGGATTATCACACTTGTACAGTGGTGGTCAATATCTGGACCATCTGACATTGCCGATTCTTAGTGCAGCACAATTTGGAGATGGAAAATGGCTCTACCATACAAAGTCACTGGATAAGTCTCTCTTCTGTAGTGTGTAAGCTCTTATGGTTATCAGCGTCCTCGATATCTCTCTCCTCTCTGTCATCGGGGTCATCTCTCTCTATCTCTCTCTCTGTCTCACTCTCTCCTGTAGAGTGTAATCTCTCATGATCAGCAGAGTCCTCTCTCACTCTCTCCTGTAGAATTAAGCTATTATGCTCAGTGGGTTTTCTCTCTCTTGCCTAGTAGTAAGTGTAAGTCGTCTAGTGTAAGATATTATGGTCAGCAGGGTTCTCGCTCTTTCTCTCCTGTCCCCCAATTACAATCTTTCCAATATTGAGATTCACAAAAATGCATTTGCAACCATGTTTCCATAATATAATTTGCACAAGCGGTGTCATCACCTCTCGTGCAAATCTGCGCAGGCGCTCCACTCATTCCGACAGCGTCACGCTTCCCGGCTTCAGAGGCGTGCACTACGCATGACCAGAAGCTATCTTCTGAACTTCCACACATGAGAAATGCACCTCTGAAGATGGGAGTCTGCTTCCTAGCTTCACAGAAGCGCACTGAGCATGTCTGGAAGTTTAGAAGATGGCACAGTGCACGCCTCTGAAGCAGGGAAGCGTACACCCGGCCTCAGAGACGAAGTGATGCTGTTTGAATAAGCAGCACGCGTGCACAGATTTGGATTAGTGACAATGACGCATGACGCCGCTTGTGCAAATTTTGCTATCTTGCCCACTGGGGTGTGATATCATTGAAAGAGATATGACTAATCTGGGGCAACTAATGCCTCATCGACTAGTCAAAGCCCTCATTAGCATAGGAAAACCAGAGGTTATAAATGCTTTTTTAGCGCATTTATTTGACGGAATTATGTTATACAGGACAGTTTAGGGAGGGAGTTTAATCACAATTAGCAAAATGCTGATGGATTAAAGGTACCTAACAGGCTACCTTCAATGATGATAGAGGTGCTTCTCACAATATTAGAATATCATCAAAAGGTTAAATTATTTCAGTTCTTCAATACAAAAAGTGAAACTCATATATTATATAGAGTCATTGCAAAGAGAGTAATTTATCACAAGTGTTTATTTCTGTTAATATTGATGATTATGGCTTACAGCCAATGAAAACCCAAAAGTCATTATCTGAGTAAATTAGAAAACCAAAAACACCTGCAAAGGCTTCCTAAGCATTTAAAAAAGGTTCTTAGTCTATTTTAGTACGCTCCACAATCATGGGGAAGACTGCTGACTTGACAGATGTCTAGAAGGCAGTCGTTGACACACTCCACAAGGAGGGTAAGCCACAAAAGGTCATTGCTAAAGAAGCTGACTGTTCAAATAGTGCTATATCCAAGCATATTAATGGAAAGTTGGGTGGAAGGAAAAAGAATGGTAGAAAAAGGTGCACAAGCAACTGGGATAACCGCAGTCTTGAAAGGATTGTTAAGAAAAGGCCATTCAAAAATTTGGGAGAAGTTCACAAGGAGTGGACTGCTACTCGAATCATTGCTTCAAGAGCCACGATACACAGACGTATCCTGGACATGAGCTACAAGTGTCATGTTCCTTGAGTCAAGCCACTCATGTCCAATAGACAAAGCCAAAAGCATCTTACCTGGGCCAAGGAGAAAAACAACTGGGCTGTTGCTCAGTGGTCCAATGTGTTGTTTTCAGATGAAAGTAAATTTTGCATTTCATTTGGAAATCAAAGTCCCAGAGTCTGGAGGAAGAGTGGAGAGGCACACAATCCAAGCTGCTTGAGGTCTAGTGTGATGTTTCCACAATCAGTGATGGTTTTGGGAGCCCTATCATCTGCTGGTGTAGGTGCACTGTGTTTTATCAAGACCAACGTCAGTGTAGCCGTCTACCAGGAAATTTTAGAACTCTTTATGATTCCCACTGCCAACAAGCTTTTTGGAGATGGAAATGTAATTCTCCAGCAGGACTTGGCACCTCTCCACACTGTCAAAAGTACCAGTACCTGGTTTAAAAACAACAGTATCACTGTGCTTGATTGACCAGCAAACTCTCCTGATCTTAACCCCATAGAGAATCTATGGGGTATTGTCAAGAGGAAGATGAGACACTAGACCCAACAATGCAGTTGAGCTGTAGGCTGCTATCAAAGCAACCTGGGCTTCCATAACACCTCAGCAGTGCCACAGGCTGATCGCCTCCATGCCACGCTGCATTGATGCAGTAATTGATGCAAAAGGAGCCCCACCAAGTATTGAGCGCATTTACAGAACATACATTTCAGGAGGCCAACATTTCGGTTTTTAAAGTATTCTAATTTACTGAGATAATGACTTTTGAGTTTTCATTGGCTGTACGCTATAATCATCAACAGTAACAGAAATAAACACTTGAAATAGATCATATTTGTAATGACTATGTAATGTGAGTTTCACTTTTTGTATTGAGAACTGAAATAAATTACGTAACTTTTTGATGACATTCTAGTTTTGTGAGAAGAACCTGTGTGTTCTGTTCATGCACTGATAATTAAAAAAAAAATAGAAGGCAATTAAAAGCAGACATTCACATGTTCTAGGTAGCTGGAGAGTTGGAACGCAGAATAATTTTCTTTTGTAGATCTAAGGAACTCAAGAAAGATAAAAGGAAAAAAAATGTAAACTGCAAAATGTCACAACTTTTAATTTAGTAATACTACCTATAAAGACATTGATCTGGATCTGTTGTTCTTCATGAATAGCTTGAACATTAGGTAAAACTTGAACTACTGAATATTGCGTCTATACACCCATCTCCTTTTTGAAAAGACAAGAAATAAAAAGGCAAACAAATCAAATCTTAAAGTAAAATATTATTCACAAACTCTTTGAAACTTTAATGGCTTAACAGAAACACCACAAAATACATCTGGATTTATGTTTCTAGATTTACAAAAAGAGCAATTTTCACTTGAGTATGCATGTCCAAGTAAGGCTGATCCTGTTATGTGACTTAAGATTTACCGGTTGGAGAATGGCAAGAACATACATTGGATTCAATTCTCTGCTGCTATAATTCTTTTCTTTCTTTAATACTTCTTGTTAAAGTTTTAAGCAATATCTACAGTAGAAAATGGAAAGAATAGAGCATAGAGAGACTCCTGGAATGAACCGTAAATTGAGTACTGCTATCATGCTGTCACGAGTAGAACGAAAAATTATATTAAACATAGTAAGTATAAAGTATCTATATATTCTGTTTGGCCAAATGTGTTTCAGAACAGTATTCAGAGTTTGAAAATAAATTTATCATGCTTAGCTATTTCAATTCTAGTTGTAGTTACAATCTTACAATTGCATTTCTCACTACAGAGAAATGGTCAAGGACATGGAAAAGGAATTTGCGAGTTTGTATGAATGGTAGTTATCATTGCATGAAAAATCTTGTTACAATAGATAAACTTTATCCTTCAAGAATAAAGAACTAGTTGAAAATGTTTAATGTTTGCAGTCTTTGACTTCTTAAAGAAGAGCTATCGCCTAATTTAATTTTCTAGTAAGAATTAACTAATGTATTTACAGTTATATGAAAAAGTTTGGGCACCCCTATTAATCTTAAGCTTAATGTTTTATAAAAATTAGTTTTTTTTTGCAACAGCTATTTTAGTTTCATATATCTAATAACTGTTGGACACAGTAATGTTTCTGCCTTGAAATGAGGTTTATTGTACTAACAGAAAATGTGCAATCTGCATTCAAACAAAATTTGACAGGTGCATAAGGATGGGCACCTCACCAGAAAAGTGACATTAATATTTAGTAGATCCTCCTTTTGCAAAAAAAACAGCCACTAGTCGCTTCCTGTAGCTTTTAATGAGTTCCTGGATCCTGGATGAAGGTATTTTTGACCATTCCTCTTTACAAAACAATTCCAGTTCAGTTAAGTTTGATGGTCGCCGAGCATGGACAGCCCTCTTCAAATGATCCCACAGATGTTCAATGATATCCAGGTCTGGGGACTGGGATGGCCATTCCAGAACAGTGTAATTGTTCCTCTGCATGAATGCCTGAGTAGATTTGGAGCGGTGTTTTGGATCATTGTCTTGCTGAAAGATCCATCCCCTGCGTAACTTCAACTTTGTCACTGATTCATGAACATTATTGTCAAGAATCTGCTGATACTGAGAGGAATCCATGCATCCCTCAACTTTAACAAGATTCCCGGTGCCGGCATTGGCCACACAGCCCCAAAGCATGATGGAACCTCCACCAAATTTTACTGTGGGTAGCAAGTGTTTTTCTTGGAATGCTGTGTTTTTTTGCCGCCATGCATAACGCCTTTTTGTATGACCAAACAACTCAGTCTTGGTTTCATCAGTCCAAAGGACCTTCTTCCAAAAAGAAATTGTCTTCTCCAAATGTGCTTTTGCATACCTCAGCCGACTCTGTTTGAGGCGTGCTTGCAGAAATGGCTTCTTTCGCATCACTCTCCCATACAGCTTCTCCTTGTGCAAAGTGCATTGTATAGTTGACCAATGCACAGTGACACCATCTGCAGCAAGTTGATGCTGCAGCTCTCTGGAGGTGGTCTGAGAATTGTCCTTGACTGATCTCACCATTCTTCTTCTCTGCCTTTCTGATGTTTTTCTTGGCCTGCCACTTCTGTCCTTAACAAGAACTGTACCTGTGTTCTTCCATTTCCTTACTATGTTCCTCACAGTGGAAATTGACAGGTTAAATCTCTGAGACAGCTTTTTGTATCCTTCCCCTGAACAACTATGTTGAATAATCTTTGTTTTCAGATCATTTGACAGTTGTTTTGAGGAGCCCATGATGCCACTCTTCAGAGGAGATTCAAACAGGAGAACAACTTGCAAGTGGCCACTTTAAGTAGCTTTTCTCATGATTGCATACACCTGGCTATGAAGTTCAAAGCTCAAAGAGGTTACAAAACCAAAAAAAGCCCATACTTATGCACCTGTCAAATTTTGTTTGAATACAGATTGCACATTTTCTGTTAGTACAATAAATCTCATTTCAAGGCACAAACATTACTGTGTCCAACAGTTATTAGATATATGAAACTGAAATAGCTGTTGCAAAAAAACCAATTATTATAAAACATTAAGCTTAAGATTAATAGAGGTGCCCAAACTTTTTCATATAACTGTATATGTGTTTATTTGTTTTAGATATTAACTGATTTTATCTAAACAAAAACTTTTTTTTTATAATTCCTTAGTTCATCAGAAACACACCGCCATCTTGTGGTTGACATGACTGGCCTCTCAGGATTTCCTATGTTTTGTGCATCGTTCAAATTCGCATGACCTCTGGTCCTGCATTCTTCTCCATCTGCTCTAAACAGACTGATCTCAGGATAATTAACAAAATCACACTGATTAGAGCAGAAAATGGGGGAAGAAAGGAAAATTGTCTTGCTACTATAGGGACTATATTGTTACTTTATTAGGATGAGTAGAGTTGAGCGAATTTTGCAAAATTCTGTTTGTATTAAGATCACCGGCTAATATTGTACTTACAATATTCACCAAACACAGCCGAACGTCATTGGAGTCAGACTAGAGTTGAGTGAATATGATTGTCAAACATAAATTCGTCACAAATAGGATACAAAAATGGCACAAATATGGCAAATTCGGATTCAGCAATCTTTTCTGAACATATTCGCTCAACTCTAGTTAAGAGTCACTGACACACAACTGAACTTCACTCAGCATGCCAGTCGATATTATAAAGAGAGCTCTCAGTCCTATACAGTTTGATCTGATGAAATCATACGATACTATAAAAGTAGTGGTTAGAAGAATGAGGTAATGCGCTGATGAGGGACAAGTGTTTGGAAAAAGAGTGGCTTCTTATCATAAATCATTTGACAAGACTTGTTAAAGGATGAATATTGACTTTTAGGATTGATATACTCAATAGTTGGCATTGTAGTTTAAGACGCTTTCTTCTCTGAAGACAAATTGCAAAAAAAAAATGACAGGCTTGCAAGCACAGCAGAGCGTCAGTATCCTTATAAAAAAAACTATGGCCAACACAATAGCGCAAACATTTCTCTTCATTCCCGGGCAGTGAGCATGATTTCTCTACCCTAAGCAGCGAGAGCGTGCAATAACTTGCTGCTTAGGAGCGAGTAAAAACCAAAACAGAAAAAAAGACCCCTGAAATGTAACTTTTATTAGCAAGTTGTCTAAAAATATTGCATGATAGGCCAGGACGCCATGCACATATACAATTCAAATAAGCAACAGTGCATCCATTAGGGAAAAATAAAGAAAAACTATTAATGAAAACAGAGGGAGGCAGTACAGAATCAAAAGAACAGTCGCAGAGACTGGGGAAAAATATTACAATACATGCGCTTGTAGGCCCTATAAATCCCTAATGGATGACCTACCTATCTGTGGAGGTGCATAAAAACAATAAAGACTTACCCACTGACTCTCTAGCTACAGCTTTCAACTACTGCCTTTGGTCTTGGCGATGTTTCTTCAAGGCAGGGTTGGTCCGACCATTGGTGCAACTTGTACATCTGCACAGAGGCACAGGAGATACAAGTGGCATTGTACATTATTATAAACTATTGGACTACAAATGGCTCATAGACTGTTCTTACACAGAAGCCCTCTTCTGTCTGTGTCCGCCATTACTTCAGTGGTCGCGTGATATCACCAATTCAGCAACATTAACAAAGTCCAGAGTTGTGTTTCTGTGTTTGTTATTATATGCACAGAAAGCCAACTGAGTAAAAAGAAAAAAAATTCTTAACATTATCGAACTGCAAGAGATCAGAAGACAAAGGGGGCAAAGTCATTTCGGTGAGTTGTTATTTTTTCCTCTGCCCATGCAGAGGGATGATAGCTGTCGATCACAACCATTCTCTCCTGGGTTTCATTGAGAGAATAACTTACACATCAGTCATCACTCTGCCAACTATTTTTGACACTTGTCACTAACAACTTGTTGTTCTTCTTATTATTATTCCTTATATTTATTTATATAGCACCATTGATTCCATGGTGCTGTACATGAGAAGGGGTTACATACAAATTACAGATATCACTTACAGTATAATAATAATCACAGACTGACACAGAGAGGAGATGACCATGCCCTTGCGGGCTTACATTCTACAGGATGGTGGGGAAGGAGACAATAGGTTGAGAGTTGCAGGAGCTCTGGTGTTGGTGAGGCGGTAGCTTTGGTAGTGGTGAGGAGGCAGAGGGGTCAGTGCAGGCTGTAAGCTTTCCTGAAGAGGTGAGTTTTCAGATTCCACCTGACGGATCTGAATGTGGTTGATAGTCAAACGTGTTGGGGCAAAGAATTCCAGTGGATGGGGGATATTCAAGAGAAGTCTTGGACGCGGTTGGGTGAGGAGCGAATAAGTGTGGAGGAGAGAAGGACTTCTTGGGAGGACAAGAGATTATGTGAGGGAAGATATCGGGAGATTAGTTCAGAGATTTATGGAGGAGACAGGTTATGGGTGGCTTTGTAGGTTAGTATTAGTAATTTGAACTGGATACCTGAGGGAATGGGAGCCAGTGAAGAGATTTGCAGAGGGGGAAGCGGAAGAGTAGCGAGGAGAGAGTTGAATAAGTCGGGCAGCAGAGTTAAGGATGGACTGGAGAGGTTCAAGGGTGTTAGCAGGGAGGTCACGGAAAAGGATGTTGCAGTAGTCAAGGCGGTAGATGATGAGGACATGCACATGCATTTTAGTAGATTGATGGTTAAGGAAAGGATGGATTCTGGAGATATTTTTGAGCTGGAGGCGACAGGAGGTGGAAAGAGCTAGGATGTGCGGTTTGAAGGACAGGGCAGAGTCAAGGGTTACTCCGAGGCAGTGGACTTCCGGTATGGGGCAAAGCATGATGTCGTTAATTGTGATAGATAGGTCAGGTAAGGAAGATCTATGAGATGGAATGAGTTCAGATTTGTCCACATTTAGTTTGAGGAAGCGAGAGGAGAAGAAGGAGGATATGGCTGATAGACACTCCGTGATTCTGGACAGCAGAGAGGTGACGTCTGGGACAGAAAGGTAGATCTGAGTGTCATCAGCATAAAGGTGGTGCTGGGATCCATGGGAGTTTATGAGTTATCCTAGACCAAGTGTATAGATTGAGCAGAGTAGGGGTCCTAGAACAGAGCCTTGGGGGACTCCAACAGAGAGAGGGTGGGATGAGGAGGTAGTATTGGAGTGACACTGAATGTTCGGCTGGAAAGGTATGAGGACATCCAGTATAGGGTGAGGTCTTTGATGCCAAAGGAGGAGAGGATCTGTAGTAGGAGGCAGTGGTCAACTGGGTAAAAAGCAGAGGACAGGTCTAGAAGGAGGAGTACAGAGTATTGTCTGTTAGCTTTGGCTGTAAGTAGGTAGTAATTTTGGTCAGGGCTGTCTCAGTTGAGTGATGGGAGCGGAAACCAGATTGCAGATTGTCAAAGAGCAAGTTAGATGAGAGGTGGGAGGAAAGTTCAGCGTGGAGTACTGTATGGCAGATTTCATCAAGGGGTTAATAAATATTATTAAAAGGTAATTGATATAATTTGGCTGGGAAATTCAATTTGAGATGATTACATTTGTACTGAATCGAATTGCCAGTAAAAACTTTTCACTATGATCTTAGGTCTCTCCAACCAACAGAGCATAATAAACAGAGGGGTTAATAAATACAATAACAATATATTCACCTCGCCCTCATGTGTCTACAGCTCCACACTCATTCCAATATTGGTTTGTTTCTCCTTTCTCTTTCACTGTGTCATTTAATGCCTAGTCAAAGGGACAAAAAAATGAAGAAGATGGAAGGCAAAAGAGAAAAATGGACCTGCATGGAGGAAATTAGCCATCAGAGGACCAAGTGCAGAGCTGTCTTATGAGTACATGTGACAGATGTGGTGATTGTAAGGTTTCTTTATTTTTAAACCACTTCCCAGCTCTAAAGAAAGTTAAGCGAAACGGCAGCCCACAGTCTGCTTGATTGCAATAAATCGGCAAAAAGTTGGGTTCTGGTAAATCCAATTTTTTTGTGAAAAATTTACCTTATGGGCTTCAGAAGCACTGAATGGTCACGTACCGTATAGAGTAATATAGCATATTTATCATCTCTCACAATCATGTATTTTTCTCAGAATCCATAATTTCTTGCATTTCCTATCAGGATACATTGAGGTAGGCAAGGGTAAAAAAGACCACACTTGGCGGTAGTGTAGAAGCAGCAGTTACATCTTCTCCCTGAGGGAGGAAAGGCATCTCTCTGCTACAAAAGAGGAACTACTATAATATAAGGCACATGGTTTGGCACTTTTTTCTCATTGGGACCCATGAGCTTATTGCTACGACATTAACAAGATGGATATTGTATCACACAAAATGACTGTCCAGAGAGTGGAGCGAACATAACATACCATGCAATGTAGCCAGATTAGCTGGTTGTGGTATTAACTAATCCATGCTGTACTATTTGTTAAGTATTATAATTTTTTTTATTTCAGTGGTGAAAAATATTCAGAAATTTGTAAGAAAAAAGGATTTTGCTCGTCACCATTTTAACTTTTTGGGATACCGAGGTGCCTAAGGGATTATTTTTTTCATCCTGAGCTGATGTTTTTACTGTTACCATTTAGGGGTAGATATGATGTTTTAATCACCTCTTGTTGCTTTTGATTTCAATGTTGCTGTGGTCAAAAACCATAATTCTGGCGTTTTGATTTATTTTTCGCTACACCATTTACAAATTGGATTAATTTATTTCATATTTTGATAGATCAGACTTTTACCAATGCAGCACCTCCAAATATGTGTATTTTCAATGGGGCAAAAGGGGGGTAATTTGAACTTTGGTGGATTTTTTAATTTTTTTAAACATTTTTAAAATATTTTTTTCCAATTTTCACTGTATTAATGGACTTGGGGGACATGAAGCTGTGATCATCTGATCATCACTTGTGCTATACATAGCAGTGAATCAGCACTACTGTGTATAACTAAATTCAAAATCTGATATGAATCCTTTGACAGGAGGATCATAATGACAGGCGAGGGGGTCATCAGCGTTCCACGATCATGTGGGCAGTTGTGGCGTCTCCGCAAAATAAATAGACATGCCGCAGTCTGGAAAGACGCGCCCCATGTCCGTCTCCGCAGGTGAGCTGCGAGCATTGGTGCACACATAGTGGGCATGGGATTTCTTGAAAACCCATCCACTATGCTGTAACATCTGGATGCTTCAGGTTGGACACTATGGATGTATGCAACGTCCAATCTGCAACGTTTACTGACCGTGTGCATATACCCTTAAATACCTCTGTCAGAGATTGACAGTAGCATTTAGCAAGTTAAAAGTAGTAAGTGGAGTTCTGCTCCATCCGTGATTGTTAAAAGCACATGATGACTGATTAAATCAGGCATCACGTGCAGGAAAAGATGCGGGCTTGCCGTATGAGCCTACATCAAAGTCAGGGGCATGACTTTTCATGTACATGTCCATCAAAATTCATGAAGGAGTTAAAGGGAATCTCTTGCCAGGTTTTTGCTACACCATCTGAGTGTATCGTAATATAGGGGCAGAGACCCTCATTCCAGCGATGTGTCACTTACTGAGCTGCTTGATGTAATTTTGATAACATCACTGTTTAGTCTGCTGCAGATTTACACTAACAGTTCTCTAAATGCTAAATGCTCTAAAGATGTGACTTAATTGGTTTATTGAAATATTAAAAAGTCATGTGGGTGGAAATGGACACCCCTGACCCCTTCAGGATTAATTGACATATGAAAGGCTTTGAATGGCACCCCATGCATCATTCTTTGCAGATGTTACTGTGGCCAGATCATCTACTGTATCTTACTAGCAATTGGAAATGAGCATGAATATGATGTGAAATGTTAGTGTTCATAGGAAACATGATACTAGATTAGTACTGCAGAGTGGGTTATGCTTCTGAACCATTCAGCACTGTAATATTTAGACAGTTTTTCTACAGTACTCAATGGATAAGAAAGATGATAGTAATAAAAAAACATAAAGAGGATAGGATAGAAAATCAGTAAAGGAAAAACAAAGTGCTACATAAACAAGTATAGTAAGAAACAATGAAAACAGAACAGATTTATACAGTCATAATGGACTGAAACAGTACAGAAACATAATGTATCAAAAACAGGCAATAAAGAGGCCCAATATAATATACAGATAGCTACATTTCTATATCATTGTTTGCTGTGTTAGAGACACCCTGGATAGCGTTAGTTGAGGTAACATTTATTCATATGCCTTTTTAGATTCTCTGTCTCCATTTATGCAAGGTTTTATGAAACCAAGGATACTGACAGTAAGTAGTATACATAGTTTAGCGAAAAAGGAAACAGTACAACACAAAACGCCGTCTCACATTTTGAAAGACCATACAATGTAGACAAGGCAGTTGACTGAATAAAATGTTACAAATTTACAATGTTGGATACACAGTCACAAGAGTCACAGTTTCAGAAGCAATTAAAGAAAATCCCCCCAAAATTAAAAGGATAAGCATGGGTGTTCTGACCATTCTGCTGCTGCACAGCACAGGCAGAAGATGAAATGCACTATTGTTCTGACACATATTTCTATTTATATCTAACATATAAAATTATGCAAGGCTTACATCCAGTGGCTTGTGAAAGTATTCATCAACCTTGGCACTTTTTGTGATTTGCTACCTCACAACCTGGAATGTCACTGTTTTTTTTGGAAGGCTTACATTACTTCATGTAAAGAACATGCCTAAAACTGTGAACTTTTGATTTTCTTTTTATTGTGAAGCAAGCAACAAATAGGAAAAAATAACTGAAAATGTTAGTATGCATAACTATTCACCCCCTACTAGTGATGAGCGAGAATACTCGTTGCTCGGGTTTTCACTAGCATGCTCGGGTGGTCTCCGAGTATTTGTGAGTGCTTAGAGATTTAGTTTTTGTCCATGCAGCTGCATAATTTACGGCTGCTAGCCAGCCTGAGTACATGTGGGAGTTGCCTGCTTGCTAGGGAACTCCCACTTGTGTTCAAGCTGTCTATCAGCCGCAAATCATGAAGCTGCATCAACAAAAATTTCCGAGCACTCACAAATACTCGGAGACCACCCGAGTATGCTCGGGCAAATCCAAGCAATGAGTATACTCGCTAATCATTACCCCCTACCCCTCTAAAGTTAGTACTTTGTAGAGCCCCTTTTGCAAAAATTACAGATGCAAGTGACTTTGGATAAATCTCTATGAGCTTTCCACATATTGCCACAGGAATTTTTGCCCATACCTCAAGGCAACTCTGGTCCAGTTCCTTCAAGTTAGATAATTTCCTCTGTTGAACAGCAATTATCAAGTCTGACCACAGATTCTCAATTGGATTAAGGTCTGGGATTTGGCTAGGCCACACCAAAATATTTACATGTTTCCCTTTTGGGTCATTGGGTCATGTTTTGGGTCATTGTCTTTATAAAAGGTGAACCTCCATCCCAGTTTCAAATCACTAAAGCAGGTTTTGCTCAAGAAAATCCCTGTATTTTGTAATATCAATCTTCCCCTTGACTTGAACAATTTTCCTTGTCCTTGCTGTGGGAAAAAAAATCTCCACAGCATGATGCTGCCACCACCATGTATCACTGTGGAGATGGTGTTCTTGGGGTGATGAGCTGTGTTGGTTTGGCGTCAGACGTAGCGCTTACCTTGGTGGCCAAAAAGTTCAATTTTGGTGTCATCTGAGCACTGCACCTTCCTCCATACATTTGGGAAGTCTCCCACTTGTCTTTTGGCATACACAAAATCAGTCTAACAATTTTTTTAAGTGAAGGCATTTTTCTGCCCATGCTTCCATAAAGGCCACCTCTAAAGAATGTACTGCTTATTGTGGTCATAAGGACAAATACTCCAGTCTCTACTTGGGAACTTTGCAGCTCCTTCTGTGTTACCTTTGGTCTCTGTGCCTCAATGATTAATGCCCTCTTTGCCTGGGCTGAGAGTTTTGGTGGGTGGCCCTCTCTTGGCAGATTTGTTGTAGTACTATGTTCTTTCCATTTAATAATAATGGCTTTTATGGTGCTCCGGAGGATCATCAGAGATTGGGATATCTTTTGTAACCCATCCCTGACTTGGACTTCTCAAGAACTTTGTCCCTGACTTGTTTGGAGATCTCTTTGGTCTTCATGGTGTTGTTTGATTAGTGGTGCCTTATGCTTAATGGTGTTTCAGCCTCTGTGACCTATCAAAAAAGCTATGTACATCGTGGCAGACCATGTGACAGTAGATTGCTCACAGTTGGGCTTCCTTTCACTTACCATGTGACTTATGAAGGCAGTTGGTTGCAACTGAATTTTTTAGGGGCTTCATCACAAACAGGTGAATAAATATGCTCATTTTTAGTTATTTGATCCCATAACTTTAATTTGTACCTATATTTTTCTCACTATACTTCACCAACTTAGACTATGTAGTGCTGATGCACACAAATCGGATTACAAAAATATTTAAACACAGGTTGTAATGTAACAAAGTAGGTAAAAAGCCAAGGGGGGAGTACCTTCGGAGGCCACTTTTTATAATTACACTAACAAAATAGAGCCAACCATAATATCCAGAGTTTAGTGCATGGCATTATAACGTATTATATACAAATATATCTAAGGCCATGTGACTACAATATCATATGCAACATTCTCTTTTTATTCTATTTCAATTTGTTGGGGGGGTGCAACACCCAGCAACCTCACTGATCAGCTGTTACTGGCAGCTGCTCCATAAAAACTATAGTGGCTGCAGTCGGGTACTGTAGAAGCAGCACCTATCTGGCCCTCAGAGGAATCCATTAGTTATTTTTAATTGTACTGCACTTTGCATTTCACTATAAGTATGACTTGCTATATCTACAGATATAAAGGCATATGAAACATTATAATGCATCCAAATAAATTTGGGCCAAACAGATGCCTTCTTGATGTATTGGATTATAGATAAGTGTTATTACACACATTGATACTCTGATGCTGTCTTGAAGAAAAAGGATGGTCACACTGAGAATGGATTTGATTTAGATTTAGTCACTTCACTTTTTATGTTTTATGCGGTCATCCCTAGAGCGAGTAGGAGTATGTCCACCTTATCTACATCACAGGGTATGGTGTGGGGGTTAAGTAGCTGACTTCCAGAGGCAGTAGTTGTTCAGTTTCTGGAGAGGAACTCTCCAAAGAAGTGTTTGTGGTTTGCTGATACCTTAAAATGTGGGTCTTGCTAACTTTGAGAGGGCTGATCCCCACTAATTCAAGGACTGTGCTTAGTGCTACAATTTTGTTTTGTTTTTCTGTTTATTTGCATATAGGGCCATGTTTACTTTGTTCTTCACCTTGGTTTATGCTGTATCTAACAAAGCAAGGACATTCCTAAAGCTACAGTGTTCCCGTGTCTATCTCCATGAGTGAGCTTTGTCCAGTTACCCTAGTAACCACTAATGCGCAATTGTGTCTGATACTTGTGTCAACGCAGGACCTGTTGATTCTACTGCACATGTGCCAACTGAATTGATGTTATTAGCCAGATCCGACCTTATGACTGGCCACCTTAGATATATAAAGATCCTTGTTTTTCATTACTATACATCCTCTTGAGAAACCATCTATACAAAAAAGTGAAACGCACTTTGGGGTTTTTTTTTTCGGGTCCTGTCCAGTGAGGCTAACCCTCCAACTTATATACTGGTAAGCGCTATTTATCTGCATCTATTTATACTATTTTCGGATTATTTGGTCACAATTACTGCTACTATTGATCATATTAGATAAACGCTCCCTGTTTACTGTTGGCATGTGCACAGCATCCTTCAGCATTATCCCTGTGCTCTTTATCCTGTGTTTTTACTGTCTATATTTATTATTTACTTTTGTATACCTATTAATAAAGTATCTTTTTACCTATATACTCCTTCTTCTCCATATTTCATCCTGTCCAGTTATGTAGCAACACTGATTGTGAATCAATTTCTCCTGTTGTGTGAATGGACCAAACAACAGGTAGAGGTTATAAGTAATTAGTAAGAGAACCCCTGTAAAGGAATGCAGATGGTGACTACGGACCATTTCTCTGTTCTCATCCCATTTTGGCTGTTGCTTTGGTTACTTTTGCATTTTGTCATTGCTCTCACCCCCAGAGGTACAGTAGTATGAGGCGTTGTCTAAAGTACATATTAATGCGAGATGTGGCAAGAAGGGTAGCTGTGTCTGTCAGCATAGTGTCCAGAGCATGAGAGCATGGGGCAGATACCAGGAGACAGGCCAGTACACCAGGAGACATGGATGGGGCCATAGAAGGTCAACAATCCAGAAGCAGGACCACTACCTCCTCCTTTCTGCAAGGAAGAACAGGAGGAGCAGTGCCAGAGCACGGCAAAATGACCTCCAGCAGTCACTAATATCTATGTGTCTGCTCAAACTGTCAGAAACAGACTCTATGAGAGTGGTATGAGGGCCTGACGTCCACAAGTGGGTGTTGGGCTTACAACCCAATACCGTGCCGGGCGATTGGCAATTGCTAGAGAAAACCAAGATTGCCAGATTTGAAATTGGTGACCTGTGCTGTTTATGATTGAGAGCAGGTTCACACTGAGCACATGTGACAGACGTGTCAGAGACATGAAAAATATTCTGCTGCCTACAATATCCTCGAGCAAGAGCACATTGGCAGTGAGTCACTATTGGCGTGGGGAGGCATTTCTATGGAGGACCGTACAGCCCTCCATGTGTTGCCATTAGGTATCAGGTTGAGATCCTCAGACCTACTCTGATGATAGTCATCACGTGGCTGAAGTGTGTCAGCAGTTCCTGCATGATGAAGGCATTGATGCTAAGAACTGGCCCGCCCATTCCCCAGATCTGAATCCAATGGAGCACATCTGGGACATCATGTCTCATTCTATCCACCAACGCCATGTTGCACCACTGACTGTCCTGGAGTTGACTGATGCTTTAATTCAGGTCTGGGAGGAAATTGCTCAAGAGAACACCTACCACTTCATCAGGACCATGCCCAGGTATTGTAGGGAGGTCATACAGGCACGTGGAGGCCACACGCACTACTAAGCATCATTTCTTTGTCTTGAGGCATTCCCTCTGAAGTTAGATCAGCCTGTAATTTGATTTTCCACCTTGATTTTGAGTATCCTTCCAGATTCAGACCTCAATGGGATATTCATTTTGATTTAAATCGATTATCTTCATGCTTTATTGTTCTCAATGTATTCCACTATGTAATGAACACAGATTTGCAAATGGAATATTTCATTCAGTGATATCTAGGATATTGTATTATAGTATTCCCTTAATTTATTGAGCAGTTTATAAATAAATATGTGTATACATATATATATATATATATATATATATATATATTATATATATACAGTGCCTACAAGTAGTATTCAACCCCCTGCAGATTTAGCAGGTTTACACATTTGGAATTAACTTGGCATTGTGACATTTGGACTGTAGATCAGCCTGGAAGTGTGAAATGCACTGCAGCAAAAAAGAATGTTATTTCTTTGTTTATTTTTTTTTTAAATTGTGAAAAGTCTTTTCAGAGGGTCATTTATTATTCAACCCCTCAACCCACCAGAATTCTGTTTGGTTCCCCTAAAGTATTAAGAAGTAGTTCAGGCACAAAGAACAATGAGCTTCACATATTTGGATTAATTATCTCTTTTTCCAGCCTTTTCTGACTATTTAAGACCCTCCCCAAACTTGTGAACAGCACTCATACATGGTCAACATGGGAAAGACAAAGGAGCATTCCAAGGCCATCAGAGACAAGATCGTGGAGGGTCACAAGGCTGGCAAGGGGTACAAAACCCTTTCCAAGGAGTTGGGCCTACCTGCCTCCACTGTTGGGAGCATCATCCGGAAGTGGAAAGCTTATGGAACTACTGTTAGCCTTCCATGGCCTGGACAGCCTTTGAAAGTTTCCTCCCGTGCCGAGGCCAGGCTTGTCCGAAGAGTCAAGGCTAACCCAAGGACAACAAGGAAGGAGCTCCGGGAAGATCTCATGGCAGTGGGGACATTGGTTTCAGTCAATACCATAAGTAACGTACTCCACCGCAATGGTCTCCGTTCCAGACGAGCCCGTAAGGTACCTTTACTTTCAAAGCGTCATGTCAAGGCTCATCTACAGTTTGCTCATGATCACTTGGAGGACTCTGAGACTGACTGGTTCAAGGTTCTCTGGTCTGATGAGACCAAGATCGAGATCTTTGGTGCCAACCACACACGTGACGTTTGGAGACTGGATGGCACTGCATACGACCCCAAGAATACCATCCCTACAGTCAAACATGGTGGTGGCAGCATCATGCTGTGGGGCTGTTTCTCAGCCAAGGGGCCTGGCCATCTGGTCCGCATCCATGGGAAGATGGATAGCACGGCCTACCTGGAGATTTTGGCCAAGAACCTCCGCTCCTCCATCAAGGATCTTAAGATGGGTCGTCATTTCATCTTCCAACAAGACAATGACCCAAAGCACACAGCCAAGAAAACCAAGGCCTGGTTCAAGAGGCAAAAAATCAAGGTGTTGCAGTGGCCTAGTCAGTCTTCTGACCTTAACCCAATTGAAAACTTGTGGAAGGAGCTCAAGATTAAAGTCCACATGAGACACCCAAAGAACCTAGATAACTTGGAGAAGATCTGCATGGAGGAGTGGGCCAAGATAACTCCAGAGACCTGTGCCGGCCTGATCAGGTCTTATAAAAGATGATTATTAGCTGTAATTGCAAACAAAGGTTATTCCACAAAATATTAAACCTAGGGGTTGAATAATAATTGACCCACACTTTTATGTTTAAAATTTATAAAAATTTAACTGAGCAACAAAACTTTTTGGTTTGTAAGATTTATGCATCTGTTAATAAATCCTGCTCTTGTTTGAAGTTTGAAGGCTCTAACTTGTTTGCATCTTATTAAACCTGCTAAATCTGCAGGGGGTTGAATACTACTTGTAGGCACTGTATATACTTCACAAAAAAAGGCAGCACTCCATTTTCTTTAAGACAATGTGCAGGAATTTATTGAACCCACATCTCCGTGCGACGTTTCGGCTCTGAATGAGCCTTTCTCAAGCAGTGAGTATTGTTTCATACAGCGTATATATAGAGACACATCTCCAACATCCCCCAATCACAGCTGATTAGTAACCATCATGTGTTTATACAATATTACAATTTACCCAATAAAGTGCTTTAGTGCTTTCAATGTGCAAATATTAATAAATAAGCCATTACATTTAGCCAATATCTGTCATCCACTTGCGTTTACCTCTGGAGGGACACAGCGCTTATGGAGGATCCAGCATGTTACTGGCGTCCTGAATTACCTACTGCGCATGTCCAAGCGTTTCCGCTTACCTTATAACCACATGACTGATCGGGGCCAATCAAAAATCAGTAACATCTCCAAAATCCAGCGCATGCGCAATAGCGCTTGCGATCGCCATTTTACTTGTGGCAACATTAAGGTACTACAAAAGCACCTTCATAGTTGTGGCATCTACGATCCAGCACATGCGCAGTAGCGCCTATAGTCGCCACTGTAGTTGTGGCATCATATACAAGTATTCTCAAAAACACCATTCTGGTTGTGGCATCCATACTATGGTGCAGGCGCACTAATTTACACCATCACAATACTAGCAATGGCATCCCAACTGGACTTAATTGCTAGAAAAAGCCAATCTCTTGTGGTACCTTATTGTTGTGAATTCTGCTCTTGGGCTCCCTCCGGTGGTTATAAGTGGTAGTGCTGCTGTCTTTGGATCGCAGCATTCATCAGGTGTTTCCACTTTTTGCAATTCTGACTGGGCTATTTAGTCTTGCTTGACCCTTTAGTTAGTGCCAGTTGTCCATTGTTTCCTGGAGGATTCACTTCCCTGCCTGGTCTCACTTGCTTGCTGTTCATTTCAACAAAGATAAGTTCTGGCTTTGTTTTCTGCAGTCCACATGCTGTGGGCCTTATCGTTCTAGTTATTTTCCATGTTTTGTCTTGTCCAGCTTGGTCTATATAAGGATTTGTTTAGCCAAGCTGGTATCTCTGGAGATGCAGATATACCCTCCGTGCCTTTAGTTAGATGTGGAGATTTTGTATTTTCTGTGCTGGATATTTTCTAGTGTTTTAATACTGACCGCATAGTACTCTGTCCTATCCTTTCTATTTAGCTAGAAGTGGCCTCCTTTGCTAAATTCTGATTTCAGTCTGCGTATGTTATTTCCCTCTCCTCTCACAGTCAATATTTGTGGGGGGCTGTCTATCCTTTGGGGATTTTCTCTGAGGCAAGATAGTTTTCCCTTTTCTATCTCTAGGGGTAATTAGTCCTCCGGCTGTGTCGAGATGTCTAGGGAGCGCTAGGTACATTCCACGGCTACTTCTAGTTGCGGTGTTAAGTTCAGGGTCTGCGGTCAGTACAGGTACCACCTTCTCCAGAGTACGTCTCATGCTGCTCCTAGGCCACCAGATCATAACAGTACAACTGGCCAACAATGAGTTAATTGCATCTCAGAAGAAGGAAAGGAAAGTGCTGAGCCATTTTTTTTTCTGTAGTCTGTTGTGCCTTTTCTTTCCTCTTTACCTCTGGGTGGTTCAGGAGTTTGGCACTGGTATGGACGTTCAGGGGTTGGCTTCTCGTGTGGACCAGCTTGCTGCTAGAGTACAGGGTATTTCCGATTATATCGTTCAGACTCCGGTTTTAGAGCCTAGAATTCCAACTCCTGATTTGTTTTTTGGGGACAGGTCCAAATTTTTGAGCTTTAAAAATACCTGTAAGCTGTTTTTAGCTCTGAAACCCCGTTCCTCTGGTGATCCCATCCAGCAGGTTAAAATAGTCATTTCTCTGCTGCGCGGTGACCCTCAGGATTGGGCGTTCTCCCTGGAAGCTGGAAATCCTGCTTTTCTTAATGTAGACACCTTTTTTCAAGTGCTAGGGTTATTGTATGATGAACCTAATTCAGTGGATCATGCTGAGAAGACCTTGTTGGCCCTGTCTCAGGGTCAAGAAGCGGCAGAATTATATTGCCAGAAATTTAGAAAATGGTCTGTGCTGACTAAATGGAATGAGGATGCCTTGGCTGCAATTTTCAGAAAGGGTCTTTCGGAATCTGTTAAAGATGTTATGGTGGGGTTTCCCACGCCTGCTGGTCTGAGTGATTCTATGTCTCTGGCCATTCAGATTGATCGGCGCTTGCGCGAGCGCAGAGTTGTGCGCACTGTGGCGTTGTCTTCCGAGCAGAGTCCTGAGCCTATGCAGTGTGATAGGATTGTGTCTCGAGCTGAACGACAAGGATTCAGACGTCAGAATAGGTTGTGTTTTTACTGCGGCGATTCTGCTCATGTTATTTCTGATTGCCCTAAGCGTACTAAGAGAATCGCTAGTTCTGTTACCATCAGTACTGTACAACCTAAATTTCTGTTATCTGTGACCCTGATCTGCTCATTATCGTCATTTTCTGTCATGGCATTTGTGGATTCAGGCTCCGCTTTAAACTTAATTGACTTAGAATTTGCCAGACGTTGTGGGTTCCCTTTGCAGCCTTTGCAGAGTCCTATTCCTTTTAGGGGCATTGATGCTACACCACTGGCTAAAAATAAACCTCAGTTTTGGACACAGTTGACCATGTGTATGGCGCCAGCTCATCAGGAAGATTGTCGTTTTCTGGTGTTGCATAATTTGCATGATGCTATTGTGCTGGGTTTCCCATGGTTACAGGTGCATAATCCGGTATTAGATTGGAAATCTATGTCTGTGACTAGTTGGGGTTGTCAGGGGGTTCATGGTGACGTTCCTTAGTTGTCAATTACCTCCTGCCCCTCTCCTGAAATTCCTGAGTTTTTGTCAGATTTCCAGGATGTATTTGATGAGCCCAAGTCCAGTTCCCTTCCACCACATAGGGACTGTGATGGTGCTATCGACTTGATTCCAGGTTGTAAGTTCCCTAAGGGCCGACTTTTTAACCTGTCTGTGCCAGAACATACCGCCATGCGGAGCTATGTTAAGGAATCTTTGGAGAAGGGGCATATTCGGCCATCTTCTTCACCATTGGGAGCAGGTTTTTTTTTTTTGCCAAGAAGGATGGCTCCTTGAGACCCTGTATTGATTATCGCCTCTTGAATAAGATCACGGTCAAATTCCAATACCCTTTGCCTTTGCTTTCTGATTTGTTTGCTAGGATTAAGGGGCTAGTTGGTTTACTAGGATTGACCTTCGAGGGGCATATAATCTTGTTCGTATTAAGCAGGGTGACGAATGGAAAACTGCGTTTAATATGCCCGAAGGCCATTTTGAATACCTTGTGATGCCATTCGGGCTCTCTAATGCCCCATCTGTGTTTCAGTCTTTCATGCATGATATATTTCGGAATTATCTTGATAAATTCATGATTGTATATTTGGATGATATTTAGATTTTTTCAGATGATTGGGAGTCTCATGGGAAACAAGTCAGGATGGTATTAAAGATCCTTCGTGATAATGCTTTGTTCGTGAAGGGGTCTAAGTGCCTCTTTGGAGTACCGAAGGTTTCTTTTTTGGGCTTCATTTTTTCTCCCTCATCTATAGAAATGGATCCGGTTAAGGTTCAGGCCATTCATGATTGGATCCAGCCCACTTCTGTGAAGAGCCTTCAGAAATTTTTGGGCTTTGCTAATTTTTATCGCCGCTTTATTGCCAACTTCTCCAGTGTGGTTAAACCCCTGACCGGTTTGACGAAGAAGGGCGCTGATGTGGCGAATTGGTCCTCTGTGGCTGTTTCTGCCTTCCAGGAGCTTAAACGCCGATTTACTTCTGCCCCTGTGTTGCATCAGCCGGATGTCTCCCTTCCATTTCAGGTTGAGGTTGACGCTTCTGAGATTGGGGCAGGGGCCGTTTTGTCTCAGAGGAATTCTGATGGTTCCTTGTTGAAACCGTGTGCCTTCTTTTCTCAAAAGTATTCGCCTGCGGAACGCAATTATGATGTCGGCAATCGTGAGTTGTTGGCTATGAAGTGGGCATTTGAGGAGTGGCGTCATTGGCTTGAGGGGGCAAAGCACCGTATTGTGGTCTTGACTGATCATAAGAATCTGATTTACCTCGAGTCTGCCAGATGGCTGAATCCTAGACAGGCCCGATTGTCCCTGTTTTTCTCCCATTTTGAGTTTGTGGTCTCGTACCTTCCGGGTTCTAAGAATGTTAAGGCGGATGCCCTCTCTAGGAGCTTTTTGCCTGATTCTCCTGGGGTCCTTGAGCCGGTCGGCATTCTGAAGGAAGGGGTGATTCTTTCTGCCATCTCCCCTGATTTACGACGGGCTCTTCAGGAGTTTCAGGCCGATAAACCTGATCACTGTCCAGTGGGGAAACTGTTTGTTCCTGACAGATGGACTAGTAAAGTGATTTCTTAGATTCATTGTTCTGTGTTGGCTGGCCATCCTGGGATTTTTGGTACCAGAGATTTGGTTGGTAGGTCCTTTTGGTGGCCTTCTTTGTTACGGGATGTGCGTTCTTTTGTGCAGTCCTGTGGGACTTGTGCACGGGCCAAGCCTTGCTGTTCCCGCGCTAGTGGGTTGCTTTTGCCTTTGCCGGTCCCTGAGAGGCCTTGGACGCATATTTCTATGGATTTTATTTCAGATCTTCCAGTTTCCCAGAGGATGTCGGTTATCTGGGTGGTTTGTGACCGGTTTTCTAAGATTGTTCATTTGGTACCTTTGCCTAAATTGCCTTCCTCTTCTGATTTGGTTCCGTTGTTTTTTCAGCATGTGGTTCGTTTGCATGGCATTCCGGAGAATATTGTGTCCGACAGAGGTTCTCAGTTTGTTTCTAGGTTTTGGCGAGCCTTTTGTGCTAAGCAGGGCATTGATTTGTCTTTTTCTTCCACGTTTCATCCTCAGACAAATGGCCAAACCGAGCGAACTAATCAGACTTTGGAAACTTATTTGAGATGCTTTGTGTCTGCTGATCAGGACAATTGGGTGGCTTTCTTGCCATTGGCCGAGTTTGCCCTTAATAATCGGGCTAGTTCTGCTACCTTGGTTTCACCCTTTTGTAATTCTGGTTTTCATCCTTGTTTTTCTTCAGGGCAGGTAGAGCCTTCTGATTGTCCTGGGGTGGACTCTGTGGTTGACAGGTTGCAGCAGATTTGGGCTCATGTTGTGGACAATTTGGTGTTGTCTCAGGAGGAGGCTCAGCATTTTGCTAACCGTCGTCGGTGTGTTGGTTCCCGGCTTCAGGTTGGGGATTTGGTTTGGTTGTCTTCCCGTCATGTTCCTATGAAGGTTTCTTCCCCTAAGTTTAAGCCTCGGTTTATTGGTCCTTATAAGATTTCTGAGATTGTCAATCCGGTGTCTTTTCGTTTGGCCCTTCCGGCCTCTTTTTCCATCCATAATGTTTTTCATAGATCTTTGTTGCGGAAATATGTGGTGCCTGTTGTTCCCTCTGTTGATCCTCCTGCCCCGGTGTTGGTTGACGGGGAGTTGGAGTATGTGGTTGAGAAGATTTTGGATTCTCGTTTTTCGAGGCGGAGGCTTCAGTATCTTGTCAAATGGAAGGGTTATGGCCAGGAGGATAATTCTTGGGTTGTTGCGTCCGATGTTCATGCTGTACGATTTGGTTCGTGCCTTTCATTTGGCTCGTCCTGATCGGCCTGGGGGCTCTGGTGAGGGTTCGGTGACCCCTCCTCAAGGGGGGGAGACTGTTGTGAATTCTCCTCTTGGGCTCCCTCCGGTGGTTATAAGTGGTAGAGCTGCTGTCTTTGGATCGCAGCATTCATCAGGTGTTTCCACTTTTTGCAATTCTGACTTGGCTATTTAGTCTTGCTTGACCCTTTAGTTAGTGCCAGTTGTCCATTGTTTCCTGGAGGATTCACTTCCCTGCCTGGTCTCACTTGCTTGCTGTTCATTTCAACAAAGATAAGTTCTGGCTTTGTTTTCTGCAGTCCACATGCTGTGGGCCTTATCATTCTAGTTATTTTCCATGTTTTGTCTTGTCCAGCTTGGTCTGTATAAGGATTTGTTTAGCCAAGCTGGTATCTCTGGAGATGCAGATATACCCTCCGTGCCTTTAGTTAGATGTGGAGATTTTGTATTTTCTGTGGTGGATATTTTCTAGTGTTTTAATACTGACCGCATAGTACTCTGTCCTATCCTTTCTATTTAGCTAGAAGTGGCCTCCTTTGCTAAATTCTGATTTCAGTCTGCGTATGTTATTTCCCTCTCCTCTCACAGTCAATATTTGTGGGGGGCTGTCTATCCTTTGGGGATTTTCTCTGAGGCAAGATAGTTTTCCCTTTTCTATCTCTAGGGGTAATTAGTCCTCTGGCTGTGTCGAGATGTCTAGGGAGTGCTATGTACATTCCACGGCTACTTCTAGTTGCGGTGTTAGGTTCAGGGTTTGCGGTCAGTACAGGTACCACCTTCTCCAGAGTACGTCTCATGCTGCTCCTAGGCCACCAGATCATAACACCTTATATACTAATGCCACTCATGACATATAGCACTCAAAATAAATAAAGTGTCACCTTACATGTCTGTTGTGAATTCCGCTCTTGGGCTCCCTCCGGTGGTTATAAGTAGCATTTTTGTGAGTTCTGCTCTTGGGCTCCCTCCTGTGGTTTTGAGTGGTATGGCTGCTTCTTGGATTTAGCATCAGCAGCTGTTTTCACTGATCGTCTTTCTGGCTCTGCTATATTACTCTGGCCTTTTCCCTAATTCAATGCCAGTTGTCAATTGTTGAGCTTGGAGTCATGGATCTCTGAGGATTTCCTTGTCACTCTGACCATTTTAGCAAAGCTAAGTCCTTGCTTGCCTTTTTGCAGTTCACTTGTTGTGGACTTTGCTGTTTAGCACTTTCTATGTTTTGCTCATTTGTCCAGCTTATCAGTATGTATCTAGTCAGCTAAGCTGGAAGCTCTGGGCAGCAGAGTTTGCCCTCCACACCTTTAGTCAGGTGTGGAGATTTTTGCATTTCTCTGCGGTGGACTTTTTCTAGTTTTTATTACTGACCGCACAGTGTTCTGTCCTGTACTAATTCTTTCTAGCTAGTAGTGGCCTCCTTTGCTAAATCTTGTTTCATACTACGAATGTCATTTCCTTCTCCTCTCACAGTCATTATTTGTGGGGGGCTGTCCTATCCTTTGGGGATTTTCTCTGAGGCAAGATAGCTTTCCTGCTTCTACCTTTAGGGGTAGCTAGATCTCCGGCTGTGACGAGGTGTCCAGGGAGTGACAGGAACATCCCACGGCTACTGCTAGTGTCTGTGTTAAGATCAGGAACTGCGGTTGGTATAGTTACCTCCTGCTCAGAGCTAGTCGCATGTCGCTCCTTAATCACCAGACCATAACAGTACAACTGGCCAAAAATGAGCTGAATGCATCTCAAAAGAAGGAAAAGAAAAAGAGTTCTGAGCCATTTTTTTTTTCTTTAGTCTGTTTTGTCTTTTTCCTTCCTCTTAATCTCTGGGTGATTCAGGATTTGGATGCGGGCATGGATGTTCAGGGGTTGTTTTCTCGTGTGGATCAGCTTGCTGCAAGAGTACAGAGTATTCAAGATTATGTTGTTCAGACTCCAGCCTTAGAGCCTAGAATTCCTACTCCAGATTTGTTTTACGGGGATAGATCTAAGTTTTTGAAGTTTAAAAATAACTGCAAATTGTTTTTTGCTCTGAAACCCCGTTCCTCTGGTGACCCCATTCAGCAAGTAAAAATGTGTCTCTATATATACGCTGTATGAAACAATACTCACTGCTTGAGAAAGGCTCATTCAGAGCCGAAACGTCGCACGGAGATGTGGGTTCAATAAATTCCTGCACATTGTCTTAAAGAAAATGGAGTGATGCCTTTTTTTGTGAAGTATATGGACTGTCAGCAACCAGTCGACGGGTTGTCTGGGGGCTCTGCACCCGAAGATAAGTAGAAGTTTTTGTGCTGTTCCATTTTTTATTACTATATATATATATATATATATATATATATATATATATATATATACAGTGCCTACAAGTAGTATTCAACCCCCTGCAGATTTAGCAGGTTTAATAAGATGCAAACAAGTTAGAGCCTTCAAACTTCAAACAAGAGCAGGATTTATTAACAGATGCATAAATCTTACAAACCAAAAAGTTTTGTTGCTCAGTTAAATTTTTATAAATTTTAAACATAAAAGTGTGGGTCAATTATTATTCAACCCCTAGGTTTAATATTTTGTGGAATAACCTTTGTTTGCAATTACAGCTAATAATCATCTTTTATAAGACCTGATCAGGCCGGCACAGGTCTCTGGAGTTATCTTGGCCCACTCCTCCATGCAGATCTTCTCCAAGTTATCTAGGTTCTTTGGGTGTCTCATGTGGACTTTAATCTTGAGCTCCTTCCACAAGTTTTCAATTGGGTTAAGGTCAGAAGACTGACTAGGCCACTGCAACACCTTGATTTTTTGCCTCTTGAACCAGGCCTTGGTTTTCTTGGCTGTGTGCTTTGGGTCATTGTCTTGTTGGAAGATGAAATGATGACCCATCTTAAGATCCTTGATGGAGGAGCGGAGGTTCTTGGCCAAAATCTCCAGGTAGGCCGTGCTATCCATCTTCCCATGGATGCGGACCAGATGGCCAGGCCCCTTGGCTGAGAAACAGCCCCACAGCATGATGCTGCCACCACCATGTTTGACTGTAGGGATGGTATTCTTGGGGTCGTATGCAGTGCCATCCAGTCTCCAAACGTCACGTGTGTGGTTGGCACCAAAGATCTCGATCTTGGTCTCATCAGACCAGAGAACCTTGAACCAGTCAGTCTCAGAGTCCTCCAAGTGATCATGAGCAAACTGTAGATGAGCCTTGACATGACACTTTGAAAGTAAAGGTACCTTACGGGCTCGTCTGGAACGGAGACCATTGCGGTGGAGTACGTTACTTATGGTATTGACTGAAACCAATGTCCCCACTGCCATGAGATCTTCCCGGAGCTCCTTCCTTGTTGTCCTTGGGTTAGCCTTGACTCTTCGGACAAGCCTGGCCTCGGCACGGGAGGAAACTTTCAAAGGCTGTCCAGGCCATGGAAGGCTAACAGTAGTTCCATAAGCTTTCCACTTCCGGATGATGCTCCCAACAGTGGAGGCAGGTAGGCCCAACTCCTTGGAAAGGGTTTTGTACCCCTTGCCAGCCTTGTGACCCTCCACGATCTTGTCTCTGATGGCCTTGGAATGCTCCTTTGTCTTTCCCATGTTGACCATGTATGAGTGCTGTTCACAAGTTTGGGGAGGGTCTTAAATAGTCAGAAAAGGCTGGAAAAAGAGATAATTAATCCAAATATGTGAAGCTCATTGTTCTTTGTGCCTGAACTACTTCTTAATACTTTAGGGGAACCAAACAGAATTCTGGTGGGTTGAGGGGTTGAATAATAAATGACCCTCTGAAAAGACTTTTCACAATTTAAAAAAAAAATAAACAAAGAAATAACATTCTTTTTTGCTGCAGTGCATTTCACACTTCCAGGCTGATCTACAGTCCAAATGTCACAATGCCAAGTTAATTCCAAATGTGTAAACCTGCTAAATCTGCAGGGGGTTGAATACTACTTGTAGGCACTGTATATACAGTACAGACCAAAAGTTTGGATACACCTTCTCATTTAAAGATTTTCTGTATTTTCATGAATATGAAAATTGTAAATTCACACTGAAGGCATCAAAACTATGAATTAACACATGTGGAATTATATCCTTAACAAAAAAGTGTGAAACAGTTGAAAATATGTCTTATATTCTGGGTTCTTCAAAGTAGCCACCTTTTGCTTTGATGACTGCTTTGCACACTCTTGGCATTCTCTTGGTAAGCTTCAAGAGGTAGTCACCGGAAATGGTCTTCCAACAATCTTGAAGGAGTTCCCAGAGATGCTTAGCACTTTTGGCCCTTTTGCCTTCACTCTGCGGTCCAGCTCACCCAAAACCATCTCGATTGGGTTCAGGTCTTGTGACTGTGGAGGCCAGGTCATCTGGCATAGCACCCCATCACTCTACTTCTTGGTCAAATAGCCCTTACACAGCCTGGAGGTGTGCTTGGGGTCATTGTCCTGTTGAAAAATAAATGAGTGTCCAACTAAACGCAAACCGAATAGAATAGCATGCCGCTGCAAGATGATGTGGTAGCCATGCTGGTTCAGTATGCCTTCAATTTTGAATAAATCCCCAACAGTGTCACCAGCAAAGCACCCCCACACCATCACATCTCCTCCTCCATGCTTCACGGTGGGAACCAGGCATGTAGAGTTCATCCGTTCACTTTTTCTGCGTCGCACAAAGACACGGTGGTTGGAACCAAAGATCTCAAATTTGGACTCATCAGACCAAAGCACAGGTTTCCACTGGTCTGATGTCCATTCCTTGTGTTCTTTAGCCCAAACAAGTCTCTTCTGCTTGTTGCCTGTCCTTAGCAGTGGTTTCCTAGCAGCTATTTTACCATGAAGGCCTGCTGCACAAAGTCTCCTCTTAACAGTTGTTGCAGAGATGTGTCTGCTGCTTGAACTCTGTGTGGCATTGATCTGGACTCTAATCTGAGCTGCTGTTAACCTGCGATTTCTGAGGCTGGTGACTCGGATAAACTTATCCTCAGAAGCAGAGGTGACTCTTGGTCTTCCTTTCCTGGAGCGGTCCTCATGTGTGTCAGTTTCTTTGTAGCGCTTGATGGTTTTTGCCACTGCAATTGGGGACACTTTCAAAGTTTTCCCAATTTTTTGGACTGACTGACCTTCATTTCTTAACGTAATGATGGGCACTCATTTTTCTTAGCTACTTTTTTCTTGCCATAATACAAATTCAAACAGTCTATTCAGTAGGACTATCAGCTGTGTATCCACCAGACTTCTGCTCAACACAACTGATGGTCCCAACCCCATTTATAAGGCAATAAATCCCACTTATAAAACCTTACAGGGCACACATGTGAAGTAAAAACCATTTCCGGTGACTACCTCTTGAAGCTCATCAAGAGAATGCCAAGAGTGTGCAAAGCTATCATCAAAGCAAAAGGTGGCTACTTTGAAGAACCTAGAATATAAGACATATTTTCTGTTGTTTCACACTTTTTTTAAGTATATAATTCCACATGTGTTAATTCATAGGTTTGATGCCTTCAGTGTGAATTTACAATTTTCATAGTCATGAAAATACAGAAAAATCTTCAAATGAGAAGGTGAGTCCAAACTTTTGGTCTGTACTGTATATTTGACAATCAATTTCACATGCTGTTGTGCAAATGGAATAGACAACAGATGGAAATTATTGTCAACTATCAAGACACACTCAATAATGGAGTGGTTCTGCAGGTGGGAACCACAGACCACATCTCAGTACCAATGCTTTCTGGCTGATGTTTTGGTCACTTTTAAATGTTGGCTGTGCTTTCACATTCCTGGTAGCATGAGACGGACTCTACAACACACAAGTGGCTCAGGTAGTGCAGCTCATCCAGGATGGCACATCAATGTGAGCTGTGGCAAGAAGGTTTGCTGTGTCTGTCAGCGTAGTGTCCAGACGCTGGAGGTGCTACCAGGAGACAGGCCAGTACACCAGGAGATGTGGAGGGGGCCATAGGAGGGCAACAACTCAGCAGCAGGACTGCTACCTCAGCCTATGTGCAAGGAGGGACAGGAGGAGCACTGCCAGAGCCCTGCAAAATGACCTCCAGCAGGCCACAAATGTGCATGTGTCTGCACAAATGGATAGAAACTGACTCCATGAGGATGGTCTGAGTGCCCGACGTCCACAGATGGGGGTTGTGCTCAAAGCCCAAAACCATGCAGGATGGTTGGCATTTGCCACAGAACACCAGGATTGGCAAATTCGCCACTGGCGCCCTGTGCTCTTCACAGATGAAAGCAGTTTCACACTGAGCACATGTGACAGACATGACAGAGTCTGGAGACGCCGTGGAGAGTGATCTGCTGTCTGCAACATTCTTCAGCATGACCGGTTTGGCAGTGGGTCAGTAATGGTGTGGAGTAGCATTTCTTTGGAGGGCCACACAGCTCTCCATGTGCTCGCCAGAGGTAACCTGACTGCAATTAGGTCCCAAGATGAGATCCTCAGACCCCTTGTGAGACCATATGCTGGTGCGGTTGGCCCTGGGTTCCTCCTAATGCAGGACAATGCCAGACCACATGTGGCTGGAGTGTGTCAGCAGTTCCTGCAAGATGAAGGCAATGAAGCTATGGACTGGCCCACTCATCCCCAGACCTGAATCCAATTGAACACATCTGGGACATCATGTCTCGCACCATCCATCAACATCATGTTGCCCCACAGACTGTCCAGTACCTCTGTGGGATATTAGTTGTGATTTACATTGATAATTTTTAGGTTTTATTGTTCTCAACACATTCCACTATGTAATGAATAAAGATTTGCAACTGGAATATTTAATTCAATGATATCTAGGATGTGAGATGTTAGTGTTCCCTTTATTTTTTGAGCAGTGTGTATATACAGTGGGGCAAAAAAGTATTTAGTCATTCAGCAATAGTGCAAGTTCCACCACTTAAAAAGATGAGAGGCGTCTGTAATTTACATCATAGGTAGACCTCAACTATGGGAGACAAACTGAGAAAAAAAAATCCAGAAAATCACATTGTCTGTTTTTTTATCATTTTATTTGCATATTATGGTGGAAAATAAGTATTTGGTCAGAAACAAAATTTCATCTCAATACTTTGTAATATATCCTTTGTTGGCAATGACAGAGGTCAAACGTTTTCTGTAAGTCTTCACAAGGTTGCCACACACTGTTGTTGGTATGTTGGCCCATTCCTCCATGCAGATCTCCTCTAGAGCAGTGATGTTTTTGGCTTTTCACTTGGCAACACGGACTTTCAACTCCCTCCAAAGGTTTTCTATAGGGTTGAGATCTGGAGACTGGCTAGGCCACTCCAGGACCTTGAAATGCTTCTTACGAAGCCACTCCTTCGTTGCCCTGGCGATGTGCTTTGGATCATTGTCATGTTGAAAGACCCAGCCACGTTTCATCTTCAATGCCCTTGCTGATGGAAGGAGGTTTGCACTCAAAATCTCACGATACATGGCCCCATTCATTCTTTCATGTACCCGGATCAGTCGTCCTGGCTCCTTTGCAGAGAAACAGCCACAAAGCATGATGTTTCCACCACCATGCTTTACAGTAGGTATGGTGTTTGATGGATGCAACTCAGTATTGTTTTTCCTCCAAACACGACAAGTTGTGTTTCTACCAAACAGTTCCAGTTTGGTTTCATCAGACCATAGGACATTCTCCCAAAACTCCTCTGGATCATCCAAATGCTCTCTAGCAAACTTCAGACGGGCCCGGACATGTACTGGCTTAAGCAGTGGGACACGTCTGGCACTGCAGGATCTGAGTCCATGGTGGCGTAGTGTGTTACTTATGGTAGGCCTTGTTACATTGGTCCCAGCTCTCTGAAGTTCATTCACTAGGTCCCCCCGCGTGGTTCTGGGATTTTTGCTCACCGTTCTTGTGATCATTCTGACCCCACGGGGTGAGATTTTGTGTGGAGCCCCAGATCGAGGGAGATTATCAGTGGTCTTGAATGTCTTCCATTTTCTAATTATTGCTCCCACTGTTGATTTCTTCACTCCAAGCTGGTTGGCTATTGCAGATTCAGTCTTCCCAGCCTGGTGCAGGGCTACAATTTTGTTTCTGGTGTCCTTTAACAGCTCTTTGGTCTTCACCATAGTGGAGTTTGGAGTCAGACTGTTTGAGGGTGTGCACAGGTGTGTTTTTATACTGATAACAAGTTTAAACAGGTGCCATTACTACAGGTAATGAGTGGAGGAAAGAGGAGACTCTTAAAGAAGAAGTTACAGGTCTGTGAGAGCCAGAAATCTTGATTGTTTGTTTCTGACCAAATACTTATTTTGCACCATAATATGCAAATAAAATGATAAAAAAACAGACAATGTGATTTTCTGGATTTTTTTTTCTCAGTTTGTCTCCCATAGTTGAGGTCTACCTATGATGTAAATTACAGACGCCTCTCATCTTTTTAAGTGGTGGGACTTGCACTATTGCTGAATGACTAAATACTTTTTTGCCCCACTGTATATATATATATATATATATATATATATATATGTACACAGTGGGGAAAATAAGTATTTGATACACTGACAATTTTACAAGTTTTCCCACCTGCAAAGAATGGAGAGGTCTGTAATTTTTATTGTAGGTACATTTCAACTGTGAGAGAAAATTCCAGAAAATAACATTATATGATTTTTACATAATTAATTTGCATTTTATTGCATGAAATAAGTATTTGATCACTTATCAACAATCAAGAATTCTGTGCCTCACAAACCGGTTTATCATTAAGAAGCCCTCCTGCTCTGCACTCATTACCTGTATTAATTGCACCTGTTTGAATTCTTGCACAACAAAAGAGGGATCAGGTCACCCATTAAGTTGGCTGCTACTGCGCACCGTATCCGGCCCCTAACTGTTACATCAGATACTACAAATTGCTGAGGCTGGCCCCTAGCCATTAAGTTGGCTGCTACTGTGCACCATGGCCGGCCCCTAGCGATTAAGTCAGCAATCTCTGTCCATATTGCCTCCTACTTTGCTTCCTCCACCATCTCCTCAACCGGTCAGAAAGTGCTGGCCGTCCATGAGCGCTTTTAGAGTTCTCACCCTGCTGCTACTCACATGCAGCCACACGTTTCATCATACTGATTGATGGGTCTGGCATATTTAACTTCCGAGTCTCCAAATTTGACACATGGCCTGAGTATTCCCTTAACACCTTGGAGGTGGTAGCCTGCCCTGCAGAAAGTGTACTGTCAGAATGTGCGTTTAGCACGAAAGGAGGTGTGATCACAGACAGGTGCATCCACAGCACTCCCAGAGGCTTTTTGGCAAAGTACTCACAGAGGCTTTTTGGCACAGTACTGCCAGGGGCAGGGTTGCAGAATTTTAAAGGCAAAGTTTTTTTTTAGGCACAGCTACAATTCAGACAGATACAGCAGTAAAGTAAAAACATTTTTAAGACACACTGCTTACAAAAAGATGGCTGCAGTATAGACACAGCGATATACTAAAATTATTTTTAGGCCCACAAACAGGGTAGAAAGAGATGGCTGCAGAGGAGAGGTTTTTTTAGACGAGGCAGAGTGCACTTATTTTTTACCCACACTGCTTAAAAAAAAAACGATGCAAAGTACACAGATTTTTTAGACACACTACTCATATACACACAGCAGTACGGTAAAATTATTGGTTTGGCCTTCAAATGGCAATGAGCTAGCTGATACCAATTTTTTATTTCACATACTACTAAAACCACATGCCAGGCATGAAAAATTATTTTTGTGGCCTTTTTTCACAGAAAATTAGAAAACACACACTTGAAAAATATTTTTTTTGGACTACTAATGGCAATGAGTAGGCTAATGTAATTATTTATTTCTCAGACTACTAGAAAACACACACGGGCAATGAGATGGCTGATGTCAAATTTTGATTTCTCAGACTAATAAAAAATGCACACCAGTCCAGAAAAATTATTTTTGGGGCCTAGAAATGGTAGGGAGAAGTCTGATGTGATAGATTGATTTGCAAAAGTAGTACAAAAAACACACCAGGCAAGAAAAATTATTTTTTGGGCCTAAAAATGTCCATGAGATGGCTGATGCCAATTGTTTAATTCCCAGACTAAATACACACCAGTGTTCACACAGTGGTCCTGAAGAATTATTTATTTAGCCTACTAATGGCGATGAGACAGCTGAAGCCAATTATTTAGTTACCAGACTACAGGAAAACAGATACCGTTCCTGAAAAATGATTTATTTGGATCCTGAAAAATTATTTTTGGGGCCTAGAAATGGCAAAAAAAAGGCTCATGCCAATTTTTTTATTTCCTAGACTAATAAAAAATGCACACTAGTCCAGAAAAATTCTTTTTGGGGCCTAGAAATGGCAACAAGACAGCTGATGCCATATACTGATTTGCAAAAGTACTAGAAAACACACTTTTTTGGGGCCTAGAAATGGCAACGAGATGACTGATGCCAATTTTTTATTTCTCAGACTAATAAAAAATACACAGAAAGTCCAAGAATCTGGCACTCAAGTTAGGTGAGTTTATTTATTAACGTGGGAAAGTGTACAAAAGTGTTTCGGTCCTTAGACCTTATCAGTCATACACTAAATGGTTCAAATAGATCCAGAGAGATACAAAACATATAACATATGCTTAACGGGCTCTTTTTGCTTCAAGCGTAAACTTGTGCCTAGGGAGAGAGAGAGCCTGTAGCAGCCGCAAGGTTGCCACTCCTGTCGCTGCAGTGACCAAACACAATAAACATATGCTTATGCCTACACATTATAATCAGTATATATATTTACTCGCTTTTAGGCAGCTGGTAGCATTCACACAGACATGGAGTTTCTAGGTCAAATAGGGAGCTTTATTGAAGTGCAGAAACTTCCAGCAGAAGGAAAACTGAAAACAAACAGCCTTTCTCAGGCATAAAGGAATAAAATAAACAGTCCATATACAGGTACATGGGGGCTCACTCATTCAGATAAATGTCCAGATGTCTCTCAAGTTCTGTCAGAAAGACCAGCATCAAGAGGTCTTTTCACCTCTCACCCCAGACATAAACCACAGTCTCTAACCTATGCAGCAATTCTGGCATTTCACTTATCTCAGTTTAGTCTGCAAAAATGGCACTCTGCAGTTCCCAGCAGAATCTACACACTCTTCCCTAGCATACTGCACACCAAGTGAACCTACTTCCTGCTTCTAGTAAAACACTATGCAGGTGCCTCTGATCAAACCCTGCAGAGTTGGGATTTAATCCTGTCCTACCTGGCATTGCTACAATACAGTGGTGACCAAAAAAAAAAGGTTTTGCATTTTTTAAAAAAGTGTGATTACTTCTGTCTGGTTGTCGTGATGCCATTTTCCTGGTGATATTTGTTAACAGGAAGCAAATTGGTGTCCCCTTTAAAGATGAAAGTTGTGTTTAACATTGTTTTATCCCTTTATGTGTTATTTTTCAACATTTGCTGGGGAAAATGGTTTGCATATTTTGTCATGGGTAGTGTTGAGCGATACCTTCCGATACTTGAAAGTATTATCGGTATCGGATAGTATCGGCCGATACCCGAAAAATATCGGATATCGCCGATACCCGATACCAATACAAGTCAATGGGACTCAAGTATCGGAAGGTATCCTGGATGGTTCCCAGGGTCTGAAGGAGAGTAAACTCTCCTTCAGGCCCTGGGATCCATATTAATGTAAAAAATAAAGAATTAAAATAATAAATATGGATATACTCACCTCTCCGGCGGCCCCTGGACCTTACCGCTGTTAACCGGCAGCCTCCGTTCCTAAGAATCAGCGCGTGAAGGGCCTTCGATGACGTTGCGGCTTCTGATTGGTCACGCGACCAATCACAAGCCGTGACGTCATCGAAGGTCCTAATCTCCTCATTCTTAGGAACGGAGGCTACCGGTTACAGCGGTAAGGTTCAAGGGCCGCCGGAGAGGTGAGTATATGGATTTACTCACCTCTCCAGCGGCCCCTGGACCTTACCGATGTAACCGGCAGCCTCCGTTCCTAAGAATGAGCACGTGAAGGACCTGTGATGACGTCGCGGCTTGTGATTGGTCCCGTGAGCGGTCACATGAGCGGTCACGCGACCAATCAGAAGCCGCGACATCATCGAAGGCCCTTCACGTGCTCATTCTTAGGAACGGAGGCTGCCGGTTACATCGGTAAGGTCCAGGGGCCGCCGGAGAAGTGAGTATATCCATATTTTTTATTTTAATTCTTTATTTTTTACATGAAGATGGATCCAATTCCGATTTCCGATATCACAAAAGCATCGGAACTCAGTATCGGAATTCCGATACCGCAAGTATCGGCCGATACCCGATAATTGCGGTATCGGAATGCTCAACACTAGTCATGGGTAGTTGAACTTAGCTTAAAACTTGTATTTTTTCTTTGTGTGTTTTTTGGTTAAAACATGGCAAAGACAAATCAAAATGTATCACCAGATGTCAGGAAGTGTATTATTTTGAGAGTGAAGTCAGGCAAAAGCCCAAAAATATGGAATTCAACTGCTCTCAGAGTAAATTGTCACATATAATAAGGAAAGAAAGGGAAGGTTATGGAACAGCTGACAAACCTAGAAGTGGACGACCATGGAAAAGTTCCTCCAAAGTTGATCACATTATTAAGAAAAAGGTCAGTAGCTGATGTCCATAAAAGTGCTGTACAGATTTTGCAATGAAAGAATGAAGAATATGAGGTCAAAGTGAGTCGCCAAATTGTGGTGCGACGACTAAGAGCAGTAAGGTGGAATGCACAAATTCTTTGCAAGAAGCCTTTCAACTCTGCAAAGAATCGGGAAGTCCAACTTGAGTCTGCCAAAGAGCACAACCAATGGAAAGAGACACATTGATCTAAAGTGTTGTGGTCGGATGTATCCAAGTTAAATCTGTTTGATAATGATGGCAAGCCCTATATATACTGCCGAATTGGAAAACATAATGATGTAAGGTAAATCATTAACCTATAGTGAAACATGGTGGTGGAAATGTCATGGTTTGAGGCTGTTTTCTGCATCTGCCATTGGCGATCTGCATAGAATTGATGAAAATATGAATGCTACCTTGTATAAGGATATACTGGAGAATGTAATGGTGCCGCATGGTGAAACCAAAGTAGGAAATTCCAGCAAGGCAATAATCTAAAGCACACATCCAATTTAGTAAAAAATTGGTTAACAAAGAAAAATGTTCGCCTGTTGCAATGGCCAAGCCAGTCACCTGATTTATACCCTACAGAGCACCTGTGAGATGAGTTAGGGTAACGAGTTGGGGCCTGTACCCATAGCAATAAAGATGAATTGTTTGCAGATTTGCAAATGGCATTTAGCAAGATCCCTCGGGATGTCTTGAATACCCTAGTGGCTTCAATGCCCCATAGGTGTGGTGAAGTAATTATAGCAAGAGGTTATGCTACAAATACTAAGTTATGGCATTGGAAACAATGAATTACTCTCTATGTTGTAATCAATAAATAGTATATGCAAAACTTTTGGCAGTCAGTTTTCCTTAATTAAATGAACATACCTATATTCTAAAATATTTTGGTTAAAATTAAGGCCTTGCATGATGACAATTTCATGCACTTTCAATTCATCACCTGTTAAATGGCATCACAGCAACCAAACAGAAGTAATCACACAAAATGCAAAACTTTTGGTCGCCACTAGTGTTGAGCATTCCGATACCGCAAGTATCGGCCGATACTTGCGGTATCGGAATTCCGATACCGGGATTCCGATACTTGCCGCGTATCGGATACCGAAATCGGAAGTTCCCAGATTCAAACTGCACGAAATCAGCCAATGAGACTGATTCCAAGTGTGGGCACATCCTGTTCAGCATGGAGGGCATGAAACTACTGGCAAGGCTGTGATTGGCTGCTGAAATGATGTCATGCTGCAGTTTAAAAGTCGCTGGCGACATTTTGCGATCACTCTGCTGTGAATTCAGTTAGTGACAGGACGCTGTTTGCTGACTGAGGGCCAGTTTAGAGATAGCGATTTGCTTCTTTGTGCTTTTCCAAGGCTAATTTAGCAACCGCTGTGTTCACCTACTATTCACCTTGCTTTTGCCTTGCAGCGCTGTTTTCACAGCGATCTGCAAGGTCTGTGTGTGTGTGTGTGTGATTGCAGCCCACTCTCTAGTCTGAGTGCAGCCACATAGGCCATCCATAGCTGGTTGTATTCAGTTCAGGGAGGGTGGTTCATTGCCTCATACTGTTCTTTTTTTTTTTTTTTTTCAAGTAGTGTAGTCTGCTGCTAATTTTTTCAATAAAATCCTATTAGTGTCTTTCCACCCGTCTCCAGCTAATTTGTGGAAAAACACTACATAGGATAACGTAGAGGAGGGTTTTTGGGCCTTGCAGCGCCGTTTACGGCTGTCTGCACGGTCTCCGTGTGACTGCAGCTCGCCCTGTAGTCTGTGAGTAGCCATAGCCTGGTTGTCTCCAGCTCAGGGTTCTTCACTGCGTCATACCGTAAAATCAATTTTCCTTTTCTTTTAAAAGTGTAGTCTGCTGCTAATTTTTTTTAAAAAATCCTATTAGTGTCTTTCCACCCGTCTCCAGCTAATTTGTGGAAAAACACTACATAGGATAACGTAGAGGAGGGTTTTTGGGCCTTGCAGCGTAGTTTACGGCTGTCTGCACGGTCTCCGTGTGACTGCAGCTCTCTCTGTTGTCAGTTCAGCCCAAAAAAAAATAATAAAGTTCACCAAACACACCAGTGACACCACTTTACATTTGTGTAGGCCACATTAGCTCATATTAAAGTCTAGTCCACACTTTAGAAAATTAGTGTTTCTTATACCTGTTAGGAGTTGTTCAGGAATAAGCACACAAAGCCGTTAGTACTTTTCTGCTTATCTTTATCAGTTTACCAAGATGAAGAAGGCAGTGAGTAAGGCACGTGGGCGTGGGCATGGGCGCGGAGCAGGGAGGGGATGTGGGGATTCTGTGCCTGCTGCGGGCATCGGTGACTCATCAGCACCCACTTTCACCAGGGAACAGTCATTCATGCGTAGCTTTGTCGCAGAGCGCCGTACACCGCTGCTGCGTGAAGACCAAATTGAAGCCGTTGTCGGATGGATGGCAGCTAATGCATCAACTTCAATTAGTGCCACATCCTCTCAGACACAGAGCACTGGAGAGCAGCCATCTGTCTCTTCACCACCTGCCAAATTGCCCAGGCAGACAGAGAGCCCAGGACAGGAGCCGTCTCTACTTCTGTTCTCTGAATCTCTTGGCTTGGAAACAGGGGGCCAGCCAAGCAGCATTGGAGAAATGGAAGAAGAGGCAGGGTGCAGTGATGCCCAACAGCTTTTTCTCTCTTCCTCTGAAGAGGCGGGTGGGCCAGTGCCTCCGGTCACCACATCGCAGGCCGCATCCGCTGATGATGACACTCAGGTGCCACTTACTGGTGCGTGCTCTGCTGCTGAGACTACCCAGGAGGAGCAGTTGGGGGCAGAGGGTAGTGTAGATGATGAGGTCCTTGACCCATCTTGGCGTGAGGGACAGGAAGGTGGTGGGAGCAGCTCTGAGGAAGAGATTCCCCGTACGGCCCAAAGAGGGAGAGGGAGGGGGAAGACTGCGGATCCTGCAGCCTCCGCTTTGGCACCCGTTAGGAGCATGTCTCTTCCAAAAGCCAAAAAGGGTGCTCCCAAGACTTGCAGTGCCTGGTCCTTTTTTGACACAGTTGCAGATGACATTTGCTATGTCAAATGCAAGGTGTGTCATCACAAAGTAAAAAGAGGTCGAAATGTCAGCAACCTCAATACCTCCAACATGTGGAAACATGTGCGCAACAGGCACGCGGCGGAGTTACAAAAACACACTGAAGAGCTAGGCCAAACAACAGCGGCAGCTACCACCTCTTCAGCTCGTGTTGCCTCTTCCTCCAGCTCACACGCAGCTGGTTCCGCTTCCTCCCAGGATCGCCGTGGAAGAACCTCTGGCCCTGTTGTCCAGAGACCCACTGTAATTCCACCCGCAGCACCACTTTCCCAGTCATCCATACACTCCCAGCCCAGTGTACAGCCATCGGTAGTACAGGCATGGGAGAAAAGGTGGCCTTTCTTGGCAAACCACCCGCGAGCACAGGCTCTGACTGCAGGCATTGCCAAACTTCTGTCACTGGAAATGCTGTCATTCAGGCTGGTGGAGACTGACAGCTTCTGTGACTTGATGTCATTGGCAGTCCCACAGTACAATGTGCCCAGCCGCTTTTATTTCAGCAGGCAAGCCGTCCCTGCCCTGCACAAGCATGTGGAGGGACACATAAAACACGCGCTACTGAACGCCGTCAGTAGCAAGGTCCACCTCACCACCGATGCGTGGACCAGTCAACATGGACAGGGGCGATACCTTTCCCTCACTGCCCATTGGGTTAATGTCGTTGAGCCGGGTACAGACCGTGCGAGTGGCGCAGGACGTGTCCTGCCCACTCCAAGGATTGCAGGAATCCATTCTGTACGCATTGACTCCTCCTCTTACACCAGTTCCTCAGAATCATTGCTGCAGGAGCCGTCACAGTCCACCTCCACATGGACCCGTGATGAACGTTTACCTGTTACGACCGACATGAGTACAGCCGTGGCCAAACGTCAACAGGCCGTCTTGAAATTAATTTCTTTGGGGAATCGAAGCCACACAGCGCAGGAGCTCTGGAATGCCATCAAGCAGGAGAGCGATGTGTGGTTTGTGCCAGCGAATCTCCAGCCAGGCATGGTAGTGTGTGATAATGGCCGAAATCTGGTGGCAGCTCTGGGCCTCGGCAACCTCACTCACATCCCTTGTCTGGCACATGTGCTCAATTTGGTCGTGCAGAGTTTTTTGAGGGACTATCCGGATCTTGATGCACTGCTGCACAAGGTCCGCCTAGAGTGTGCTCACTTGCGGCGTTCCAGCACGGCAAAAGCGCGCATTGCGGCTCTGCAGCGCCGACACCGCCTGCCGGAACATCGCATCATATGTGACCTACCTACCAGGTGGAATTCCACGTTACATATGTTGGAGCGGTTGTGTGAGCAGCAGCAAGCTGTAATGGAGTACCAGCTGCATCAGGCGCAAAGAAGTCGCACTCAGCGCCATTCAGACTTCACAACCACAGAGTGGGCCACTATGAATGACGTCTGCCAGGTTTTGCGTCCCTTCGATTATTCCACGCGGATGGTGAGTGCAGATGATGCACTAGTCAGCATGACTGTCCCCCTTATCTGCCTGCTTGAAAAATCACTGCAAGCGCTAAGGGATGATGTTGTGGAAGAGGTGGAGGATGAGGATTCACCATTTCCATCATCTTCTGGACAGTCAGCGCCACGTGGTTCCTCACAAACGCGTAGGCAGGGGACAGTTTGTGAGGAGGATGAGGAGGAGTCAATGGAGGAGGAAGACATCCGTCCAGAGGAGGGAGTTACAGAATTGTCCAGTACTCAGTGTGTACAGCGAGTGTTGTGAATTTGGTTTTTGGGCTCCCCCGGTGGTCACTGGTGGTACTGGACTTGTGTGCTTCACTTTCTCTGTTCACCTGTTTCCATCAGGATATGGGAGTATCCTACTTAGCCTTGCTGCTCAGTTATTCTAGTGCCGGCCATCAATGTAACCAGAGCCTTTCTGTTGCATGTTCCTGCTTCTAGACTACTATCAGCTAAGTTGGACTCTTAGTCCTAAGTTTGTTTTGCATTTTTGTTCCAGTTCACAGTTATGTTATTTTTCTGTAGCTGGAAGCTCTTGTGGGCCGAAATTGCCACTCCGGTGTCATGAGTTGACACATGAGTCTTAAAGTAATTTCGGGATGGTATTTTAATAGGGTTTTCAGCTGACCGTGAAGTTCCCTATTGTATCTTCTTGCTATCTAGTAAGCGGACCTCGCTTTGCTGAACCTACCTTCATACTGCGTATGTCTTTTCCTCTGAACTCACCGTCAATATATGTGGGGGGCTTCTGTCTCCTTTTTGGGGGGATTTCCCTAGAGGTAAGCCAGGTCTGTCTTTTCCTCTATTAGGGTTAGTTAGTCCTCCGGCTGGCGCTAGGCGTCTAGGGATAAAACGTAGGTACGTCACCCGGCCACTGTTAGTTGTGTGGTAGGTTTAGCTCACGGTCAGCTCGAGATTCCATCACCCAAGAGCTAGTCTGTTATTTAAGTTCTCTGACGTTCCCTTGCCATTGGGAACCATGACAGTATGGCCGGACAAGGGTTAAAACCGTTGGCAGAAGAAAGGAGAGAAAAAGAAGTCTGCAGATTTTTTTTTTTTTTTCTATGCTTGCTCTATAGTTGACTTAGTTGCATTTCTGCTCTAATTGCAGCCTTTGTCTCTCTCTCTCCTTCTAATCCTTGAATGGCTCTGATCTCACCTGATTAAAATGGATCTTCAGAGTTTGGCTACAGGTTTGAATAATCTTGCTACGAAGGTTCAAAATTTACAGGATTTTGTTATTCATGCTCCTATATCTGAACCTAGAATTCCTATACCAGAATTTTTCTCCGGGGATAGATCTCGTTTCCTGAATTTCAAAAATAATTGTAAATTATTTCTTTCCCTGAGATCTCGCTCCGCTGGAGATCCCGCACAGCAGGTTAGGATAGTAATTTCCTTGCTGCGGGGCGACCCTCAAGACTGGGCATTTGCATTGGCACCCGGGGATCCTGCGTTGCTCAATGTGGATGCATTTTTTCTGGCTTTGGGGTTGCTTTATGAGGAACCTAACTTAGAGATTCAGGCTGAAAAAGCCTTGATGGCCCTATCTCAAGGGCAAGATGAAGCTGAAATATACTGCCAAAAATTTCGTAAATGGTCTGTGCTTACTCAGTGGAATGAGTGCGCCCTGGCGGCGAATTTCAGAGAGGGTCTCTCTGATGCCATTAAAGATGTTATGGTGGGGTTCCCTGCACCTACAGGTCTGAATGAGTCAATGACAATGGCTATTCAGATTGATCGGCGTTTGCGGGAGCGCAAACCTATGCACCATTTGGCGGTGTCTTCTGAGAAGGCTCCAGAAAATATGCAATGTGATAGAATTCTGTCCAGAAGCGAACGGCAGAATTTTAGGCGAAAAAATGGGTTGTGCTTCTATTGTGGTGATTCAACTCATGTTATATCAGCATGCTCTAAACGTACAAAAAAGGTTGATAAGTCTATTTCAATTGGCACCTTACAGTCTAAGTTTATTCTGTCTGTGACCTTGATTTGTTCATTATCGTCAATTACCGCGGATGCCTATGTCGACTCTGGCGCCGCTTTGAGTCTAATGGATTGGTCCTTTGCCAGGCGCTGTGGGTTTGATCTAGAGCCTCTGGAAGTTCCTATACCTCTGAAGGGTATTGACTCTACACCATTGGCTAGTAATAAACCACAATACTGGACACAAGTGACTATGCGTATGAATCCAGACCATCAGGAGATGATTCGCTTCCTTGTGTTGTACAATCTACATGACGTTTTGGTGCTCGGATTACCATGGTTACAATCTCATAACCCAGTCCTTGACTGGAAAGCAATGTCTGTGTTAAGCTGGGGATGTCAGGGGGCTCATGGGGACGTACAATTTGGTTTCCATTTCGTCATCTATTCCCTCTGAGATTCCGGAATTTTTATCTGATTATCGTGATGTTTTTGAGGAGCCTAAGCTTGGTTCACTACCTCCTCACAGAGATTGCGATTGTGCCATAGATCTGATTCCGGGCAGTAAATTTCCAAAGGGTCGTTTATTTAATCTATCTGTACCTGAACATGCTGCTATGCGAGAATATATTAAGGAGTCCCTGGAAAAGGGACATATTCGTCCTTCTTCATCTCCCTTAGGAGCCGGTTTTTTCTTTGTATCTAAAAAAGATGGCTCTTTGAGGCCGTGTATTGATTATCGACTCTTGAATAAAATTACAGTCAAATATCAGTATCCTCTGCCACTGCTTACTGATTTGTTTGCTCGAATAAAAGGGGCTAAGTGGTTCTCTAAGATTGATCTCCGTGGGGCGTATAATTTGGTGCGAATTAAGCAGGGGGATGAGTGGAAAACCGCATTTAATACGCCCGAGGGCCATTTTGAGTATTTAGTAATGCCTTTTGGTCTTTCAAATGCCCCTTCAGTCTTTCAGTCCTTTATGCATGACATTTTCCGTGAATATTTGGATAAATTTATGATCGTGTATCTGGATGATATTTTGATTTTTTCGGATGACTGGGATTCTCATGTCCAACAGGTCAGGAGGGTTTTTCAGGTTTTGTGGGCTAATTCCTTGTGTGTGAAGGGTTCTAAGTGTATTTTTGGGGTTCAAAAGATTTCTTTTTTGGGGTACATTTTTTCCCCCTCTTCCATTGAGATGGATCCTGTCAAGGTTCGGGCTATTTGTGATTGGACGCAACCTTCTTCTCTTAAGAGCCTTCAGAAATTTTTGGGCTTTGCTAATTTTTATCGTCGATTTATAACTGGTTTTTCTGATGTTGCTAAACCTTTGACTGATTTGACCAAAAAGGGTGCTGATGTTGCTGATTGGTCCCCTGCTGCTGTGGAGGCCTTTCGGGAGCTTAAGCGCTGCTTTTCTTCCGCCCCTGTGTTGCGTCAGCCTCATGTTACTCTTCCTTTTCAGGTTGAGGTCGATGCTTCCGAGATCGGAGTTGGGGCGGTCTTGTCGCAGAAAAGTTCCGACTGCTCCGTGATGAGACCTTGTGCGTTCTTTTCTCGAAAATTTTCGCCCGCCGAGCGAAATTATGATATTGGTAATCGGGAGCTTTTGGCTATGAAGTGGGCTTTTGAGGAGTGGCGTCATTGGCTTGAGGGGGCTAGACATCAGGTGGTGGTATTGACCGATCACAAGAATTTGATTTATCTTGAGTCTGCCAGGCGCCTGAATCTTAGACAGGCGCGCTGGTCGTTGTTTTTCTCTCGGTTTAATTTTGTGGTCTCATACTTACCAGGTTCTAAAAATGTGAAGGCGGATGCCCTTTCTAGGAGTTTTGAGCCTGATTCCCCTGGTGATTCTGAACCTACAGGTATCCTTAAGGATGGGGTGATATTATCTGCTGTTTCCCCAGACCTGCGACGGGCTTTGCAGGAGTTTCAGGCGGATAGACCTGATCGTTGCCCGCCTGGTAGACTGTTTGTTCCTGATGATTGGACCAGTAGAGTCATCTCGGAGGTTCATTCTTCTGTGTTGGCAGGTCATCCCGGGATCTTTGGTACCAGGGATTTGGTGGCTAGGTCCTTCTGGTGGCCTTCCCTGTCTCGAGATGTACGAGTTTTTGTGCAGTCTTGTGATGTTTGTGCTCGGGCCAAACCTTGTTGTTCTCGGGCTAGCGGATTGTTGTTATCTTTGCCTATTCCGAAGAGGCCTTGGACTCACATCTCTATGGATTTTATTTCTGATCTCCCTGTTTCTCAGAAAATGTCTGTCATCTGGGTGGTGTGTGACCGTTTTTCAAAGATGGTTCATTTGGTGCCCTTGCCTAAGTTGCCTTCCTCATCCGAGTTGGTTCCTCTGTTTTTTCAAAATGTGGTTCGCTTGCATGGTATTCCGGAGAATATCGTTTCTGACAGGGGGACCCAGTTCGTGTCTAGATTTTGGCGGGCGTTCTGTGCTAGGATGGGCATTGATTTGTCTTTTTCGTCTGCGTTCCATCCTCAGACTAATGGCCAGACTGAGCGAACTAATCAGACCTTGGAGACTTATTTGAGGTGTTTTGTGTCTGCGGATCAGGATGACTGGGTTGCCTTTTTGCCGTTGGCGGAGTTTGCCCTCAATAATCGGGCTAGTTCTGCCACTTTGGTTTCTCCTTTCTTTTGCAATTCGGGGTTTCATCCTCGTTTTTCTTCCGGTCAGGTGGAGTCTTCGGATTGTCCTGGAGTGGATACTGTGGTGGATAGGTTGCATCGGATTTGGGGACAGGTGGTGGACAATTTGGAGTTGTCCCAGGAAAAGACTCGGCATTTTGCTAACCGCCGTCGTCGTGTTGGTCCTCGTCTTCGTGTTGGGGACTTGGTGTGGTTGTCTTCTCGTTTTGTCCCTATGAGGGTTTCTTCTCCTAAGTTTAAGCCTCGGTTCATCGGCCCATATAAGATTTTGGAGATTCTTAACCCCGTGTCCTTTCGATTGGACCTCCCAGCATCTTTTTCTATCCATAATGTCTTCCATCGGTCATTATTGCGCAGGTATGAGGTACCGGTTGTGCCTTCCGTTGAGCCTCCCGCTCCGGTGTTGGTTGAGGGTGAATTGGAGTACGTTGTGGAGAAGATCTTGGACTCCCGTGTTTCCAGACGGAAACTTCAGTATCTGGTCAAGTGGAAGGGCTACGGTCAGGAGGATAATTCTTGGGTGACAGCCTCTGATGTTCATGCCTCTGATTTGGTCCGTGCCTTTCATAGGGCTCATCCTGATCGCCCTGGTGGTTCTTGTGAGGGTTCGGTGCCCCCTCCTTGAGGGGGGGGTACTGTTGTGAATTTGGTTTTTGGGCTCCCCCGGTGGTCACTGGTGGTACTGGACTTGTGTGCTTCACTTTCTCTGTTCACCTGTTTCCATCAGGATATGGGAGTATCCTATTTAGCCTTGCTGCTCAGTTATTCTAGTGCCGGCCATCAATGTAACCAGAGCCTTTCTGTTGCATGTTCCTGCTTCTAGACTACTATCAGCTAAGTTGGACTCTTAGTCCTAAGTTTGTTTTGCATTTTTGTTCCAGTTCACAGTTATGTTATTTTTCTGTAGCTGGAAGCTCTTGTGGGCCGAAATTGCCACTCCGGTGTCATGAGTTGACACATGAGTCTTAAAGTAATTTCGGGATGGTATTTTAATAGGGTTTTCAGCTGACCGTGAAGTTCCCTATTGTATCTTCTTGCTATCTAGTAAGCGGACCTCGCTTTGCTGAACCTACCTTCATACTGCGTATGTCTTTTCCTCTGAACTCACCGTCAATATATGTGGGGGGCTTCTGTCTCCTTTTTGGGGGGATTTCCCTAGAGGTAAGCCAGGTCTGTCTTTTCCTCTATTAGGGTTAGTTAGTCCTCCGGCTGGCGCTAGGCGTCTAGGGATAAAACGTAGGTACGTCACCCGGCCACTGTTAGTTGTGTGGTAGGTTTAGCTCACGGTCAGCTCGAGATTCCATCACCCAAGAGCTAGTCTGTTATTTAAGTTCTCTGACGTTCCCTTGCCATTGGGAACCATGACAAGCGAGGGTGGGGTGATGACGAGCGGGCAGAGATCACGCCTCCAGCAGGGGACAGCGTTTCTTGGGCAGTTGGCAGTCTGCAGCAAATGGTGGATTACATGCTGCAGTGCCTGAGAAACGACCGCCGCATCGCCCACATTCTCAACATGTCTGAATATTGGGTGTTCACCCTCCTCGATCCTCGCTACCGGGACAACGTAGAAAGCCTCATCACACCGTTGAACCGGGAGCGAAAAATGCGGGAGTACCAAGACACACTGGTGAATTCCATCATCTTCTCCATTCCAAGTGAGAGAAGTGCTGCTAGTGCATTACAAAGCAGCTCAGTGCGTCCAGGCAGTGGTGGAGGCTCTGCACAAAGAGGGAGCAGAAGCAGTGCCTCTGCCCAAGGCAAGAGCAGTATGGCCCAACTGTAGCACAGTTTTCTGTGCCCGCCACAAAAGTCAACACCATCACAGACGGCTCCAGTCAGCAGGAGGCAACGGTTCCGTCAGATGGTGACAGACTACATGTCTTGCCCTCTTGCTGTACTCCCAGACGGCTCTTCCCCTTTCAAGTTTTGGGTCTCAAAGCTGGATACATGGCCAGAGCTAAGCCAGTATGCATTGGAGGTGCTGGCTTGCCCTGCGGCTAGTGTATTATCGGAACGCGTCTTTAGTGCTGCAGGTGGTGTACTAACTGACCGTCGCATGCGACTATCCTCCGATAACGTTGACCGGCTTACTTTCCTGAAAATGAACAAGGCCTGGATCTCGCAGGAATTTGCCACTCCTCTTCCTGATTAAATAATTAGGTGACTGTCTATGTTATCCAGGTCTCCTGTTGTGTTCATCTTTCTACCACATGAACTTAAATTCCTGGGCTCCAACACCGCCAGTTGAGGCTCAGAAGTGCCGTCTGCACAGTCAAAACATACGACACAGTGTTATTGGGTTTCAGTAATGTCAGCTGATCCCCAGCTGTGCAGCCGGCAATGTGTCCTGCGACCGCCACGCAGACACAACAACTGAAATGTAAGGGAACCTGTCCCCCCCCCAAGGCGTTTGTTACTGAAAGAGCCACCTTGTGCAGCAGTAATGCTGCACAAGGAAAAGGTAGCTATTTTTGTTTAGCTCCTTGCACACGCAGAACTTAACACACTTATAAAATGTGTCCACTGATACCGTAAAACCGTCCCGGAGGTGGGACTTTCCTTCGTAATATGACGCAGCACAGCTGTCATTCCTACCTCCTTGGCACCGTGCCCCGGCTCCTCAGCGTTGTTTAAATCTGTCCCGGAGCCTGCGCTGTTATGTTATCCCTTGGCCAGGCACACTTAGCGCTGCCCATCTTCTGACATCATTTGGTGTCAGGCTGGCTGCGCCTGTGCGGCTGCGCTGGCCGAGAGCCCGCCTCGCATTGTCTTCTGATTTCATCCCACTGGGGGCCTGAGATCCATGGACATGCACAGTGCATATCTGAACCTCCGCCTCTCACTCATCTCCCTACGCCTTCTTCAGACTGTGCGCCGTCAGCTGATCCCTAATAGCATGCCACGGCCGTGACGCCGCACAGTCTGAAGAAGCCGTAGGGAGGGGAGTGAGAGACGAGGATATGCACTGCGCATGGCCACGGATCCCAGGCCCGCGGTGGGATTACATTAGACGACACTGCGAGGCGTGCTCTCGGCCAGCGCGGCCGCACAGGCACAGCCAGCCTGACACCAAATGATGTCAGAAGATGGGCAGCGCTAAGTGTGCCTGGCCAAGGGATAACATAACAGCGCAGGCTCCGGGACAGATTTAAACAACGCTGAGGAGCCGGGGCACGGCACCAAGGGGGTAGGAATGACAGCTGTGCTGCGTCATATTACGAAGGAAAGTCCCACCTCCGGGATGGTTTTACGGTATCAGTGGACACATTTTATAAGTGTGTTAAGTTCTGTGTTTGCAAGGAGCATAATGAAAAGAGCCACCTTTTACTTTTGCATCTTTTGTGCTGCACAAGCTGGCTCTTTCAGCTACAAACGCCTTGGGGGGGTTTAAAGGTTCCCTTTCTCCAATCAGGCTTCGGCCTACATTGTGTTCCCCTGCTTCTCCTGCTGTCCCTGGGCTCCAACACCGCTAGTTGTTGCCTGGTAGTGCTGTACGCACAGTCAACAGTCGCTCCTCTGTTATTGGGGTATAGTAACGTCAGCTGTTCCTCTGCTGTGTGTGTGGCAATCCCTCCTATCTCCTCCACCTCCTCCTCCTCCTCCTGTCCCTGGGCTCTAACACCGCTAGTTGTTGCCCGGTAGTGCTGTACGCACAGTCCCGACAGTCCCTCCTCTGTTATTGGGGTTCAGTAACGTCAGCTGTTCCCCTGCTGTGTGTGTGGCAATCCCTCCTATCTCCTCCACCTCCCCCTCCTGTCCCTGGGCTCCAACACCGCTAGTTGTTGCCCGGTAGTGCTGTACGCACAGTCCCAACAGTCCCTCCTCTGTTATTGGGGTTCAGTAACGTCAGCTGTTCCCCTGCTGTGTGTGTGGCAATCCCTCCTATCTCCTCCACCTCCACCTCCTGTCCCTGGGCTCCAACACCGCTAGTTGTTGCCTGGTAGTGCTGTACGCACAGTCCCGACAGTCCCTCCTCTGTTATTGGGGTTCAGTAACGTCAGCTGTTCCCCTGCTGTGTGTGTGGCAATCCCTCCTATCTACTCCACCTCCCCCTCCTGTCCCTGGGCTCCAACACCGCTAGTTGCCGTCCAGAAGTGCAGTACGCACAGTCCCAACAGTCCCTCCTCTGTTATTGGGGTTCAGTAATGTCAGCTGTTCCCCTGCTGTGTGTGTGGCAATCCCTCCTATCTCCTCCACCTTCTCCTCCTCCTCCTGTCCCTGGGCTCCAACACCGCTAGTTGTTGCCCGGTAGTGCTGTACGCACAGTCCCGACAGTCCCTCCTCTGTTATTGGGGTTCAGTAACGTCAGCTGTTCCCCTGCTGTGTGTGTGGCAATCCCTCCTATCTCCTCCACCTCCCCCTCCTGTCCCTGGGCTCCATCACCGCTAGTTGTTGCCTGGTAGTGCTGTACGCACAGTCAACAGTCGCTCCTCTGTTATTGGGGTACAGTAACGTCAGCTGTTCCGCTGCTGTGTGTGTGGCAATCCCTCCTATCTCCTCCACCTCCTCCTCCTCCTCCTGTCCCTGGGCTCCAACACCGCTAGTTGTTGCCCGGTAGTGCTGTACGCACAGTCCCGACAGTCCCTCCTCTGTTATTGGGGTTCAGTAACGTCAGCTGTTCCCCTGCTGTGTGTGTGGCAATCCCTCCTATCTCCTCCACCTCCCCCTCCTGTCCCTGGGCTCCAACACCGCTAGTTGTTGCCCGGTAGTGCTGTACGCACAGTCCCGACAGTCCCTCCTCTGTTATTGGGGTTCAGTAATGTCAGCTGTTCCCCTGCTGTGTGTGTGGCAATCCCTCCTATCTCCTCCACCTCCCCCTCCTGTCCCTGGGCTCCAACACCGCTAGTTGTTGCCCGGTAGTGCTGTACACACAGTCCCGACAGTCCCTCCTCTGTTATTGGGGTTCAGTAATGTCAGCTGTTCCCCTGCTGTGTGTGTGGCAATCCCTCCTATCTCCTCCACCTCCCCCTCCTGTCCCTGGGCTCCAACACCGCTAGTTGTTGCCTGGTAGTGCTGTACGCACAGTCCCGACAGTCCCTCCTCTGTTATTGGGGTTCAGTAACGTCAGCTGTTCCCCTGCTGTGTGTGTGGCAATCCCTCCTATCTCCTCCACCTCCCCCTCCTGTCCCTGGGCTCCAACACCGCTAGTTGCCGTCCAGAAGTGCTGTACCCACAGTCCCAACAGTCCCTCCTCTGTTATTGGGGTTCAGTAACGTCAGCTGTTCCCCTGCTGTGTGTGTGGCAATCCCTCCTATCTCCTCCACCTCCTCCTCCTCCTCCTGTCCCTGGGCTCCAACACCGCTAGTTGTTGCCCGGTAGTGCTGTACGCACAGTCCCGACAGTCCCTCCTCTGTTATTGGGGTTCAGTAACGTCAGCTGTTCCCCTGCTGTGTGTGTGGCAATCCCTCCTATCTCCTCCACCTCCCCCTCCTGTCCCTGGGCTCCAACACCGCTAGTTGCCGTCCAGAAGTGCTGTACGCACAGTCCCAACAGTCCCTCCTCTGTTATTGGGGTTCAGTAATGTCAGCTGTTCCCCTGCTGTGTGTGTGGCAATCCCTCCTATCTCCTCCACCTCCCCCTCCTGTCCCTGGGCTCCAACACCGCTAGTTGTTGCCTGGTAGTGCTGTACACACAGTCCCGACAGTCCCTCCTCTGTTATTGGGGTTCAGTAACGTCAGCTGTTCCCCTGCTGTGTGTGTGGCAATCCCTCCTATCTCCTCCACCTCCCCCTCCTGTCCCTGGGCTCCAACACCGCTAGTTGCCATCCAGAAGTGCTGTACGCACAGTCCCAACAGTCCCTCCTCTGTTATTGGGGTTCAGAAACGTCAGCTGTTCCCCTGCTGTGTGTGTGGCAATCCCTCCTATCTCCTCCACCTCCCCCTCCTGTCCCTGGGCTCCAACACCGCTAGTTGCCGTCCAGAAGTGCTGTACGCACAGTCCCGACAGTCCCTCCTCTGTTATTGGGGTTCAGTAACGTCAGCTGTTCCCCTGCTGTGTGTGTGGCAATCCCTCCTATCTCCTCCACCTCCCCCTCCTGTCCCTGGGCTCCAACACCGCTAGTTGTTGCCCGGTAGTGCTGTACGCACAGTCCCGACAGTCCCTCCTCTGTTATTGGGGTTCAGTAACGTCGGCTGTTCCCCTGCTGTGTGTGTGGCAATCCCTCCTATCTCCTCCACCTCCCCCTCCTGTCCCTGGGCTCCAACACCGCTAGTTGTTGCCCGGTAGTGCTGTACGCACAGTCCCGACAGTCCCTCCTCTGTTATTGGGGTTCAGTAACGTCGGCTGTTCCCCTGCTGTGTGTGTGGCAATCCCTCCTATCTCCTCCACCTCCTCCTCCTCCTCCTGTCCCTGGGCTCCAACACCGCTAGTTGCTGTCCAGAAGTGCTGTACGCACAGAGCCAAACACCTCGCCAATGTGTTAGTGGGGTTCAGCACCGCCAGCTGTTCCCCTGCTGTGTATACGGCAACGTGTACTGCGACCGCCACGCAGGCACAACAAGTTAAATTTAAGGGAACCTGCCCCCCCCCCAGGCGTTTGTTACTGAAGGAGCCACCTTGTGCAGCAGTAATGATGCAAAGGGAAAAAGTGCCTCTTTTCGTGGAGCTCCTTGCACATGCTGAACCTAACACTTATGAAAAGTGTCCCCTCCTACCGTGATACCGTCCGGTAGGTGGAACTTTCCTTTGTGATGTGACGCAGCACAGCCGTCATTCTTACCCCCTTGGCGCCGTGCGCCGCCTCCTCAGCGTTGTTTGAATCAGTCCCGGAGCCTGCGCTGTTAGGTTAGCCCTTGGCCATGCACACATTTTGCGCTGCCCGTCTTCTGACATCATTTGGTGTCAGGCTGGCTGAGCCTGTGCGGCCGCGCTGGACGAGATCCCGCCTCGTAGTGTCTTCTGATTTAATCCCACTGGGGGCCTGAGATCCATGGACATGCGCAGTGCATATCTGAACCTCCACCTCTCACTCATCTCCCTACGGCTTCTTCAGACTGTGCGGTGTCAGCTGATCCCTAATAGCATGCCACGGCCGTGACACCGCACAGTCTGAAGAAGCCGTAGGGAGGGGAGTGAGAGGTGAGGATATGCACTGCGCATGGCCACGGATCTCAGGCCCCCAGTGGGATTAAATCAGAAGACACTACGAGGCGGGATCTCGTCCAGCGCGGCCGCACAGGCTCAGCCAGCCTGACACCAAATGATGTCAGAAGACGGGCAGCGCAAAATGTGTGCATGGCCAAGGGCTAACCTAACAGCGCAGGCTCCGGGACTGATTCAAACAACGCTGAGGAGGCGGCGCACGGTGCCAAGGGGGTAAGAATGACGGCTGTGCTGCGTCACATCACAAAGGAAAGTTCCACCCTACCGGACGGTATCACGGTAGGAGGGGACACTTTTCATAAGTGTTAGGTTCAGCATGTGCAAGGACCATAATTAAAAGAGCTAAGTTTACCTTTTCCAGCATTAGTGCTGTACACGATGGCTCTTTCAGCTACAAACGCCTGGGGGGGGGGGGTTAAAGGTTCCCTTTCAACTTGCTCCAGTGCAGGCTTCGGCCTACACTCTGCTCCCTCTCCTCCTCCTGCTGACCCTGGGCTCTAACACCGCCAGTTGGGGCCCAGATGTGCTAGCTGCAAAGAGAAAAACACCAGCCAATGTGTCAGTGGGGTTCAGCACCGCCAGCTGTTCCCCTGCTGTGCAGCCAGCAACGTGTCCTGCAACAGCCACGCAGACACAAGAACTGAAATTGAAGGAAACCTGTCCCCCCTCCCCCAGGTGTTTCTACGTTGTGCAGCCACCTTGTACGACAGTAATGCTGCATGTGTGCAAGGTGGCTCAGAAACTTATTCTCCTTGCCCATGTTGAACTGAACACATCTAAAATGAGTCCTCTGCGACCATTAAAATGTCCCTCAGGTGTGATTTTCCTTTGTATTGACACGCAACAAGCTCCTTGGTAGCGCTGCCCGTCTTCTGGCATCATTGTTTGGCTGCCTGCGCCTCTGCGGCCGCCCTGACCCACCCAACGCCCCTCGGTGTCTTATTTATTTTGACTGCGAGGGTGTGATTGACGGGCATGAACGGTGCATTTCTTCGCCTATCCCTCATCTCCTTCCGCCTTCTTCGGACTGTGCGGCTTCATGGCCGTGGCATGCGATAAGGGATCAGCTGACGCCGCATAGTCTGAAGCAGGTGTAAGAACCCAAGCGAGAGGCGAACATATGTACTGCGCCAGGCCATGAATCCCAGCCCCGCAGTGTTTTAACAATGTTAAGACACTGTGGGGCTGGGATTCATGGTCATCGCGAACCGCACCGGCCGACATCAAATGTTGTCAGAGAACGGGCAGCGCTAACAGCGCAAGGCCAAGGGATAACACGACAGCGCAGACTCCTGTGCAACAAATAACGAAGCTCAGGAGGCCGCGCAAAGCACCAAGGTGGCATTTTTGTCAGCTGTGCTGCGTCTCATTACGAAGGGAACTCACGCCTCCAACACAGTTTGACTGTATAAAGGGCTAAATGTTATACGTGTTTCATTCAGCGTGTGCAAGGAGAAAAATTAAAAGAGCAACCTTTGACTTGTGCAGCACTACTGCTGCATAAGCTGTGGCTCTTCTAGTTTGTAACCCCTGAGGGGGGGTTAAAGGTTACTTTTAAAATCGGTTCAATTAGGCTTCGGCCTACACTCTGCTCCACCTGCAGAGCCCGGGCTCCAACACCGCTAGTTGCTGTCCGGAAGAGCTGGCTGCACAGAGCCAAACACCTCGCCAATGTGTCACTGGGGTTCAGCACCGCCAGCTGTTCCCCTGCTGTGTAGCCGGCAACGTGTCCTGCGACCGCCACGCAGACACAACAGACCCAAAGCTGCCGCCAGTGCAGGCTTCGGCCTACACTCCCCTCCCCCTGCTCCTCCTCCTGCTCCTCCTCCTCCTGCTGACCCTGGGCTCTAACACTGCCAGTTGGGGCCCAGATGTGCTAGCTGCACAAACAAAAACACCAGCCAATGTGTCAGTGGGGTCCAGCACCGCCAGCTGTTCCCCTGCTGTGTAGCCGGCAACGTGTCCTGCGACAGCCATGCAGACACAAGAACTGAAATTGAAGGGAACCTGTCCCCCCTCCCCCAGGTGTTTCTATGTTTTACAGCCACCTTGTACAGCAGTAATGCTGCATGTGTGCAAGGGGGCTCGGAAACTTATTCTCCTCGCCCATGGGGAACCGAACACGTCTAAAATGTGTCCTCTGTGACCATTTAACCGTCCCGGAGGTGTGACTTTCCTTTGTAATGACACGCTGCAACCCCCTTGGTAGCGCTGCCCGTCTTCTGGCATCATTGTTTGGCTGGCTGTGCCTCTGCGGCCGCCCTGACCCACACAACGCCCCTCGGTGTCTTATTTATTTGGACTGCGAGGGTGTGATTGATGGGCATGAGCAGTGCCTATGTTCGCCTATCCCTCATCTCCTTCCGCCTTCTTCAGACTGTGCGGCTTCATGGCCGCGGCATGCGATAAGGGATCAGCTGACGCCGCACAGTCTGAAGCGGGTTTAACGACCCGAGTGTGAGAGGCGAACATATGTACTGCGCCAGGCCATGAATCCCAGCCCCGCAGTGTTTTAACTATGTAAAGACACTGCGGGGCTGGGATTCATGGTCATCGCAAAGCGCAACGGCCGACAGTAAATGATGTCAGAGGATGGGCAGCGCTAACAGCGCAAGGCCAAGGGATAACACGACAGCGCAGACTCCTGTACAGCAAATAACAACGCTCAGGAGGCTGCGCTCAGCACCAAGGTGGGATTCTTGACATCTGTGCTGCATCTCATTACGAAGGGAACTCTCGCCTCCAACACAGTTTGACTGTATAAAGGGCTAAATGTTATACGTGTTTCATTCAGCGTGTGCAAGGAGAAAAATTAAAAGAGCAACCTTTGACTTGTGCAGCACTACTGCTGCATAAGCTGTGGCTCTTCTAGTTTGTAACCCCTGAGGGGGGGTTAAAGGTTACCTTTGAAATCGGTTCAATTAGGCTTCGGCCTACACTCTGCTCCACCTGCAGAGCCTGGGCTCCAACACCGCTAGTTGCTGTCCGGAAGAGCTGGCTGCACAGAGCCAAACACCTCGCCAATGTGTCAGTGGGGTTCAGCACTGCCAGCTGTTCCCCTGCTGTGTAGCCGGCAACGTGTCCTGCGACCGCCACGCAGACACAACAGACCCAAAGCTGCCGCCAGTGCAGGCTTCGGCCTACACTCCCCTCCCCCTGCTCCTCCTCCTGCTCCTCCTCCTCCTGCTGACCCTGGGCTCTAACACCGCCAGTTGGGGCCCAGATGTGCTAGCTGCACAGAGAAAAACACCAGCCAATGTGTCAGTGGGGTCCAGCACCGCCAGCTGTTCCCCTGCTGTGTAGCCGGCAACGTGTCCTGTGACAGCCACGCAGACACAGGAACTGAAATTGAAGGGAACCTGTCCCCCCTCCCCCAGGTGTTTCTATGTTTTACAGCCACCTTGTACAGCAGTAATGCTGCATGTGTGCAAGGTGGCTCGGAAACTTATTCTCCTTGCCCATGGGGAACTGAACACGTCTAAAATGAGTCCTCTGAGACCATTAAAACGTCCCTCAGGTGTGATTTTCCTTTGTATTGACACGCAACAAGCTCCTTGGTAGCGCTGCCCGTCTTCTGGCATCATTGTTTGGCTGGCTGCGCCTCTGCCGCCGCCTTGCCCCACCCAACGCCCCTCGGTGTCTTATTTATTTTGACTGCGAGGGTGTGATTGACGGGCATGAACGGTGCATTTCTTCGCCTATCCCTCATCTCCTTCCGCCTTCTTCGGACTGTGCGGCTTCATGGCCGTGGCATGCGATAAGGGATCAGCTGACGCCGCATAGTCTGAAGCAGGTGTAAGAACCCAAGCGAGAGGCGAACATATGTACTGCGCCAGGCCATGAATCCCAGCCCCGCAGTGTTTTAACAATGTTAAGACACTGCGGGGCTGGGATTCATGGTCATCGCGAACCGCACCGGCCGACATCAAATGTTGTCAGAGGACGGGCAGCGCTAACAGCGCAAGGCCAAGGGAGAACACGACAGCGCAGACTCCTGTGCAACAAATAACGAAGCTCAGGAGGCCGCGCAAAGCACCAAGGTGGCATTTTTGTCAGCTGTGCTGCGTCTCATTACGAAGGGAACTCACGCCTCCAACACAGTTTGACTGTATAAAGGGCTAAATGTTATACGTGTTTCATTCAGCGTGTGCAAGGAGAAAAATTAAAAGAGCAACCTTTGACTTGTGCAGCACTACTGCTGCATAAGCTGTGGCTCTTCTAGTTTGTAACCCCTGAGGGGGGGTTAAAGGTTACTTTTAAAATCGGTTCAATTAGGCTTCGGCCTACACTCTGCTCCACCTGCAGAGCCCGGGCTCCAACACCGCTAGTTGCTGTCCGGAAGAGCTGGCTGCACAGAGCCAAACACCTCGCCAATGTGTCACTGGGGTTCAGCACCGCCAGCTGTTCCCCTGCTGTGTAGCCGGCAACGTGTCCTGCGACCGCCACGCAGACACAACAGACCCAAAGCTGCCGCCAGTGCAGGCTTCGGCCTACACTCCCCTCCCCCTGCTCCTCCTCCTGCTCCTCCTCCTCCTGCTGACCCTGGGCTCTAACACCGCCAGTTGGGGCCCAGATGTGCTAGCTGCACAGAGAAAAACACCAGCCAATGTGTCAGTGGGGTCCAGCACCGCCAGCTGTTCCCCTGCTGTGTAGCCGGCAACGTGTCCTGCGACAGCCACGCAGACACAGGAACTGAAATTGAAGGGAACCTGTCCCCCCTCCCCCAGGTGTTTCTATGTTTTACAGCCACCTTGTACAGCAGTAATGCTGCATGTGTGCAAGGTGGCTCGGAAACTTATTCTCCTTGCCCATGGGGAACTGAACACGTCTAAAATGAGTCCTCTGAGACCATTAAAACGTCCCTCAGGTGTGATTTTCCTTTGTATTGACACACAACAAGCTCCTTGGTAGCGCTGCTCGTCTTCTGGCATCATTGTTTGGCTGGCTGCGCCTCTGCCGCCGCCTTGCCTCACCCAACGCCCCTCGGTGTCTTATTTATTTTGACTGCGAGGGTGTGATTGACGGGCATGAACGGTGCATTTCTTCGCCTATCCCTCATCTCCTTCCGCCTTCTTCGGACTGTGCGGCTTCATGGTCGTGGCATGCGATAAGGGATCAGCTGACGCCGCGTAGTCTGAAGCAGGTGTAAGAACCCAAGCGAGAGGCGAACATATGTACTGCGCCAGGCCATGAATCCCAGCCCCGCAGTGTTTTAACAATGTTAAGACACTGTGGGGCTGGGATTCATGGTCATCGCGAACCGCACCGGCCGATATCAAATGTTGTCAGAGGACGGGCAGCGCTAACAGCGCAAGGCCAAGGGATAACACGACAGCGCAGACTCCTGTGCAACAAATAACGAAGCTCAGGAGGCCGCGCAAAGCACCAAGGTGGCATTTTTGTCAGCTGTGCTGCGTCTCATTACGAAGGGAACTCACGCCTCCAACACAGTTTGACTGTATAAAGGGCTAAATGTTATACGTGTTTCATTCAGCGTGTGCAAGGAGAAAAATTAAAAGAGCAACCTTTGACTTGTGCAGCACTACTGCTGCATAAGCTGTGGCTCTTCTAGTTTGTAACCCCTGAGGGGGGGTTAAAGGTTACTTTTAAAATCGGTTCAATTAGGCTTCGGCCTACACTCTGCTCCACCTGCAGAGCCCGGGCTCCAACACCGCTAGTTGCTGTCCGGAAGAGCTGGCTGCACAGAGCCAAACACCTCGCCAATGTGTCACTGGGGTTCAGCACCGCCAGCTGTTCCCCTGCTGTGTAGCCGGCAACGTGTCCTGCGACCGCCACGCAGACACAACAGACCCAAAGCTGCCGCCAGTGCAGGCTTCGGCCTACACTCCCCTCCCCCTGCTCCTCCTCCTGCTCCTCCTCCTCCTGCTGACCCTGGGCTCTAACACCGCCAGTTGGGGCCCAGATGTGCTAGCTGCACAGAGAAAAACACCAGCCAATGTGTCAGTGGGGTCCAGCACCGCCAGCTGTTCCCCTGCTGTGTAGCCGGCAACGTGTCCTGCGACAGCCACGCAGACACAAGAACTGAAATTGAAGGGAACCTGTCCCCCCTCCCCCAGGTGTTTCTATGTTTTACAGCCACCTTGTACAGCAGTAATGCTGCATGTGTGCAAGGGGGCTCGGAAACTTATTCTCCTCGCCCATGGGGAACCGAACACGTCTAAAATGTGTCCTCTGTGACCATTTAACCGTCCCGGAGGTGTGACTTTCCTTTGTAATGACACGCTGCTACCCCCTTGGTATCGCTGCCCGTCTCCTGGCATCATTGTTTGGCTGGCTGCGCCTCTGCGGCCGCCCTGACCCACACAACGCCCCTCGGTGTCTTATTTATTTGGACTGCGAGGGTGTGATTCATGGGCATGAGCAGTGCCTATGTTCGCCTATCCCTCATCTCCTTCCGCCTTCTTCAGACTGTGCGGCTTCATGGCCGCGGCATGCGATAAGGGATCAGCTGACGCCGCACAGTCTGAAGCGGGTGTAACGACCCGAGTGTGAGAGGCGAACATATGTACTGTGCCAGGCCATGAATCCCAGCCCGGCAGTGTTTTAACTATGTAAAGACACTGCGGGGCTGGGATTCATGGTCATCGCAAAGCGCAACGGCCGACAGTAAATGATGTCAGAAGATGGGCAGCGCTAACAGCGCAAGGCCAAGGGATAACACGACAGCGCAGACTCCTGTACAGCAAATAACAACGCTCAGGAGGCTGCGCTCAGCACCAAGGTGGGATTCTTGACATCTGTGCTGCGTCTCATTACGAAGGGAACTCTCGCCTCCAACACAGTTTGACTGTATAAAGGGCTAAATGTTATACGTGTTTCATTCAGCGTGTGCAAGGAGAAAAATTAAAAGAGCAACCTTTGACTTGTGCAGCACTACTGCTGCATAAGCTGTGGCTCTTCTAGTTTGTAACCCCTGAGGGGGGGTTAAAGGTTACCTTTGAAATCGGTTCAATTAGGCTTCGGCCTACACTCTGCTCCACCTGCAGAGCCCGGGCTCCAACACCGCTAGTTGCTGTCCGGAAGAGCTGGCTGCACAGAGCCAAACACCTCGCCAATGTGTCACTGGGGTTCAGCACCGCCAGCTGTTCCCCTGCTGTGTAGCCGGCAACGTGTCCTGCGACCGCCACGCAGACACAACAGACCCAAAGCTGCCGCCAGTGCAGGCTTCGGCCTACACTCCCCTCCCCCTGCTCCTCCTCCTGCTCCTCCTCCTCCTGCTGACCCTGGGCTCTAACACCGCCAGTTGGGGCCCAGATGTGCTAGCTGCACAGAGAAAAACACCAGCCAATGTGTCAGTGGGGTCCAGCACCGCCAGCTGTTCCCCTGCTGTGTAGCCGGCAACGTGTCCTGCGACAGCCATGCAGACACAAGAACTGAAATTGAAGGGAACCTGTCCCCCCTCCCCCAGGTGTTTCTATGTTTTACAGCCACCTTGTACAGCAGTAATGCTGCATGTGTGCAAGGTGGCTCGGAAACTTATTCTCCTTGCCCATGGGGAACTGAACACGTCTAAAATGAGTCCTCTGAGACCATTAAAACGTCCCTCAGGTGTGATTTTCCTTTGTATTGACACGCAACAAGCTCCTTGGTAGCGCTGCCCGTCTTCTGGCATCATTGTTTGGCTGGCTGCGCCTCTGCCGCCGCCTTGCCCCACCCAACGCCCCTCGGTGTCTTATTTATTTTGACTGCGAGGGTGTGATTGACGGGCATGAACGGTGCATTTCTTCGCCTATCCCTCATCTCCTTCCGCCTTCTTCGGACTGTGCGGCTTCATGGTCGTGGCATGCGATAAGGGATCAGCTGACGCCGCGTAGTCTGAAGCAGGTGTAAGAACCCAAGCGAGAGGCGAACATATGTACTGCGCCAGGCCATGAATCCCAGCCCCGCAGTGTTTTAACAATGTTAAGACACTGTGGGGCTGGGATTCATGGTCATCGCGAACCGCACCGGCCGATATCAAATGTTGTCAGAGGACGGGCAGCGCTAACAGCGCAAGGCCAAGGGATAACACGACAGCGCAGACTCCTGTGCAACAAATAACGAAGCTCAGGAGGCCGCGCAAAGCACCAAGGTGGCATTTTTGTCAGCTGTGCTGCGTCTCATTACGAAGGGAACTCACGCCTCCAACACAGTTTGACTGTATAAAGGGCTAAATGTTATACGTGTTTCATTCAGCGTGTGCAAGGAGAAAAATTAAAAGAGCAACCTTTGACTTGTGCAGCACTACTGCTGCATAAGCTGTGGCTCTTCTAGTTTGTAACCCCTGAGGGGGGGTTAAAGGTTACTTTTAAAATCGGTTCAATTAGGCTTCGGCCTACACTCTGCTCCACCTGCAGAGCCCGGGCTCCAACACCGCTAGTTGCTGTCCGGAAGAGCTGGCTGCACAGAGCCAAACACCTCGCCAATGTGTCACTGGGGTTCAGCACCGCCAGCTGTTCCCCTGCTGTGTAGCCGGCAACGTGTCCTGCGACCGCCACGCAGACACAACAGACCCAAAGCTGCCGCCAGTGCAGGCTTCGGCCTACACTCCCCTCCCCCTGCTCCTCCTCCTGCTCCTCCTCCTCCTGCTGACCCTGGGCTCTAACACCGCCAGTTGGGGCCCAGATGTGCTAGCTGCACAGAGAAAAACACCAGCCAATGTGTCAGTGGGGTCCAGCACCGCCAGCTGTTCCCCTGCTGTGTAGCCGGCAACGTGTCCTGCGACAGCCACGCAGACACAAGAACTGAAATTGAAGGGAACCTGTCCCCCCTCCCCCAGGTGTTTCTATGTTTTACAGCCACCTTGTACAGCAGTAATGCTGCATGTGTGCAAGGGGGCTCGGAAACTTATTCTCCTCGCCCATGGGGAACCGAACACGTCTAAAATGTGTCCTCTGTGACCATTTAACCGTCCCGGAGGTGTGACTTTCCTTTGTAATGACACGCTGCTACCCCCTTGGTAGCGCTGCCCGTCTCCTGGCATCATTGTTTGGCTGGCTGCGCCTCTGCGGCCGCCCTGACCCACACAACGCCCCTCGGTGTCTTATTTATTTGGACTGCGAGGGTGTGATTCATGGGCATGAGCAGTGCCTATGTTCGCCTATCCCTCATCTCCTTCCGCCTTCTTCAGACTGTGCGGCTTCATGGCCGCGGCATGCGATAAGGGATCAGCTGACGCCGCACAGTCTGAAGCGGGTGTAACGACCCGAGTGTGAGAGGCGAACATATGTACTGTGCCAGGCCATGAATCCCAGCCCGGCAGTGTTTTAACTATGTAAAGACACTGCGGGGCTGGGATTCATGGTCATCGCAAAGCGCAACGGCCGACAGTAAATGATGTCAGAAGATGGGCAGCGCTAACAGCGCAAGGCCAAGGGATAACACGACAGCGCAGACTCCTGTACAGCAAATAACAACGCTCAGGAGGCTGCGCTCAGCACCAAGGTGGGATTCTTGACATCTGTGCTGCGTCTCATTACGAAGGGAACTCTCGCCTCCAACACAGTTTGACTGTATAAAGGGCTAAATGTTATACGTGTTTCATTCAGCGTGTGCAAGGAGAAAAATTAAAAGAGCAACCTTTGACTTGTGCAGCACTACTGCTGCATAAGCTGTGGCTCTTCTAGTTTGTAACCCCTGAGGGGGGGTTAAAGGTTACCTTTGAAATCGGTTCAATTAGGCTTCGGCCTACACTCTGCTCCACCTGCAGAGCCCGGGCTCCAACACCGCTAGTTGCTGTCCGGAAGAGCTGGCTGCACAGAGCCAAACACCTCGCCAATGTGTCACTGGGGTTCAGCACCGCCAGCTGTTCCCCTGCTGTGTAGCCGGCAACGTGTCCTGCGACCGCCACGCAGACACAACAGACCCAAAGCTGCCGCCAGTGCAGGCTTCGGCCTACACTCCCCTCCCCCTGCTCCTCCTCCTGCTCCTCCTCCTCCTGCTGACCCTGGGCTCTAACACCGCCAGTTGGGGCCCAGATGTGCTAGCTGCACAGAGAAAAACACCAGCCAATGTGTCAGTGGGGTCCAGCACCGCCAGCTGTTCCCCTGCTGTGTAGCCGGCAACGTGTCCTGCGACAGCCATGCAGACACAAGAACTGAAATTGAAGGGAACCTGTCCCCCCTCCCCCAGGTGTTTCTATGTTTTACAGCCACCTTGTACAGCAGTAATGCTGCATGTGTGCAAGGTGGCTCGGAAACTTATTCTCCTTGCCCATGGGGAACTGAACACGTCTAAAATGAGTCCTCTGAGACCATTAAAACGTCCCTCAGGTGTGATTTTCCTTTGTATTGACACGCAACAAGCTCCTTGGTAGCGCTGCCCGTCTTCTGGCATCATTGTTTGGCTGGCTGCGCCTCTGCCGCCGCCTTGCCCCACCCAACGCCCCTCGGTGTCTTATTTATTTTGACTGCGAGGGTGTGATTGACGGGCATGAATGGTGCATTTCTTCGCCTATCCCTCATCTCCTTCCGCCTTCTTCGGACTGTGCGGCTTCATGGCCGTGGCATGCGATAAGGGATCAGCTGACGCCGCATAGTCTGAAGCAGGTGTAAGAACCCAAGCGAGAGGCGAACATATGTACTGCGCCAGGCCATGAATCCCAGCCCCGCAGTGTTTTAACAATGTTAAGACACTGCGGGGCTGGGATTCATGGTCATCGCGAACCGCACCGGCCGACATCAAATGTTGTCAGAGGACGGGCAGCGCTAACAGCGCAAGGCCAAGGGATAACACGACAGCGCAGACTCCTGTGCAACAAATAACGAAGCTCAGGAGGCCGCGCAAAGCACCAAGGTGGCATTTTTGTCAGCTGTGCTGCGTCTCATTACGAAGGGAACTCACGCCTCCAACACAGTTTGACTGTATAAAGGGCTAAATGTTATACGTGTTTCATTCAGCGTGTGCAAGGAGAAAAATTAAAAGAGCAACCTTTGACTTGTGCAGCACTACTGCTGCATAAGCTGTGGCTCTTCTAGTTTGTAACCCCTGAGGGGGGGTTAAAGGTTACCTTTGAAATCGGTTCAATTAGGCTTCGGCCTACACTCTGCTCCACCTGCAGAGCCCGGGCTCCAGCACCGCTAGTTGCTGTCCGGAAGTGCTGGCTGCACAGAGCCAAACACCTCGCCAATGTGTCAGTGGGGTTCAGCACCACCAGCTGTTCCCCTGCTGTGTAGCCGGCAACGTGTCCTGCGACCGCCACGCAGACACAACTGACCCAAAGCTGCCGCCAGTGCAGGCTTCGGCCTACACTCCCCTCCCCCTGCTCCTCCTTCTGCTGACCCTAGGCTCTAACACCACCAGTTGGGGCTCTAGGAAGACAAGCTTGAATAGGTCCTCATCCTGGTTCCAGTACCGTCAGCTGGTTCCGGGCAGAGCCTTTGGCTTAGGTGCCTCCCTCTGGGTATCCGAGTTCCACCAACGTCAGGTGGTCCTTGGTAGTGCTTTCAGGCACGGGTACCTCCTGCTTAGTAACCGGGTTCCAGTAACATCAGCTGGTCCTCGGTAGTTCCATTGGCTCTTGGACCTTCGGCTACCCATCCGGGTTCCAGTACCGTCAGCTGGTTCTCGGCAGTGTCTTTTGCTCTTGTACCTTCTGCTCCCCATCCTGGTTCCAGTACCGTCAGCTGGTTCCGGGCAGAGCTTTTGGCTTAGGTGCCTCCCTCTGGGTATCCGAGTTCCACCAACGTCAGGTGGTCCTTGGTAGTGCTTTCAGGCACGGGTACCTCCTGCTTAGTAACCGGGTTCCATTAACGTCAGCTGGTCCTCGGTAGTTCCATTGGCTCTTGGACCTTCGGCTACCCATCCGGGTTCCAGTACCGTCAGCTGGTTCTCGGCAGTGTCTTTTGCTCTTGTACCTTCTGCTCCCCATCCTGGTTCCAGTACCGTCACCTGGTTCCGGGCAGAGCCTTTGGCTTAGGTGCCTCCCTCTGGGTATCCGAGTTCCACCAACGTCAGGTGGTCCTTGGTAGTGCTTTCAGGCACGGGTACCTCCTGCTTAGTAACCGGGTTCCAGTAACGTCAGCTGGTCCACGGTAGTTCCATTGGCTCTTGGACCTTCGGGTAGCCATCCGAGTTCCAGTTCCATCAGCTGTTTCTCGGCATTTTCTCAGCCTTCTTGTACCTTCTGCTACATTTCCAAGTTCAAGACCCTAAAGACGATGACCCGGAAGACCACCCCTAAGATGATGACGACACCAGAGACGACAACCACCGAGATGACGACGACCCTGGAGACGATGACCCTGAAGATGACCCCGATGACGACGACCCCGATGACGACGACGCCGGAGACGACGACCCTGGAGACAACGACGACAACCTGGAAGACCGAGAAGCAGAAGAACAAGAGGCTGCAGAACAAAGAGCAGAAGAACATTAAGCATAAGACTAAATATAAGAGCAAAAGATATTATCTAAATTATAAGCAGAAGAAGACTAAGCAGTGTATGGGGGTGAGTCCGTTCCTCCTCGTGGTGCCCCTGGATAAAGCCTGATGCTGCAGGCCAAACTGAACGCGGACAAATGTACCTCTTTTGTGACAGGCAGAACGGAAGGTGTAATCTTCAAACTTTTATAGATAACAACTACGGGAATGCCTGTCACAAATAAGAATATGATGAAGAAGTTGAATATGAAAAAGATAATAGTTAAATAAAAAGAATATGAACAATGTAAAAAAAAAAAATTATAGGTAGAAGAAGAAGAAGATGAATAAGATGAAGATAGTTGATGTCAAAGAAGCTGATGATGAGGATAATGAAGAAGAAAGTGTGGGAGAAGTAAAAAAGAAGGTGAAGGACGTGGAAGTAGTGAAACATCAATATGTGACAAAATAAAAAAAAAAAATAGTCAAAATTTTTCTAACGCCGAACGTCATAAAAAAAAACAAAAAAACCTGCTATTCTATTTGTTTGGGCTAAACCTCTGTGCCTTTAATGTCTCCGCCACCTCCCCCAATACATCCTACATTATTCTTAGTTGTTTTCCTTCATGTAGAATTAACCTACAAGGAAAGAAAGGGTTTATTTTAATTCCGATATTTTCGTCCCATTGACTTGCATTGGGATCGGGTATCGGTATTGGATTAGATCCGATACTTTGACGGTATCGGCCGATACTTTCCGATACCGATACTTTCCGATATCGGAAGGTATCGCTCAACACTAGTCGCCACTGTATATATTATGTGATATACAATCAAACAGCCAGACTCTTGGAGTCATGTATGATAGATCTGCATGGGGTCTGAGGTAAAAGTTGTCATAAGGTCAATGTATGCTTAGAGCTTTTCACTAAAATGGCTTTAAAAAAGCAAATTTAAAATAATATATTTAAGTTTAAAAAAAATATTACTGTTTTGTAAAATTTGGAAGCTTTATAACGAAGTACTGAAGTCAAATTAAGCAGCATGGAAGTGATCACCAAAGCAGATCGATGGCTTTATAATGGAAAGTACTACATAGATCTTCCCCATCTTATATTAGAAAATCTATGCTAGCTGCAAATAGGCTCTCTGTCGTGCTCACAGAATGACTCCCTCATGCCCAAGTGTATGAAAGAACAACTGATTAAGGTCTAGCTTGTTTTAGCAACCTACAGTGAGGGAAGAAATGCACTTGATATCGATCCCAAGAAAGAACTAACACCTATTTTCAGAGTAAAGAAAAAACATAATTGGATCCCACATAATATAATTCTCATTTCTCCCTCTGAATAGATGTAATTGTTTCTGTATTTTTTAGCATTTTGTACTAACATTGCTTTAGAAGCTATGCGGTGTATTGTTTTGTAATGTGGCACACAACAATTCGAGCATTCATTTCCATGGTGTATTTTGTATCTATTCTTATCTGACTTCATTTACTTTACTGCTTCTTTCTTGACACTGTACGTGTGAAACATGTATAAACATTTTATATTGTTCTTCAGCAAAAATTTTGTAGGCTTGAAAATAATTGCAGCTAACTTCTTATAAATATGTCAGTGTCTCTACAGTGTATAAAGTTCGTAGCAAAGCAACCCAAGAAATCCAGTTCCTGAATTTAATATGTGATCACCAAATGATATCAATATCTTTTTTTTACAGCCTTTGGCTCGATTTCAAACCAAGGTGACTTGATGGATGAACGATCTGTAGGAAAATCTATCTTGTGCAAGCTTAGATACTGTAGGTCCACCAGGGTCTTCTCCACCATTTTCTGCTGCTTTCTCCAGGTTCATTCTGGGGGCAGCGCTAATGATAAGAGATGTTGGAACCAAAAGCTCTGGCTGGTTCAGGCTCTGTTCATCCACTTAGATTTGGATACCTAGGACCTGCAGTGGCATCCAGTCTGGCAGTGCAGGTGTGTTTGCTGTCCACCTGGAGTTATCAGCTCCCTGCTCCAGCCAATTGGAGAACACCACACCCTACTTGAGCTTCCAGCGCACTGCTAGAAGATGCCAAATATAGCTTTGTACTTCCCTGGTTTAGGTCTGTGGTATTTGTTCCTGTGTTGCTTTTGTAATTTCCAGTTTTGACCTCATCTCACTTCGTGACACTTCTCCTACCTTTGCTGTCCTCTTGGTTTTGACCCGGCTAGCTGACTATCCTTCTTGCCAGCTTACATCACCATACAGCCACACCCTGTTTGCACCCTATGCATATAAAGATGTGGCCTGAATTTTCTTTGAGTTGGACATTACATTCATATGGTTCCCAATGGCTGCGTGACCATTAAATTGGTTTCAGTCCTTCTCAGCCCTTTTCCACATGCACATTACTGAGAAAATGGTAAATTTGTAATATTAGAGGTTAGGACAGCCCGCGATACAGTCACTGTGATGCGGTGGGATGGTTTTTACATTTCTTGAACAAATTATGTTAACTAAGCACCCTATATTATTTTTATGCACAACTGCTGTTTATTTATTTACTGAAGGGTGTTTGCTTATTATATTTTTTGGGTTTTGCCTCAATCTGATATGCCTAGTGCAATTAGGATATTCTCAAGTGTATCACTCAAGTGAGAGAACACCAACTAGAGGAACTCAAGCCTAATTTGTGAAAACCAAAGTCCATGCGCAAGTTCATCTGATTCTATTACAGATAGCTGAGACAGTTTAGAAGAATATGAATTTTATCAGGTTAACCAATGAGTACAAATGCCTAAAATGTATGACAGTGAACTATGAAAAGCAAGGTACGTATTTCATAATTGAACATATAATGGAGGACTCAGTTCAGATTGGCTGTGGGCCGGAACTGAGTTTTCTTTGCCCTGAAACCCCTCTTCTAAACAGGAGTCTTACAAGTGTGTGGGATGCTGTGGTGTTTGCACTCACTATTTCTTTAGGAGTTCTTCCTATCTTCTCATCCATGGGACTGAGTCCAGCTGTACCTTCAGACATGACAGGAGATCTTGATCCAGTTAACAGGTTCAGCTTTACTGTGCCATTTGGTTACACTCGGCTGCATCGTACAAAAAAGGACAAAGTCCTTGCTTAGTGATGTCTTTATCTTCGATCTGACTTTCCTCTAGCCCAACTGTCCTAGCCGGCCTAGGGACCTTCCTTTGTGGCATAACAGCTTCCCTGAGGACCATCATCCTTTCCTTCCTCTGCGACCTAGCCGACATCTTCCTCACAAGGGGGGAAGAGATATCGCACTCAATACCTCTTCCCGACCTTAGGCCTAAGACTGAACCTTCTCGCATCTGCTGCATTTTCTTAGAACCTATTAACACTGTAATGTCTAGCTTTACTCCCACTCCTTGACACCAGACTACACTCTCCTACTAAAAACCTCCTAACCTGGAAAAAGATTTTCTTTTAAAACTCCACAGGGACAGCTATAAGGCAAAGTCTAGAGGAGAACCGTGACACAAAACGGGCCATAGGAAGACAATAAAACATTTTATCACACAAAAGAACAAATGGCCAACATCATTATAAAACCACTTGTTGCTACGGTGTCTTCATCGACCCTACCACCCCCTACACATGCATCCCTTCTGGCAGTTTCCACTTGTGCAAGCCTTACATTAGTACATTATAAATTTATCGCTAGGACCCATATGTTTACAGAATCCTGGTGCCTTCTAAAATGTTTTAAGGACATTTTATGCTTTGCCAGGAAATGTATGATCATTAATTAAAAGAATACTGCACCCAATCACACTTTTCCCCAATCCTGGGACAGAAGAATGGTGCCATCATCATTTCCAGTACTAATCAGACCAAAGCAGGTGACGGAAGTATAGTTCAGTTGATTATTTTCATTATATCTATGCACATGGTAAAATTTTTATTCAAAATGAACAACCCTTTTGGATCTGACAAATCTAGAGAAATACCACAGCCCCTTAGTGAATACTATTAAGTCTGATTCACAAATCCCAGCTATGGTTTATAGTGTATAGAGTTGCATCATTAACACACCTTAAATCTCAACAACAACAAAAATCACAGGTTTGATGTTTGTGCTTTCTGTGATTAACTGAGCATTCTATTAAATATAGACAACTCTAGGAAATGTTCCTGGATGTATATATTTGTAAAACATGTATTAACATATATGAAATGTGTGTATACATAAGATATTCTGTGGTTACTTCTTTACCTTAGTGAAATAAATAGACAATTTTTTTCATAAATGGTGCGCAGAAAACATACACTCTATGTGTAAATAAAACTTTTTTATAAAATAGATGGAAGTTCTGCTTTTCATTTAAAAAAAGAAACCTGCTTGTAAAAATTTACAGGAGACAACACTGGGCCACATTAATTATGACTTTTGTTGTAGAAGCCAGTCTTAATGAAGTAAGAAGAATTCTCAATGGAGTGCACCTTCTTGTGGCTTGACCAAAATGTAACTCCCATCGGAGAATGGACCTACATTTCTGGCATAAAAAACACAACTACTATTAATTAATTTGATAGGCGGGAGTTGCCATATCACGTCCTGCCTCGGCATCTCTCCAGGTCTGCCAATTTTGTTGGAGCTGCCCAAAACTAAACAATTTTATGGCACAAATATTTTGATAAATTGGGACCCATGTGCGATCTCTGCCTTAGAGGAATAGACTCGACAAGTCTTTCCAATTATAGCTTCGCTTTACTGCAATAAGCGCTTAGTGACAGCTGGTGCTTGAACATTTCCCCTCAAAAGGTATTACATGGCATCCACTGAAATCAATAGACAGCAATTGTTTCAAATCGCTAATTTCCCCTTCATACATCGATTTTTCATGTCCGATTGCGCTCCGTTTTTTAAGGACTGAAAAATACGGACACACGCACACTCATTGTATTCAATGTCAGGTTTTCCAGAGGGACCATGTGCCCATGTGAAAAACCCGTAGAAATGTCCATTTTCAACCAGCACCAGGGACAAAAAGTGTGCTGCATACTTGCATATGTGTGACAGTGTGACAAGTACCGCTAACTACAATTCTCGCTAAGTACAACTGTTATCATTGTTGCCTGCTCTCTCTGTGATCAGTGAGAGCAGGCAATGCTGATGATAGTAGTAGTCAGCTGCCGGTGTGTGTCTAGCATGTATTAAATACATTTTGTGAAAAACACCGTTGGCTCCCATGTATTTTTCATAACCAGCAGAGGGAAAGTCAACTGATGGAGGTTGATATTAATAATCTGTGAAATGGGCCATTATCTCTAAATGTTCATGGAATATTAATAACAGATCACAGCTGGTTACTTTGCATTTAATGGTTAGTTTACAGAGGGCATGCAGGCAAAACATTACATAGGTTCCCCTATAAATTCTAAACATCAAAGGCTAAGCAGACAGCAGTCGGCAAGCAGGAAGAGCGAGTCTAAGCACCAGATTTGGTGCATCCTATTGATGAACCATTTCTGGGGCAGCTGAGGGCTGATGGATTTTGTCTGGGAGGGGGCCAATATTTATGGCCCTTTCCTAGGTTATTAATATCAGCCCGCAGCGGTCTGCATAGCCTTTGCTGGTTATTGAGTATAGTGAGGACCCCACATCAATTTCTTTGTGGGTCTCCCCTATAATAAACAGTAAAGGCTGAGCAACCAGCTGTGAGTTGATATTACTAGCCAGAGAACCTTTATGGCTATTGGCTCTTTCTCAGAGTATTAACATTTTTATTTCAAATAAAAGAGTCAGTGTCATTATTTCAATTAAAAGATTTTTACAATCTAAGGCCGGCATCACACTAGCGAGTTTTATGGACGTATGAGAGGTGCAGAAAATACGGATTGCATACGGTACAATGATTCTTTATGGCCCAGCTCCTATCTGCCGTATACTGATCCGTATTATACTGTCTTGTACGGCCGTAGAAAATCGCAGCATGCTGCGTTTGTCACCGTATTGCGCAAAAAAATCATCAATGAAAGTCTATGGGGGCGAGAAAAATACGGATTACACACGGACCATGCGTGTGACTTGCGAGAAAAACGCACCGGTGTTATAGAGAAAAGCCGGCAATTCAGTGCGGTGTACAGTAAAATCACACTGACAGGATAGAATAGAATAGGTAGAACAAATGTCTACACATACAATAGGTATACAGTGCCTACAAGTAGTATTCAACCCCCTGCAGATTTAGCAGGTTTAATAAGATACAAATAAGTTAGAGCCTTCAAACTTCAAACAAGAGCAGGATTTATTAACAGATGCATAAATCTTACAAACCAAAAAGTTTTGTTGCTCAGTTAAATTTTTATAAATTTTAAACATAAAAGTGTGGGTCAATTATTATTCAACCCCTAGGTTTAATATTTTGTGGAATAAACTTTGTTTGCAATTACTGCTAATAATCGTCTTTTATAAGACCTGATCAGGCCGGCACAGGTCTCTGGAGTTATCTTGGCCCACTCCTCCATGCAGATCTTCTCCAAGTTATCTAGGTTCTTTGGGTGTCTCATGTGGACTTTAATCTTGAGCTCCTTCCACAAGTTTTCAATTGGGTTAAGGTCAGGAGACTGACTAGGCCACTGCAACACCTTGATTTTTTGCCTCTTGAACCAGGCCTTGGTTTTCTTGGCTGTGTGATTTGGGTCGTTGTCTTGTTGGAAGATGAAATGACGACCCATCTTAAGATCCTTGATGGAGGAGCAGACGTTCTTGGCCAAAATCTCCAGATAGGCCGTGCTATCCATCTTCCCATGGATGCGGACCAGATGGCCAGGCCCCTTGGCTGAGAAACAGCCCCACAGCATGATGCTGCCACCACCATGCTTGACTGTAGGAATGGTATTCTTGGGGTCATATGCAGTGCCATCTAGTCTCCAAACGTCACGTGTGTGGTTGGCACCAAAGATCTCGATCTTGGTCTCATCAGACCAGAGAACCTTGAACCAGTCAGTCTCAGAGTCCTCCAAGTGATCATGAGCAAACTGTAGACGAGCCTTGACATGACGCTTTGAAAGTAAAGGTACCTTACGGGCTCGTCTGGAACGGAGACCATTGCGGTGGAGTACGTTACTTATGGTATTGACTGAAACCAATGTCCCCACTGCCATGAGATCTTCCCGGAGCTCCTTCCTTGTTGTCCTTGGGTTAGCCTTGACTCTTCGGACAAGCCTGGCCTCGGCACGGGAGGAAACTTTCAAAGGCTGTCCAGGCCGTGGAAGGCTAACAGTAGTTCCATAAGCCTTCCACTTCCGGATGATGCTCCCAACAGTGGAGACAGGTAGGCCCAACTCCTTGGAAAGGGTTTTTTACCCCTTGCCAGCCTTGTGACCCTCCACGATCTTGTCTCTGATGGCCTTGGAATGCTCCTGTGTCTTTCCCATGTTGACCATGTATGAGTGCTGTTCACAAGTTTGGGGAGGGTCTTAAATAGTCAGAAAAGGCTGGAAAAAGAGATAATTAATCCAAACATGTGAAGCTCATTGTTCTTTGTGCCTGAACTACTTCTTAATACTTTAGGGGAACCAAACAGAATTCTGGTGGGTTGAGGGGTTGAATAACCAGGGTAAATATCGGGTTACTAAGCGCGGCCCTGCGCTTAGTAACCCGATATTTACCCTGGTTACCATTGTAAAACATTGCTGGCATCGTTGCTTTTGCTGTCAAACACGACGATACACGCCGATCTGATGACCAAATAAAGTTCTGGACTTTCAGCAATGACCAGCGATATCACAGCGGGATCCAGATCGCTGCTGCGTGTCAAACACAACGATATCGCTATCCAGGACGCTGCAACGTCACGGATCGTTGTCGATCTCGTTGCAAAGTCGTTTAGTGTGAATGTACCTTTAGACTCTTAATCCACCTGAAGACCCTCGTTCTGTAAAAAAGGAAAAATAAAAAAACAACAATATCCCATACCTTCCGTCGTTCTGGTCACGTCCCATGATGTAAATCCATCTGAAGGGGTTAAAGCATTTTACACCCAGGAGCTCTGCTAAAGCAGCTGTGCTCGTGGTTGTAAAAAAAACGGGGAATGAATGGAGTGCAGGGGAATGTCCTGTAGTTACCTTGAGTCGTGGTGATGCGCCCTCTGCTGGATGTCTTCATATGAACTCTAGCGTGGGACATTCCCTGCACTCCATTCATTCCCCGTCTTTTTAAACCACAAGCACAGCTGCTTTAGCAGAGCTCCTGGGTGTAAAATGCTTTAACCCCTTCAGATGGATTTACATAGTGGGACGTGACCAGAACGACGGAAGGTATGGGATATTGTTGTTTTTTTATTTTCCTTTTTTACAGAACGAGGATCTTCAGGTGGATTAAGAGTCTAATAAAATATTAAAACACCCTGTGTCTTTATTTCATTAAAGTACTTTGTAATAATGTGTGTGTGTTTTTTTAACCATTTCTTTCTATTGGATTAATAATGGATAGGTGTCATAATTGACGCCTCTCCATTATTAATCTGGCTTAATGTCACCTTAGAATAGCAAGGTGACATTAACTCTTCATTACCCCATATCCCTCCACTACACTGGAGTGGGAAGAGAGTGGCCAAGTGCCAGAATAGGTGCATCTTCCAGATGTGCCTTTTCTGGGGTGGCTGGGGGCAGATGTTTTTAGCAAGGGGGGGCCAATAACCATGGTTCCTCCCTAGGCTATTAATATATGCCCTCAGTCACTGGCTTTACCACTCTGGTGGAGAAAATTGCGCGGGAGCCCATGCCAATTTTTTCCGCGATTTAACCCTTTAATTTCATAGCTAGAGGGCCCAAATTTTGCACATACACACTACTAACATTAGTAGTGTGGAATATGCAAAAAAAAAGGGATATGAGATGGTTTACTGTATGTAAGCCATGTCTCATATCATGTCGGGTTTGGGAAGGAGAGAGCAAAAGCCGGCAATTGAATTACCGGCTTTTATGATATCTAGCGCTGTATGAAATATAAATATATATATGTGTGTGTTTCAATGACATATATATATAGATACTGTATATATGTTTTAACGAACATTTGAGCACATAAATCCATTAGATGTCGGTTTTGCAAGCCTGCAAGAAAATATCGCAGTACGGATGCCATACGGATTACATATGGAGGATGACATGCGCAAAATACGCTGCCACACCCTGCCTACGGATGACATACGGACCACTATTTTGGGAACATTTCTGCGTACTACGGCTGTAAAAAATGGACCGTATTTTCATACGCTGCGTGTGACGCCGACCTAAGGCCGGGGTCACACTAGAAAGGAATACGGACGAGCAAGAGGCACAAAAACAGCGCATTGCACACAGACCAATGTTTCTCTATGGGTCAGCTCCCATCAGCCGTATATTTCTCCGCCGTATTCTACGGGATGATAAAATCACAGCATGCTGCGTTTTTCAGCGTATTGCGCAAAAAATCCACCAATGAAAGTCTATGGGGGCGAGAAAAATACTGATTACACACGGACCATGCATGTGACTTGCGAGAAATACACACCGGTGTTCTATAGAAAAGCCGGTAATTCAGTGGGGTGTACAGTAAAATTACTCTGACAGGTTAGAATAGAATAGATTAAATAAATGTCTACACATAGAATAGGTATATATACAGTATATATATATATATATATATATATATATATATATGTCATTAACACACACATATATATATAGTTATATTTAATACAGAGCTAGATACCTTAAAAGCCGGTAATTCAACTGCCGGCTTTTGCTATCTCCTTATCAAACCCGACAGGATATGAGACATGGTTTACATACAGTAATCCATTTCATATCCGTTATATTTTTACATATTCCTCACTAATAATGTTAGTAGTGTGTGCAAAATTTGGAAGCTCTAGGTGTTAAAATAAAGGGTTAAATCACAGAAAAATCTGGCGTGGGCTCCCACGCAATTTTCTCCGCCAGAGTGGGAAAGCCAGTGACTGAGGGCAGATATTAATAGCCTAGAGAGGGACCGTGGTTATTGCCCCTCCCCAGCTAAAAACATCTGCCCCCAGCCACCCCACAAAAGGCACATCTGTAAGATGTGCCTATTCTGGCACTTAGCCACTCTCTTCCGAGTAGTGGTGGGATATGGGGTCACAAGGAGTTAATGTCACCTTGCTAATGTAAGGTGACATTAAGCCAGGTTAATAATGGAGAAATGTCAATAAGACATTTAACCCTTTATTTTAACACCTAGAGCTCCCATATTTTGCACACAGACACTTCTAACATTATTAGTGAGGAATATGTAAAAATATAACAGATACTAGATGTTGGCCCGATTCTAACACATCAGGTATTCTAGAATATGTATAGTAGTATATAACACAGCCCATGTAGTATATAACACAGCCCACGTAGTATATAGCACAGCCCATGCAGCATATAACACAGCCACGTAGTATATAGCACAGCCACGTAGTATATAGCACAGCCCATGTAGTATATAGCACAGAGACGTAGTATATAACACAGGCCATGCAGTATATAACACAGCCCATGCAGTATATAACACAGCCCACGTAGAATGTAACACAGCCCACCTTGTATATAGCAATGTGGGCACCATATCCCTGTTAAAAAAAGAATTAAAATAAAAAATATTTATATACTCACCTTCCAGCGGCCCCCGGATCCAGCCCAGGCATTTAGCGATGCTCCTCGCGACGCTCCAGTCCCAAGAATGCATTGCAGCAATAACACGTGATGATGTAGCGGTCTCGCTACGAGACCGCTACGTCATCTCCGGTCATTGCCACAATGCATTCTTGGTACCGGAGCATCGCGAGGAGCGGGAAAGGCGCCGGAAGGTGAGAGTATAATGATTTTTTATTTTTTATTACTTTTTAACATTAGATCTTTTTACTATTGATGCTGCATAGGTAGCATCAATAGTAAAAAGTTGGTCACACAGGGTTAATAGCAGCGTTAATGGGCTGCGTTACACCGCGTTATGCTGTGGTGTAACGCAGTCAGTTTAACGGACTGCTAAACCGCTATGGGGTCACTGACTGGAGGGCAGTAGGGAGGGGGCACTGACTGGAGGGGAGTAGGGAAGGGCGAATTCGCGGTCGGACTGTGCCCATCGCTTATTGGTCGCGGCCGGCTGCGACCAATCAGCGATGCGGGATTTCTGTGACAGACAAACAGACGGAAGTGACCCTTAGACGATTATATAGATGGATGAAATGGTTTACTGTATGTGAGTCCACCTTGTCTGATTTGGCAAGATTTATTTTGCAAACTATGGCGGATAATAAGTATTTGATCATTAACAAAAGTTCATATGAATATTTTGTTATATATATATCCGTTGTTGGCAATGTCAGAGGTCAAATGTTTTCTGTAACTCTTCCTAAGGCTGGCACTCACTGTTGGTGGTATGTTGGCCCATTCCTCCATGCAGATCTCCTCTAGAGCAGTGATGTTTTGGGCCTGTCGCTGGGGGTTCTATGGGGTTGAGATCTGGAGACTGGCTAGGCTCCTCCAGGACCTTCACACGCTTTTTACAAAGCCACTCTTTTGTTGGCCTGGTGGTGTGCTTGGGATCATTATCATGCTGAAAGACCCATCCACGTTTCATCTTCAATGCCCTTGCTGATGAAAGGAGGTTTGCACTAAAAATCTCACGATACATCGCACCATTCATTGTTTCATGTACACGAATCAGTCGTCCTGGTCCCTTTGCAGAGATATAGCCCCAAAGTATGATGTTGCCAACCCCATGCTTCACTGTAGCTTTGGTCTTCTTTGGATGTAACTCAACATTCTGTTTCCTCCAAACACAACAAGTTTTATTTCTACCAAAAAGTTACACTGTGGTTTAATCAGACCATATCACCTTCTCCCAAAACTCTTCTGGATAATCCAAATGCTCTCTAGCAAACCACAGACGGGCTGGAACATGTACTTGCTTAAGCAGGGGGATACGTCTGGCACTGCAGGATCTGAGTACCTGGTGGCATAGTGTGTTACTGATGGTAGCGTTTGTTACAGTGGTCCCAGCTCTTTGCAGGTCATTCACTAAGTCCCCCTGTGTGACTGGGATTTTTCCTCACTGTTCTTGTGATCATTTTGACCCCACGGGGTGAGCTCTTGCATGGAGACCCAGATCAAGGGAGATTATCAGTGGTCTTGTATGTCTTCTGTTTTCTTATTATTGCTTCAACAGTTGATTTCATCACACCAAGCTGCTTGCCTATTGCAGATTCAGTCTTCCCAGCCTGGTGCAGGGCTACAATTTTGTTTCTGGTGTCCTTCGGCAGCTCTTTGATCTTCACCATAGTGGAGATGGAGTGTGACTGTTTGAGGTTGTGGACAGGTGTCTTTTATAGTGATAACAAGTTCAAACAGGTGCAGTTCTACAGGTAATGAGTGGAGGACAGAGGAGCCTCTTAAGAAGAAGGTACAAGTCTGTGAGAGCCAGAAATCTTGCATGTTTTTAGGTGACCAAATGCTTATTTTACACCATAATTTGCAAAATAAATCGTGCCAAATCAGACAAGGTGATTTTCTGGATTTGTTTTCTCATTTTGACTCTCATAGTTGAGGTCTACCTATGATGTCAGTTACAGGCCTCTCTCATCTTTTTAAGTGGGAGAACTTGCATAATTGGTGGCTGACCAAATACTTTTTTTCCCCACTGTACATGATAAATTTGGAACCAGATAAATATTTGCGTTTATTACTCAGCATTGAAGACACCATTAATCCTGACCAAATTCTCAACTCTATTTGCTGAAATGCAGTTGTAATCCATTGTGCTTCACCGTTGCCTGCAGACACTTATTATTGTACCGTACTCAAGTCATACAACAAACAAATTGCCTTATTTTACAGCTAAATATTTCAGTCATATTACAGTATCATATACTGAATAACAGGAAAAAAATTCCAAGTGGGATGAAAAGATGAAAAATCTGCAATTCCCACATCATTTTTGGGGTTTTGTTTTTACCGTGTCCATTTTGCAGTAAAATAACTTGACACCTGAGTGTCAATGTCAGTACTATTACAGCGATACCAAACTTCAATATATTTTCTTTGTATAATTAATGAAAAAAATGTGTAAAAAATAATGTTTTGATTTGCCATTTTCTGAGACCTGTAATGCATTTACTTTCCCATCAATTGAACTGTGTGAGGGCTATTTTTTGAAAGGTGAACTGTGTGATGACTGGCAAACCACAATTTTTTTCCTTGAAAAAAAATGTATGACCAAACGATGAAGAGTTCGCTGCACCTTCAGAGGTCTTATTTGTATGAAACTTCCATTTGGACCATGACTAAGGCCTTTCTATAGGCCGAAACATGTTGTTCTAGATGTCCACTGGTTTGATCTGACTGCACGTAACTGTGCTTTTTAAAATTTTTTAACTATTTCTCAATGAAATGGAAGTTTTATACAAATAAGACCACTGAAGGTGCAGCGGATTCTTCATGGCTGGGTCATACATTTTTTTTCTGGATTTCGTTGCTGCGGCTGCTGAGCTGGGGCTGCTGACCCTCGCTGACGGACAAACCCCTGGAGTGAGACGAGGGCGATGAGCTGACTAAAATATTTCTTAGCTTTTTTTCTTGTTATAGCGTTTACCAATCAGGTTAAACAATATCATAGTTTGATGAACGCTGCAAAATTAAATATGTTTATTTTTTATTTTTTAGTATATTTAATTTCTTTATTTTTAATGGAGGAAACTAGAAATTCAAATTTTTATATTTTATTATATTTATTTCTTTTTTCTAAAAGTTTTTCATTTTATTTTTAACCTTATTCTTTTAGTTTTCTCAAGGAACTTGAAACTGGGATCAACAGATCGCTCATACTAAATTCTATAGTATACAGTGAAAATCTCTGTCTGCTTTTAGTCTAAGTATATAGCTGAGCTTTTCAGAACAACCTGAGCCATCATGCAGGCCCCTGATTATCATAATAACAATCATATCACGGGATGCCGATGGCACCTGGCAGGCTCACACAGGCTGTGACAAAACTTAAATGGCCATGTAAAATACAGACATAGGCGCAGCTGTTAGGCCGGCCTCACACTCGGCGTAAGACAATACGGTCCGTTTTTTACGTCCGTACTACGGCCGTAATACGGAGAAATGTTCCCAAAATAGTGATCCGTAGTCAGGGTGTGTCAGCGTATTTTGCGCATGGCATCCTCCGTATGTAATCCATATGGCATCCGTACTGCGAGATTTTCGCGCAGGCTTGCAAAACCGACATCTAATGGATTTATGTGCTCAAATGTTAGGGAAAACATATATACAGTATATATATATATGTCATTGAGACACATATATATATATATTCTGTATTTATATTTCATTCTGCGCGATATCTGTGAAAAGCCGGTAATTCAATTGCCGGCTTTTCATTTCTCCTGCACAAACCCGACAGGATATGAGACATGGTTTACATACAGTAAACCATCTCATATCCCCTTTTTTTTTGCATATTCCACACTACTAATGTTAGTAGTGTGTATGTGCAAAATTTCAGCGCTGTAGCTGCTAAAATAAAGGGTTAAATGGCGGAAAAAATTGGCGTGGGCTCCCGCGCAATTTTCTCCGCCAGAATGGTAAAGCCAGTGACTGAGGGCAGATATTAATAGCCAGGAGAGGGTCCATGGTTATTGGCCCCCCCGTGGCTAAAAACATCTGCCCCCAGCCACCCCAGAAAAGGCACATCTGGAAGATGCGCCTATTCTGGCACTTGGCCACTCTCTTCCCACTCCCTGTAGCGGTGGGATATGGGGTAATGAAGGGTTAATGCCAACTTGCTATTGTAAGGTGACATTAAGCCAGATTAATAATGGAGAGGCATCAATTATGACACCTATCCATTATTAATCCAATTGTTGGAAAGGGTTAAAAACACACACACATGATTTAAAAGTATTTTAATGAAATAAACACAGCGGTTGTTGTAATAATTTATTGTTCTCTCAATCCATCAGGAACACCCTCGCTTGGAAAAATAATAAACGCGCAAGATACATACCTTCTGATGTCAGATCACGTCCAACGATGTAATCCATCTGAAGGGGTTAACTAATATTACAGGCAGGAGCCCTGCTAAATGCAGCGGTGTGCTCGTGCTTGTAATTCCCCGGCGAATGAATGAAATGTAGGTCATTGACCTACATTTCCTTCAGTCGCGGTGATGCGCCCCCTGGTGGATGTCCTCATATGACCTGGAGCGTGGGAAAAAGTTCCCAGGCTGCAGTTCATGAGAACATCCACCAGAGGGCGCATCACCGCGACTCAATGTAAGTGCAGATCCAGCTTTCCTTTCAGCACCCGGGGGATTACAGGCACGAGCGAGTGGTTTATCGCAGCTCGTGCCTGTAATATTAGTTAACCCCTTCAGGTGGATTACATCGTTGGACGTGATCTGACATCAGAAGGTATGTATCTTGTGCGTTTATTATTTTTCCAAGCGAGGGTGTTCCTGATGGATTGAGAGAACAATAAATTATTACAACAACCGCTGTGTTTATTTCATTAAAATACTTTTAAATCATGTGTGTGTGTGTTTTTTAACCCTTTCCTACAATTGGATTAATAATGGATAGGTGTCATAATTGACGCCTCTCCATTATTAATCTGGCTTAATGTCACCTTACAATAGCAAGGTGGCATTAACCCTTCATTACCCCATATCCCACCACTACAGGGAGTGGGAAGAGAGTGGCCAAGTGCCAGAATAGGCGCATCTTCCAGATGTGCCTTTTCTGGGGTGGCTGGGGGCAGATGTTTTTAGCCACGGGGGGGCCAATAACCATGGACCCTCTCCTGGCTATTAATATCTGCCCTCAGTCACTGGCTTTACCATTCTGGCGGAGAAAATTGCGCGGGAGCCCACGCCAATTTTTTCCGCCATTTAACCCTTTATTTTAGCAGCTACAGCGCTGAAATTTTGCACATACACACTACTAACATTAGTAGTGTGGAATATGCAAAAAAAAAGGGGATATGAGATGGTTTACTGTATGTAATCATGTCTCATATCCTGTCGGGTTTGTGCAGGAGAAGTGAAAAGCCTGCAATTGAATTACCGACTTTTCACTAACACCGCTGCGTATTTCTCGCAAGTCACACTGCTGGTCCGTGTGGAATCCGTATTTTTCTCGCCCCCATAGACTTTCATTGGCGATTTTTTTGCGCAATACGGTGACAAACGCAGCATGCTGCGATTTTGTACGGCCGTAGAAAGCCGTATAATACTGAACCGTAATATACGGCTAATAGGAGCAGCCCCATTGAGAATAATTGTGCCGTTTATTTTGCGAGTTTTACGGACGTAGTTTATGCGCTCATACGTCCGTAAAACTCGCTAGTGTGAGGCCGGCCTTAGAGGCAGTGACCAACTATTCAATATAGGCAGAATTAGCTGCATGTGGATGGAGCTCAGCTCCTTATCCTCCTAGACATGCAGTCACCACAGCACAGAAGTACAGTTAGATTCATACAGTCATGGCCAAAAGTGTTAGCACCCTTGAAATTGTTTCAGAAAATGAAATATTTCTCCCAGAAATGTATTGCAATTACACATGGTTTGTTATACACACGTTCAACATTTTTAGGGTTCTGTGTGAAATTATGCCAAATTTGCTTTCTTTTTTTCAGATTTTTTTCGTGTTGTTCCAATACACATAAAGAAAATAAAGATAACAAAACATGTGTAATTGCAATAATTTTCTGGAACAATTTCTATTGTGCCAACACTTTTGACCATGACTCTTTGAGCATTATTTAAGCTATATTTGCTTTAACCCCTTGACCCGAAGACTGTTTTCATCTTCCTGACCAGGCCAATTTTTACAATTCTGACCACTGTCATTTTATGAGGTCATAACACTGGAATGCTTCAACGGATCCCAATGATTCTGAGATTGTTTTCTCGTGACATAGTGCACTTTATGATAGTGGTAAAATTTATTTGATATGACTTGTGTTTATTTGTGAAAAAATTGAAATTTGGTGAAAATCTTGAAAATTTCGCAGTTTTCAAATTTTAAATTTTATGCCCTTAAATCAGAGAGTCGTATCCCACAAAATAGTTAATACATAACATTTACAAAATGTCTATTTTACATCAGCGCAATTTTGGAAACATATTTTTTTGCAAAACCATTTTTTTAGGGACCACCTCACATTAGAAGTGACTTTGAGAGGCCTATATGAAGTATAAAAAAAAGAATGTAAAACGTGCTGGAATAATTAGCCAACGGCATGTCGCATTTGGAGAGCCCCTGATGTGCCTAAACAGTGGAAACCCCCAACAAATGACACCATTTTGGAAACTAGACCCCTTAGGGAACTTATCTAGATGTGTATTGAGCACCTTAAACCCCCAGGTGCTTCACAGAAGTTTATAAAGTTAAGCCATGAAAATTAAAAAAAAATCACATTTTTCCCAGAAAAATCTTTTTTAGCTACAAATTTTGTATATTCACAATGGTAAAAGTAGAAAATGGATCACAAAGTTTGCTGTGCAATTTCTCCTGAGTTCACCGATAAAAACTACTTTTGAGGCACAGTGCAAAGCTCAGAAGGGAATTAATGCCATATTACAGTGCACATTTTGCTGCACTTGTTTGAGGGTGCCATGTCACATTGGCAGAGCCCCTGAGGTGCCAGAACAGCAGAACCCCCCATAAGTGACCCCATTTTACCAATTATACCTCTCAATGAATTCATCAAGGGGTGCAGTGATTATATTGACACCACAAATGTGTCACAGACTTTTATACCATTGGGCAGTGAAGAAAAAATAATTTACAATTTTACCGCCAAGATTTTACCCCAAGTTTTACATTTTCACACTGGAAATTGGGTAAAAATGGCACCAAAATTTGTCCCACAATTTCTACTGAACATGGCAATACCCCATATGTGGCTGTACAGTACTACTTTGCCATACGAAGAGACTCGGGAGGGACGGAGTGCTATTTTCCTCCTGAAGCACAGATTTTCCTAGACTAGTTTGCTGATTCCATAGAAAAGCATACATAGAAAAGCAGAATCCCCCCTCAAGTGACCACATTTTGGAAATTATAATCCTTTGGGAATTTATATACAGATGTAGTGATGATTTTGACTCCATAGGTGTTTGTTTTCCAGAGACAGGCAGCAGTGGATGTTGCTGAGCAAAAATTGCAAACTGTTGTTGTAGTGACCAATATGCTGTAGCGACCAGTATGTTGCAGTCACCAGTACATTATGCCCAGTTCATGCTTCTGTAAATTAAGTGGGCTTTCATCACTACAGAAATGCCAAACATGTGACTGTTATATGTGATTTAGGCACACTGGAGCTCAGAAGGTAGGGAGGACATTTGGATTTGGGAGTGGAGAATTTGCTGAATTTCTTTTGGGGAGCGAGGAGCCATTTGGCTTTTCCAGAGCCTTTGTGCTTCCAGTAATGTGGAAGCCCCCAATATTTCCGTTAACAAATGACAGAACTGAGTGGGGTCTTGCTTTTTTGTGGATTGAGTTGAAGCTTTTATTGGGAACATTTTACATAATATTTGGGATCACATTTATCCACTGCTCTATGCTGACCACTTACTTTGGGATATCCAGTTAAATTTCTGAGTGACGTGAGGTCTAAGGGGTATAGTTTCTCCTTATGGAGAGTGACATACCATCTCTGGCTTGTCAAGGTAAGGAGGCTTATTCGCCGTGCAATGCTCCTCTGGGAAATATAGTATGCAAATTGCCTCTTCTGAGAAAAAAGAGGACTTAAACTCTATAGTGCCACCTGTTGGAAGTAGCGATCCTACAAGTCACAATCAACCATTTACCGAGTCGTGCAATATGACTTAGGATAAAAGCCAAATCAGTGTCTGCGAATTGAGATACTGATTTGGCTTTTATCCTAAGTCATATTGCACGACTCGTTAAAGGGTTGATTGTGACTTGTAGGATCGCTACTTCCAACAGGTGGCGCTATAGAGTTTAAGTCCTCTTTTTTCTCAGAAGAGGCAATTTGCATATGAGTGACGTGATTCAGATGAAACCCCCGAGGGATCCATTCACTATAATGAGGCATCAGATTTACTCTGGACTCCGCCTGGCCTCTGTTTAGCGGTGTCCTTTTCAGAAGTGCACAAAACTGTGGCCAATGGCACTTTTATGCAATCCTAAAAAGATGGACACCACCAGATCACAAGTCCTATGGCATCCACAGTTCCTCTATCTGCCTCATTATAGAGAATTTTCCACCATGGGTTCTGTCTGAATCACGTATTTCAGAGATTTACACGGAAAACCCGGAGCAAGAGCTCAGCGCAGGGCGCAGGATGAATGTGCGCCGAGCCTTACTGCGATCTTTGAAAGGCAGAATGAAAAAATCAACAGCATTTGAAGAATTGGTTTTATTTATTTTTTACGCCATTCCTCGTTCGATATAAGTGATTAGGCAACATTATTCTTTGGGTCGGTGCGATTACAGCGATACAAGATTTATATCGGGTTTTTATGTTGGGCTGCTGTCACACACTAAAAGAAACGTTATATATATGGTTATACATCACCATATTTTGAGAACTATAATTTTTCCATATGTTGGCCCACATAGTCTTGTGAGGGCTTGTGTTTTGCGGGACGAGCTGACTTTTTTATTGGTACCATTTTCGTGCCCATGACATTTTTTGATCTCTTTCTATTCTGACTTTTGGGAGACAGAATGAACAAAAACCAGCAATTCAGGAATTGCTTTTTTTTTTTTTTTTTTTATACTGTCCTGCGTATGATAAAATCGGTAAGACAGCTTTATTCTTCAGGTCAGTACGATTCCAACAATACCTCATTTATATCTTTTTTTATATTTTGGCGCTTTTACACAATAAAAACTATTTTATAGAAAAAATACCTATTTTTGCATCGCTTTATTTTGAGAGCTATAACATTTTTCTTTGTCTGCTTAAGGAGCTTGTTTTTTGAGGGACAAGATTACATTTTCAGTTGTACCTTTTTTATTTGCATCCGTCTTTTTGATCACGTTTTATTGCACTTTTTGTTTGGGGATAAATCATTGTTTTTTGCCTCATTTTTTATTTATTTTTTTTACGGTGTTCACTGAAGGGGTTTACTAGTGGGACAGTTTTATAGAGCGCGTCGTTACGGACGCGGCGATCCAAATATGTATACTTTTATTTTTTTATTATTTACATAAATAAATGTATTTATTGGAAAAATATTTATATCTTTTTTTTTCTTTATTTGGGTATTCTTTTAAAAAATGTTTTTACACTTTATAATATTTTTTTTAACTTTATTACATTGTCCCAGGAAATTACATTACCATTTTACATCAGATCACTGATCTGACACTCTGCACTGCAGACCATCAGATCAGGATCTGCTCTCAGCAAGCACTCACAAGCCACCTTCCCTGCAGGACCTGGAAGGACCCCATGGCCATTTTGGGGCCGGCGGTCTCCATGGAGATGGGCAGGGAGCCCCCTCCCTGCACAATACCCTTCTAGGTCGCTGTCACTACTGACAGAGGCATCAGAGGGGTTAAATGCCCGCGATCAGTGCTAGCACCAATCGCGGGCATTGCTGAAGGGTGTCAGCTGTCACATACAGCTGACACCCGCACCTGATCGCTGTGGCACTTAGCATGAGGCCGCGCGATCAGTGTGCCGCACTAGTGCTGCGGATTGCGGTTTGCGGAAATGCACCTCCTGCAGAGCAGGACTAATATGGCGCATGTCGGGAAGCGGTTAAAGAGCTTGACAGGGGTTGGATACAGTGGCAGGATACCTCAAAATGTTACATGAGTTATTTCCGGGCAACTTTGTAGTACAGTAATTTGCACAATAACAAATTGCAAATCGCTCCACTGCAAATCATTTTTTTTTTAAATTGGATGAAGCTGTTGAATTAGAATTTAACATTCACCAATCTTTTTCAAAAATATTTTTGAATTCTTTCTACATTCAGCCTTAGCAATAAATAGCGATAGACCACATTTTTCAAATATATTCTATCATTTCCCATCTGGACAATTTCTATTGCATACTGTAATGTTAAAATCTTTGTTGTAAGATACTTTATTATTGTAGGGAAGAGTACAGAAAGACAATAAACACCTTCTCTTAGTATAAAAATTGACACCGAGAGCCCAGTTCTATGAGGTTCTTCCATTTACTTACGATGAGTAAGGCCGGCGTCACACATGCGAGTTTTACGGACATAAGAGCGCAGAAACTACATACGTAAAACTCGCATAACATACGGCACAATTATTCTCAATGGGGCTGCTCCTATCAGCCGTATATTACGGATCCGTAATATACGGCTTTCTACGGCCGTACAAAATCGCAGCATGCTGCGTTTGTCAGCGTATTGCGCAAAAAAATCGCCAATGAAAGTCTATGGGGGCGAGAAAAATACGGATTCCACACGGACCAGCAGTGTGACTTGCGAGAAATACGCAGCGGTGTTAGTGAAAAGTCGGTAATTCAATTGCCGGCTTTTCATTTCTCCTGCACAAACCCGACAGGATATGAGACATGGTTTACATACAGTAAACCATCTCATATCCCCATTTTTTTTGCATATTCCACACTACTAATGTTAGTAGTGTGTATGTGCAAAATTTCAGGGCTGTAGCTGCTAAAATAAAGGGTTAAATGGCGGAAAAAATTGGCGTGGGCTCCCGCGCAATTTTCTCCGCCAGAATGGTAAAGCCAGTGACTGAGGGCAGATATTAATAGCCAGGAGAGGGTCCATGGTTATTGGCCCCCCCGTGGCTACAAACATCTGCCCCCAGCCACCCCAGAAAAGGCACATCTGGAAGATGCACCTATTCTGGCACTTGGCCACTCTCTTCCCACTCCCTGTAGTGGTGGGATATGGGGTAATGAAGGGTTAATGCCACCTTGCTATTGTAAGGTGACATTAAGCCAGATTAATAATGGAGAGGCGTCAATTATGACACCTATCCATTATTAATCCAATTGTTTGAAAGGGTTAAAAAACACACACACACACACATGATTTAAAAGTATTTTAATGAAATAATCACAGCGGTTGTTTTAATAATTTATTGCTCTCTCAATCCATTTGCAGACCCTCGCTTGGCAAAATAATAAACGCACAAGATACATACCTTCAGATGACCTATCACGTCCAACGAGGTAATCCATCTGAAGGGGTTAACTAATATTACAGGCACGAGCTGCGATAAACCACTCGCTCGTGCCTGTAATCCCCCGGGTGCTGAAAGGAAAGCTGGATCTGCACTTACATTGAGTCGCGGTGATGCGCCCCTGCTGGATGTTCTCATGAACTGCAGCCTGGGAACTTTTTCCCACGCTCCAGGTCATATGAGAACATCCACCAGGGGGCGCATCACCGCGACTGAAGGAAATGTAGGTCAATGACCTACATTTCATTCATTCGCCGGGGAATTACAAGCACGAGCACACAGCTGCATTAGCAGGGCTCCTGCCTGTAAAATAATTAACCCCTTCAGATGGATTACCTCGTGGGACGTGACGGTTCAGCTGAGGGTATGTATCTTGTGCGTTTATTATTTTGCCAAGCGAGGGTCTGCAAATGGATTGAGAGAGCAATAAATTATTAAAACAACCGCTGTGTTTATTTCATTAAAATACTTTTAAATCATATGTGTGTGTGTGTTTTTTTTAACCCTTTCAAACAATTGGATTAATAATGGATAGGTGACATAATTGATGCCTCTCCATTATTAATCTGGCTTAATGTCACCTTACAATAGCAAGGTTCCTGCAGAACTGGGCCGACTTCTCAGTTGGCTACAGGCTCTACGCTAGGGATGGGATGCACCTCAATGGGGAAGGTGCAGCTGTGCTGGGGGAGAAAATGGTTAGAAGGTTGGAGGAGTGTTTAAACTAGGGAATGGGGGGGAGGGTATTCATTTTATAGGTGGGGAAGATAGTGCAGATAGAGACCTGGGCACAAATAAGGAAGTTGGGGGTGGCGGAGGCATGGGGGGTGGGGTTAGAACAGTTAGTAATTTAAGAAAGAATAGAGGTACAGAGAGGAACATCAAGTGCATATATACTAATGCCAGAAGCCTCGCCAACAAAATGGACGAATTAGAACTAATGTTGTTGGAGCATAATTATGACATGGTGGGGATATCTGAAACATGGCTGGATGAGAGCCATGACTGGGCTGTTAACTTGCAGGGCTATAGCCAGTTCAGAAATGACCGTACAGATAAGCGAGGGGGTGGGGTGTGTCTGTTTGTAAAATCGACCTTAAAACCCATCCTGCGTGATAATATAGGTGAATCTAATGAAAATGTAGAGTCCCTGTGGGTGGAGATAAGGGGAGGGGGAAAAAATAATAAATTACTGAGAGGAGTTTGTTATAAATCTCCAAAAATAATGGAAGCAATGGAGAATATCCTTGTAAAGCAAATAGATGAAGCTGCGACTCAAGGAGAAGTCATTATTATGGGGGACTTCAACTACCCTGAAATAGATTGGGGAACAGAAACCTGCAGTTCCAGTAAAGGTAATCAGTTTTTGACAACTATAAGAGACAATTACCTTTCACAACTGGTTCAGGACCCAACAAGAAGGGGGGCACTGCTAGACCTAATATTAACCAACAGGCCAGACCGCATATCAAATATAAGGGTTGGGGGTCACTTGGGGAATAGTGATCACAAAATAATAAGTTTTCATGTCTCCTTTAATAAGATGTGTAGTAGAGGGGTGACAAGGACACTAAACTTCAGGAGGGCAAATTTCCAACGGATGAGAGAGGATCTTGGTGTAATTAACTGGGACGATATCCTGAGACATAAAAGTACACAAAGAAAATGGGAGACATTTATTAGCATCCTGGATAGGACCTGTGCACAGTATATACCGTATGGGAATAAACATACTAGAAATAGAAGGAAACCAATATGGCTAAATAAAGCTGTAAGGGGCGCAATAAGTGACAAAAAGAAAGCATTTAGAGAATTAAAGGAAGTAGGTAGTGAGGAGGCATTAAATAAATACAAAAAATTAAATAAATTCTGTAAAAAACAAATCAAGGCAGCAAAGATTGAGACAGAGAGACTCATTGCTAGAGAGAGCAAAAATAACCCCAAAATATTATTTAACTACATAAATAGTAAGAAACTAAAAAATGATAGTGTTGGCCCCCTTAAAAATAGTCTGGGTGAAATAGTGGATGAGGATGAGGAAAAAGCCAATATGCTAAATGACTTTTTTTCATCAGTATTTACAAAAGAAAATCCCATGGCAGCCAATATGACTAGTGATAATAATTCCCAATTTAATGTTACCTGCTTAACCCAGCAGGAAGTACGGCGGCGTCTAAAAATCACAAAAATTGACAAATCTCCGTGCCCGGATGGGATACACCCCCGAATACTGCAGGAATTAAGTACAGTCATTGATAGACCATTATTTTTAATCTTAAAGAGTCCATAATAACAGGGTCTGTACCACAGGACTGGCGTATAGCAAATGTGGTGCCAATATTCAAAAAGGGGACAAAAACTGAACTCGGAAATTATAGGCCAGTAAGTTTAACCTCTACTGTGGGTAAAATCCTGGAGGGAATTCTAAGGGATGCTATACTGGAGTATCTGAAGAGGAATAACCTCATGACCCAGTATCAGCACGGGTTTACTAGGGACCGATCATGTCAGACTAATTTGATCAGCTTCTATGAAGAGGTAAGTTCCGGTCTGGACCAAGGGAACCCAGTAGATGTAGTGTATATGGACTTTTCAAAAGCTTTTGATACGGTGCCACACAAAAGGTTGATACATAAAATGAGAATAATGGGGATAGGGGAAAATATGTGCAAGTGTTTTGAGAGTTGGCTCAGGGATAGGAAACAAAGGGTGGTTATTAATGGAGCACACTCGGACTTGGTCACGGTTAGTAGTGGGGTACCACAGGGGTCAGTATTGGGCCCTCTTCTTTTTAACATATTTATTAATGACCTTGTAGGGGGCATTCAGAGTAGAATTTCAATATTTGCAGATGACACTAAACTCTGCAGGGTAATCAATACAGGGGAGGACAATTTTATATTACAGGCCGATTTATGTAAACTAGAAGCTTGGGCTAATAAATGGCAAATGAGCTTTAATGGGGATAAATGTAAGGTCATGCACTTGGGTAGAAGTAATAAGATGTATAACTATGTGCTTAATTCTAAAACTCTGGGCAAAACCGTCAATGAAAAAGACCTGGGTGTATGGGTGGATGACAAACTCATATTCAGTGGCCAGTGTCAGGCAGCTGCTACAAAGGCAAATAAAATAATGGGATGCATTAAAAGAGGCATAGATGCTCATGAGGAGAACATAATTTTACCTCTATACAAGTCACTAGTGCGACCACACTTAGAATACTGTGCACAGTTCTGGTCTCCGGTGTATAGGAAAGACATAGCTGAACTGGAGCGGGTGCAGAGAAGAGCGACCAAGGTTATTAGAGGACTAGGGGGTCTGCAATACCAAGATAGGTTATTACACTTGGGGCTATTTAGTTTGGAAAAACGAAGACTAAGGGGTGATCTTATGTTAATGTATAAATATATGAGGGGACAGTACAAAGACCTTTCTGCTGATCTTTTTAATCATAGACCGGTGACAGGGACAAGGGGGCATCCTCTACGTCTGGAGGAAAAAAGGTTTAAGCATAATAACAGACGCGGATTCTTTACTGTAAGAGCAGTGAGACTATGAAACTCTCTGCCATATGATGTTGTAATGAGTGACTAATTGCTTCAATTTAAGAGGGGACTGGATACCTTTCTGGAAAAGTATAATATTACAGGGTATATATTAGATTCCTTGATAAGGCGTTGATCCAGGGAACTAGTCTGATTGCCGTATGTGGGGTCGGGAAGGAATTTTTTTCCCCATGATGGAGCTTACTCTTACCACATGGGGTTTTTTTGCCTTCCCCTGGATCAACATGTTAGGGCATGCTAGGCTATGGGTTGAACTAGATGGACTTAAAGTCTTCCTTCAACCTTAATAACTATGTAACTATGTAACTATGTAACTAAGGTGGCATTAACCCTTCATTACCCCATATCCCACCGCTACAGGGAGTGGGAAGAGAGTGGCCAAGTGCCAGAATAGGCGCATCTTCCAGATGTGCCTTTTCTGGGGTGGCTGGGGGCAGATGTTTGTAGCCACGGGGGGGGGGCAATAACCATGAACCCTCTCCTGGCTATTAATATCTGCCCTCAGTCACTGGCTTTACCATTCTGGCGGAGAAAATTGCGCGGAAGCCCACGCCAATTTTTTCTGCCATTTAACCCTTTATTTTAGCAGCTACAGAGCTGAAATTTTGCACATACACACTACTAACATTAGTAGTGTGGAATATGCAAAAAAAATGGGGATATGAGATGGTTTACTGTATGTAAACCATGTCTCATATCCTGTCGGGTTTGTGCAGGAGAAATGAAAAGCCGGCAATTGAATTACCGGCTGTTCACAGATATCGCGCTGAATTAAATCTAAATACAGAATATATATATATATGTGTCTCAATGACATATATATATATATATATATACTGTATATATGTTTTCCCGAACATTTGAGCACATAAATCCATTAGATGTCGGTTTTGCAAGCCTGCGCGAAAATCTCGCAGTACGGATGCCATACAGATTACATACGGAGGATGCCATGCGCAAAATACGCTGACACACCCTGACTACGGATCACTATTTTGGGAACATTTCTCCGTATTACGGCCGTAGTACGGACGTATAATACGTGGCGTATTGTCTTACGCCAAGTGTGACGCCGGCCTAAATTGTGACCCCATAGTATTTACAGACAAAACCTAAGAAACAAACTTGGAGCATAAAGCAATGACTATTTTTACTTTGTCTAAACCATAGAGACAACAATAAAAAAAAGAAATAGATAAGAAAATACTGAGTATCCTAGGAAATGAATCTTCACATGCCCTGATCGTTTAATTTTAATGGCTGGGGAAGAACACACTTTGAAATAAAACACATTGAAGATCACGGTGTCCCCTGCTATATCTTTTCTCTGTCCTATAGAAACTATGACATTAAGATCTCCAAAGCAATGTTTGAATCACATTTCTATTCTTTGACAAGTATTCAAATACATCTTTGAAGAGGGTTTATGGTGATTGTGGAGCATAACATTGATTACACTTCAAGGGGCAGGCAGAGCTGAGCGATTCCTTTCAAAGCTTTTTTTTTCATAAAGAATACAGTTAATGCTTCCACAGTCTTAAACTGTCTTCATTTTCATATTGCCCTCCATTCAGCCATGCAGTAGATTTTTTTTACCTCTCAAATGTTATTTTAGTCTATAGGAGAAATGTTAATATTAATATATAATATTATTTCATTGAATCCATGGCACTCCTTTTTTTTTTAAAGTAAGTGAAAATGTGATACAATATATTTTTTTTTAGCACACATACACAGAGAGTAAAATAAGTATTGAACACGTCACCAATTTTCTAAGTAAATATATTTCTCAAAGTGCTATTGACATGAAATTTTAGGCAGATGTCAATAGCAACCCATCCAATCCCCACAGGCAAATAAATAAATCAGAGATGTTCATACATTAAGTTATGTCTGTGTAATAATGAGAAATGACACAAGGAAAAGTTATTGAACATCCTTATTGAAATTTATTTAATACTCCAAAAGCCTATGTTGGTGATGACAGCTTCAAGACCCCTCCTGTATGAAGAAACTAGTCACATGCATTGTCCACATGTGATTTTGGCTTGTTCTTCAATACAAACACTCTTCAAATCTTCTGAGATTTAGTTCCTTCCAGAAATGTTTCTATTGGATTTAGGTCAGATGATTGGCTGATCCATTCTGGCAGCTGTATTATCTTACTTTGAGACCAATTAAGAGGTTTTACTGAAATGTCTATCCTCTTTTCAACATCACCATCCAGGTAGATGGCAACAGATTTTTATCAAGAACGTTTCTGTTCATTTGCCGATGCATCCTTCCTTCAATTACAGTATATGAAGTTTGCCAGTGCCATATACTGAAAATCAACTCCAAATCATGATGTTCCGACCATCAAACTTCACTGTTGGTATGGTGTTTTGGGGTAATATGCAGTCCCTTTTTGTCTCCAAACATGATGTGTATTATGGCATCCAAAGAGTAAAATTTTTGTCTCATTGGACCAGACTATATTCTCCCTCTATTTCACCAGCTTGTCTAAAGGTTCTTGACCAAACATTAATCCCATTCTGACAAGTGCCGCACATATACTGCTCTGCGAGAACTGCATTTCCACAAACATCAGTAAATGCATGGCGCCGCAATCGCGCTGCCTAATGCTGAGCGTTGCGGCGATCGGATGGGGGTGTCAGCTCAATTTGAGAGCTGACACCCTACAGCAATTCCCACGATTCATGCTAGCACAGATCACAGGCATTTAACCTCTCTGATGCTGATGTCAGTAGTGACAGCGGCATAGAGGAGCATTGCGCAGGGAATGGGGTCCCTGTGTGCTTCCATCTGGACAACGCAATGCACTCGCATTTTTCTGATGATCTCCATATAGACCCCTGGCCACAAAATGGCCACGGGGTCCTTCAGGGAAGGTGGCTTTGCAGTGCCCAGAAAGAGCAGGACCTCAGATGCCTCCTTCCCTGCGTGTCAGATGCTGATGTGATGCTCTGCACTATAAGTAAGATGAGTGGGCCAAAATCCCTCCAGGGAGTTGTAAAAGACTCAATTTATCGCAATAGCTTGATTGTAGTGGTTGCTGCTAAGGGTGGCCCAACCAGTTATTAGGTTTAGTGGGCAATAACTTTTTCACACAGGGCCATGTAGGTTTGGATTTCTTTTTCCCTTAATAATAAAGATCTTCTTTTAAAAACAGCATTTTGTGATTAGTTCTGTTATCTTTGTCTAATATTGAAATTTGTTTTGGTGACCCGAAACATATAAGTGTGACAAATATGCAAAAGAATAGGAAATCAGGAAGGAGGCACACACTTTTTCACACAACTATATACGCAGACACACATGTACGTACGTGTGTGTATATACAGTATACTCCTCATGCAGTCGTCCCAGCACTGACGTACAATTATATTCATAGAGTCATGGCCGAAAGTGTTTGCACCCTTGAAATTGTTTCAGAAAATGAAGTATTTCTCACAGGTAATGATTGCAATTACACATGTTTTGCTATACACATGTTTATTTCCGTTGTCTGTGCTTGAAGCAACACAAAAAAAACAAAAAAAATAGGAAAATTGGACAGAATTTTACACAAAGCCCCAAAAATGGGCCAGACAAATTTGTTGCCCCTTTTCCAAAATTGTGGGTAAACAACTTTGTTTCAAGCAAGTGATGCTCATTCAAACTCGCATGTGGCAAGTAACAGATGTGGGCAATATGAAAATCATGCCTGAAACCAGATAAAAAGGAGGGAATCTTTGCATTGTGTGTCACATTAGGCATGGAGAACAGAAATATGAAAGAAGAACTGATTAAGGGCTTGAGAACCCAAATTGTTGAAAAATATCTACAATCTCATGGTTGCAAGTCCATCTTCAGAGATCTTGATGTTCCTTTGTCTACAGGGTGAAACATAATCAAAAAGTTTACAACCCATTGCACTGTAGCTAATCTCCCTGGATGTGGATGGCAGAGAGAAATTTACAAAAATTTACAACGCAGGACAGTCCGGATGGTGCATAAGCAGACCCAACAAGTTTCAAAGAATTTCAAGCTGTCTTGCAAGCTCAGTGTGCAGTTCAAACCATCCATTGACATTTGAATGAAATGAAATGCTATGGCAGGAGACCTAGGAAGACACCACTGCTGACACAGAGAAATAAAAAAACTAGACTTCAGTTTATCAAAATGTATGTGAGTAAACCAAAATCTTTCTGGAAAAGCATCTTGTGAACAGATGAGACCAAGACAGAGCTTTGTGGTAAAGCACATACAGTGGATATAGAAAGTATTCAGACCCCTTTAAATTTTTCACTCTTTGTTTCATTGCAGCCATTTTGTAAATTAAAAAAAGCTAATTTTTTGTCATTAATGTACACTCTGCACCCCATCTTGACTAAAAAAAAAACAGAAATATAGAAATGTTTGCAAATTTATTAAAAAAGAAAAACTGAAATATCACATGGTAATAAGTATTCAGACCCTTTGCTCAGTATTCAGTAGAAATGCCCTTTTGAGCTAGTACAGCCATGAGTCTTCTTGGGAATTATGCAACAAGTTTTTCACACCTGGATTTGGGGATCCTCTGCCATTCTTCCTTGCAGATCCTGTCCAGTTCAGTCAGGTTGAATGGTGAACGTTGGTGGACAGCCATTTTCTGGTCTCTCCAGAGATGCCCCATTGGGTTTAGGTCCGGGCTCTGGCTGGGCCAGTCAAGAATGGTCACATAGTTGTTCTGAAGCCACTCCCTTGTTATTTTAGCTGTGTGCTTAGGGTCATTGTCTTGTTGGAAGGTGAACCTTTGGTCAATTCTGAGGTCCAGAGCACTATGGAAAAGTTTTTCATCCAGGATATCTCTGTACTTGGCTGCATTTGTTTCCTTCAATGACAACCAGTCATCCTGTCCCTGCAGCTGAAAAACACCCCCATAGCATGATGCTGCCACCACCAGGTTTCACTGTTGGGATTGTATTGGGCGGGTGATGAGCAGTGCCTGGTTTTCTCCACCCATACAGCTTAGAATTATTACCAAAAAGGTCTATCATCGTCTCATCAGCCCAAAGAATCTTATTTCTCATAGACTGGGTGTCCTTCATGTGTTTTTTAGCAAACTTTATGCGGGCTTTTATATGTCTTGCACTGAGGAGATGCTTCCATTGGGCCACTCTGCCATAAAGGCCCAACTGATGGAAGGCTGCAGTGATCGTTGACTTTGCAGAACGTTCTCCCATCTCCCTACTGCATCTTTGGAGCTCAGCCACAGTGATCTTGGTGTTCTTCTTTCCTTCTCTCACCAAGGCTCTTCTCCCATGATTGCTCAGTTTGGCTGGTTGGTCAGGTCTAGGAAGACTTCTGGTGGTCCCAAACATCTTCCATTTAAGGATTATGGAGGCCACTGTGCTCTTAGGAACCTTGAGTACTGCATAAATTCTGTTGTAACCTTGGCCAGATCTGTGCATTGCCACAGTTCTGTCTCTGAGCTCCTTGGCCAGTCCCTTTGACCTCATGATTCTTATTTGGTCTGAAATGTACTGGTACCTGTGAGGTCCTATGTAGGAAAGGGTCTAAATACTTATGACCATGTGATATTTCAGTTTCTATTTTTTAATAAATATACAAAAATTACTACATTTCTGTTTTTTTCAGTCATGATGGGGTGCAGAGTGTACATTAATGAGTAAAAAAATGAACTTTTTTGAATTTATCAAATGGCTGCAATGAAACAAGGAGTGAAAAATTTAAAGGGGTAGGAACACTTGCTACACAAGATTTATGTGGGTGTGGAAAAAATGTTGCATTGTAATAATGGAAAATGTTTTAAAAAATAGAAGTGTTAATAGTTTATTTCTATCAATAAAAAACACAAACTGAATGAACAAACAAAAAAATGTAAATCAAATCAATATTTCATGTGAAAACCCTATAACTTCAGCAGCAATTCTTCTAGGTACACTTGCAGGCAGTTTTTGAAGGAACTCAGTGTGGAGTTTGAAATACCTTGAAGAACTAACCAAAAATATTCTATTGATAATTGGTTGTGTACATGCTATATATTTATATACAGTAGGTATACAGTACTTATCATTGAAATTGCAATACCAATAAGGAAAAGTCATGGAGTTCTGGAAATTGGTTAATCGATGTGATATACAAATCATAAAAAAGACACAAATTTCAAACCATATCTATTTATTCAGTATCACAAATCAGTGCTATGCTCATAAATACACATGTTTATATGCCTTGGCTGCTATGAATGAGGTTAACAATGGTTGTGTAAAGAATGTTCTGCCACGATGAATGCACATTGTGCATGCTAGTCGTAATGAAGGCACCGCTGACGTAAGATGCAATCCAATTCATTAAAAGTCATTTTTTTCTTCATTAATTATGAGCAAATTACAACTTTCATGCACCTCCACCAGAAGTCTTACTCTAGTCAGGAATTTAAGTACCGTATTTTTTTGGATTCTAAGAGGCACTATTCCCCCCCCCCCAATTTGGGGAAAAAATGGGGGTGCATCTTATAATTCAAATGTAGCTTACCTGGAAAGAGGAGCGGCTGCAGTGGAGCGGGCTCCCTGGAGGCAGGATCGCTGCTGCAGAAAGCTGGCAGCAGAGGCAGGATTGGGGCGGTACTATGGGCCCAGGCTGGCAGGGAGGGGGTGTTTGCTGGTGCGAGGTTTCTGCGAGAACACCATACCAACTTTGAAGCATGGTGGGGGAAACATCATACTTTGGGGGTGCTTTTCTGCAAAGGGGATAGGACGACTGTGGTCATGTATCATTAGATTTTGGCAAACAACCTCCTTTCCTCAGTAAGAGCATTGAAGATGGGTCATGGCTGGATCTCCCAGCATGACAATGACCCAAAACACACAGTCAGAGCAACTTAGGAGTGGCTCCGTAAGAAGCATTTCAAGGTCCTAGAGTGTCCAGGGCCAGTCCCCAGACCTAAACCCAATAGAAAATGTTTGGAGGGAGCCCCCAAAGATCTGGAGAAGATCTGTATGGAGGAGTGGGCCAAAACCCCTCCTGCAGTGTGTGCAAACTTGGTCAAGAACTACAGGAAACATCTGACCTTTATAATTGCAAACAAAGGTTTCTGTCTCAAATATTAAGTTCTGTTTATCTATTGTATCAAATACTTATTTCATGCAATAAAATGCAAATTAATTATGTAAAAATCTTACAATGTGATATTCTGATTTTTATTTTTAGATTCTGTCTCTCACATAAAAACTACAGACCTTCTCCATTGTTTGTAGGTGGGAATATTTTCAAAATCAGCAGTGTATCAAATACTTATTTTCCCCTTTGTATATTTACTGTAACAGAATGCAATTTCTTCACTGAAGGGCTGGAGAGTGGTAAACCAATCAATATTTGCAGACAACAGTGAAACATTGTGCAAGTTCTTTGTGAATTTGGGGCTCATATTCAGGGTTCAAAATTTAGTTAATATTAATGGTGTCCTGAATGCTGAGAAATACAGATAGATACTTATCCATCATGAAATACCATCAGGGAGACATCTGATTGGCTCCAAATTTACTCTGGAGCAGGACAACAACCTCAAACATACAGCGGATGTCATTAATAACTATCTTCAGTGTAAAGAAGAATAACAACAATTAGTCCTGGAAAGGATGATTTTGTCCCTATCGAGCCCTGACCTCAACATCATCGAGTCCGTGTGACATTATATGAAGTGACAGAAGGATTTGAGAAAACTTACATCTACAAAAGAGCTGTACTTAGTTCTGTGAATTCCTTCAAAAACTGTGTGCAAGTATACCTAGAAGATTAGATGCCTTGATACTACTTTGAAGCCAAAGGGTGGTCATATGAAATATTGATATGATTTAAATTTCTCTTTTGTTCATTCATTTAATTTCTTTCTTGTCAATTAACAAAATGCAAACACTTTTGACACATATTTGCTTTTCAGCATTTTGTCCACACCTGCCAAAACCATTTCAGAGTACTGTGTGTAGAGATAGAGATAGATAGATAGATAGATAGATAGATATGTTTTGTAGATATTATTATATGTAGATAGACAGTCGTTTTAGGAAATTGCACCTGTTTATTTAATAAATGAAAACACAACCATTTCTTGTTTATTTTTTTACAAATGAAGCTTTGCTGTCTATTATTGATTTTATGGCCTATTGGTTATGCAATATTTATATATATTAAAATTTATATTCTGCAGCACATTCCAATGCCCCTAATTATTATATGAACATCTGAATACTTAAACCAGCCAGAGCAGTAAAGGCGAGCATCTGTGCATACTCTATGTGTTGCATTTTTTTTACAGTTTGTACAACTAATTTGCATTTACTTACATCATAACAAAATTATCTTTCGTTTGCTTCTGGCATTTTTAATTTATCAATAGTTTTTGTTTATTTCCTTGTTTTAAGGTTGAAAGAAAAGTCAGGTCTATCGAGTTCAAACTATAATCTAATATGCTGATCCAGAGAAAGGCAAAAACTTTGTAAGGCAGATGATAATATTAAGGGAAATATTATTTCCCAACTGCAATCAGAATAGTTCCCTGGATCAACGACCCATCACTGAATTTACTAACCAAATCCTAATATTATATATGTTAAGAAAGGCAGCCAGGCTTTCCTTGAACTGTTATAATAAATCAACGACGACAGCATCTTGTGGCAGAGAGTTCCATAATCTTAACAAGTTAAGAGGGATTTGGTCCTCCTCATTATACCTTCCACCCATAAAGACGCTCCCCACTAGCCCACTACATGTGGAAATAAGACATATGACTGCTTACCACTTGGATTAAATGGCCACAGCAGCCTTTTATTAAATATGTGCCAAACCAAACAGTGATGCCGGCAACAAATGGTGACCCCACAACAAATAAATACAGTAAACATTTATTTACATTTACACACAGGCTAATAGATCTAGGCCAGAGGCAAACCACACTACCAATTACCTCTTTCCTGGCAGCACCACACCAGCCCACGATGACCATAGACGCAGAATATCAAAATTGATATCTCAAATTAATTCTCGGGAATATCTCAAGCCAATGTCATTCCCACCAACGTGCAACACTAAAATGTCCGTAAGCCAATCCACCCAACTGTAATAAGAAAATCCCGGCAATACCCTACTCCTGTCATGCCGCAAATTCCCAACGGCCTGATTGACACTGCTGATCTATCCTGTCTGAGCTGCTGACGATCAGGGCAAACATCTGCTCGCAACGCACCCCCAGAAAACAAACGAGTGACCGAGAGTCCAAACCAAACCAGTCACAGACTTAATGTAATACAACTAATTCCATCAGAAGGCACATAAAACAGACAACACACTCCTATACCTCACCATGTAACTAAAGAAGGACAAACATAAGTTGTAAACCTAGACGACTCCCAAAGCCCAATGCGCCACACCAACTCCTCACTCAAACCCCAGTCTGACGCCTCTATTGCCACCCCGATTCGAAAAGAGTGCGGCCTGTTGTGAATTCCATTTCTTGGACTCCCTCCTGTGGTCATGAATGGTACTTTGGTTAGTTCTGCTCTTGGACTCCCTCTGGTGGCTTTGAGCGGAACTGCTGGTCTCTGAGGTTTGCTTTATCAGCTGCCCTCGTTTATTGTTATGCTTGCTTCCCTATTTAACTCTACTCAGATCGTTACTTCATGCCAGCTGTCAATGTTTCAGTATTGGTTCAGATCTCTCTTGGACTTCTCTGAGGACCTGTCTACTCCAGCAGAAGCTAAGTCCCTGCTAGTTCATTTGTTGTTACTGCTGCCTGAATATATTTCTTAGTACTGCTAAATTCTAGTCCAGCTTGCTATCATGATATTTCCTTGCTAGCTGGAAGCTCTGGGGGTGCAGTGTTGCACCTCCACACCGTGAGTCGGTGTGGGGGTCTTTTTGCATACTCTACGTGGTTTTTGTAGTTTTTTGTGCTGACCACATAGTTTCCTTTTCTTTCCTCTGACTATTTAGTGAAGTCTGGCCTCCTTTGCTAAAACCTGTTTCATTCCTGTGTTTGTGACTTTCCTCTTAACTCACAGTCAATATATGTGGGGGGCTGCCTTTACCTTTGGGGAATTTCTCTGAGGCAAGGTTAGGCTTCTATTTCTATCTTTAGGGGTAGTTAGCTCTTAGGCTGTGAAGAGGCGTCTAGGGAGAGTTGGGTACGCTCCACGGCTATTTCTAGTGTGTGTGATGGGAGTAGGGTTTGCGGTCAGCAGAGTTCCCACTTTCCCAGAGCTTGTTCCGATTACTAGTTTACTCATCAGGTCATTCCGGGTGCTACTAACCACCAGGTCCATAACAGTACAGCTGGCCCACAAAGTGTTAATGCATCTCAAAAGAGGGATAAGAGAAGTTCTGAACCCATTTTTTTTTCTTGCAGTGTGTTTTGTCTCTCTTTTCCCCTTAATCTCTGGGTGGTTCAGGACTCAGGTGTAGATATGGATATTCAAGGTCTGTCCTCTTGTGTGGATCAACTCGCTGCAAGGGTCCAAAGCATTCAAGATTATGTAGTTCAGAATCCGATGTTAGAGCCTAGAATTCCAATTCCTGATTTGTTTTCTGGGGATAGATCTAAGTTTCTGAATTTCAAAAATAATTGTAGACTGTTTCTTGCTTTGAAACCCCACTCCTCTGGTGACCCCATTCAGCAAGTAAAAATTATTATTTCTTTGTTATGTGGCGACCCTCAAGACTGGGCATTCTCCCTTGCGCCAGGAGATCCTGCATTGCTTAATGTAGATGCGTTTTTTCTGGCGCTTGGATTGCTTTATGACGAACCGAATTCAGTGGATCAGGCAGAGAAAACCTTGCTGGCTTTGTGTCAGGGTCAGGATGAAGCGGAGGTATATTGTCAGAAGTTTAGAAAGTGGTCTGTGCTTACTCAATGGAATGAGTGTGCCCTGGCAGCAATTTTTAGAAAGGGTCTCTCTGAGGCCCTTAAGGATGTTATGGTGGGCTTCCCCACGCCTGCTGGTCTGAATGAATCAATGTCCTTGGCCATTCAAATTGATCGGCGTTTGCGCAAGCGCAAAGTTGTGCACCATTTGGCGGTGTCCTCTGAGCAGAGGCCTGAGCTTATGCAATGTGATAGAACTTTGACCAGAACTGAACGGCAAGAACACAGACGTCAGAATCGGCTGTGTTTTTACTGTGGTGACCCTACTCATGCTATCTCTGATTGTCCTAAGTGCACTAAGCGGTTCGCTAGGTCTGTCACCATTGCTACTGTACAGCCTAAATTTCTTTTGTCTGTTACTTTGATTTGCTCTCTGTCGTCCTACTCGGTTATGGCATTTGTGGATTCGGGCGCTGCCCTGAATTTGATGGACTTGGAGTTTGCCAGGCGTTGTGTTTTTTTCCTGGAGCCTTTGCAGTATCCTATTCCATTAAGGGGAATTGATGCTACGCCTTTGGCCAGGAATAAACCTCAATACTGGACTCAGTTGACCATGTGCATGGCTCCTGCACATCAGGAAGATATTCGCTTTTTGGTGTTGCATAATTTGCATGATGTGGTCGTGTTGGGTTTGCCATGGCTACAGGTTCATAATCCAGTATTGGATTGGAAATCAATGTCTGTGTCTAGTTGGGGTTGTCAAGGGGTACATGGCGATGTTCCGATGATGTCAATTTCTTCATCCATTCCTTCTGATGTCCCTGAGTTTCTGTCGGATTACCGGGATGTATTTGATGAGCCCAAATCCAGTATCCTACCCCTTCATAGGGATTGTGATTGTGCTATAAACTAGTAAACTAGTAAGTTTCCTAAGGGCCGACTTTTCAATTTATCCATGCCAGAACACACCGCTATGCGGAGCTATATAAAGGAGTCCTTGGAGAAAGGGCATATTCGCCCGTCTTCATCACCGTTGGGAGCAGGGTTCTTTTTTGTGGCCAAGAAGGATGGTTCTCTGAGACCCTGTATAGATTACCGCCTTCTCAATAAAATCACGGTCAAATTTCAGTACCCTTTGCCTCTGCTGTCTGATTTGTTTGCTCGGATTAAGGGGGCTAGTTGGTTCACCAAGATAGATCTTCGAGGAGCATATAACCTTGTGCGTATTAAACAGGGCGATGAATGGAAAACAGCATTTAATACGCCTGAGGGCCATTTTGAGTACCTGGTGATGCCATTCGGGCTTTCTAACGCTCCATCTGTGTTTCAGTCCTTTATGCATGACATCTTCCGAAAGTATCTGGATAGATTCATGATTGTATATTTGGATGATATTTTGGTCTTTTCAGATGATTGGGAGTCTCATGTGAAGCAGGTCAGAATGGTATTCCAGGTCCTTCGTGCTAATTCCTTGTTTGTGAAGGGGTCTAAATGTCTCTTCGGAGTTCAGAAGGTTTCCTTTTTGGGCTTCATTTTTTCCCCTTCTACTATCGAGATGGATCCTGTTAAAGTTCAGGCCATTTATGATTGGACTCAACCTACATCTGTGAAGAGTCTTCAGAAATTCCTGGGCTTTGCTAATTTTTACCGTCGCTTCATCGCTAATTTTTCTAGTGTGGTTAAACCTTTGACTGATTTGACAAAGAAAGGTGCTGATGTGGTGAATTGTGTTGTGAATTTACCTTTTGGCTCCCTCTAGTGGCTACTAGTGATTTTACTCTGGGTATGTCTATCATCCCTTGTATGCTCACCTGGGTCGTTAGGTCAGGGGTGTTGCTATATAAGCTCCCTGGACCTTCAGTTCAATGCCTGGCAACGTTGATATCAGAGCTAATCTGTAGTGCTCTTGTCTACTGATCCTGGTTCCTGCGTGATTAAGCTAAGTCCGCTTTCTTGCTTTTTGCTATTTGTTTTTGTTTGCATTTTTGTCCAGCTTGTTCATTATCTGTATCCTTTCCTTGCTGGAAGCTCTAGGGAGGCTGGAGTTCTCCCCCCGGGCCGTTAGACGGTTCGGGGGTTCTTGAATCTCCAGTGTGGAATTTTGTTAGGGTTTTTGTTGACCATATAAGTTATCTTACTACATTCTGCTATTAGTAAGCGGGCCTCTCTTTGCTAAACCTAGTTCATCTCTGTGTTTGTCATTTCCTCTTACCTCACCGTTATTATTTGTGGGGGGCTTGTATCCTACTTTTGGGGTCTATTCTCTGGAGGCAAGAGAGGTCTTTGTTTTCCTCTTCTAGGGGTAGTTAGTCCTCCGGCTGGCGCGAGACATCTAGCGACCAACGTAGGCATGTTCCCCGGCTACTTCTAGTGTTGGCGTTAGGAGTAGATATATGGTCAACCCAGTTACCACTGCCCTATGAGCTGGATTTTTGTACTTCGCAGACTTGCTGATATCTCTGAGAGCCTCGCCATTGGGGTCATAACAGAATTGGTCCTCTGTGGCCGTGGAGGCTTTTCAGGAGCTGAAACATCGTTTTTCTTCGGCCCCTGTGTTGCGTCAGCCAGATGTTTCGCTCCCTTTTCAGGTTGAGGTTGATGCTTCTGAGATTGGAGCAGGGGCTGTTTTGTCTCAAAGAAGTTCTGATGGCTCTGTGATGAAGCCATGTGCCTTCTTTTCTAGAAAATTTTTGCCTGCTGAGCGTAATTATGATGTTGGCAATCGGGAGCTGCTGGCTATGAAGTGGGCATTCGAGGAGTGGCGACATTGGCTTGAGGGAGCCAAGCACCGCGTGGTGGTCTTGACGGATCACAAGAATTTGACTTATCTCGAGTCTGCCAAGCGGTTGAATCCTAGACAGGCTCGATGGTCACTGTTTTTCTCCCGTTTCGATTTTGTGGTTTCATACCTTCCGGCTTCTAAGAATGTGAAGGCTGATGCCCTTTCTAGGAGTTTTGTGCCTGATTCACCGGGAGTCCCTGAGCCGGCTGGTATTCTCAAAGAGGGGGTAATTCTGTCTGCCATCTCCCCTTATTTGCGGCGGGTGCTGCAGGAGTTTCAGGCTGATAGACCTGACCGTTGTCCAGCGGAGAAACTGTTTGTCCCTGATAGATGGACTAGCAGAGTTATTTCTGAGGTTCATTGCTCGGTGTTGGCTGGTCATCCTGGGATTTTTGGTACCAGGGATTTGGTGGCTAGGTCCTTTTGGTGGCCTTCCTTGTCACGGGATGTGTGTTATTTTGTGCAGTCTTGTGGGACTTGTGCTCGGGCCAAGCCCTGCTGTTCTCGTGCCAGTGGGTTGCTTTTGCCCTTGCCGGTCCCGAAAAGGCCTTGGACGCATGTTTCCATGGATTTTATTTCAGATCTTCCTGTCTCTCAAAGGATGTCTGTCATCTGGGTGGTTTGTGATCGCTTTTCTAAGATGGTCCATTTGGTACGCTTGCCTAAATTACCTTCCTCCTCTGATTTGGTGCCATTATTCTTTCAGCATGTGGTTCGTTTGCATGGCATTCCGGAGAACATTGTGTCGGACAGAGGGTCCCAGTTTGTCTCTAGGTTTTGGCGGTCCTTTTGTGCTAAGATGGGCATTGATTTGTCTTTTTCTTCGGCTTTTCATCCTCAGACAAATGGCCAAACCGAACGAACCAACCAGACTTTGGAGTCCTATCTGAGATGCTTTGTTTCTGCTGATCAGGATGATTGGGTAACCTTTTTGCCATTGGCTGAGTTCGCCCTTAATAATCGGGCTAGTTCGGCTACTTTGGTTTCGCCTTTTTTTTGCAATTCTGGTTTTCATCCTCGTTTTTTCTTCAGGGCAGGTTGAGCCTTCTGACTGTCCTGGTGTGGATTCTGTGGTGGACAGATTGCAGCAAATTTGGACTCACGTAGTGGACAATCTGACGTTGTCCCAGGAGAAGACTCAACGTTTCGCTAACCGCCGTCGTTGTGTTGGTCCTCGACTTCGTGTTGGGGATTTGGATTGGTTATCTTCTCGTTATGTTCCTATGAAGGTTTCTTCTCCTAAGTTTAAGCCTCGTTTCATTGGTCCTTATAAGATTTCTGAAATTCTCAACCCTGTGTCATTTCGTTTGGTCCTTCCAGCTTCCTTTGCCATCCATAATGTGTTTCATAGGTCGTTGTTGCGGAGGTTTGTGGCGCCTATGGTTCCCTCCGTTGATCCTCCTGGTCCGGTGTTGGTTGAGGGGGAGTTGGAGTATATGGTGGAAAAAATTTTGGATTCTCGTATTTCGAGACGGAAGCTCCAGTACCTGGAAGGGCTATGGTCAGGAGGATAATTCCTGAGTTGTTGCCTCAGATGTCCATGCTGCCGATTTAGTTTGTGCCTTTCATTTGGCTCGTCCTGATCGGCCTGGGGGCCCTGGTGAGGGTTCGGTGACCCCTCCTCAAGGGGGGGTACTGTTGTGAATTCCATTTCTCGGACTCCCTCCTGTGGTCATGAATGGTACTTTGGTTAGTTCTGCTCTTGGACTCCCTCTGGTGGCTTTGAGCGGAACTGCTGGTCTCTGAGGTTTGCTTTCTCAGCTGCCCTCGTTTATTGTTATGCTTGCTTCCCTATTTAACTCTACTCAGATCGTTACTTCATGCCAGCTGTCAATGTTTCAGTATTGGTTCAGATCTCTCTTGGACTTCTCTGAGGACCTGTCTACTCCAGCAGAAGCTAAGTCCCTGCTAGTTCATTTGTTGTTACTGCTGCCTGAATATATTTCTTAGTACTGCTAAATTCTAGTCCAGCTTGCTATCATGATATTTCCTTGCTAGCTGGAAGCTCTGAGGGTGCAGTGTTGCACCTCCACACCGTGAGTCGGTGTGGGGGTCTTTTTGCATACTCTGCGTGGTTTTTGTAGTTTTTTGTGCTGACCGCATAGTTTCCTTTTCTTTCCTCTGACTATTTAGTGAAGTCTGGCCTCCTTTGCTAAAACCTGTTTCATTCCTGTGTTTGTGACTTTCCTCTTAACTCACAGTCAATATATGTGGGGGGCTGCCTTTACCTTTGGGGAATTTCTCTGAGGCAAGGTTAGGCTTCTATTTCTATCTTTAGGGGTAGTTAGCTCTTAGGCTGTGAAGAGGCGTCTAGGGAGAGTTGGGTACGCTCCACGGCTATTTCTAGTGTGTGTGATGGGAGTAGGGTTTGCGGTCAGCAGAGTTCCCACTTTCCCAGAGCTTGTTCCGATTACTAGTTTACTCATCAGGTCATTCCGGGTGCTCCTAACCACCAGGTCCATAACAGCGGCCCATATTCATCAGGCCTTTTCTCAAAAGTGCCAAACACTCCCAAAATATTGCAACAAACTGAAATCTGGATAAAGCTGAACCATTTTATGAGCAAAAAATTAGCCACCAGTTTTACCAGACAACACCTATGACCTGTTATACCGTATAACACTATCAGCTTACCCCATCCAAATTGATCAGTCTTAGAGCACTTCAAAAAGCACTCCACTCTGTCCTCCAGTAAACTCGCTTCACTGACTTGCAACCCCCTTGGCTTTTCTAGAGGACCTTACCAACTCACTTATCCTAAATGCTCTATAAAAGGCTAAAGCAAAAGCAGCTGAGAACGTCATAATCAGTTAAACATACATTACTTAAACTTTAAAATACTTAAAATAAAATCCCCTCCATTAGCTTTAAAGAGACTGGCCTCCTCCAGTCGTATTTACATGCACCGATCCGGAAAACTCTCAACGTCTGTCTCACCAAAAAAAATTTTGGCACATCCCTTACACCCTGGAGTTTGAACAAGAACTCTAGTGCCGCCATCTTCTGCATTACTGCCAATGCCTTCAACAAAATCCTGACTGATCATGAGCAAATCCAAAAACAACTGATTTTCAGATGACGGTCCCATTCTTGCCATACTCTCTGATACCGGGCCCATGTTGCCGCTGTCACTGAACATTTAATCAATTCCAAAACTACGCAGTGACCAGAGTCCACAACCAGTTGGAACACTCCAATCCCACGACTTCCGCCCACAGAACAAATCCCAAAATCTGCTGAACTGAAAACGGGACAATGCATCATCTACTTCATTATTCACCCCAGGCACGTGTTTTGCCACCACACACACATTCAACTACAAACAGTGCAATACCAAGTGACGTTTGTATGCTACCACTGGCAAAGATTTTGCCAAGCGAGAATTGATCGCTTAAACCACCGACAGGTTATCGCAATGAAAACACACTTTGTTGTTCTTAAATTGTGACCCTCAAAGTTCCACCGCCACTATTATTGGAAAGATTTCTAACAGTGACAAATTTTTTACCAATGCCGACTCCTGCCAAGTCACTGGCCAACAGCCATCACACCAATGACCATGAAAAAATGCCCCAAAATCAACTGCTCCCGCAGCATCAGTATACAGTTGTAAGGCTGCATTCGACACCACTTTCTCAATCCACAGAGAGTGTCCATTGTATCCATTGTACCTTGGTAAAAAGGACTTCCATACTGCCATGTCAGCATTTACTTCTCAACCGACTCTGACAAAATGCCCTGGAGACTTTATCCCTGCTATTGCAACCACCAAACACCTAGAAAAATTCGGCCCATAGGCATAATCCAGCAAGCAAAATTGAGTTTCCCCAATAATGACTGAACCTCTCTCAAACACACTTTTTTAGCCTGCTTCAATGTTCCAACCGCTAACCTCAGATCCACCAGCTTCTCCTCAGGAAGCCTACATTCCATTGCCACTGAATCAATCTTGATTCCCAAAAAACACATCACCGTAGAAGGACCCTCAGTCTTTTCCGGTGACAAAGGAATACTAAAAGCTACCACTACCTTCCCTAACGTAAACAACAAATTTGAACAAACAGCTGACCCCGTCAGGCCAGCACAGAAAAAAATCATCTAAATAATGAAGTATAGAGGAAATTCCCGCCACATCCTTCACTACCCATTCAACAAAAGAACTAAATGCCTCAAAATAAGAACAAGAAATTGAACAACCATTGGTAAACAACAATCAACATAAAACTTACCATTCCACATACAACCCAACAAGTGAAAACTGTCAGGATGCACTGGAAGCAAACAAAATGCTGCCTCGATGTCAGATTTTGCCATCAAAGCCTCATTCGCATTTACCTAACCAATTCCACTACCTTATTGAATGACACATATGAAACAGAAGACAATTCCGGATCAATGCTGTCATTCACTGACTCACCCGCCAGGTAAGACAAGTGGTGAATAAGCCTTAACTCATTAGGCTCCTGCTTCAGAACCACTCATAATGGTCATAACCTCAAATTAGGCCACAGAGGGTCCAGAAATGGACTTGCCATACGACCTAGCTCAACTTCCTTTGCAATCTTTCCATTCACTACCTCAGGGTATATCCTAGCGGATTTCAAATTACCTGGCCTGAAAATTGGCACTTGAGGAGCAAATGATATCCTAAAGCCCTCCGAAAAACCAATCTGAATTAGTTCAGCAGCTTCCGCATCCAGATATCTACTTAAATAAGGAAGCATCGCTATGACCCTCACCGCGGTCCTCCTTTTATTCCAACAGCCTCCCCCGACTTTCTTTTGCTCGCCTAAAACATTTGGACAATCTGAGACTACCTCCGCAGCCTGAACACTTGTGTTTGAATTTACACGAGGGCCCAAACTTGCATTGGCCTTCTTTAAATTGCCAACTGTGAGGCTGTGGCCTCTGATACAGCTAGGGGGCGCTGTTTGTTCTCCCCAGAATGTGCATGCAGACGTATGAAGTCCATAGGTGTGCATGAGAGTCACGGATTTCCGGTCCAGGTTTTCCAGGTGGCTGAAGGCCACAGGTTTGTGTGTGTTTAAAAACCCTGCAGTAAGGGGTATGGGTGTGTCAGGTGTCAGGCCAGGTGTGCGAGGTGCACGTCAGTGTCAGTCTGGTGTGTGCTGGTCTGCAGAGTGCATGGAGGCCAGCAGAGCCAGCACCTAGGGCAGCTGAATAACCTGGCACCCGCAGTGTACACAGAGATGCAAGTCGTCCATGGTACTGGTCTTGGATATGGACAGTCCTGTGCCCGGAGGTGGATGTCCTGTGCCCGTAGGAGTTGGATGTGGACAGTCCTGTGCCCGGAGGTGGATGTCCTGTGTTCCCGAAAGAGGACTAGCATGTGCAACAATTGCAAACAGGTGGATATGGTGCCCAGCTGCTATCCGGAGGATATCCTGAACTGTGTACGACTGTGTGAGTAAAGAGTCTGTAAAGGGACTGTGATACAGCGATGCAGGACACCCACGAGAACTAGTCAGAGGAGGGCTGGCGTGTGTAGTGTCTGCAACATATGAGGCTGTGTGTATGGAGACGTATAGAGACTGTGAGATGGTGTGCGGTTGCCCAGGGAAACTGGACAAGGGAAGTCTGGCCTGTTTAGGGATCGCAAATCTAAAGCCATGTGATATGTATTGCTTTGAACTGGTGTAAACTGGTCACTGATAATATCCACTGAAGTTATATGCATTTATGTGAATTGGACTTTAATGCTGTGAAGAAACACATTAAAAGAGACTTTTGTGTTTGAATTTGTGGGTCACTGCTTCTTCACTGCGTACGATGCTACTTCAGCTTTACATATGGTGGAGATAATGCGGGCAGTATGAACTGAGGCATACCCCAAAGCGTGCTGCATAACATTGTGCAAAGACGGCTGGAATTTTTTTTTTTTCTTCTCAAGACTGTCTTGCTGTGGCTCGGTGTGGCCATGAAGATTGAAGGCTTCTGGCGGTAACTCGGCGGGGTTATGAAGATTTGCTGTGGATCGGCGGGTCCACGAAGTCTGCACAGCAGGAGCTGCAGTTCTGGCAGCAGCAGCTAGAGGCGCTGCAGTTGCAGCAGAGAATGTGTTTATGTACTGTTTTGGGCGTAGAACCTGAAAATATGGAGATACCTGCGATAGGGGTCGCCAAATTAGGGTCAGAGTGTAATCCCAATAGGCTTCCCCTAGAGGTATTGGCAGGAGAAACTGAAAACGTTGTTTTGGGCGGGGATGTCACAGGATCATACGGATGCCTTATTAGCTCGCGCTCATATGGGGTAACAAGTGTTCAACCCCACAGGTATGAACAAGGGGGGAGGATATGTGAGGCTGTGGCCTCTGATAAAGCTAGGGGGCGCTGTTTGTTCTCCCCAGAATGTGCAGACGGATGAAGTCCATAGGTGTGCATGAGAGTCACGGATTTCCGGTCCAGGTTTTCCAGGTGGCTGAAGGCCACAGGTTTGTGTGTGTTTAAAAACCCTGCAGTAAGTGGTATGGGTGTGTCAGGTGTCATGCCAGGTGTGCGAGGTGCACGTCAGTGTCAGTCTGGTGTGTGCTGGTCTGCAGAGTGCATGGAGGCCAGCAGAGCCAGCACCCAGGGCAGCTGAATAGCCTGGCACCCGCAGCGTACACAGAGATGTAAGTCGTCCATGGTACTGGTCTCGGATATGGACAGTCCTGTGCCCGGAGGTGGATGTCCTGTGCCCGAAAGAGGACTAGCATGTGCAACGATTGCAAACAGGTGGATATGGTGCCCGGCTGCTATCCGGAGGATATCCTGAACTGTGTACGACTGTGTGAGTAAAGAGTCTGTAAAGAGACTGTAATACAGCGATGCAGGACACCCACGAGAAATAGTCAGAGGAGGGCTGGCGTGTGTAGTGTCTGCAACATATGAGGCTGTGTGTATGGAGACATATAGAGACTGTGAGATGGCGTGCAGTCGCCCAGGGAAACTGGACAAGGGAAGTCTGGCCTGTATAGGGATCGCAAATCTAAAACCATGTGATATGTATTGCTTTGAACCGGTGTAAACTGGTCACTGATAATATTCACTGAAGTTATATGCATTTATGTGAATTGGACTTTAATGCTGTGAAGTAACACATTAAAAGAGACTTTTGTGTTTGAATTTGTGGGTCACTGCTTCTTCACTGCGTACGATGCTACTGCAGCTTTACACAACACACACCCTTTTTATAAGCTGCCGGGGACACGTTTGATGCACTGGCAGCCCAAGCACCACCTCGAAAAGGCTATGAAGCTAGAGCCATCATGAGGCGATATATCCTTATGGTCCCATCTCATGTCTGGCCTCAGCGCCTTACGCTGCCTAAACTGCTCATCATATCTAAGCCACGCTATTCCTCCATATACTCTGTAAGCCTCCCCTATCTCATCCATATATCCAAAGAGCTGAACAATGCTCCGACTCTTTCTCACACTTGCTAGAATAGCAAATGCCTGTAACCAGTTTGTGAACGTCCTTGGTATCAGCCAATACCTCCTTTCTTCCTCCTTGTCTCTTTCATTCGTAGTATCGCTAGGCTTTACTTTATCCAAGTTAAGTTTTTCCGAAGGAAGCAGTGAAAATATTTCTACATTCTCCCCTTCCCAAATTTTACACTTTACCTCCTGCCTCAGATGCGACCCCCAAAGGGAATTCAAAACATACATAGACTTCTTGCCAGATCATCTAAGTGCACTAACTCATCCTCCTTTATTTTCTATTTTGAGTTATTTTCCAAATCTGTCCCTGACGTGCCAGCCTGCTGTTGCCCTCTTGGAACACAGTTTTTCACCATGGCAGACTGCTCTGCCACCACCCCTGTCTGTGCCGGAGGCACCCAAGAACCCACCGGGGACTGCATGTTACCCAACCCTATGCGCTTTTCTGCTAATCCCTGCAAAACACCAATTGACCCCACAAATTAGATGAACTAGCGTTATGACGAAGCCCTTTTGGCGAAACGCACGTCAAGGTGCCCAACAGAGTGTCAGGAAGGGATATCCACCTTTCCAGCTATGACTACAGGTACTAGATGAATGCATTGGATAGCATATTTAGCCTCTGTGTTTAGACAGGCTGGTGATCGAACCCGGGCAATGGTTCAAAAATACTAATGATTTTTTTCTCTTAATAGTAGTGTATAATATAAACTATTGATTTCTGGTACAGTCACTCTCTTAGACCTGTTATATAATTTAAAATCTTAAACCAATTCAAGGCTATCTACAGGTCCTATTATAGATATATATATATATCCTCAAACCGAGGGTGTTTACACTTGCTATCTCTAGTACCCATGGTTCAGTGTTTGCCCTTATGTAGCCTTGCTGTTGTGGCTATTTTTGTTTCAGTTTGTCCTTTGTGCATCTCACATGTATAATGTTAAATGTGATTCTGTCTATTACCTGATCTAATTAATAAAGTTTGTTACTTTTTTGATATACAGTATATAGATTAATCTATTACTTCTTTTGTATTTATATAGTCCAGTATATATAAACGACGCGACTATTATATCGCGCATCTGGACTTTATATTTATAGGTTAAATGTTTATACATCTGTTGATGTTTTAAGAGGCTACAAATCTATTTCGGAGAAAAATTATAGGTCTATTATTATAGCGTTATGATCTTGCCTATCACGTACCACCCCTTCCACATTACTAACACCACTACCACTAGCAACATTCGCTACAAAAGGCAAATTGAATACATTATTTACATGCTCACCGGGCTGCCTCAGAGGAATCCTCAGATCAGCCACCACGCTGCTTGCTTCCAACTTCTCGTACACCAATGCTGCTGCATCCCGAACCATACTCCCAAAAGCTCTCATTTCCATAGCAGCATTCTGATCAGAGGACACGCCTATAGATGGAGCTCTGCATGCCTGGACCGAGCCTGCTGCCGCATGTGCCACCGCGCCCATCTCCAGCACACTTGCTGACCTCAACTCCCCCCATCATGTACGGGAGGGTGGCTCTTCTCCACTTTTTTTGCCATGATCGGCCCCCTGCCTGTCCATCACTGGGGGCCACCATGCATGTGCTCCCACATCCCTGTAGTCTGTGAACCAGATGTAGTCTGTTGCCACGCCCACTTCTGGAACACCGTATCTCTAGCAAGGATTCCTCCCACTGACCAGGGAAGAGGCAAAGCGTGTGGCCATCTCCTCTAGCCCCAGAGGGTCCCTAAGGTGACTCCTAGATCTTTTCCTGCTACTCAGGTGCATAACTCTCCGTGACTGACGAGTGCGCACTGCTGGGGGTGATAAGTTACCGCAGCTCCAGGAGGGTCCCTGCAAGCCGTACATAGCTGCTCCTGCACGATGTTTGATCCATGGAACGCTGATACCTCCCACACCAGCTCAACCAGCTCTGCTAGATGTGCCATTACTCTTAGGGTACCGTCTCACAGTGGCACTTTGGTCGCTACGACGGCACGATCCGTGACGTTCCAGCGATATACATACGATCTCGCTGTGTCTGACACGCTACTGCGATCAGGGACCCCGCTGAGAATCGTACGTCGTAGCAGATCGTTTGAAACTTTCTTTCGTCGCTGGATCACCCACTGTCATCGCTGGTTCGGTGTGTGTGACACCGATCCAGCGATGTGTTCGCTTGTAACCAGGGTAAATATCGGGTTACTAAGTGCAGGGCCGCGCTTAGTAACCCGATGTTTACCCTGGTTGCCATTGTAAATGTAAAAAAACCAAAACACTACATACTTACATTCCGGTGTCGGCCACGTCCCTCGCCGTCAGCTTCCCGCACTGACTGTGAGCGCCGGCCGTAAAGTAAAAGCAGAGCACAGCGGTGACGTCACCGCTGTGCTGTGCTTTACGGCCGGCACTGACACAGTCAGTGCGGGAAGCTGACGGCGAGGGACGTGGCAGACACCGGAATGTAAGTATGTAGTGTTTTTTTTTTTTACATTTACAATGGTAACCAGGGTAAACATCGGGTTACTAAGCGCGGCCCTGCACTTAGTAACCCGATATTTACCCTGGTTACAAGCGAACACATCGCTGGATCGGTGTCACACACACCGATCCAGCGATGACAGCGGGTGATCCAGCGACGAAAGAAAGTTTCAAACGATCTGCTAAGCCCTGCGCTTAGTAACCTGATGTTTACCCTGGTTACCCGGGGACTTCGGCATCGTTGGTCGCTGGAGAGCTGTCTGTGTGACAGCTCCCCAGCGACCACACAATGACTTACCAACGATCACGGCCAGGTCGTATCGCTGGTCGTGATCGTTGGTAAATCGTTTAGTGTAACAGTACCTTTAGTCTTCCCAGTCTTCACTGGGAAGACTAAGGCCTGGAGGTCATATCTGGCCCTTTGACTGTCCCTCAGGATACAAATACCAGTAGATATAGTGGTGGAGGAGTGAGCCTTTAGCTGCGTTTTCCACCATTCAGCCTGTGTGACTGTCTGTATCAGAGAAGCAGGTGTGATAATGTCATTAGATTGTGCCTACTGTGATATCTCAGTGTGCAAAGTAAAGACTGAAGCAGTGTGCCAGTGGAGGGAATATGTGGGGCCATCATTATGTGTTTGGAGACTGTAGAGTTCATACTGTGGAGTTCATTATTCTGTGTTTGAGGACTATGGGGAATCATACTATGTGGGATACATAACATTTTAGGGTGTGTGGGTGATCATATTGTGGGGTTCATTATTCTGTGTTGTGGGCTGTGGGAGACCATACTGTGAGGGTTATTATTCTGTATTGGAAGGCTATGGAGGCTCATAATATGGGGTGGACCACTGGTGCCATCATACTGAATTGGGTGCTATGGGGACCAACATACTGTATGGGAATGATTTTACTGTGTTAGGAACTTTGGGTGATCATATTATGAGGGTCATCATTAGTGTTTGGGGGACTCTGGGGTCATCATTCTGAGTTTGGGGGCAGTGGGAAATAATATTATAGGTGTCATCATTTTTCTGAGGGCTCATACTGTATTTTAAGTGCTATGGGGGCCATTATATTGTGTTAAGGAGCTGTGGGTGATCATATTGCAAGGGTCATAATTCTGTGTTTGAGGGCTGTAGAGGATCATACTGTGTGGGGGACTGTATGGAGCATCACACTGTGTTTAGATGTCTTTGGGGCTATACTACTGTTTGAGGGCTGTGAGGGCCATCATAATGCGTTGAGACAATGGTGAATCATAACGTGAGAGTCATTATTCTGTATATATAGAGCTGTAGGAGATCATACTGTGTGGGAGTAATTATTCTCTTTGGATGTGTTCTGTGGCCATCATAATGTGTGGGTAAGTGTGGGAGCCATCATACTGTGTTGGGGGGCCATTGAGGATCACACTGTCTGGAAAACTGTATAGGCAACCATACTTATTCAGTCGCCATGAGAGCACAACGAGAGAGGGGATCCGCCCTTCAGGGACAGGAAACCTCAGACATAAAAGGGCGGCACCTCACTCCCCCGCCAGTTGGTTTCCTGTCCCTGACAGAGGAACCTCTTCAGGCAGACCCTAAGAAGAGGGTTGAAGATTATAGAAGATATCCCACTTCTGACAGACCGACGCAGGTAGCGGGGGTCCCCTACCTCGGCCTGGTCAGATTGTGGAAGCACCACACGGCAGGGGTACTGTCTGTGTCGGTGACAGCAGTGAGAAGTGGCCTCTGGTGGCGTAGGCTGACTTCTATTGTGGACCGCGCGTACCTGGTAAGTATACAGGGCTGTGCTTTGTGGGGTCGTGTCTGCTGGGGCCTCCGGGGGTCTGTGCGCTGCCTAGGCAGGCACGCTGATTGCTCCGGGCGGTGCTGGCGTCTCCCTGTGCGTGTCGGCCGGCAATGCCGCGGTCGCGACCGGAAGTGACGTTTCCGGATGTTGCGGCTGGCGGCACGGCCTGATGACGTGGCGGGGCATGCGCAGTAGCGCCGTCCCGGTCAATGGCGGCGCCCTGTTGTCTGGGCCATGCTGGATCTCGGCAGGGGGCGGGGGCGTGACCCTGTGGAGCGTGCCCTATCAGCGCCTGGTACTGATCGCACCACCTGGAGATCCTGCTGTCCCCCATCCGGGGGTGGTACCATGGGGGTATATTTAAGGAAGCACATGTCGGCTGCGAGGTGCTCCTGATCCTTTCTCGTGTTGGATTCGCCAGAAGGAGCTTCGCAGCTGGTCAGACAGCAGCAGCAGCAACAGCAGGAGTTGGAAGAGCCTCAAGTCAGCTCCCAGCGGCGATCTAGTGGCAGTAGTCGCGCTGGTGGAGCTAAAGCGGCTCAGAAATCAACCAAGTCCTCAGGCCATAAGGAACTTCTGGCTAAGAAGGACCCCCCGATCACGGTACCATTCGCTGCAGGGATGGGTAAGTGAGCTACGTGAAAGTACGCTTTCTGATTGCTGTCCCTCCTTGTATTCCCTCTCTCCTTATTAGGGGAGAAAATGTGCTTCCAAGTCCAAGCATAGGGAGTGTGCTATGTGTACGGAGCCACTTCCAGATGGGCATAAAAAGAAGCTGTGCAGATCCTGCATACAGCGTTTAATTGAGGAGGAGGCCCCTGACCTTACGTTTACTCTTAGGGACATGGTTAAACAGGGGGTCAGAGATTCCATGAGGTCCAGGTCTCACAAGACAGTTTCCAAAAAAAGAAAGGAAATTTCATCCCCAGCCTCAGATGTGGATTCAGAGTCAGGTGGTGTGAGCTCGGATTCTCTTCCATCATCTTCATCTTCAGAGGACATAGAATCTAGCTGAGCCTGTCTGTCACTAGCTAGGATTAATCACCTAGTGAAGGCCGTTAACAACACTATGGGGATTGAAGAGACCCAGTCAGAATGTTCCATCCAGGACATAATGTTCAAGGGCATAGATCGTAAATCCCGAAGGGTTTTTCCTGTGGTAGATAAAATCAAGTCGCTGATTACAAAAGAATGGAAGAAACCCGAAAGGAAGGGGTCACTTCCACCAGCATTCAAAAGGAGGTATCCTTTCAAGGAAGAGGTTTCATCCTCTTGGGACAAGGTCCCAAAATTGGATGCAGCAGTGGCCAAAGCGTGCAGGAAAACTTCTCTCCCATTTGAGGATTTAGGAAACCTAAAGGACCCGCTTGATAGGAAAGCTGATGTGTTCCTTAAAGGGGCTTGTGAGACATCAGCGGGATCCCTGAGGCCAGCAATTGCGGCCACTTGCACGGCCCGGTCATTGATGGTGTGGCTAGGCCACCTGGAAGACCAATTCAAGGATAAAGTTCCTAGGAATTAAATCCTATATTCTATGTCCATAATTCAAGATGCAGCAGCCTTCCTTTCAGATGTGTCAGCTGATTCTGTTAGGCTGGCCGCAAGGTCCTCAGCCTTATCCAACGCAGCCCATAGAGCACTTTGGATAAAATGTTGGCCAGGAGACTTACAGGCCTGATCAAAGCTATGTGGCATCCCCTGTGAAGGGGTTCATTTGTTTGGACCGGTGCTAGATGAGCTGCTCGAGAAGGCAGGTGACAGTAAAAAGCAGTTCCCTCTTTTGAGAAAACCCTTTTATAGGCGAGATTACAACAGAGGATGGTCTTATCGCCGAAGATCTGACAGAGATCCAAATAGAGAATCGACCAGATATAACAGCAACAGAAGAAGAGGTAGAGGATATATGTTTAACTCCCCGCGGGACTCTAAAAAACCTCAATGACTGGCGGTCCAGGTGGGCGGTAGGCTTTTAGCCTTCTACCCAGCCTGGTTGAAGATCTCCAATAGTCCGTGGATTCTCAGTATCATTAAAGAGGGTTTAAAATTCCAGTTCCATCATATCCCTCAGGACAAATTTAAATTAACTCCCATCCGTTCTTCTCCTGCAGAACAATTGGCACTGGAGTCAGAGGTCCAGGATCTCCAACAAAAGAGGGTTCTGATTAGAGTACCCACAGAAGAACGAGGTAAGGGGTTTTATTCCCCTTTATTCCTGATAAAAAAGCCTGATGGGTCATATCGTACCATCATCAATTTAAAAGGCCTGAATGAATTCTTGCTGATCCCATCCTTTAAAATGGAATCTGTGAAAACGGCAATAAAGCTTCTCTTTCACAATTGCTTCATGGTTGTCTTAGATCTGAAAGACGCCTATTACCATTTCCCAATACATGTAAATCATCAGCGTTTTCTCAGGGTGGCGGTTTCACTTGCCGGCACGGTAGAGCACTTTCAATATCAGGCACTCCCTTTTGGTGTTGCAGTTGCACCCCGTGTTTTCACTAAGATCATGGTAGAGGTTATGGCACACCTTCACGAACAAAACATACTAATAATTCCCTACCTAGATGATTTATTGATTGTGGGACGTTCAGAGTCACACTGTAAAGACCAGTTGGAGAAGGTGATAGCAGCATTACATAACTTAGGATGCGTTATTAATCTCAAGAAGTCGCGCCTTCAGCCCTTAACATCACAGGAGTTTTTAGGTCTTATTATAGATTCGGGTCAGCAGGAATGTCGCCTGCCAGACTCAAAAGTGGACAGTATTCATCGGCTGGTCACCAGAGCGATTAGTAATCCCGTAGTCTCCTTAAGAGGAGCGATGTCACTTCTGGGTTCCCTTACTTCTTGTTTTCCGGCGGTGCTCTGGGCACAGTTTCACTCCAGGTCTCTGCAGTGGGATGTTCTACATAATTTTCGTCGGCTGGGCACTAATCTCGATAACAAATTTTCACTATCTGTTGAGACCACTAATTCACTAATTTGGTGGACGCACATTCCGAATCTTCGTAGAGGGGTACCCTGGACAAATCGGATAACGCGAGTAATAACAACTGATGCTAGCCCCATGGGTTGGGGGGCACACTGGGAGGATAATTGGATCCAGGGTCTGTGGTCCCAGTCTGAACGAAACTCATCCTCCAATCTAAAGGAATTGTTGGCGGTAGAACGCGCATTAAATGGGTTCCTTATACCCCTGCAGGGTAGACATGTCAGACTATTCTCTGACAACCAGGTGACCGTTGCCTATATTAACCATTAAGGAGGTACGCGGTCTAGGTCGTTAATGGATGTTGCGAATCGTATTTTTCAGATGGCCGAGAATCACCTACTTTCCCTTACGGCTCTTCATATAAAGGGAAAACTAAATACCATGGCCGATTATTTAAGCCGCAACGAACTCAAACAAGGGGACTGGTCTCTAAAACCGGTTGTCTTCAATCAGATCGTGCATTTGTGGGGATGTCCAGAAATAGATCTCTTTGCCAGTCGAGGAAACAGAAAACTACATCAATTCTGTTCCCTAAATCCAAGGGACAACCCGTATGCAGTTGACGCTCTCCTAATCTCCTGGAACTTCAGTCTCGCCTATGCCTTTCCCCCTCTAAACCTAATTCCTATAGTTCTGAGGAAAATACAGGAAGACAGGGCCCGAGTGATACTAATAGCCCCGTTCTGGCCCAGAAGATCGTGGTTCCCATGGCTGAGAAACATGTCCATTTCCCAGCCATGGATCCTCCCAGAAATACCAGACCTCCTCTCCCAGGGCCCAATCCTGCATCCACGAGTAGCCAACTTACACCTAACAGCGTGGAATTTGAGAGGTCACTACTAAAGGAGAAAGGATTTTCTCAAAATCTTATAGATACACTTCTTAAGAGTAGAAAAACCTCTACGACAAACATTTATGTCAGGGTTTGGAGAAAGTTCCTATCGAGTTCAGGGGCACAGGTTGATCAAAAGCCTTGTATCACTCAAATTTTAGAATTTTTACAAAGGGGACTGGAGATGGGCTTAGCCACCAGCACCCTCAGAGTTCAGGTGTCAGCTCTGGGGGCGCTACATAATTCTAACTTAGCCAGTAATCACTGGATATCTAGGTTCTTCAAGGCGGTTACCAGATCCAGACCGGTTATTAAACAGAAAATAGTTCCATGGAACCTAAATCTTGTGCTCTCAGCTCTAACACAAGCCCCGTTCGAGCCTATTGATACTGTCCCAATCAAAATCCTGTCGGTCAAAATGGCCCTCTTAGTTGCCCTCACATCCGCAAGAAGGGTTAGTGATCTGCAAGCATTGTCTAGACAACCTCCATATATGCAGTTTAGGGAAGATAGAGTTGTTATGAAACCTGACCCCCTTTATCTTCCAAAAGTTGCTTCAAAATTTCATAGATCACAAGAGGTGGTCCTACCTTCGTTTTGTTCTAATCCCTCTAATGATAAGGAACATAGATTTCATTGTTTGGATGTACGAAGGTGTCTTCTCAAATACATTTCAGTTACAGACACCTGGAAAAAAGATAACTCCTTATTTATATCCTACCAGGGAGTTAGGAGAGGGCTTAGGGTATCAAAAAATACACTAGCCAGATGGATCAGGGAGGCGATATCTCTCGCTTATACCGCAGGTGGCGTGGAAATTCCAGAAGGTATAAAGGCTCACTCCACTCGTGCGGTAGCCTCATCCTGGGCTGAGAGAGCAGAGGTGTCGATTGAAGACATTTGTAAGGCGGCCACATAGTCGTCTCCATCTACCTTTCTTAGACACTATAGATTAGATCTAGGTGGCTCCTCCGACCTCATGTTTGGGAGAAGGGTGCTGGAGGCAGTGGTCCCTCCCTAGTCACTTTTCACTTCTCTGAAAGTCTCTCATTGTGCTGTCATGGCGACTGAATAAATACGTACGCTACTTACCTGGTAGCAGTGTTTTTTCAGGAGCCATGACAGCACCCTTATATTCCCTACCCTCTTTGCTTATTGGGATCGACACTTCCTTTAGTAAATTCCTAAGTTTATTCACTGGGTGAATTGTACCATGTTTTAAAATTGTTTATGTGCTACTAACCTAGAAGGTCCTTTCGTACTCTGTAAACCAACTGGTGGGGGAGTGAGGTGCCGCCCTTTTATGTCTGAGGTTTCCTGTCCCTGAGGGGCGGATCCCCTCTATCGTTGTGCTGTCATGGCTCCTGAAAAAACACTGCTACCAGGTAAGTAGCATACGTATTTTCTGGGGGTTATCATGCTACATAAGAAAAATAGAGAACAGCTCACTCGCATGCACTGTTTGAAGATCCGGAGCAAAGAAAGTGTTCATGCCTTGGATGTGAATGATTGCAAAGAACAAAAAATCCAGCTCCACAAAAATCCCCAAACTCTTCTTTATTGGTGTGAATAGAAAACATCCCAGTGGGTGAATTAAAATGCCATGGTAGTAACTAAAACAACTAGTTTCTGGTAGTGAAACCCTTAGTCTTGTTACATACAATGGGAATGGTTGGAACAGATATAGAGCAGAATCCTGTATTCACATTTGATGTCAAGTTAACATTTAAAGGGAATCTGTCACCACCCCAGACGTTTGCAACTAATAGAGCCACCTTGTGCAGCACTAATGCTGCATTCTGACAAGGTGGCTCCTTTAGTTCTTGGTGCTGTAACTGCAGAAATAATCCATTTTGCAATTTGTCCAAAATACCTTGAAATAGTACTGGGGCAGATCTTCCCCCGCCAATGCAGATGCAGCACCGCCGTCACTCATGCCCTCTTGGCGCCTGGCGCCGCCTCCTCAGCATTGTTTTCAACTGTCCCGCTGCCTGCGATGTTGTCTTATGCCTTGGGCATGCGCAGTTAGCGCTGCCTGTCTTCTGACATCATTTGATGTCTTGCTGACTGCGCCTGTGCGGCCGCGCTGCCCGAGATCAGTGTATTCTGATTTATTCACAGTGTGAATGCACCTGTCAAATTTTGTTTGAATGCAGATTGCACATTTTCTGTTAGTACAATAAACCTCATTTCAAGGCAGAAACATTACTGTGTCCAACAGTTTTTAGATATATGAAACTGAAATAGCTGTTGCAAAAAAAAACAATTTTTATAAAACATTAAGCTTAAGATTAATAGGGGTGCCCAAACTTTTTCATATAACTGTACATTCCTCATAGTGCTCCATATAGTATAATGTCCTGCCATTGTCATCCATGTAGTACAATTCACTTCCCATAGTATAATGCACCCCATAGTTCTTCATATAGTATAATGTATTCCCCATAGTCCTCGATACAGTATAATGCAGCCCACATATAGTATAATGATGCCACCCCAGAGTATAATGCAGCCACCCCACAGAATAAATTTTAGCTCCCTGAGTATAATGTAACCCCCCAGAGAATATAATGCAGCCCCCTCATATAGATAGTATAATGCAGCCCCTGCATATATAATATATGCAGCCCCCCATAGAATATAATGTAGCCCCTCCATAGAATATAATACAGCACCCCATAGAATGTAATACAGCCCCCCCATAGAATGTAATACACCCCACCTCCTCATAGAATATAATACAGCACCAATAGAATATAATGTAGCCCCCAGAGAATGTAACACAGCTCCCCCCATAGAATGTAATACAGCCCCCCATAGAATGTAATCCAGCCAGCACCCATAGAATATAATGCAGTCAGCCGCCAAAGAATGTAATGCAGCCCCCCATAGAAAGTAATACAGCAACCATGGAATGTAATGCACCCAGCCCCCACAGAATGTAATTCAGCCAGCCCCCATAGATTGTAATGCAGGACAGCCCCCATAGAATGCAATGCAGCACAGCCCCCATAGAATGCAATGCAGCACAGCCTCCATAGAATGTAATGCAGCCAGCCCCCATAGAATGTAATACAGCACAGCCCCCATAGAATGTAATGCAGCACAGCCCCCATAGAATGTAATGCAGCCAGCCCCCATAGAATGTAATGCAGCCAGCCCCCATAGAATGTAATGCAGCCAGCCCCCATAGAATGTGATGCAGCCAGCCCCATAGAATGTAATGCAGCCAGCCCCCATAGAATATAATGCAGCCAGCCCCCATAGAATGTAATGCAGCCAGCCCCATAGAACGTAATGCAGCCAGCCCCAATAGAATATAATACAGCACTCCCCCATAGAATGTAATATGGCCCCTCATAGAATGTAATGCAGCCAGCCCCATAGAATGTAATGCAGCCAGCCCCATAGAATGTAATGCAGCCAGCCTCCATAGAATATAATACAGCCCGCCTCCATAGAACGTAATGCAGCCAGCCCCTATAGAATGTAATACAGCAATCCCCCATAGAATGTAATACAGCCCCTCATAGAATGTAATGCAGCCAGCCCCATAGAATGTAATGCAGCCAGCCCCATAGAATGTAATGCAGCCAGCCTCCATAGAATATAATACAGCCAGCCTCCATAGAATGTAATGCAGTCAGCCCCCATAGAATGTAATGCAGCCAGCCCCCATAGAATGTGCTGCAGCCAGCCCCCCATAGAACTTAATGCAGCACAGCCCCCATAGAATGTAATGCAGCCAGCCCCCATAGAATGTGATGCAGCCAGCCCCATAGAATGTAATGCAGCCAGCCCCCATAGAATATAATGCAGCCAGCCCCCATAGAATGTAATGCAGCCAGCCCCATAGAACGTAATGCAGCCAGCCCCAATAGAATATAATACAGCACTCCCCCATAGAATGTAATACAGCCCCTCATAGAATGTAATGCAGCCAGCCCCATAGAATGTAATGCAGCCAGCCCCATAGAATGTAATGCAGCCAGCCTCCATAGAATATAATACAGCCCGCCTCCATAGAACGTAATGCAGCCAGCCCCTATAGAATGTAATACAGCAATCCCCCATAGAATGTAATACAGCCCCTCATAGAATGTAATGCAGCCAGCCCCATAGAATGTAATGCAGCCAGCCCCATAGAATGTAATGCAGCCAGCCCCATAGAATGTAATGCAGCCAGCCTCCATAGAATATAATACAGCCAGCCTCCATAGAATGTAATGCAGTCAGCCCCCATAGAATGTAATGCAGCCAGCCCCCATAGAATGTGCTGCAGCCAGCCCCCCATAGAATGTAATGCAGCCAGCCCCCATAGAATGTAATGCAGCCAGCCCCCATAGAATGTGATGCAGCCAGCCCCATAGAATGTAATGCAGCCAGCCCCCATAGAATATAATGCAGCCAGCCCCCATAGAATGTAATGCAGCCAGCCCCTTAGAATGTAATGCAGCCAGCCCCAATAGAATATAATACAGCACTCCCCCATAGAATGTAATACGGCCCCTCATAGAATGTAATGCAGCCAGCCCCATAGAATGTAATGCAGCCAGACCCATAGAATGTAATGCAGCCAGCCTCCATAGAATATAATACAGCCCACCTCCATAGAACGTAATGCAGCCAGCCCCTATAGAATGTAATACAGCAATCCCCCATAGAATGTGCTGCAGCCAGCCCCCCATAGAATGTAATGCAGCCAGCCCCCCATAGAACTTAATGCAGCGCAGCCCCTATAGAATGTAATGCAGCCAGCCCCATTAGCATGTAATAAATCCCCCCATAGAATGTAATACAGCACAGCGCCCATAGAATGTAATACAGCACAGCCCCCATAGAATGTAATGCAGCCCCCCCAATAGCCCCACATTCTAGTTATCACTCATTGATATATTTAAAAAAAACACACTTTCCTCACATCTCCTCATGCCCCGCACTGCTCCGGGCTCCGTTCTCAGCAGCTGCAGTCTGCCTGCCCGACACACAGCAGGTACGCGATGATATGACTTCATCGTGCACATGCAGTGTCAGAGGCAGAGCTGGGAATGATGGGAGAGGGAGCGACAGCAGACGCTCTATCTTCCATCATTGCATTCACCTGTATCGGAGTCATAGACACCGGTATAGTTAAATGCGGCGGCGCTGGCAGGGGGGTGAGTCGGCGCCGGGGGAGAGTCAGCGCTGGCGAGCGGCCTACGACTGCTACCGGCCCTTCTGGCATTTGCCAGAAATGCCCTATGGCCAGTCCGGCCCTGTACCTAATGATGGAGCATAATATTCTTTCTAAGATTCAGATCCATCTGTACTCTTTTATTGAAATTAAATATCCACCAAGCCTCACATCTTTTCAGAGCAGCCTCTCTGTTTCCCCCTCCATTACTAGTGAATACCTGTTCGATGGCATAAACCATTATTCCTGGTGCTTTGATGCCTGAGAAATTCGCTTGTGAGAATTTTCATAGTTGTGTATGTCGTACACATGCTACCTAATGCGACACTTTAGTTGGCGAGAGGTACAGCTGATGTATTTTAAGTTGCAGTGGGAGCCCTCCACGACATACACAACAAAATTTAATTGTCAATTGATGAAAGTGTTAATAGAAAACTCAGCTTTCTTTAAGGAATCAAATAAAACTCTTATATTTTTTTATATAAGAACACGTCACAAGATTACATGCCATATTTTAAAAGTCCAGTAACTAATAACCAATGTTTTTCAACTGTCTAGCTTAGAGTTTTATACTTCACTTGATGCGAGAATTTGTCCCAAGGAAGGTGCTTTTTTTAATTAAATACTGTCCTGTCTTGTTAGATGTGTAATGCAATGATGGCTGATGGAGCATTGGAAAGCTTCTTTTCTAGTGGAGGAGTTGATGGACTGGTCGTCTGGTCACTGGCTGCTCCATCAGCAGCCAGTTTATATCTAACAAGAGAGCGGACTATGTCATAAAAGAGGGCTTATACTATGTAAAAGACAGCACTTTACATAACAGCAGAGGAGCTATATAATAAGGGACAGCACCCTACATAACTAGAGAGGATGGTGCTTAATAAGGGATGGTGTTATACATAATAAAAGAGAAAACTATGTAACTAAGGATGGCGCTATACATAATAAGTGAGTTCACTATTTACTAATGGAGTGTGCTATACATAATAAATGAGTACATTATATACTAAGGGACTGTGCTATACATAATAAGTGAGCACACTATATACTAACGGACTGTGCTATACATAAGTGAGTACAAGATATACTAAGGGACTGTGTTATACATAATAAGGCTACATTTCTGTATACGTGTCCAGTGTCGGTGTGCTACCCGCTTTTACAAACACATTGAGCATGTCCTATTCTGATCCTCAAAATCAGATCAGAAAAGGACATTCTCTGACCCTCACAGATCTCATTCTCAGATCCGTGATTTTCATGGATTTGTGAATGGACCTATAGAACTCTACGAGTCCATGTGCCGTCTGATAAAAAAATCTGGAAGCACACGGACATTTCACTGAAATGTGAGAATGTAGAATAAGGGATTTTACAGATAACATTATCACTCCACATCACACAGTGCAGATACAGAATAATATTTACATCCAGGAACTTACTGCTGATGACTTGTCTAAATAGAGTAGTTTTCTACTGTTTCTCCTCCATCTGCTCAGACCTTCATGTTTACATCTCCTAGCCGCAACTCGTCTTTACACGATGATTATTGCAGCCCTGAAAATAACAAGGTCACATACATTGTATACATACATGTGTCTCCTCCCTGAATACAGATATGTACCCCACCATTAAAAATATAAAATGATAAGCAGCACTGTGCCCAACATTAACTATAATCTCTGCCACCCAAGAATATAAATTATTCAGTCTATGACTCTCCCAAATTAACTGTTGGGCTATGTGCACACGCTTTTTCTAATGGAAATATGCAAGGTTTTACAGTACAAGCAAAGTGAATGAGATCCCTGAAGCTCTGATCCCCCTGCACATGTTGCATATTTTTTCCTTGCAGATTTGCAGCAGATTAAAATCAGCATAATGTCAATAATTGCAGCTTATTTCACCCATACTAATGAGTGGGGAAGGTAAGCAACGAAAGCATATAAAAAATGTTGCAAAAAAAAATGCATTTTACACAGCGTTCTTCCTGCCAACACAATAGGATATGCAGCAGAATTTTGTCCTGCAAATCCTGAACGTGTGCACATAGCCTTGATCTCTGTCCTGTGTCCCCCTCATTCATTATAAGACCTTGATAGCATCATAATGAATTTGGAGGTGGGAGAAAATGCTATCAGGTACTGAGCCAGGGTCGGACTGGCCATCGGGCATTTCTGGCAATCGCCAGCACTGACTCTGCCCTTCCACCGACTCCCCCCCCCACCAGCACCGCAGCATTCAACTTTACCGCCGTCTATGACGCCGGTACAGTTGAATGCAATGATGGAGAAGAGAGTGTCTGCTGTCACTCCCTCTCCCATCATTCCCCGCTCTGACACTGACACTGCGGGTGCGCAATGTCATATCATCGCACACCTGCTGTGTGTCGGGCGGGCAGACTGCAGCAGCTGAGACCGGAGCTGGGAGCAGCGCAGGCATGAGGAGAGGTGAGGAGAGTGTTTTTTTTTTAATCTATCAATGAGTGATAACTGGATTGTGGGGATATTGGGGGGCAGTATTACATTCTATGGGGACTGTGCTGTATTACATTCTATGGGGACAGTGCTGTATTACATTCTATGGGGGGATTTATTACATTCTATTCTGTGGGGGCTGTGCTGCATTACATTCGTTGGGGGCGGGCTGCAATTCATTCTATAGGGGCTGGCTGCATTACATTCTATGGGGGCTGTGCTGCATTACATTCTATGGCGGCTGGCTGCATTACATTCTATGGGAGTTGTCCTGCATTACATTATATGGAAGCTGTGCTGCATTACATTCTATGGGGGGCGGTGTCATGGTTCTCAATGGCAAGAGACCGTAGTAAAGCATACAAAAGGACTAGCTCTTGGAAGATGGGAACTCGAGCTGACTGTGAGCTAAACCTACCGCACAACTAACAGTGGCCGGGTAGCGTGCCTACGTTTTATCCCTAGACGCCCAGCGCCAGCCGGAGGACTGACTGACCCTAGCAGAGGAAAATACAGACCTGGCTTACCTCTAGAGAAATTTTCCCCAAAAGGCAGACAGTAGCCCCCACATATATTGTCGGTGATTTTAGAGGAAAATGACACACGAAGTATGAAGATAGGTTTAGCAAATTGAGGTCCGCCTACTAGATAGTAGGAAGACAGAAAAGGGAACTTCACAGTCAGCTGAAAACCCTTTCAAAACACCATCCCGAAATTACTTTAAAACTCTAATATCAACTCATGACACCAGAGTGGCAATTTCAGCTCACAAGAGCTTCCAGCCTCAGAAATATTCAAAAACAGGGAACTGGAACAAAAATGCAAAACAATCTTAGGACTACAAGTCCAACTTAGCTGATAGTAGTCTAGGAGCAGGAACATGCAACAGAAAGGCTTCTGGTAACATTGTTGGCCGGCATAGAAATGACTGAGGAGCAAGGCTAAATAGAAACTCCCACATCCTGATGGAAACAGGTGAACAGAGGAGATGAAACACACAAGTTCAGTACCACCAGTAACCACCGGGGGAGCCCAGAAACCAAATTCACAACAGTACCCCCCCCTCAAGGAGGGGGCACCGAACCCTCACCAGAACCACCAGGGCGATCAGGATGAGCCCTATGAAAGGCACGGACCAAATCGGAGGCATGAACATCAGAGGCTGTCACCCAAGAATTATCCTCCTGACCGTAGCCCTTCCACTTGACCAAATACTGAAGTCTCCGTCTGGAAACACGGGAGTCCAAGATCTTCTCGACAACGTACTCCAACTCACCCTCAACCAACACCGGAGCAGGAGGCTCAACGGAAGGCACAACCGGTACCTCATACCTGCGCAACAATGACCGATGGAAGACATTATGAATAGAAAAAGATGCAGGGAGGTCCAAACGAAAGGACACAGGGTTAAGAATCTCCAATATCTTGTACGGGCCGATGAACCGAGGCTTAAACTTAGGAGAAGAAACCTTCATAAGGACAAAACGAGAAGACAACCACACCAAGTCCCCAACACAAAGACGAGGACCAGCACGACGACGGCGGTTGGCAAACTGCTGAGTCTTCTCCTGGGACAACTTCAAATTGTCCACCACATGCCCCCAAATCTGATGCAACCTCTCCACCACAGCATCCACTCCAGGACAATCCGAAGACTCCACCTGACCGGAAGAGAAACAAGGATGAAACCCCGAAATACAGAAGAAAGGAGAAACCAAGGTGGCAGAACTAGCCCGGTTATTGAGGGCAAACTCCGCCAAGGGCAAAAAGGCAACCCAATCATCCTGATCCGCAGACACAAAACACCTCAAATAAGTCTCCAAGGTCTGATTAGTTCGCTCGGTCTGGCCATTAGTCTGAGGATGGAAAGCAGACGAAAAAGACAAATCAATGCCCATCCTAGCACAGAACGCTCGCCAAAATCTAGACACGAATTGGGTTCCCCTGTCAGAAACGATATTCTCTGGAATACCATGCAAGCGAACCACATTTTGAAAAAACAGAGGAACCAGCTCGGATGAGGAAGGCAATTTAGGCAAGGGGACCAAATGGACCATCTTAGAGAAACGGTCACACACCACCCAGATGACAGACATCTTCTGAGAAACAGGGAGATCAGAAATAAAATCCATGGAGATGTGAGTCCAAGGCCTCTTCGGAATAGGCAAAGATAACAACAATCCACTAGCCCGAGAACAACAAGGCTTGGCCCGAGCACAAACATCACAAGACTGCACAAAACCTCGCACATCTCGCGACAGGGAAGGCCACCAGAAGGACCTAGCCACCAAATCCCTGGTACCAAAGATTCCAGGATGACCAGCTAACGCAGAAGAATGGAGCTCCGAGATGACTCTACTGGTCCAATCATCCGGAACAAACAGTCTACCAGGCGGGCAACGATCAGGTCTATCCGCCTGAAACTCCTGCAAGACCCGTCGCAAGTCTGGGGAAACAGCAGATAATATCACTCCATCCTTAAGGATACCTGTAGGTTCAGAATTACCAGGGGAATCAGGCTCAAAACTCCTAGAAAGGGCATCCGCCCTCACATTCTTAGAACCCGGTAGGTAAGAAACCACAAAATTAAACCGAGAGAAAAATAACGACCAGCGCGCCTGTCTAGGATTCAGGCGCCTGGCAGACTCAAGATAAATCAAATTCTTGTGGTCGGTCAATACCACCACCTGATGTCTAGCCCCCTCAAGCCAATGACGCCACTCCTCAAAAGCCCACTTCATAGCCAAGAGCTCCCGATTACCAATATCATAATTTCGCTCAGCGGGCGAAAATTTACGAGAAAAGAACGCGCAAGGTCTCATCACGGAGCAGTCGGAACTTTTCTGCGACAAAACCGCCCCAGCTCCGATTTCTGAAGCGTCGACCTCAACCTGAAAAGGAAGAGTAACATCAGGCTGACGCAATACAGGGGCGGAAGAAAAGCGGCGCTTAAGCTCCCGAAAGGCCTCCACAGCAGCAGGGGACCAATCAGCAACATCAGCACCCTTCTTAGTCAAATCAGTCAACGGCTTAGCAACATCAGAAAAACCAGTTATAAATCGACGATAAAAATTAGCAAAGCCCAAAAACTTCTGAAGGCTCTTAAGAGAAGAGGGTTGCGTCCAATCACAAATAGCCTGAACCTTGACAGGGTCCATCTCAATGGAAGAGGGGGAAAAAATGTACCCCAAAAACGAAATCTTTTGAACCCCAAAAACACACTTAGAACCCTTTACACACAAGGAATTAGAGTGCAAAACCTGAAAAACCCTCCTGACCTGTTGGACATGAGAGTCCCAGTCATCCGAAAAAATCAAAATATCATCCAGATACACAATCATAAATTTATCCAAATATTCACGGAAAATGTCATGCATAAAAGACTGAAAGACTGAAGGGGCATTTGAAAGACCAAAAGGCATTACTAAATACTCAAAATGGCCCTCAGGCGTATTAAATGCGGTTTTCCACTCATCCCCCTGCTTAATTCGCACTAAATTATACGCCCCACGAAGATCAATCTTAGAGAACCACTTGGCCCCCTTTATTCGAGCAAACAAATCAGTAAGCAGTGGCAAAGGATACTGATATTTAACCGTGATTTTATTTAAAAGCCGATAATCAATACACGGCCTCAAAGAGCCATCTTTTTTAGATACAAAGAAAAAACCGGCTCCTAAGGGAGATGACGAAGGACGAATATGTCCCTTTTCCAAGGACTCCTTAATATATTCCCGCATAGCAGCATGTTCAGGCACAGATAGATTAAATAAACGACCCTTTGGAAACTTACTGCCCGGAATCAGATCTATAGTACAATCGCAATCTCTGTGCGGAGGTAGTGAACCAAGTTTAGGCTCCTCAAAAACGTCACGATAATCAGATAAAAATTCCGGAATCTCAGAGGGAATAGATGACGAAATGGAAACCAAAGGTACGTCCCCATGAGTCCCCTGACATCCCCAGCTTAACACAGACATTGCTTTCCAGTCGAGGACTGGGTTATGAGATTGCAGCCATGGCAATCCAAGCACCAACACATCATGTAGATTATACAACACAAGGAAGCGAATAATCTCCTGGTGATCCGGATTAATACGCATAGTTACTTGTGTCCAGTATTGTGGTTTATTACTAGCCAATGGCGTGGAGTCAATACCCTTCAGAGGTATAGGAACTTCCAGAGGCTCTAAATTAAACCCACAGCGTTTGGCAAAGGACCAATCCATAAGACTCAAAGCGGCGCCAGAGTCGACATAGGCGTCCGCGGTAATAGACGATAAAGAGCAAATCAGGGTCACAGATAGAATAAACTTAGACTGTAAAGTGCCAATTGAAACAGACTTATCAACCTTCTTAGTACGTTTAGAGCATGCTGATATAACATGAGTTGAATCACCACAATAGAAGCATAACCCATTTTTTCGCCTAAAATTCTGTCGTTCGCTTCTGGACAGAATTCTATCACATTGCATAATCTCTGGCGCCTTCTCAGTAGACACCGCCAAATGGTGCACAGGTTTGCGCTCCCGCAAACGCCGATCAATCTGAATAGCCATTGTCATGGACTCATTCAGACCTGTAGGCACAGGGAACCCCACCATAACATCTTTAATGGCATCAGAGAGACCCTCTCTGAAATTCGCCGCCAGGGCGCACTCATTCCACTGAGTAAGCACAGACCACTTACGAAATTTTTGGCAGTATATTTCAACCTCATCTTGCCCTTGAGACAGGGCCATCAAGGCTTTTTCAGCCTGAATCTCTAAATGAGGTTCCTCATAAAGCAAACCCAAAGCCAGGAAAAACGCATCCACATTGAGCAACGCAGGATCCCCTGGTGCCAAAGCAAATGCCCAATCCTGAGGGTCGCCCCGGAGCAAGGAAATTACAATCCTGACCTGCTGTGCAGGATCTCCAGCGGAGCGAGATCTCAGAGACAAAAATAATTTACAATTATGTTTGAAATTCTGGAAGCGAGATCTATCCCCGGAGAAAAATTCAGGTAAAGGAATTCTAGGTTCAGATATAGGAGCATGAATTACAAAATCCTGTAAACTTTGAACCTTCATAGCGAGATTATCCAAACCAATAGCTAAACTCTGAGGATCCATTTTAATCAGGTGAAATCAGAACCATTCAAGGATTAGAAGGAGAGAGAGACGAAGGCTGCAGTAAGCAGAGATGCAAGTGAATCAACTAATGAGCAAACTCAGAAAAAAAAAAAAAAAAAAATTCTCTGCAGACTTCTTTTCTCTCCTTTCTTCTGCCAATTGTTTTAACTCTTGGCCGGCCAAACTGTCATGGTTCTCAATGGCAAGAGACCGTAGTAAAGCATACAAAAGGACTAGCTCTTGGAAGATGGGAACTCGAGCTGACTGTGAGCTAAACCTACCGCACAACTAACAGTGGCCGGGTAGCGTGCCTACGTTTTATCCCTAGACGCCCAGCGCCAGCCGGAGGACTGACTGACCCTAGCAGAGGAAAATACAGACCTGGCTTACCTCTAGAGAAATTTTCCCCAAAAGGCAGACAGTAGCCCCCACATATATTGTCGGTGATTTTAGAGGAAAATGACACACGAAGTATGAAGATAGGTTTAGCAAATTGAGGTCCGCCTACTAGATAGTAGGAAGACAGAAAAGGGAACTTCACAGTCAGCTGAAAACCCTTTCAAAACACCATCCCAAAATTACTTTAAAACTCTAATATCAACTCATGACACCAGAGTGGCAATTTCAGCTCACAAGAGCTTCCAGCCTCAGAAATATTCAAAAACAGAGAACTGGAACAAAAATGCAAAACAATCTTAGGACTACAAGTCCAACTTAGCTGATAGTAGTCTAGGAGCAGGAACATGCAACAGAAAGGCTTCTGGTAACATTGTTGGCCGGCATAGAAATGACTGAGGAGCAAGGCTAAATAGAAACTCCCACATCCTGATGGAAACAGGTGAACAGAGGAGATGAAACACACAAGTTCAGTACCACCAGTAACCACCGGGGGAGCCCAGAAACCAAATTCACAACAGGGCGGGCTTCAATACATTCTATGGGGGCTGGCTGCATTACATTCTATGGGGGCTGGCTGCATTACATTGTATTGGGGCTGGCTGCATTACATTCTATGGGGACTGGCTGCATTACATTCTATGGGGGCTGTGCTGCATTACATTCTATGGGGGCTGGTTGCCTTACATTCTATGGGGGCTGTGCTGCATTACATTCTATGGGGGCTGTGCTGCATTACATTACATTCTACGGGGAATGGCTGCATTACATTATATGGGGGCTGTGCTGCATTCCATTCTATGGGGGCTGTGCTGTATTACATTCTATGGGAGTTGTGCTGCATTATATTCTATGGGGGCTGGCAGCATTACATTCTATGGGGGCTGGCTGCATTACATTCTATGGGGGATGGCTGCATTACATTCTATGGGGGCTGGCTGCATTACATTCTATGGGGGCTGTGCTGCATTACATTCCATGGGTGCTGTGCTGCATTACATTCTATGGGAGCTGGCTGCATTACATTCTATGGGAGCTGTCCTGCATTACATTCTATGGAAGCTGTGCTGCATTACATTCTATGGGAGCTGTGCTGCATTACATTCTATGGGGGCTGGCTGCATTACATTCTACGGGGGTTGTCCTGCATTACATTCTATGGAAGCTGTGCTGCATTGCATTCTATGTGGGGCGGGCTGCATTACATTCTATGGGGGCTGGCTGCATTACATTCTATGGGGGCTGGGTGCATTACATTCTGTGGGGGCTGGCTGCATTACATTCTATGGGGGCAGGCTGCATTACATTCTATGGGGGCTGTGCTGTATTGCATTCTATGGGAGCTGTGCTGCATTACATTCTATGGGGGCTGGTTGCATTACATTCTATGGGGGCTGTGCTCCATTACATTCTATGGGGGCTGTGCTGCATTACATTCTATGGGGGGTTGGCTGCATTACATTTTATGGGGCCTGGCTGCATTACATTCTATGGGGACTGGCTGCATTACATTCTATGGGGGCTGACTCATTACATTATATCGGGGCTGTGCTGCATTACATTCTATGGGGGCTGTGCTGTATTACATTCTATTGGGGCTGTGCTGCATTACATTCTATGGGGGCTGGCTGCATTACATTCTATGGGGGCTGTCCTGCATTACATTCTATGGGGGCTGTGCTGCATTACATTCTATGGGGCCTGTGCTGTATTACATTCTATGGGGGCTGGCTGCATTACATTCTATGGGGGCTGGCTGCATTACATTCTATGGGGGCTGGCTGCATTACATTCTATGGGGGCTGGCTGCATTACATTCTATGGGGGCTGGCTGCATTACATTCTATGGGGGCTGGCTGCATTACATTCTATGGGGGCTGGCTGCATTACATTCTATGGGGGCTGGCTGCATTACATTCTATGGGGGCTGGCTGCATGATATTCTATGGGGCTGGATGCATTACATTCTATGGGGGCTGGCTTCATTACATTCTATGGGGGCTGGCTGCATTACATTCTATGGGGGGCTGTATTACATCCTAAGGGGGAGGGCTGTATTACATTCTATGGGGGCTGGCTGCATTACATTCTATGGGGGCTGCCTGCATTACATTCTATGGGGGGGCTGTATTACATTCTATGGGGGAGGTCTGTATTAAATTCTATGTGGAGGGCTGTATTACATTCTATGGGGGGCTGTATTGCATTCTATGGGGGGGCTGTATTACATTCTATGGGGGGCTGTATTACATTCTCTGGGGGCTATATTATATTCTATGGGAGCTGTATTATATTCTATGGGGAGGTGGGCTGTATTACATTCTATGGGGGGCTGTATTATATTCTATGGGGGGCTGTATTATATTCTATGGATGGGCTACATTATATTCTATGGGGTGCTGCAGTATGTTCTATGAGGGGGCTACCATATATTATATATGCAGGGGCTGCATTATACTATATGAGGGGGCTGCATTATATTCTCTGGGGGGTTACATTATACTGAGGGGGCTACAATATATTCTGTGGGGTGGCTGCATTATACTCTGGGGTGGCATCATTATACTATATGTGGGCTGCATTATACTGTATCGAGGACTATGGGTAATACATTATACTATTTGAAGAACTATGGGGTGTATTATACTATGGGAAGTGAATTGTACTAAATGGATGACAATAGTGGGGCATTATACTATATGGAGCACTATGAGGAATGTATTATACTATTTGGAGGACTGAGGAGTGTATTATACTATATGGAGGACTGTGGCAGTACATTATACTATATGGAGGACTGAGGAGTGTATTATACTATATGGAGGAATTGCAGCGTATTTTAATATATGGAGGACTATGAGGAGTGTATTATACTATATGGAGGACTGAGGAGTGTATTATACTATATGGAGGACTGAGGAGTGTATTATACTATATGGAGGACTGAGGTGCACATTATAATGTATGGAGGACTATGGGGTGTATTATACTAAACAAGCAAAATGCTGCCTATTCATTGAGTGATTGGATTGTTTATGTGGGAACAGAAATCCTTGTTCTCAGCAGCACATCGCCAGTGTAAACTGTAGATGTGCTGATGATAACATGGTACTGTATAGGGACAGATTGATCTAATTGTGATTGTTCTGTCCCCATCAATCTTTCTCAGTTGGTGTAAAGAGGCCGGGAAACAAGCAAACAACTTTAGTATTGTCATCACACTCGTTTAGTGGCCTGAGATCAGTGCATGTAAATACAGCAGAAATGCTTCGTAGGGAGAAGAGGCAAGGATGATGACAGTTGTAGTTAGCACCCAGCGCCTGGGAATAGCGCTAACTCTACTGCTTTTCCCAGCTGCCAGAGCATTTAATTCTGGTATGTGTAATGATTTTTAGGGTTGATGTCAGCTGCTTAATGTCAGCTGCTATCAATCCCTGGTGTAAGTAATGGAGAGGTGTCTTTCAGGCACCCCCACTAGTATTCCAGACCTGGCGAGATCCAGCGACTCTGAAGAGCGGTGATGGTAGTAACAATACCGCTCTTTACAGTCGCCGAGCTCAGCACAAGACCCGGAATATCTGACATTACTGATGTCACAGCTCTTCAGAGACACCGTGTCTCGTGCTGCACGGTGGAACCAAAAGTGGCTGTAGGCAACATTTATGGAGCATCAGAATGAGGTTCCATAGCCTTTAATCGTCTCATCCCTTCATTATCTACGAGATCCAGTTATGTAGGTAAAGTAGAGGCTTTTTTTGGTACTGCAACTAAAAGCTATAAATAGGACTGAGCTGTAATGCTGGATACAGCTGTGATTATATGTTATATAGTCGTTTTACACTCCCCTCACTTCTTGTAACCTACAAGTGTACAAAGATATTATACAGTCACCATGTGACAAGTGGGCCTGTGTACCTTCAAATGCCAGGGCTGAATTTTAGTCCCAGTCCAGCTTTGTACTGAGCATCCTCCACCATCTCCTAATTCGCTACAAGTCCCTGACAGAGTGTTCTCTGATCTTTCAATTCATTATAAACTGTCTTATGCACCTTACCCTCTCCTCTTCCATTCCCCAATAAATTTTAAGCATCACAATGAATTGTGAGATGGATGAGGATGCTATCAGGGTCTTAGCACCCTCCCCCACCACCCAATTCTTTTTGCATATATATCTAACTATCTCCGCCCCCTCCCCTGTACATAAGTTCATTATAAGTCTCCTTTCCTCCCATACCAATCCCCTACACACCTCATTGTCCTCCTCTCCCCCACCCCCATCATTGTCCTCTCCCTCACCTCTCTCATTGCCCTCATCCCCACGTCCATCATCGCCCTCTCCACCACCTCATCATTGCCCTCTCCACCACCCCATCATTGCCCTCTCCACCACCCCATCATTGCTCTATCCACCACCCCATCATTGCCTTCTCCACCATACTCATCATTGCTCGCTCCACCCTACCCATCATTGCCTTCTCCACCACCTCCACCATTGTCTTCTCCACCACCTCCATCGTTGCCTTCTCCAACACCTCTGTCATTGCCCTCTCCACCATCTCCATCATTGGTCTCTCCACCACCCCAATCATTGTTCTCCCCCACCATACCAATGATTGCCCTGTCCACCACCTCCATCTTTGTCCTTTCTACCACCCCAATCATTGTTCTCCTCCACTTCCCCAATGGATTGTTAAAAAAACACCACAACTCACGTCTCCACCCGTTCTCCCGCAGCATCATCGTCGCCAGCAGCTTTCTCCGTGACACTGGCACGATGAATGCTGATGTCATCCAGACAAGCACCTGTGTCACACAGAAAGAGCCAGGCAGGAAGCAGAGGATGGATTCCTGCAACTCCGATGCCATTTTTTCCTGTAGGCAGCGGAGCTGCAGGCATCACTCCCTGCCTGCAGGCACACATGAGGGCAGTCTGGCCATGGGTCCCCTTGAGCTTTTGGGGCTGGAGAAGCAGGCCAGATTGTCCTCATTATTAGATGCCCTGCAGGTGCCCCCCTCCACCTCTGGGACCCGGTGCAGCTTTTACTTCACCAACTCAAGTAAAAAAAACTCTAAGCTTAGACAGTAGATAAAATTGGTTATCAATTACTGGATATTTTAAATGTGGCATAAAATCTTGTAATATGTGCCCGTATGCCAAGAAATGTAAGAGATTTTTTAATTCCTTAAACAAAGCCGAGTTTCCTATTAAAACTTTCATTGGCTGTACCACTCGGCAATTAAATGTTCGCATTAGGGAACATGTCTGCAACATACACAACCATGACATTTTTCATAAGTGAATTTCTCAGGCATCAAAGCATTTAATTGAAAAACATCATAGTGACACATCAGGAATAATAGTTTATGCCATAGAACAATTTACATAAAAAAGAGAATGATGCCCTTAAAAATCTTCTTGACAATAACGATCTGATTGTAAGGAGAGCTGATAAAGGGGCATCACTGGTTTTGATGGATAAAGAACATTATTTTCAATTAAATCAACATATGTAGAATGTATAAAAACCTACCAAGTGAAAGTGATTTGAAAAGCCTCCATGATTAAGGTGATTATATTTGGGTCCTTATTAAGAAAGATTAAGACTTCATTCTTGTTGATAATCCCATTCTGTCTATATTTCTTTCCTTGCTAAAAACTCACAAAGATCTCTTTCCCCCACCCTTGAGACCCATAGTCTTAGTTATCGGATCCCTGAATGAACACCTTTGTGAATGTGTAGATTCTTTGCTGCAACTTATTGTTGAGAAATGTCCAGGATATCTTATAGACACCAAACAAGTCTTGTCTTACATACAAAATATAACATGGGAAAAAGAATATTCATGGGTGGTTAGTGACATAGAATCATTCTATACATGTATCCCTCATGATTTAGGCATACAGGCAGTGTCGGATGTTATAAAAAATATTTACAACTTATGATGATAAACTATACAGGAAAGATATATATCTTGGTACCGTGTTAGCCAGTAGATAGAAAAATGTTTAGAATTGAGAGTCCTCAGTGGTTGATACCTTTTAATGGCTAACTGAAAAGATGGTAACAAATTGCAAGCTTTCGAGACTACTCAGGTCTCTTCATCAGGCATAGACAAATGGATGATAAACTATGCACTTTTCTGATCTTGGCTCTCAGGTATTTGTTATCCAATAATTTCATTATGTTATGACATTTTGTTATTAGCAATGTAAAGGTGACTCTATGGGTGCAAAATATTCACCTGCTTTTGAAAATATTTTTGTATCATGGAGGGAGGACATATACACTTTTTTGGAGTACAATCCTTTCTTTGAATCCTTCATGTGGTACAGCAGGTACATGGTCAATATCCTACTCATTTGGTTGTCGCATATATCTGCCGTACCATGTCTTACTGAGTATTTCAATCAGAACAGTTGTAATTTATTTTTTACTTTTTCTTGGAATAATGAAAGGATGTCCTTCCTTGATCTTATCTTGACAGCAGAAAACAATTCCATAAAAATGCATACTTACCACATAGAATGCTCTGGAAATACCATCCTTAGAGCAGATTCATGCCACCCTAGACATACCATTCTTGATGTCCCGGTGGATGAAATTATTCAACCAAAAAGGAATTGCTCGAGTCATGAACAATTTAATAAAGAAAAGGAGGGTATTTGTGAGAGACTTAGACACCGAGGATATAATAAATGAAGAATTGATAGAGCGACTAAAATAGTTTATATTAAATCAGGTCAAGATTTATTAAATAAATACGCATAAAAATACACAACAGTTAAACCTGTATTTGATACAACACATAGTAAAGAATTTAATCAGATTACAGGAATTATTAATAGTGATGAACGAGTGCGGTCGTTGCTCGAGTTTTCCGAGCATGCTCGAGTACTCTCCAAGTATCTTGGGGCGTGATCATAGATTATGTTTGTGTCCCCGCAGCTGCATGATTTGTGCCTGCTAGACAGCCTGAATACATATATTCTCTAACAAACAGGCAATCCCTGCATGTGTTCAGGTTGTCTAACAGCCGCAGATCATGCAGCTGCAGGGACATAAACATAATCTATGATCACGCCCCAAGATACTCGGAGAACACCTGAGCATGCTTGGAAATCTCGAGTAACGAGCACACTCGCTATCTTCCTATGTTGTATAGTAACCACCAGCTTAATCTAATTCTAAGGGAGGGTTGTCTATTCTCTGCTAAGAAATCTCCCACTCTTTCTAAACTCCTTTCCCCTAGTTTAATTACTCGAGAAACACAGGGCAAAAAAACCTGGCTCACACCTACAGGATTTTATAAATGCGACATAGATAAATGCATCCCTTGTAAATATGCAAAGCAATCTAAAGAAGTAAATTTAATTACACTGGATAAGATACATCACTGTAGACAGTTTATAAACTGTAGTAGCAGATTCATAGTATATTGCGTCCAATGAATAGATTATAATGTTAGATATGTCGACTGCACTACCCATAAGCTGAGACAGAGAATTAATGAGCATATATCTAACTCCACAAACCCTGAGGCAATTAACCCTTACAATGTTTCCAAACACTTTTTGAAGGAACACAACGGTAACTTAAAAGATTTCCATTTTTTGGATTTGGAAAGGGTTAACCTTTCACCCAGAGGGAGGGGGGGGGGAGAGATCGCAAAAGATCCTTGCTGAACGGCAAAGCTTTTTGGATTCTAATACTGAACAATTCTTACCCTGAAGTTTAAACAAATGGACAAATTTGATTTTACATTACTTGTAAGGGTTATATTCACATAATCATAAAGCACAAGTGTATACTGTAACCGAGGGAAAACAGCCCTCCCTAGACACTCCCAGGGTATCAAATAAACTGAATAGCTCCAAAAACATAGAAACACCAAGAAACGGAGCAAAACAATTCCAAATACCATAATTAATAAAAAATACAAAGTTTATTTGAATAATACAAAATAGCAATACAGCTAAAAGGTCTTATGTATATATCTGCTGTAAGCAGTATATACCAATACAGAGGTATCACAGGGAAAGCATATCGGTACACCGGATTACATGTGGGAAACACAATTCATCCCTGGGGTAAGAAGCAGGTGCATATATATAATTACACAGCAGGAAACTAATGGACCCTATAAGGATTCATAAATCCCAGTATCCCCATGTAAGCGGGTCCAAAGTCTGCTAAGTAGCAAATAGTAATGTGCACTTACCCATCATAAGAATCAGGAGAGTAACTTGGAATACCGCCAAGTGACGTCATGTGATATGCGCACTCTGCATAAACAGATAGCCATCAAGGGAGACACGCAATGGAAGCAACAAGAAGAAGACCATGAGCGCGGCCATGTTTAAAAGGACAAAAACAATTAATGCAACCCCATATGGTGTTATATAATAAATTTATATGTGACATCATTAAAATGTGATAAAGAGTGATGACGCACCATAGAAAAGTGCTTCCAATATCGCCTACCAAAGGAGATGGTGTTATGTGCAATGTAATTATACCAAAATTCTATATCACATTCAATCTAAGCCAACCATATATATATATATATATATATAGCAGAAAAGATTGAACAAAAGAAAAAAATATGCGGCTCCACCCCTATGGGAGGTGGAGCCGCATATTCATCACTGTAATGAGCGGTACCACGTGACCGCTCACACAGGACAAGCTGCCGGCGCTGAGAGGAAGCATCGCGGGAGCTGGGTGAGTATTTTAATGCAAGCGGGCGGGCACACAGGGAGTGGGAGGCGGGAGATGACCAGGAACTTTATTTTAAACACAAAAAAAATTTAAAAAAAACTTGATTTTTTATTCCTTCTCTCCAGCGAACGCTGCTGGGGAGAGGGAATGAATGCCGGCTTCAGCACCACACACAGGGGGGACAGCGCTTACTGTAGCGCTGTTTCTCCTGTGGCGGTACGTGCACACGGAGGAGAGTGCACACTGTTCTCCGTGTGCACATGTGCGGGACGCTTTGCGGACCGTGCTGCCGGAGAAACGAAGACATGTCTCCGTGTTTTGAACACAGACACACGGTCCGCGAAAAATCACTGACATGTGCAGAGACACATTGATTTTAATGTGTCTACGTGTGTCAGTGTCTCCAGTACGTGAGGAAACTGTCACCACAAATACCGGAGCCACTGACTTGTGAAACAGGCCTGAGGTTATGAATAAGAAGTATCACTTAGAAACGCATCAACCAGGACATTAAATTTCTCTTGGGACTTTCTCCTCTGATGTTATATTCATCCTTTGTATACTGTGAATTTTTCCCTGGAATCATGTTTTAATCTATGGAAATAAAATTTGGGATTGTATTTGAAGTGCTGGATCCATCTCTTTATGGACTTACATAAGGAATAATGGTTTATGCCATCGAACAGATATTCACCAGTAACCAAGGGGGAACAGAGAGGCTGCTCTGAAAAGGCTTGGTGGATATTTCATTTCAATACAAGGGTACAGATGGGTCTGAACCTTAGAAAGGATATTATGCTCCATCATTACATTAGTTATCCATATGTTCCATCAAAGCAGGATACAGATTGAATGAATTTAGTTCATAATGTTCCTTTTCTTCTTATTGCTTATGTTGCAATGAGGTATAATTGTTTGTGGACAATAGAAATACTGTAATGACAAGAATGCATTTATAAACATAATAGTAATAATTTCTGTAAACATATATGCTTCTGCAAGAGCAATAACTCTATAAAATGTAAAATATAATATAATATATACTTTGCATTTTTGCATTTATCATGCATATTGTATGCATAATGCATTGCCATATGATTTATATTTGTACAATTATTGCACAATGTTGTATATATGATGCATCTTTTGTATCTTGTCTTGTATATTTATCTATTTTATTGTAGGTACATCATACATTTGGTATATTTTGCACATTAAATGCCACCTGTTCTTGTCAGTAATAAGGGTTTTGCTTTCTGTGCATGTGAACGGCTCAACGTTATAAAATTTTGTGAAGCATCTTTGGGTTCAAGGTACCCACCACACCTCTAAACAAGTTCCTTTAGGGGTATACTTTCCATAATGGGGTCACTTGTGCAGGGGTTCCACTGTTTAGGCACATCAAGGGCTCTGCAAATGCAATATGGCATCTGCTATCTATTAACCCCTTTCCGACGTTGGACGTAATAACATGCCCACATCGTACTGCTTCCCTTTGATGTGGGCTTCGGCGCTGAGCCCACATATTTCCTGTCACATGTCAGCTGTTTTGAACAGCTGACATGTGCCTCTAACAGCGGCGGGTGGAATCGCAATCCACCCACAGCTGTTAACCTGTTAAATGCCACTGTCAATCTCTGACAGTGACATTTAACTTGCGTTTCTGGGAAGGGCGCCAGAAATCCCACCCATCGGTGACTCCATCACGTGATCGTGGGTCACTGATGGGTTGGCATGACAACCAGCGGTCTCAGCAGACCTCTATGTTTATCACAGCCAGATTGTTCTGAGCGCCGCCCAATGGTCATCGCTTATATCAAGTCAGCGATTCTGCTACCTATAGGTGATATGATTATTGTCTGTATGTAGCAGAACCAATAGGACAAATGCAGCTTCTAGTCTCCCATGGAGGCTATTGAAGCATGCAAAATTAAATGAAAAATGTTTTTAAAAATATTTAAAAAATTATAAAATATAAACGTTCAAATCACCCCCCTTTCGCCCCATTCAAAATAAAACAATAAAAAAATGAAACATAACGCGTAATGAGAAGACAAGTCAAAATGCCAGAATTATGTTTTTTTGGTCGCCACTACATTGAAATAAACTTAAAAAACGGGCGATCAAAAGAATGTATGTACAGCGGGTGAAATAAGTATTGAACACATCACCAATTTTCTAATTACAAAAGCCATTGTTGATGATGACAGCTTCAAGATGCCTCCTGTAAGGAGAAACTAATCGCATGCATTGCTCAGATGTGATTTTGGTCCTTTCTTCTACACAAACATGCTTCAAGTCCTGAAGGTTCTGTGGGCTTTTTCTATGAACTCTGAGTATTAGTTGCTTCCATAAATTTTCTATTTGATTCAGGTCAGGTGATTGGCTGGGCCATTCTAACAGCCAATGAATCAGATCACAGGCTCTATTTAATGAGAACCAGTTAGAATAACGTTATATCACCTCGGGAAAATATATAAAACTGTAAAATATTTTAAAATTTAGAATAATAAAGTAGTCGCCCTTAGTGTTATAACAAAAGAAAAAAAGTGGAAACCACTTATAACTAGAACCAACCCAACCACCAGAGTTATGGATATACCAGGAAGAAAATATATATAGAAAATATATATAGACATGCCAAAATGGGAAAGGTGAAAATGATAAATAACATATATAAGTGCAACAGTGTGAAGAGTCACATAGTAACAATATCGCAAATAAATATTAATGTGCTATTAGCAAAAAAAATTTTTTTTGCCATTTTGGCACGTCTATATATATTTTTAGCAATCCACTTAAAGAATCCTTTTAAGGGAACTTTTTATACCTTAATTTGGGTAACCATTACCATGTACAGGTCCACTAGTGAGATTTTACACGAATTGGTCTTATGGGTTTATTCTTTGACCTATATGTTACTTAACCCCTTAAGCCCCGAGGGTGGTTTGCACGTTAATGACCGGGACAATTTTTACAATTCTGACCACTGTCCCTTTATGAGGCTATAACTCTGGAACGCTTTGACGGATCTTGGCAATTCTGACATTGTTCTCTCGTGACATATTGTACTTCATGTTAGTGGTAAAATTTATTCTATATAACTTGCGTTTATTTGTGAAAAAAACGGAAATTTGGCGAAAATTTTGAAAATTTCGCAATTTTCCAAATTTGAATTTTTATGCCCTTAAATCACAGACATATGTCACGCAAAATACTTAATAAGTAACATTTCCCACATGTCTACTTTACATCAGCACAATTTTGGAACCAAAATTTTTTTTGTTAGGGAGTTATAAGGGTTAAAATTTGACCAGAAATTTCTCATTTTTACAACACCATTTTTTTTTAGGGACCACATCTCATTTGAAGTCATTTTGAGGGGTCTATATGATAGAAAATACCCAAGTGTGACACCATTCTAAAAACTGCACCCCTCAAGGTGCTCAAAACCACATTGAAGAAGTTTATTAACCCTTCAGGTGTTTCACAGGAATTTTTGGAATGTTTAAATAAAAATGAACATTTAACTTTTTTTCACACAAAATTTATTTCAGCTCCAATTTGTTTTATTTTACCAAGGGTAATAGGAGAAAATGGACCCCAAAAGTTGTTGTACAATTTGTCCTGAGTACGCTGATACCCCATATGTGGGTGTAAACCATTGTTTGGGCGCATGGCAGAGCTTGGAAGGGAAGGAGCGCCATTTGACTTTTCAATGCAAAATTGACTGGAATTGAGATGGGACGCCATGTTGCGTTTGGAGAGCCCCTGATGTGCCTAAACACTGAAACCCCCTACAAGTGACACCATTTTGGAAAGTAGACCCCCTAAGGAACTTATCTAGATGTGTCGTGAGCACTTTGACCCACCAAGTGCTTCACAGAAGTTTATAATGCAGAGCCGTAAAAATAAAAAATCATATTTTTTCACAAAAATGATCTTTTCGCCCCAATTTTTTATTTTCCCAAGGGTAAGAGAAGAAATTGGACCCCAAAAAATGTTGTGCAATTTGTCTTGAGTACGCTGATACTCCAGATGTGGGTGTAAACCATTGTTTGGGCGCATGGCAGAGCTTGGAAGGGAAGGAGCGCCATTTGACTTTTCAATGCAAAATTGACTGGAATTGAGATGGGACGCCATGTTGCGTTTGGAGAGCCCCTGATGTCCCTAAATACTGAAACCCCCTACAAGTGACACCATTTTGGAAAGTAGACCCCCTAATGAACTTATCTAGATGTGTGGTGAGCACTTTGACCCACCAAGTGCTTCACAGAAGGTTATAATGCAGAGCCGTAAAAATAAAAAATCATATTTTTTCACAAAAATGATATTTTTGCCCCCAATTTTTTATTTTCCCAAGTGTAAGAGAAGAAATTGGATCGCAAAAAATGTTGTGCAATTTGTCCTGAGTACGCTGATACCCCATATGTGGGTGTAAACCATTGTTTGGGCGCATGGCAGAGCTTGGAAGGGAAGGAGCGCCATTTGACTTTTCAATGCAAAATTGACTGGAATTGAGATGTGACGCCATGTTGCGTTTGGAGAGCCCCTGATGTGCCTAAACATTGAAACCCCCCACAAGTGACACCATTTTGGAAAGTAGACCCCCTAAGGAACTTATCTAGATGTGTTTTGAGAGCTTTGAACCCCCAAGTGTTTCACTACAGATTATAACGCAGAGCCGTGAAAATATATATTTTTTTTTTCTCAAAAATGATTTTTTAGCCCCCAGCTTTGTATTTTTACAAGGGTAACAGAATAAATTGGACCCCAAAATTTGTTTTCCAATTTGTCCTGAGTACGCTGATACCCCATATGTGGGGGGGAACCACTGTTTGGGCACAAGACAGACCTCGGAAGGGAAGGAGCGCCATTTGGAATGCAGACTTAAATGGATTGGTCAGCAGCCGTCACGTTGCATTTGCAGAGCCCCTGATGTACCCAAACAGTATAAACCCCCCACAAGTGACCCCATATTGGAAACTAGACTCCCAAGGAACTTATCTAGATGTGTTGTGAGAACTTTGAACCCCCAAGTGTTTCACTAAAGTTTATAGCGCAAAGCCGTGAAAATAAAAATTCCTTTTTTTTTTTCACAAAAATGATATTCTAGCCCCCAGTTTTGTATTTTCACAAGGGTAACAGGATAAATTAGACCCCAGAAGTTGTTGTCCAATTTGTCCTGAGTACGCTGATACCCCATATGTGGGGGGGAACCACTGTTTGGGCGCATGACAGAGCTCGGAAGGGAAGGAGCGCCATTTGGAATGCAGACAAATGGATTGGTCTGCAGGCGTCACGTTGCATTTGCAGAGCCCCTGGTGTACCCAAACAGTACAAACCCCCCACAAGTGACCCCATATTGGAAACTAGACCTCCCAAGGAACTTATCTAGATGTGTTGTGGGAACTTTGAACCCCCAAGTGTTTCACTACAGTTTATAACGCAGAGCCGTGAAAATAAAACATCTTTTTTTCCCACAAAAATGATTTTTAGCCCCCCAAATTTTTATTTTCCCAAGGATAACAAGAGAACTTGGACCACAGAAGTTGTTGTTCAATTTGTCCCGAGTACGCTGATAACCCATATGTTGGGGTAAACCCCTTTTTGGGCGCACGGGAGAGCTCAGAAGGGAAGGAGCACTGTTTTACTTTTTCAACGCAGAATTGGCTGGAATTGAGATTGGATGCCATGTCGCGTTTGGAGAGCCCCTGATGTGCCTGGACAGTGGAAACTCCCCAATTCTACCTGAAACCCTAACCCAAACACACCCCTAACCCTAATCCCAACGATAACCCTAACCACACCCCTAGCCCTGACACACCCATAATTCTAATCCCAACCCTAATCCAAACCGTAAATGTAATCCAAACCCTAACCCTAACTTTAGCCCCAACCCTAACTTTAGCCCCAACCCTAACCCTAACTTTACCTCCAACCCTAGCCCTAACCCTAACTTTAACCCTAACCCTACCCCTAACCCTAACCCTAAACGTGACTGAAATACGTGGCACTGAAATACGTGGCACTGAAATACGTGGCACTGAAATACGTGGCACTGAAATACATGCAACTGAAATACGTGGCACTTAAATACGTGGCACTGAAATACGTGATACGTGGCACTGAAATACGTGATACATGGCACTTAAATACGTGGCACTGAAACACGTGGCACTGAAATACGTGATATGTGGCACTTAAATACGTGGCACTTAAATACGTGGCACTTAAATACGTGGCGCTGAAATACGTGGCGCTGAAATACGTGGCACTTAAATACGTGGCACTTAAATACGTGGCACTATGACTGTCAGAAAATGTTCATTAAACGGTTAGGGGTGAGGTTAGGGGTAGAGTTAGGGTTAGGGTTTGGATCCCTTTATCACCTTGATGGTGGTGGGTGGCTTTTCAGTGTGTTTTCTGTTTTTTTTTCGATAAAAACGCATGAGCTTAAAAACGCATGCGTTTACATAGACCGCAATGCATTTTTTGCCGCGAAAAAACGCATGCGTTTTTTCACGGCAAAAAAACGCCGCAAGAAAATACTGCAGGTTGTATTTCTGAAAATGAACGCATGCAGAAAAAAAACGCATGCGTTTGAAAACGCCACCAAACGCGTACAAAAAAACGCATGCGTTTTCAATGTTAAATACAGGGAAAAAACGCATGCATTTTTTTGTGCAAAAAAACGCTGCAGACAAAAACGCAAGTGTGAAACCAGCGACGCTTTTTATAGCAAAAAAGTTTTGCGTCTCCACATTTTGAGACCTATAATTTTTCCATATTTGAGTCCACAGAGTCATGTGAGGTCTTGTTTTTTGCGGGACGAGTTGATGTTTTTATTGGTAACATTTTCGGACACGTGACCATTTTTTATCACTTTTTATTCCGATTTTTGTGAGGCAGAATGACCAAAATCTCACGTATCTAAAAGATTATGGGGTTTTCAGCTGCAAAAAATCTTATAAATAAACCCAACGAAACAATCTTTATTATTAAAAAAGGCAACAATGCCAACTCTACGTGACCAAAACAAAACCAAAACGTGTACCACCCAGTTAAAATTTAAGGGAAAAAGCTAGCCATCCCTAGATAGACTCCTAGATACCCCTACCTGCCAGCGGAGGTTGACACCCTAGGGGGGAGCATTATGGCGCCCCCGCTCCAACGATGGCTGACCCTAGGGGCCCTGTGAGACCCTACAGCCGCTAGTGAACCCCACTACCCAGATGCTAAGGCAATAACTGTCCTAGGGAGAGCTAGCACCCAGAAAAACTTTAAAAACAATGTGAGCACACAGGATCAGTCCGGTGTCTAAATAGGAAGATAGGTGCAGAAATTGGAAACTATTTGTGGTGGCTACTTAATGTACATATAGTACTCAGGTCCAGGATATCCTGTAGTCAGCAGGCCATTATTCTCAGTTCTTAGATACCATATAAGTAACATATATATGACCTATAACTGTATCCACCCAGTCTGCTGTCACACACATAATATTAGATGGGACTTGGAAGAAAAAACTGCAAGGTCCCTGCAGCAAACCTGATATTGATATATACAATATTGGTACTAAGAAGCCACCACATCCATAGAAACATCGATACGCATCTGCAACATGCCATGCTTCCTACACCGTCTGCCCTTATACATTAGCGCCTCAACGCGTTTCGCCTGCCTAGGCTCATCAGGAGGCTCAATACATTGATGTATTCGTGTCCCAGAAAAATATGGCTCATGACCAAAAACCTGCTATTCATGAATTTCTTTTGGGAGAGGCGTTTATACCATTCCACGTTTGGTAAAATTGATAAAGCTTTTTTATTCTTCGGGTCAGTACGATTACAGTGATACCTCATTTATATCATTTTTTTATGTTTTGGCGCTTTTATACGATAAAAACTATTTTATAGAAAAAATAATTATTTTGGTATCGCTTAATTCTCAGGACTATAACTTTTTTATTTTTTTGCTGATGATGCTGTATGGTGGGGGGTTTTTTGCGGGACAAGATGACGTTTTCAGCGGTACCATGATTATTTATATCCGCTTTTTGATCGCGTGTTATTCCACTTTTTGTTCGGCGGTATGGTAATAAAGCGTTGTTTTTTGCCTCATTTTTTTTTTTTTCTTACGGTGTTTACTGAAGGGGTTAACTAGTGGGGCAGTTTTATAGGTTGGGTCGTTACGGACGTGGCAATACTAAATATGTGTACTTTTATTGTTTTGTTTTTTTTATTTAGATAAAGAAATGTATTTATGGGAATAATATATATATTTTTTTATTATTTATTTAGGAATTTTTTTTTTATTTTTTTTTTTACACATGTGGAAAAATTTTTTTTTTACTTTTTTACTTTTTCCCAGGGGGGGACATCACAGATCGATGATCTGACAGTGTGCACAGCACTCTGTCAGATCGGCGATCTGCTGTGCAGGGCTGCAGGATTACCAAGCATCTGCTCTGAGCAGGCGCTCGGTAAGCCACCTTTCTCCCTGCAGGACCCGGATGCCGTGGCCATCTTGGATCCGGAACCTGCGGCGAGGAAGGAGGTAGGAGACCCTCGCAGCAACGCGATCACATCGCGTTGCTCTGGGGGTCTCAGGGAAGCCCGCAGGGAGCCCCCTCCCTGCGCGATGCTTCCCTATACCGCCGGTACACTGCGATCATGTTTGATCGTGGTGTGCCGGGGGTTAATGTGCCGGGGGCGGTCCGTGACCGCTCCTGGCACATAGTGCCGGATGTCAGCTGCGATAGGCAGCTGACACCCGGCCGCGCTCCCCCCGTGAGCGTGGCCGATCGCGTATGACGTACTATCCCGTCACTGGGAATTAAGTCCCAGGTCACCTTGACGGGATAGTACGTCATATGGGATTAAGGGGTTAAATATATTATATATACTGTCCTGATACGTACACACTTTCTTAAGAGAATTTTTTATTTTTTAATATTTTTCTGTATCGCTACTACTGGTGAATAAAGATATTTTCTTGATTATATGGTCCTGTCTGGTCTTCCTGGTATATCCATAACTCTGGCAGTTGGTTGGTTTTAATGAGAACCTGTCAGCATAATTTTGTTATGTAAAGTAAAGATTTGGCTGTAATCGCACTATAATACAGATTAAATAGATACCTTTGGTGAAAAAATTTGCTTTGTTGTTCTTTGTTAATCATAATTAGAAGTTTTGTGCTAATTATCTTTTGGTGCGCCTGGGTGTTAGGGCTGGCGGAACGCACCGAGTAAATGTAACAATAGTAAAGGTGCGTTCGCAGCCCTGGGTCCACTGTGCAGGAGTCGAACTTGCTGCTAGGTAATGGCGGCACTATATGGCGGTACTACACCAGAATAGACATGGGTTCTGTCACCCGGTCTGTACAGGAGCAAACTCTGTTGCTTCACAGAGTCGCAGGGAATCAAGGAAACGCTGTGTCCTGTTAGCTGTCACAGTTAGCAGCAAATGAATACTAGTGGGATCCCTGCAATTCACCCCCACTATGCTGGTGCTTGATCCCGCTCTAACCCTCAGTGGCTTTTCAGCCCGCGCCTGAGGACGCCCTGAGTCAGATGCAGAGATTGAGCGGGAGTTCCCACCCTACACTGACCGATTGTCAGGAGTAAGAGAAGATAGCCGCACAGAGTGCGTTCTGCACCGCACTGGTGGTCACTGCTGGTTAGATGCAGTACAGATCGTGCTCTTGTGTATACATTAGCCCTGTCATGCGTTACTTAACTCCAACATTTGCGAGCATTCACCATCACTAGGAATGGGAATGATTAAGGAGCAATCACCAGAACAGGCATACAACCACACACACACACGATAACAGGTTTATACTAGCGCATGGCCGTGCGGCCATGCAAACCTTTTATAGCTGTAGCTCTCCAGGACCTTCCTAGTGAACCAATAGGAGCTTCTACAGGACCTGAGCATGTGACCCCCGACCTCCAATGAGAGGTCTTCCCTTGGGCATGCTCAGAAGGGTGAAAAGCAGGACTTAGTCGCTGAACAGTACTGCTTATAATGGCTGAACCTGGAAGTCCAGCAGTAATCAAACACGCAGTATCTGTCCGAGCCAGGCGCTAGGACCGATGTCTCTGCTGAGAAGGCTCCACTGCGGCTGGAGAAGAATGGGAGACTGCAGCGGAGGTGGTTTGAGATTCTCTCTGTGCAGCGGTGGGAACCTAACACTGGGTTGAACTGTGCACTGGGTCTTCTCCTCCCTTTCTATGATTCTCCAACCCCTCTGCCTGGCTCCAGTCTTTGAATTACAGGCCAATGCTTTTTCTGTAACCTGCCACCCATGGTTGAAATCTCCTCTTCAGACAGAGAAAGAAGGTCACTGAAAAAGCAGTGACCTGTTATTCAAAGAACAGATGAAGGTGGAGGGGCTGGCAAATCAAACCCAGTGCACAGTCCGGCCCCTGTGTGCCGAAATCTAATTAGCAGAAATATTCAAATGGTGACTAGAGAAGAACAACAAAGTGGATTTCTTCATTAAGGGCACCAATGTAATCAGTATCTGACAAGTTATCTTTAAGGATGCATGATAGTTGGGAGCCCTTTTAAAGATTTTGTATTGGGTCTCTGCAGCTTCAAGTTACATCACTCAATGAAGTTTTGCTATGCATTTAAAATTGTATTCAATCATTCAACTATTTAAGACCTGTAGCGTTTCACTTTCAAATATTGCAAGCCACGCTATCTAAATCCTTTTGCGTGGACTATTGAGTTATTAATGTTATAAAAAAAACAGTCTGCCTAAGCCCAGAGATAAGCACAGTAAAAAATATGTTGTGTACCGGTAATCTAATGCACATTTAACAAATAATTCCTCTTTTCTATTATGGTGATTTCATGTGCTCTTACTACATAAGCACAACAGCACAGGAAAGAAATCATATAAGAAAATAGCAGCTCTACAACAAAAACAAAGCATTGCATATTCATCAATTAAGCTCTGTATATCACCTACATTTGCCACTAAGAGAGGGATAAAGTTGTTCACTCTTCTAAATAATTGAAACACTGGAGAAAACAGTTAAATGAGAAATGACTTTAATTTTCTTTTGTATGCTCCAAAATACACATCCCTCACCTTGGGATTTGTACCTATTTTAAAATAGCTGATTTGGGCTACTGAAATTTGTGGATTCTGGTGAGACTTCATACACAGGCATATAATTAAAGCCAGATGAGTGCATCTTCTAGTTTATTGCTTTAATTTTATTTCACAAAAGTTGGCAAGATATCTATATGGCTCTATTATAGTGCACTATAAAACATTCACACATTTTGTGGAAGCCGGCATAAAAGCAGGATTATAACGTGCACGTGATTCACATTCTATAAAATAACAACATGAACCTAGAATCCAATTGTTCCTTTCAAACCGAGCGGTGACTGGCATTACTTTGCTAAGATACTTCTCATAAAGGCAATAGACTATTGCAAGATTTTTGTATAAACCATTCACGCCATTAAGCATAAAAACACAATATATAATTTAGTTAAGAATTTTATTAAAAAGTTGTAAAAAGTAAAAGAAGCCTATAAATAAAGTAGAATAAAAATTACAAACTGTAAAGGCTTTCTGTACTGTATGTTACCCTCTTGTGACACTATGTATTATTACACTTTATTACAGACATATTCGCACCTGTCTAGAGTGATTAATCTATAATCTATATATATAATTGTCTAAGGGGTACTTCCGTCTTTCTGTCGGCAACTTCCGTCACGGATATTAATTCGCTGATTGGTCTCGCCAGCTGCCTGTCATGGCTGCCGCGACCAATCAGTGATGGGCACAGTCCAATTAGTCCCTCCCTACTCCCCTGCAGTCAGTACTCTGCGCCCGCTCCATACTCCCCGCAGTCACGGCTCACACAGGGTTAATGCCAGTGGTAACAGACCGCGTTATGCCTTGGGTAACTCATTCCTTTACCGCCGCTATTAACCCTGTGTGGCCAACACCTAATGTTAAAAATAATTTAAAAAAAATAACAAATCATTATATACTCACCTTCCGCCGCCTTTCTGATGCTCCAGTGACCGGTCCATGCAAGCGGCAGGTATCGGTGCTAAGGTTGGTGTGCGACAAGGACCTGCCATGACGTCACGGTCATGTGACCGCGACGTAATCACAGGCCCTGCGCGAGAAGGACCTGCCATGATGTCACAGTCATGTGACCGCGACGTCATCGCAGGCCCTGTGCGCCTGTGCGAGAAGGACCTGCCGTGACGTCACGGTCATGTGACCGCGACGTCATCACACCCTCGGACTGGAAGCTGCTGCCTGAACCGAACACAGGCGACAGAACTACAAGGGGCCCCTCGGAAGGTGAGTATATGTTTATTTTTAATTTTTTAATCTGTGACATCCCTAGCTGGGCAATATACTACATGGCTGGGCAATATACTACGTGACTGGGCAATATACTATGTAACTGGGCAATATACTACGTGGCTCTGTGTTGTATACTACGTCGCTGTGCAATATACTACGTGGCTCTGTGCTGTATACTATGTCACTGGGCAATATACTACGTCAATGGGCAATATACTACGTAACTGGGCAATATACTACGTGGCTCTGTGCTGTATACTACATCGCTGTGCAATATACTACGTGGCTCTGTGCTGTATACTACGTAACAGGGCAATATACTACATGGCTCTGTGCTGTATACTATGTAACTGGGCAATATACTACGTCACTGGGCAATATACTACGTAACTGGGCAATATACTACGTGGCTGTGCAATGTACTACGCAACTGGGCAATATACTACGTGGCTGTGCAATATACTATGTCACTGGGCAATATACTACGTAACTGGGCAATATGCTATGTGGCTGTGCAATATACTACGTCACTTGGCAATATACTACGTCACTGGGCAATATACTATGTCACTGGGCAATATACTATGTCACTGGGCAATATACTATGTCGCTGAGCAATATACTATGTGGCTGTGCAATATACTACGTCATTGGGCAATATACTACGTCACTGGGCAATATACTATGTCACTGGGAAATATACTACGTCAGTGGGCAATATACTACATCGCTGGGCAATATACTACGTAACTGGGCAATATACTACATAACTGGGCAATATACTACGTGGCTGTGCAATATACTATGTAACTGGGCAATATACTACGTGGCTGTATACTACGTCGCTGTGCAATATACTAGTTGGCTCTGTGCTGTATACTACGTAACTGGGCAATATACTACGTGGCTCTGTGCTGTATACTACCTAACTGGCCAATATAGTACATGGCTGTGCAATATACTACGTGGCTCTGTGCTGTATACTATGTCACTGGGCAATATACTACGTCAATGGGCAATATACTACGTAACTAGGCAATATACTACCTAACTGGGCAATATACTACGTGGCTCTGTGCTGTATACTATGTCGCTGTGCAATATACTACGTGGCTGTGTGCTGTATACTATGTAACAGGGCAATATACTACATGGCTCTGTGCTGTATACTTCCTAACTGGGCAATATACTACGTCGCTGAGCAATATACTATGTGGCTGTGCAATATACTACGTCATTGGGCAATATACTACGTCACTGGGCAATATACTATGTCACTGGGAAATATACTACGTCAGTGGGCAATATACTACATCGCTGGGCAATATACTACGTAACTGGGCAATATACTACATAACTGGGCAATATACTACGTGGCTGTGCAATATACTATGTAACTGGGCAATATACTACGTGGCTGTATACTACGTCGCTGTGCAATATACTAGTTGGCTCTGTGCTGTATACTACGTAACTGGGCAATATACTACGTGGCTCTGTGCTGTATACTATGTAACTGGCCAATATAGTACATGGCTGTGCAATATACTACGTGGCTCTGTGCTGTATACTATGTCACTGGGCAATATACTACGTCAATGGGCAATATACTACGTAACTAGGCAATATACTACCTAACTGGGCAATATACTACGTGGCTCTGTGCTGTATACTATGTCGCTGTGCAATATACTACGTGGCTGTGTGCTGTATACTATGTAACAGGGCAATATACTACATGGCTCTGTGCTGTATACTTCCTAACTGGGCAATATACTACGTCACTGGGCAATATACTACGTAACTGGGCAATATACTATGTGGCTGTGCAATATACTACGTAACTGGGCAATATACTACGTGGCTGTGCAATATACTACATGTTGTGATCCGCTTTTTGGCTCCCCGGGTGGTGGCTGGTGGTACTGGAGACTTGTGTGTGCTTTTCTGCCTCAGCTCACCTGCTTCCATCAGTTTTGGGAGTTCCCTATTTAGCCTTGCTCTCCAGTCACTTCCTTGCCGGTCATCATTGTAACCTGAGTCATTCAGTTGCATGTTCCTGCTACTAGTCTGCTGATCAGCTAAGTGGACTCTTGTCCTTATTGTTTTGTTTTTCTTGTCCAGTTTACAGTTTTGTCATTTCCTGTTACTGGAAGCTCTTGTGGACTGAAATTGCCACTCCTGTGTCATGAGTTGACACAGGAGTCTTAAAGTAATTTCAGGATGGGTTTTTGAAAGGGTTTTTCAGCTGACCGTGAAGTCCTCTTTTGTATCCTTCCTCTATCTAGTAAGTGGACCTCGCTTTGCTAAATCTACCTTCATACTGTGTATGTCTTTTCCTCTGAACTCACCGTTAATATACGTGGGGGCTACTATCATCTTTGGGGAATTTCTCTAGAGGTAAGCCAGGTCTGTTCCTTCCTCTTCCAGGCGTAGTTAGTTCTCCGGCTGGCGCATGGCATCTAGGCAGCCGTAGGAATGCTTCCTGGCTACTGTTAGTTGTGTGGTAGATTTAGGTCACGGTCAGCTTGAGTTTCCATCACCCGAGAGCTAGTCTGTTATTTTTGTGTTTCTGATGTTCCCATGCCATTGGGGAATCATGACAGTATGACCAGCCACTGTTAAAGTAATTGGCAGAAGAAAGGAGAGTAAAAGAAGTCTGTAGATTTTTTTTTTTTTCCTCTCATGTTTGCTACTTAGTTGGCTCAGTTGTATTTCTGCTCTATTTACAGCCTTGCCTTTCTCTCCTTCTAATCCTTGAATGGCTCTGATCTCTCCGGTTTAAGGATGGACCCTCAGAGTTTGGCTGCAGGTTTAAATAATCTTGCTACGAAGGTTCAGAATTTACAAGATTATGTTATACGTACTCCTATTTCTGAACCTAAGATTCCTACACCAGAAGTATTTTCCGGAGATAGATCTCGGTTTCTGAATTTCAAATGTAATTGTAAATTATTCCTTTCTCTCAGACCTCACTCCTCTGGAGATCCTGTTCAGCAGGTTAAGATTGTGATTTCTTTGCTGCGAGGTGACCCTCAAGATTGGGCATTTTCATTGACACCAGGGGATCCTGCGTTGCTCAATGTGGATGCATTTTTTCTGGCTTTAGGGTTGCTGTATGAGGAACCTAATTTGGAGATTCAAGCTGAAAAAGCTTTAATAGCCCTGTCTCAAGGGCAAGATGAAGCTGAGATATACTGCCAAAAATTTCGTAAATGGTCTGTGCTTACTCAGTGGAATGAGTGTGCCCTAGCGGCAAATTTCAGAGAGGGCCTTTCTGATGCCGTTAGGGATGTCATGGTGGGGTTTCCTACGCCCACAGGTCTGAATGAGTCCATGACAATGGCGATTCAGATTGATCGGCGTTTGCGGGAGCGCAAACCCGTGCACCATTTGGCGGTATCTTCTGAAGGGACGCCAGAGAAAATGCAATGTGACAGAATTCTGTCAAGAAACGAGAGGCAGAATTATAGGCGCAAAAATGGCTTGTGCTTCTACTGTGGTGATTCCGCGCATGTTATATCAGCATGCTCTAAACGTACTAGGAAGGTTGACAAGTCTGTTTCTATTGGCACTTTACAGTCTAAATTTCTTCTGTCTGTAACTCTGATTTGTTCATTATCAGTTATTACCGTGGATGCCTATGTGGACTCTGGCGCCGCTCTGAGTCTCATGGATTGGTCCTTCGCCAGGCGCTGTGGGTTTGATTTGGAGCCTCTGGAAGTTCCTATACCTCTGAAGGGTATTGATTCTACACCTCTGGCTTGTAATAGACCACAGTTCTGGACGCAAGTGACTATGCATATGACTCCAGACCATCAGGAGATGATTCGCTTCCTCGTGTTGTATAATTTACATGATGTTTTAGTGCTTGGATTACCATGGTTACAATCTCATAACCCAGTACTGGACTGGAAAACTATGTCTGTGTTAAGCTGGGGATGTCGGGGGGCTCATGGGGACATACCTTTGGTTCCTATCTCGTCATCTATTCCCTCTGAGATTCCTGCATTTTTGTCGGATTTTGGGGATATTTTTGAAGAGCCTAAAATTGGTTCTCTCCCTCCCCACAGAGAGTGTGATTGCGCCATAGATCTGATTCCAGGCAGTAAATTTCCAAAGGGTCGTTTGTTTAACCTATCTGTACCTGAGCATGCTGCCATGCGAGAATATGTTAAGGAGTCCCTGGAAAAGGGACATATTCGTCCTTCTTCATCACCTTTAGGAGCTGGGTTTTTCTTTGTCTCTAAAAAGGATGGCTCGCTGAGGCCTTGTATTGATTATCGACTCCTGAATAAAATTACTGTCAAATATCAGTATCCGTTGCCGCTGCTTACTGATTTGTTTGCTCGCATAAGGGGGGCTAAGTGGTTCTCCAAGATTGATCTCCGTGGGGCGTATAATTTGGTGTGAATTAAGCAAGGGGATCAGGATGATTGGGTTGCCTTTTTGCCGTTGGCGGAGTTTGCTCTTAATAATCGGGCCAGTTCTGCCACTTTGGTTTCCCCTTTCTTTTGCAATTCGGGGTTTCATCCCCGTTTTTCTTCTGGTCAGGTGGAGTCTTCGGATTGTCCTGGAGTAGATGCTGTGGTGGATCGGTTGTATCGGATTTGGGAACAAGTGGTGGACAATTTGAATTTGTCCCAGGAGAGGACTCAGCGGTTTGCTAACCGCCAGCGTCGGGTTGGTCCTCGCCTTCGTGTTGGGGACTTGGTGTGGTTGTCTTCCCGTTTTGTCCCAATGAGGGTTTCTTCTCCTAAATTTAAGCCTCGGTTCATCGGTCCCTATAGGATTTTGGAGATTATTAACCCTGTTTCCTTTCGTTTGGACCTTCCGGCATCTTTCGCTATCCATAATGTGTTCTATCGGTCGTTGTTGCGGAGATACGAGGTGCCGGTGGTTCCTTCTGCTGGGCCTCCTGCTCCTGTGCTGGTTGAGGGTGAATTGGAGTACGTTATAGAGAAGATCTTGGACTCCCGTATTTCCAGGCGGAGACTCCAGTACCTGGTTAAATGGAAGGGCTATGGTCAGGAAGATAATTCTTGGGTAACTGCCTCTGATGTTCATGCCTCGGATTTGGTTCGTGCCTTTCATAGGGCTCATCCAGGTCGCCCTGGCGGTTCTTGTGAGGGTTCGGTGCCCCCTCCTTAAGGGGGGGGGTACTGTTGTGATCCGCTTTTTGGCTCCCCGGGTGGTGGCTGGTGGTACTGGAGACTTGTGTGTGCTTTTCTGCCTCAGCTCACCTGCTTCCATCAGTTTTGGGAGTTCCCTATTTAGCCTTGCTCTCCAGTCACTTCCTTGTAGTTAGTTCTCCGGCTGGCGCATGGCATCTAGGCAGCCGTAGGAATGCTTCCTGGCTACTGTTAGTTGTGTGGTAGATTTAGGTCACGGTCAGCTTGAGTTTCCATCACCCGAGAGCTAGTCTGTTATTTTTGTGTTTCTGATGTTCCCATGCCATTGGGGAATCATGACAACTACATAACTGGGCAATATACTACGTGGCTGTGCAATATACTACGTAACTGGGCAATATACTATGTGGCTGTGCAATATACTACGTCACTGGGCAATATACTATGTCACTGGGCAATATACTACGTCACTGGGCAATATACTACGTCGCTGAGCAATATACTACGTGGCTGTGCAATATACTACGTCATTGGGCAATATACTACGTCACTGGGCAATATACTATGTCACTGGGAAATATACTACGTCAGTGGGCAATATACTACGTCGCTGGGCAATATACTACGTAACTGGGCAATATACTACATAACTGGGCAATATACTACGTGGCTGTGCAATATACTACGTATCTGGGCAATATACTACGTGGCTGTATACTACGTCGCTGTGCAATATACCATGTGGCTCTGTGCTGTATACTACGTAACTGGGCAATATACTACGTGGCTCTGTGCTGTATACTACGTAACTGGCCAATATAGTACGTGGCTGTGCAATATACTACGTAACTGGGCAATATACTACATGGCTGTGCAATATACTACATCACTGGGCAATATACTACGTCACTGGGCAATATACTACTTCACTGGGCAATATACTACATGGGCTGTGCAATATACTACGTGGACATGCATATTCTAAAATACCTGATGCCTTAGAATCGGGCCACCATCTAGTAAAGTATAAAAATAGTGGAATATAAAATTCAATACATACATGAATTTTTGTTTGGATTGTTTAGATATTATTTTTCTGGTCAGTGGTGTGTTTCAAAACCCAGTTTTCTAACTTTTTGATCTTTTACAAGCATTATAAATGACTTTGAATATACCAGGAAAAAGACATCATTACCATAAATTAAAAAAGCCAACAAAAATGTCATAAAGAAAATCATTACTTACACATGAGAAAAATACCACTTATCATGCATTTTAACAACTTCCCAACAGTTAAGTTATATGTTGAGTCCCTGACTTTGATGCAGGCTCACAAGACAATCCCGTATTTTTGCGGACAGATAATGGCTGAATTATTCAGGGCATAATGCCAGATATTTATTTTGTGTGCTGGAGCTCTAAAGATGACATTGCACATTAATGTTGGCGAAACCCAGCAAAAAGCTGGTGAACTAACACATGTAAGGAACCTTTTTTCATTTTCTTGACATTTCCTGAAAGAGCAGACATATTGAATTTCAACATTCAATCCTTTTGGGGGTTTTTGGGGAAGGTAACCTGCTACCAGGAGTGTCCAACAAGCAGATTACTCCCTTCTCATTTAGAACACATTCACAAAAGGGTGTCTACGAAGGTTCGGAGAGATTGTTGTTGGCCAAACTGGCATTTGCCCGATAGCTGATCTGTATGGTCAACTTTAAATAGTACAATAGGATATTTGTTAAAAAAAAATCCCCTCTCGCTCCTCATAATGCCCAACAAAAAAAGCACTCATTGTAAAACTTGAACAAGTCACTATATGTCCCTTATTTGACAGTCAGTGTAATGTATGGGATATACACTCACCGGCCACTTTATTAGGTACACCTGTCCAACTTCTTGTTAACACTTAATTTCTAATCAGCCAATCACATGGCGGCAACTCAGTGCATTTAGGCATGTAGACATGGTCAAGACAATCTCCTGCAGTTCAAACCGAGCATCAGTATGGGGAAGAAAGGTGATTTGAGTGCCTTTGAACGTGGCATGGTTGTTGGTGCCAGAAGGGCTGGTCTGAGTATTTCAGAAACTGCTGATCTACTGGGATTTTCACGCACAACCATCTCTAGGGTTTACAGAGAATGGTCCGAAAAAGAAAAAAAATCCAGTGAGCGGCAGTTCTGTGGGCGGAAATGTCTTGTTGATGCCAGAGGTCAGAGGAGAATGGGCAGACTGGTTCGAGCTGATAGAAAGGCAACAGTGACTCAAATCGCCACCCGTTACAACCAAGGTAGGCCTAAGAGCATCTCTGAACGCACAGTGCGTCGAACTTTGAGGCAGATGGGCTACAGCAGCAGAAGACCACACCAGGTACCACTCCTTTCAGCTAAGAACAGGAAACTGAGGCTACAATTTGTACAAGCTCATCGAAATTGGACAGTAGAAGATTGGAAAAACGTTGCTTGGTCTGATGAGTCTCGATTTCTGCTGCGACATTCGGATGGTAGGGTCAGAATTTGGCATAAACAACATGAAAGCATGGATCCATCCTGCCTTGTATGGAGCATCTTTGGGATGTGCAGCCGACAAATCTGCGGCAACTGTGTGATGCCATCATGTCAATATGGACCAAAATCTCTGAGGAATGCTTCCAGCACCTTGTTGAATCTATGCCACGAAGAATTGAGGCAGTTCTGAAGGCAAAAGGGGGTCCAACCCGTTACTAGCATGGTGTACCTAATAAAGTGGCCGGTGAGTGTATATATATATATATATATATATATATATATATATATATATATATATATATACGATGCACAGAAGATTTTCTCACTTTGTCCTATACATTGCAGGTAGGAGGCCGGTGTATGTCCTTGAGCTCAACTGCAATGTTTAGAGGTGTAGGATGCTAGCAGGTACGTAGGATGCAGTGACACACAGTAGGCAGAGCAAGGGTTTAACAGGGATTTTATGTAACACAACAATAGATCAAGCAGGGGGTATTAATATAAAGGTAACAACAGTTCAACTTATCAGTCTCTGGGCCTTGGTAGGAGGTGGCTGGAAAATCCATTGGTGGTGCTGCAGGTGGCGCGAGAAGTCTCCAATCCGCTCCTGCAGAAAGGCGATGCACTGTCTCCTTGCGGTGGTGAATCTTCTGGGTCCCACGGCATGTGGTCTCCTGGTACAGGCAAAAGATGTTGTGGAGGTGTTGGTCCATGGCACAACGGATGTAGCAAACAGTTCTGCTGACAAGGCCGCAGAAGTAGTATGCAGTCCAGCGGTTACAGCCACAGAAGCAGGCCGGCACTCAGTAGGCACCGCAGGGATAAGACTCAGCGGTGCCTCTGCAGTGGTGAGCGGTAAGATGCTCTGAAGTCCATACTGGTCACTGTGCTGTGCAGGGATCTCTCTGGGCTCTGTGTCATCAGTCGGGATGGCACCACTAACTGAGCGATAGCTGGCATGGGTAAGTCAAGATGGAGTCAACCATCTCTGTGCTCTCACGCTGGTTCCCCACCAAAAGCCCCATCTTCCCACGCACACTGCTATTTAAGTTGGACCTGCCCCCATCAGTCAGGTGTCCTGAACTGCTCCAGTCAGAAATCTGTTCCCCACGGAATAATGGTGACAGCCCCGACAGTTCCAGCCCAGACATGCAAGAGGGACCGTTAGACTGGTTCTCCTCCCTACACAGGCAGCTGCACTCACTTTTTTGGGTGCTATAGGGGAGGAAGTGAAGTGATTTTTTTTAAACAAGCATTTTAATGCAAATTTCACCTTTCCTTGAAGAGTAAGGAAATATAAATCATGGACAACCACTTTAAAGCTGAATAGTTTTTATAAATCCACAAATATGTTAAATAATAATCATGGGGTGCTAAAGGCAGAGGCAAGGCAGTTGTAGGTGTAACTTTAAAGCCTTACATTAAAGGGTTTGTCCAAGATGTTGAGAAAGGTTCTGGAACTGAATCATTGCTATTGGACATACACTAATAAAGTCGCTATTAGACCATTGACCAAAAAACTCAATACCATCACTGCTGATGGCGTGAGGATTAGGAACTGTCAGTGATAGTTCTGATATATATGCATCAAAGGATCTGAATCAATTAAATGTATTTTTGCAGTCTGTTGACAACTGTCATATATACATTTAGTGGCATATAAAAGTTTGTGCACCCCTCATCAAAACTACTGTTATTGTGAACAGTTAAGCAAGTTGAAGGTGTATTTTTTTCTAAAAGACCTAAAGTTTGAGAGGCGTTTATCAGCCATTTTGTTTAAGGGATGGATTTTTGTGGACAGCCAAAGAGCGGGTAAGAGATTGTTTACCTTATCTCCACTCCAGGATATGGTCTGGGGCTTAAATAGTTGACCTCCAGAAGCATTCAGTGTTTTTTATGCCTGGAGAGTGGTGCTCCATTGCTTTGTGTCCTGTTAAGGAAAGCTGAACCTTTTGATGCTGAATTCTCCTGGGCGGGAAGATACCCACAGATATATGGACTGTGATATAGTATTTTGTTTTGTTTTCCTTTTTTGCCCCAAAGGCCATGTTTATTTTTACTTCAATGTGGTTTATTCCACATGTACATAATGAACCCATGAAGGACTTAAAGAGACAGCGTTACTGTGAGCCGCTGTACCATAATACATATATATATATTTTGCGAGGGGTTGACTCACTCAGCTGCTTCCTAAGGTAGACAAAGGAATGCTTCTGGTGGTAAATCACCTACTGGTTTATTGTGGAACAGCATAAACCATAGCCATAGCAGGATTCAGCAAAGTAAGCAGATCCTTTCTGGCATAATGGCAAAACAAAAAGATAGCATATAATAAAGTCCAATTGTCTGAGGGATTCGCCCTCTCTGACTACCATGTGTCTTCAGCTCCACCTGGAGCTACCATTTGGAATCTTTTTGCTCCAAAAACAACACCCAGACTACCTCTCAAGTCCAGCCATTTAAACCCAGACCCTGTGACTGATCACATGACTGTCATATCACACAGGTCCTGTTAGCACACGGCTGTGCCGACTCTGCAGGTGTAGAAATGGTGGACATCTTCCCACCCACTCTATAGATGTCCACCTAAAACCAGCCCATGTATGCAACTTTAATTTAACCCACACGACACAAAGTGTGCTGGAGGAAAATACTCTGGTTTCACATCATTAATGCCATTATGTGTAGTGACACATATCTCCCCTCATATACCGTGCCAGTGACCATGCCACAATATATATATATGAGCGTGATATGTGCTGAGAGCAATCCAGTCACTATATGGGCCTTGCTTTCATGGTGGGTAGGTCAGAGATGGGTGGGACACCTACCCACCATATCTCCACCTCCAGGGTGTGGCTGGAGGGAGTTAAATGTCCAGCTACTTTTTTTTCTCTGTCTGTGTGTGTGTGTTGAGGGAAGGAAACCTCCTGACTGCTAGCTTATGAGAGAGATGCCATATATGTGGTGTCCCAGAAGAACTAGGCAGGACTGTATATGAACTTTTGATTTTCATTTGAACTGGACAGACTGTTTTTCTGTTACTAGTTTGGGTTTTTGGTGCATGATGCAATAAACCACCCAGAGACTTTAACCACATGTGTGCCTGTGTCTACCTGTAGGAGAGAGTGAGCTGACCTTCCACAATAGATTAAATATATATATATATATATATATATATATATATATATATATATATATATATATATATATATATATATATATATATATATATATATATATACAGTACAGACCAAAAGTTTGGACACACCTTCTCATTTAAAGATTTTTCTGTATTTTCATGACTATGAAAATTGTACATTCACACTAAAAGCATCAAAACTATGAATTATCATGTGGAATTATATACTTAACAGTGGGGCGTGGCGATGTAGTGGAGCTGTGAGGACGCGTCTGGCTGGAGCTCCCATAATCCTGATCTAAATCCTCCTTTAAACTCACCCTGAGAGCATTTCCTTGGACACTGCTGTGCTCCACCTGGACGCCTGGAGGCACCTGGCTTCTGAGGTGGACGGAGTCTGCAGGAGACGGCAGCCATTTCCCTTGCCACATGTGTCTGCAGTGGAGGAAGCAGAGCGTGACGCTTGGCTTCGGGGGAGCTGGCTAGGCATTGGAGAACCGTCTAGAGGTATGAGAGGGGGATTGCGTGGTGTGAGCCCTGAGAGACGGGCCCCGTGCTCCCCCCTCCTTAACATCATATAAACGCTGGCTACCCCCAACATCCGCACTGGAACTGGTGCTTCTCCCTTGGCCCCTGCCGCTTAGACTGCAGCTGCAGAATCTGTTATCACTGGCTGACGGCCAGGTCTATTAACTGTTCCGCTGGAGACTTTAAACAAATCCTTTATTATACCCTTTCATTACTTGGAGGAGACCTATCTTCACCATAGATACTGAGCTCTTAGGGTATGTTTCCAAGTTCAGGAAATGCTGCGTGTTTGACGCTACGTAGAGCCGCAGCGTCAAACATGCAGTGTCCAGATGTTACAGCATAGTGGAGGGGATATTATGAAATCCCGTCTCCACTATGCATTAAAAGACGCATGCAGCAGACTCGCGGAAACAGACATGCGGCGCGTCTTTTAAGAACGCAGCATGTCCTTACAATGCAGAAACAACGCAAGGACAACGCAGGTGACCTGCCAGTGTCCTCAGGTGCAGATTTGGTCGGGATTTTACCTGCATAAAATCCTGACCAAATCCTGATGCAATCCTGAACGTGGACACATACCTTTACTGCTATTGGATTTGTTCCCCTGTTTCTCCCCCTCCTCTGTGACTATAGGTGCGAAGGCTGCATTTAATCACTGACACTGTAAAACATTATTTTGTCTGTAGGAACTGTGCAAGTTGTGCAGTTAATTACCAAGGAGCTATTCCACACTGCAACACACTGGCACATTAACCACGTGGTGACTGCGTCCTATTAAAGCTAAGATAGCAACTATGCATCGCTCTAAAACCGCAAGTGCAACTGAGAAGCTTAGAAAATATGTGCGTTCTGACCCTCCTGATAATTTGCAGTCAAATAAAAATAACTCGCCTGAAGTCAAGGCAGTTAGTCAGTCAAAACATCATACTTCAGATAGTGAGGAGGAGGGAGATTAGGAAGAGTTAACATTGAAGCAGGCATCTGAACAACTGATACAAGCTATATCTTTAACCAGGACATCCCTGACTGGGAAGATAGAGGAGGTGCACTCTGAGGTGGGGTGCCTTCGGCAAGATATGCAATCCATGAGGGGTCATATCACAAAGGTTGAATTGCGGGTATCTTGCCTGGAAGACAAATCTGTACCCATGGAAACTAAATTGACAAAAGTAGCCGGCTCTATAAATGCTTGGAAACAGAAAGCAAATGATCTTGAGAACAAATTACGTTGGAATAATATCCGTATTATTGGCCTGCCAGAGCGCTCAGAAGGTCAACATCCCGAAAACTTCTTGGAGAGCTGGCTGAAAGACACTTTGGGGGATGAATTCTCCCCCACATTCTCTGTGGCAAGAGCCCATAGAGTTCCAACAAAGCCTCTGCCTCTAGGCGCCTCACCAAGGCCTTTTTTGGTGTGCCTCTTAAATTGCAGAGACAGAGATGTCACCCTTCACATGGCAAGGCAGAAAAGCCCTATTAAATATAATAATGCTACTGTCTCAATATTTCCAGATTTTTCAATGGAACTGCAAAAACCACGGGCTCAGTTCATGGAGATAAAGAAGTAACTCAGGGAAAAAAACATCTTATATTCAATACTCTATCCTGCTTGACTCAGGGTTGTTTACAAGGGCTCTTCCTCTTTCTTTACAACCCCAACGGAGGTCGAAGATTGGATGTGGTCATGTGTGGGGGCAAATGGAGAAGGGTCAAAATCCTAAACTGTTTGCTGTTCCTATATATATGGATATACAGGAAATGGAACTCTCTCATTGGGTGTTTATTTTTTTGTTGTTTTCTTTTCAATGATTGGAGCTCTTTCCATTCAAGTCCAGGGAAAATAACTATACCGGACTCTGTGTTCAGAGATGGTACCCCCTTTTTTGGACTGTGATAGGAGCATGAGGTCTTGCTCCCTTTTGAAATGTACTCTGTTCTATTTTGTTTTAGTATTGTTAGTTGTTGGTTATATAACATCTGCTGCCATGGTTTTTTCCATTATGTACCAGAAGGGTAATAGACGTGACAATGTTAATTATATGTGGATGAAGGGGTATGACATCTGACCTTAAGTGCATGACTTGGAATGTGAGAGGTCTACCACGAAAGAGAATTAAAGTGTTTTCTCAAATACGGCGATATCATCCTCATATTGTAACCCTGGTTGAAACACACATGACTAGGGACTCGGCTCAATATATGCAGAAACCATGGGTACAATGGTCTGTACATACATTTCATGCTAGCTATTCTAGAGGGGTCTCTCTTTTGATACATAGAGATGTCAGATGGGAGGTCGGAGAGGTACGGAGAGATGCCGCTTTATTTTTTTACATGCATGGGCTAATATGAGAGATTATGTTATAATGTGTATATATAATCCTCCCCCTGCTAATCTATCAATTATAAAAAAAAGTGGTGAGTTTTGCTTTAAACTACCCAGATGCGCATGTTATGTGCATGGGAGACTTTAATCTGGTGAAGGATGATTGCCTTGATAGGCTCAGATTGTATGGTGCAGTTCCGGGGCTGGCCTCCCCTTCATCTCATCTGTCAATATTTATGAAAGGATGTGGCTGAGTGGATCTGTGGAGACTGCATCATCCTGATGTAGGAGAATACACCTGTCACTCATCCGTTAGACGTACTCTCTCCCGCTTGGACTACATATTTGGATCCAGTAATTTAGCAATGTGGGTGGGAGGAGTAGAGCATGGGAATAGGGGTATTTCAGACCATAGCCCGGTGATACTTACACTTAGGTTTGGTCAGGCAAGGCACAACGTAGTGTGGAAGTTAAACCCATTTTGGCTAAAGTTAAGAGACCCCGAGGACAGGACTGTAGACCAGGTAGACAGTTTTATAACATCTGATCCAGAGCCGCAAAATATTAATATGTTCTGGGATGCTCTCAAGGCGTATCTGCGAGGTTGTTTATCTTCTACAATCTCTCATATTAAACGTGTGACCTCACAAGAGGATGATGATATGGAAAAACGTCTGAAAGACTCAGAAGCAGCTTATATAGCTACCCAAACCAGTGAGAATAGGGCTGAGTGGTTACACTCCCATAGATTATATACCCAGTATGTAGATACTAAATCTAAGCGTAAACTGTTTTTTACTAGGCAAGCATATTTTGAATTGGGTAATCAGTCTAGTAAACTCTTAGCATTTATGGTACGACGACACAACACATCTAATACTATACTTAAAATCCGTAAATTAAATGGTACAATTGGGACCTCCATAGATGATATCCTCCAATGCATCCATGATTATTATAAAGAATGATATAGATCCATAGGGGATTTTGATAATTCAAGCTGCCTAGATTACCTCTTAGATATTGAATTTCCTACACTAAGCCCTACACAGCAAGCTTTTCTGGATGCAGACTTTACTTTGGAAGACATTAACCTGGCTATAGCAGATATGGCCTCTGGAAAGGCACCAGGCCCAGATGGGTTCCCCATAGAAATGTACAGAAAATATCGAGACATTTTAGCGCCGAGTCTTTTGAAGGTATTCCAGGGTATTTGGAAGGGGGGTTCTCTACCACACTCCTACTATGAAGCAAATATTATAGTGTTAAAAAAAAAGAAGGAAAAGACCCCCTGGATTGTGGATCATATTGCCCTATTTCATTAGTTAATGTTGATTATAAAATTTTTACTAAAATTTTAGCTACTAGATTAAACACAGTAATTTTGGACATAATGCACCCAGACCAGACAGGATTTATGCCAGGTAAAAGTACACCATTAATATTAGGAGAGTTCAATCAATAGCCCAGTATAGTTCACTGGTAACGGAGAATAGATGGGCCTTGGCCTCACTGGATGCGGCCAAGGCATTTGACTCTCTAGAGTGGCCCTTTTTATCCACATGCTTACAGAGATACCAATTCGGTCCTAAATTTCAAAGATGGATTAGTGCAATTTATCTGAAACCTAAAGCTCAGATAATTATTAATAACTCCATGTCAGAAACATTTTCCCTGAAAAGAGGAACTCGTCAGGGGTGCCCTCTCTCCCCAGCTTTATTTGCTCTTGCGATTGAAGCATTAGCAATACGTATAGCTGATCGCACGGATGTCATTGGTTTATATGCAGATGATATGGTAATATTTATGGATAATGTAGAAGAGACCTTGCCGCATGTGATCACTATTATAAACGGATTTAGTAAGCGTTCAGGGTTATATATTAATTGGGACAAGTCTGCTTTGATGCCTCTTACCCATGATTCAACAGATCACCTTGAAGGACTCTCCTCATTACCGGTAGTATCTAGCTTTAAATACTTAGGAATAATTATACCAAAATATGGTAGGTTTGATTTACAATTTAATTTTCTCCTGTTACTAGACTTGGTTAAATATAAATTTGTAGTCTGGAGTAAGTTACCGCTAGCTGTCTCTGGCCGTATAAGTCTGATTAAGATGATATTGCTCCCGAAGCTTAATTACTCCCTTCAACATAGTGCAGTTCCTGTTCCCAAATTTTTCTTTTCAAATTTAAACTCTTTAATTTTATCATTTATCTGGGGGAAAGCCAGACCTAAACTCAAAATATTACCTTTACATAGATGTAAGCAAATGGGAGGGGCGGCGTTGCCTGATTTTTTCCTATACTATTTAGCTGGACAGCTTAGGGCATTGAGTAAATGGATGCCAGAAAACTTTTTACCAAATTCAGAGAGCCATTTAATCCAGGCTGCAAGATCTGATTGTCCAATAGGTTTTTTGGAAATAGATAGACCCACTACTCCTAGATTACTACCATTACTCCGGTTAGCGAGGCTGGTTTGGAAACAGGCAAAGAAGGTGACCCACTTTGATGGTATTGTAGCCGAAGTGCCATTATGGAATAATATGTACTTTCCAGGGCTATTGAATCACCCATTTACACAATTTTGGATTTCACATGGTGTTGTTTCAGTTAATGATTTATATGAACAAGGCACTTTAATGTGTTTTGAACAATTACAAATTAAATACAATATTCCGAGACCCCAATTTTTTCACTATTTACAACTCAGATCGGCAATACAATCACATATACGCGGGATCAGGGCCAGTCAAATAATATCATCTTTCCCATTAATAGGGATCCTTAAATCTCAGGGACCCTGTGGTCTTATCTCCGCACTGTAGATACATATGTTGGCTGTAGGTACTGATTCCGTTGTATTGGCAGTCAAAGAAAAATGGAAATTCCTAATTCCTGATCTTCAAGAAGAGGATTGGGAGATGTTTCTTGAATCTCCAATGGGAGTGTCTGCTTCGGCTAATAATAAAATGATCCAAATGTATATCTTACATCAAGTATATCTAACCCCAATACGGTTATTTAAAATGGGATGGTCTAACTCCTCAGAATGTCTAAGATGCCACGCAATGGAGGCTGACTTTATTCATATGATTTGGGGATGACTAATTATCCAATCATTTTGGAGTGAGATAACTACGTTACTGACTTCCCTTGTGCATATTCCCGTTCCTTTGAATCCTTTAGTTTGTTTATTTGGGGTACTGGAGGAAGAGAAATGGGGATAACATACTCAAATTTTCTTGAGGGAGACACTTTTTTCTGGCACGGAAAGTGATAGCTCTTTACTGCATGGGAAATACTCATCCATCTCTTAAGAGATGGATTGATTTGGTAAATTCTATTATACCCTACAAACGAACGTTATACCAAAATAGAGGCTGCTTGGGGAAATTTAGCAAAATATGGGATGCATGGAATTCATCATCTCTCACTGTGTCGACTCATGGTATATAGCCTAACTCCACTATAATAAGATGTAATGAACACTGGATCACGCCTAGTTTCAATATTCAACAATCAATATGATGGGATGGTTTTGGCTGCAGGATATTGTTATGTTTTGTTCCTTTTGTTTTTTCTAAGGTTTTAGTATAGGTATCCTAAACAATTTGTGATACTTTAAGATTTGTATGACCCTTTCCATACACTATGATACAAATATGTTTATGGTGATTTGCTCATACGCAAAATATGTATATCTTATACTTAGCATTTTTGTTGTTTATTAAACGAATTTTAAAAAAATTATATACTTAACAAAAAAGTGTGAAACAACTGAAATTCTGTCTTATATTCTAGGTTCTTCAAAGTAGCCACCTTTTGCTTTGATGACTGCTTTGCACACTCTTGGCATTCTCTTGATGAGCTTCAAGAGGTCGTCACCGGGAATGGTTTTCAATCACAGGTGTGCCCTGTCAGGTTTAATAAGTGGGATTTCTTGCCTTATAAATGGGGGTTGGAATCATCAGTTGTGTTGTGGAGAAGTCTGGTGGATACACAGCTGATAGTCCTACTGAATAGACTCTTAGAATTTGTATTATGGCAAGAAAAAAGCAGCTAAGTAAAGAAAAACAAGTGGCCATCATTACTTTAAGAAATGAAGGTCAGTCAGTCCGAAAAATTGGGCAAACTTTGAAAGTGTCCCCAAGTGCGGTGGCAAAAACCATCAAGCGCTACAAAGAAACTGGCTCACATGAGGACCGCCCCAGGAAAGGAAGACCAAGAGTCACCTCTGCTTCTGAGGATAGGTTTATCCGAGTCACCAGCCTCAGAAATCTGTTGTGAATTTGCTTTTTGCTCCCTCTAGTGGTTACTAGTTTTTTGACTCTGGTTTTTCTGTCATTCCTTTTATCCGCACCTGGGTCGTTAGTTAGGGGTGTTGCTATATAAGCTCCCTAGACCTTCAGTTCAATGCCTGGCAACGTAGTTATCAGAGCTAGTCTGCTGTGCTCTTGTCTACTGATCCTGGTTCCAGTTATATCAGCTAAGTCTGCCTTTTGCTTTTTGCTATTTGTTTTGGTTTTGTATTTTTGTCCAGCTTGTTCCAAATCTATATCCTGACCTTTGCTGGAAGCTCTAGGGGGCTGGTGTTCTCCCCCCGGACCGTTAGACGGTTCGGGGGTTCTTGAATTTCCAGTGTGGATTTTGATAGGGTTTTTGGTGACCATATAAGTTACCTTTCTTTATTCTGCTATCAGTAAGCGGGCCTCTCTGTGCTAAACCTGGTTCATTTCTGTGTTTGTCATTTCCTCTTACCTCACCGTTATTATTTGTGGGGGGCTTCTATCCAGCTTTGGGGTCCCCTTCTCTGGAGGCAAGAAAGGTCTTTTGTTTTCCTCTACTAGGGGTAGCTAGATTCTCCGGCTGGAGCGTGTCATCTAGAATCAACGTAGGAATTATCCCCGGCTACTTCTAGTGTTGGCGTTAGGAGTAGATATATGGTCAACCCAGTTACCACTGCCCTATGAGCTGGATTTTTGTATTCTGCAGACTTCCACGTACCTCTGAGACCCTCGCCATTGGGGTCATAACAGTTTGCCAGGCCAGTATAAAATGTTTAATGCGTTGCAGAAGAGGGATTATAAGAAAGAAGATTCTGAGTTTTTTTTTTTTTTTTTCTTTCTTCTTCCCCTTTACCTCAGAGTGGCTATGCTTGCTGCAGACATGAATGTCCAGACCTTGATTACAAGTGTGGACCAGCTGGCTACTCGTGTGCAGGGCATACAAGACTATGTTATCAGAAATCCTAGGTCAGAACCTAAAATACCGATTCCTGAACTGTTTTCCGGAGACAGGTTTAAGTTTAGGAATTTTGTGAATAATTGTAAATTGTTTTTGTCCCTGAGACCCTGTTCATCTGGAGACTCTGCTCAGCAAGTAAAAATAGTTATTTCGTTCTTACGGGGCGACCCTCAGGATTGGGCTTTTTCGCTGGCGCCAGGAGATCCGGCATTGGCTGATATTGATGCGTTTTTTCTGGCGCTCGGTTTACTTTATGAGGAACCCAATCTTGAGATTCAGGCAGAAAAGGCCTTGCTGGCTATGTCTCAGGGGCAGGACGAGGCTGAAGTGTATTGCCAAAAATTTCGGAAATGGTCCGTGCTGACACATTGGAACGAGTGTGCACTGGCCGCTAATTTTAGAAATGGCCTATCTGAAGCCATTAAGAATGTTATGGTGGGTTTTCCCATTCCCACAGGTCTCAATGATACTATGGCACTGGCTATTCAAATTGACCGGCGGTTGCGGGAGCGCAAAACCGCAAATTCCCTCATGGTGTTGTCTGAACAGACACCTAATTCGGTGCAATGTGATAGAAAAACCGCAAATTCCCTCATGGTGTTGTCTGAACAGACACCTGATTTAATGCAATGTGATAGAATCCTGACTAGAAATGAGCGGAAAATTCATAGACGCCGGAATGGCTTGTGCTACTACTGTGGTGATTCTACACATGTTATCTCAGCATGCTCTAAACGTATAGCTAAGGTTGTTAGTCCTGTCACCGTTGGTAATTTGCAACCTAAATTTATTCTGTCTGTAACTTTGATTTGCTCACTGTCGTCTTATCCTGTCATGGCGTTTGTAGATTCAGGTGCTGCCCTGAGTCTTATGGATCTGTCATTTGCTAAGCACTGTGGTTTTACTCTTGAACCATTAGAAAATCCTATTCCTCTTAGGGGTATTGATGCTACGCCATTGGCAGCAAATAAACCGCAGTATTGGACACAGGTTATCATGTGCATGACTCCTGAACACCGCGAGGTGATACGTTTCCTGGTTTTACATAAAATGCATGATTTGGTTGTTTTAGGGTTGCCATGGTTACAGACCCATAATCCAGTCCTGGACTGGAAGGCTATGTCAGTCTCAAGTTGGGGCTGTCGTGGTATTCATGGGGATTCCCTGCCTGTGTCTATTGCTTCTTCTACGCCTTCGGAAGTTCCGGAGTATTTGTCTGATTATCAGGATGTCTTCAGTGAGTCTGAGTCCAGTGCACTGCCTCCTCATAGGGACTGTGACTGTGCTATAGATTTGATCCCAGGCAGTAAGTTTCCTAAGGGAAGACTGTTTAATCTGTCGGTACCTGAACATACCGCTATGCGTTCATATATCAAGGAGTCTCTGGAGAAAGGACATATTCGTCCGTCTTCTTCCCCCCTTGGTGCGGGATTCTTTTTTGTGGCAAAAAAGGACGGATCTTTGAGACCTTGTATTGATTATCGGCTTTTAAATAAGATCACTGTCAAATTTCAGTATCCTTTACCGCTGTTGTCTGACTTGTTTGCCCGGATTAAAGGTGCCAAGTGGTTCACCAAGATAGACCTTCGTGGTGCGTACAACCTTGTGCGCATTAAGCAAGGTGATGAATGGAAAACCGCATTCAATACGCCCGAAGGTCATTTTGAGTACTTGGTGATGCCTTTTGGGCTCTCCAATGCGCCTTCAGTTTTTCAGTCCTTTATGCATGACATTTTCCGGAAGTATCTGGATAAATTTTTGATTGTTTATCTGGATGATATTTTGGTTTTTTCTGATGATTGGGATTCGCATGTGGAGCAGGTCAGGTTGGTCTTTAAAATTTTGCATGAAAATTCTTTGTTTGTCAAGGGCTCAAAGTGTCTCTTTGGTGTACAGAAGGTTCCCTTTTTGGGGTTCATTTTTTCCCCTTCTGCTGTGGAGATGGACCCAGTCAAGGTCCGAGCTATTCTTGATTGGACTCAGCCCTCGTCGGTTAAGAGTCTTCAGAAGTTCTTGGGTTTCGCTAACTTCTACCGTCGTTTTATCGCTAATTTTTCTAGCATTGTGAAACCGTTGACGGATATGACCAAGAAGGGCTCCGATGTAGCTAACTGGGCTCCTGCTGCCGTGGAGGCTTTCCAGGAGTTGAAGCGCCGGTTTACTTCGGCGCCTGTTTTGTGCCAGCCCGATGTCTCACTTCCCTTTCAGGTTGAGGTGGATGCTTCAGAGATTGGAGCAGGGGCCGTTTTGTCGCAGAGAGGCCCTGGTTGCTCTGTTATGAAACCTTGTGCCTTTTTCTCCAGGAAGTTTTCGCCTGCCGAGCGAAATTATGATGTGGGCAATCGGGAGTTGTTGGCCATGAAATGGGCATTTGAGGAGTGGCGTCATTGGCTCGAGGGTGCTAAGCATCGTGTGGTGGTCTTGACTGATCACAAAAATCTGATGTATCTCGAGTCTGCTAAACGCCTTAATCCGAGACAGGCCCGCTGGTCATTGTTTTTCTCCCGCTTTGATTTTGTTGTCTCGTATTTACCAGGTTCAAAGAATGTGAAGGCCGATGCTCTTTCTAGGAGCTTTGTGCCTGATGCTCCTGGAGTCGCTGATCCTGTTGGTATTCTTAAAGATGGAGTTATCTTGTCAGCTATTTCTCCGGATCTGCGACGTGTGTTGCAGAGATTTCAGGCTGATAGGCCTGAGTCTTGTCCACCTGACAGACTGTTTGTCCCGGATAAATGGACCAGCAGAGTCATTTCCGAGGTTCATTCCTCGGTGTTGGCAGGTCACCCGGGAATTTTTGGCACCAGAGATCTGGTGGCCAGGTCCTTTTGGTGGCCTTCCTTGTCAAGGGATGTGCGGTCATTTGTGCAGTCCTGTGGGACTTGTGCTCGAGCTAAGCCTTGCTGTTCTCGTGCCAGCGGTTTGCTCTTGCCCTTGCCTGTCCCGAAGAGACCTTGGACACATATCTCCATGGATTTCATTTCTGATCTTCCGCTATCTCAGGGCATGTCCGTTATCTGGGTGATATGTGATCGCTTCTCCAAGATGGTCCATTTGGTTCCTTTGCCTAAGCTGCCTTCCTCTTCCGATCTGGTTCCTGTGTTTTTCCAGAACGTGGTTCGTTTGCACGGCATCCCTGAGAATATTGTGTCAGACAGAGGATCCCAGTTCGTTTCTAGGTTCTGGCGATCCTTTTGTAGTAGGATGGGCATTGATTTGTCGTTTTCGTCTGCTTTCCATCCTCAGACTAATGGACAGACGGAGCGAACCAATCAGACTTTGGAGGCTTATTTGAGGTGTTTTGTCTCTGCTGATCAGGACGATTGGGTGACATTCTTGCCGTTGGCTGAGTTTGCCCTTAATAATCGGGCTAGTTCCGCCACCTTGGTTTCGCCTTTTTTCTGCAACTCTGGTTTCCATCCTCGCTTTTCTTCGGGTCATGTGGAGCCTTCTGACTGTCCTGGGGTGGATTCTGTGGTAGATAGGTTGCAGCGGATCTGGAATCATGTGGTGGACAACTTGAAGTTGTCACAGGAGAGGGCTCAGCGCTTTGCCAACCGCCGCCGCGGTGTGGGTCCCCGACTACGCGTTGGGGATTTGGTATGGCTTTCTTCCCGCTTTGTTCCTATGAAGGTCTCCTCTCCCAAATTTAAACCTCGTTTTATTGGGCCTTACAAGATATTGGAAATCCTTAATCCTGTATCTTTTCGTCTGGATCTTCCTGTGTCGTTTGCTATTCACAATGTATTTCATAGGTCCTTGTTGCGGCGGTACATTGTGCCTGTAGTTCCTTCTGCTGAGCCTCCTGCTCCGGTGTTGGTTGAGGGCGAGTTGGAGTACGTGGTGGAGAAGATCTTGGATTCTCGCCTCTCCAGGCGGAGGCTTCAGTACCTGGTCAAGTGGAAGGGCTATGGTCAGGAGGATAATTCCTGGGTGGTCGCCTCTGATGTTCATGCGGCCGATTTAGTTCGTGCCTTTCATGCCGCTCATCCTGATCGCCCTGGTGGTCGTGGTGAGGGTTCGGTGACCCCTCACTAAGGGGGGGGTACTGTTGTGAATTTGCTTTTTGCTCCCTCTAGTGGTTACTAGTTTTTTGACTCTGGTTTTTCTGTCATTCCTTTTATCCGCACCTGGGTCGTTAGTTAGGGGTGTTGCTATATAAGCTCCCTAGACCTTCAGTTCAATGCCTGGCAACGTAGTTATCAGAGCTAGTCTGCTGTGCTCTTGTCTACTGATCCTGGTTCCAGTTATATCAGCTAAGTCTGCCTTTTGCTTTTTGCTATTTGTTTTGGTTTTGTATTTTTGTCCAGCTTGTTCCAAATCTATATCCTGACCTTTGCTGGAAGCTCTAGGGGGCTGGTGTTCTCCCCCCGGACCGTTAGACGGTTCGGGGGTTCTTGAATTTCCAGTGTGGATTTTGATAGGGTTTTTGTTGACCATATAAGTTACCTTTCTTTATTCTGCTATCAGTAAGCGGGCCTCTCTGTGCTAAACCTGGTTCATTTCTGTGTTTGTCATTTCCTCTTACCTCACCGTTATTATTTGTGGGGGGCTTCTATCCAGCTTTGGGGTCCCCTTCTCTGGAGGCAAGAAAGGTCTTTTGTTTTCCTCTACTAGGGGTAGCTAGATTCTCCGGCTGGAGCGTGTCATCTAGAATCAACGTAGGAATTATCCCCGGCTACTTCTAGTGTTGGCGTTAGGAGTAGATATATGGTCAACCCAGTTACCACTGCCCTATGAGCTGGATTTTTGTATTCTGCAGACTTCCACGTACCTCTGAGACCCTCGCCATTGGGGTCATAACAGAAATCGCAGGTTAACAGCAGCTCAGATTAGAGACCAGGTCATTGCCACACAGAGTTCTAGCAGCAGACACATCTCTACAACAACTGTTAAGAGGAGACTTTGTGCAGCAGGCCTTCATGGTAAAATAGCTCCTAGGAAACAACTGCTAAGGACAGGCAACAAGTAGAAGTGACTTGTTTGGGCTAAAAAACACAAGGAATGGACATTAGACCAGTGGAAATCTGTGCTTTAGTCTGATGAGTCCAAATTTGAGATCTTTGGTTCCAACCACCGTGTCTTTGTGCAACACAGAAAAGGTGAACGGATGGACTCTACGTGCCTGGTTCTCACCGTGAAGCATGGAGGAGGAGGTGTGATGGTGTGGGAGTGATTTGCTGATGGCACTGTTGGGGATTTTTTCAAAATTGAAGGCATACTCAACCAGCATGGCTACCACAGCATCTTGCAGCGGCATGCTATTCCATCCAGTTTGTGTTTCGTTGGACCATCATTTATTTTTCAACAGGACAATGACCCCAAACACACCTCCAGGCTGTGTAAGGGCTTTTTGACCAAGAAGGAGAGTGATGGGGTGCTACGCCAGATAACCTGACCTCCACAGATGAACCCAATCGAGATGGTTTGGGGTGAGCTGGACCGCAGAGTGAAGGCAAAGGGCCAACAAGTGCTAAGCATCTCTGGGAACTCCTTCAAGATTGTTGGAAGACCATTCCCGGTGAATACCTCTTGAAGCTCATCAAGAGAATGCCAAGAGTGTGCAAAGCAGTCATTAAAGCAAAAGGTGGCTACTTTGAAGAACCTAGAATATAAGACATAATTTCAGTAGTTTCACACTTTTTTGTTAAGTATATAATTCCATATGTGTTAATTCATAGTTTTGATGCCTTCAGTGTGAATGTACAATTTTCATAGTCATGAAAATACAGAAAAATCTTTAAATGAGAAGGTGTGTCCAAACTTTTGGTCTGTATATACATACATATATACTGCATATATGCACAGGTGCTTCTCACAAAATTAGAATATTATCAAAAAAGTTCATTTATTTCAGTCCTTCAATACAGAAAGTGAAACTCACATATTATATGGAGTCATTACTAACAGAGTGATCTATTTCAAGTGTTTATTTCTATTAATGTTGATGATTATGGCTTATGTTCTGCCCATTATAATGAAGGACAGGATGTTCGTTTCATGCATTAAAAAGGTTCACTACTATTAGTGTTTTGGGTTTTGCTATGTTATAGCACCACCCAGTGGTGGTTAAATTTATTACCTGTGTTTTTTAGTAATAATCAGAGTGTTGCATCATGGGATAGGGAAATTCCATTTTCTCTCTGTGTACTCCCCGAGACACACGTCTTTATCTGCTGTGCTGGAAATACCTTACTTGCCATCCTGGTTAAGTTTATCCGTTAAGATCATTATCCCTGTTCTTGCAATGTAGTGTTGTACAGAGTGTGATTAACTGTATAGCAGCCAGTACACAGGAAATGTGATTATCAGTCACCTCTTGTATGTAGTTATATGTAGAAGTTGCATCATCCTGTATGCTTTCCCTGTTAGTTGCAGTCGTGTTATTATTTGCCCAATACTTACCCATATCATTTGTATTCTTATAGTTTTACCGCGCTCATGTTTACCAATAAACAAGTTAGACTACAGAGAACAGTCTGCTTATTTGGGAGACAGAAGTGGTTTATGCCGTATGTCAGATCACACACCGTATCAACGTGTATGAAGACAGAACAGCTTACAGCCAATGAAACCCAAAAAGTCATTATCTCAGTAAATTAGAATACTTTATAACACCAGCTTGCAAAATGGTTTTAAAATCCAAAATGTTGGCCTACTGAAATGTACAGATAGGTCCATATATATTTGGACAGAGACAACATTTTTCTAATTGTGGTTATAGACATTACCACAATGAATTTTAAACAAAACAATTCAGATGCAGTTGAAGTTCAGACTTTCAGATTTCATTTGAGGGTATCCACATGAAAATTGGATGAAGGGATTAGGAGTTTCAGCTAATTAGCATGTGCCACCCTGTTTTTAAAGGGACCAAAAGTAATTGGACAGATTAAATAATTTTAAATAAAATGTTCATTTTTAGTACTTGGTTGAAAACCCTTTGCTGGCAATGACTGCCTGAAGTCTTGAACTCATGGACATCACCAGACGCTGTGTTTCCTCCTTTTTGATGCTCTGCCAGTAGTGTTGAGCATTCCGATACCGCAAGTATCGGGTATCGGCCGATACTTGCGGGTATCGGAATTCCGATACCGAGATCCGATACTTTTGTGGTATCGGGTATCGGTATCGAAACAACATTAATGTAAAAATGTGTAAAAGAGAGAATTAAAATAAAAAATATTGCTATACTCACCTCTCCGACGCAGCCTGCACCTTACCGAGGGAAGCGGCAGCGTTCTTTGTTTAAAATTCGCGCTTTTCTTTCCTTTACGTGAAGTCCCGGCTTGTGATTGGTTGCGTCGCAGTCACATGGGCGACGCAACCAATCACAGCAAGCCGTGACGTAATTTCAGGCCCTTAAGGATTTTAAAATTACGTCCCGGCTTGTGATTGGTTGCGTCGCAGTCACATGGGTGACGCAAACAATCACAGCAAGCCGTGACGTAATTTCAGGCCCTTAAGGATTTTAAAATTACGTCCCGGCTTTGTGATTGGTTGCGTCGCAGTCACATGGGCGACGCAACCAATCACAAGCCGTGACGTCACGGGAGGCTGGACACGCGCGCATTTTAAAATGCGCGCTTGTCCAGCCTCCCGTGACGTCCCGGCTTGTGATTGGTTGCATCGCGGTCAACCAATCACAAGCCGGGAGACTGGACACGCGTGCATTTTAAAATGCGCGCGTGTCCAGCCTCCCGGCTTGTGATTGGTTGACCGCGATGCAACCAATCACAAGCCGGGACGTCACGGGAGGCTGGACAAGCGCGCATTTTAAAATGCGCGCGTGTCCAGCCTCCCGTGATGTCACGGCTTGTGATTGGTTGCGTCGCCCATGTGACTGCGACGCAACCAATCACAAAGCCGGGACGTAATTTTAAAATCCTTAAGGGCCTGAAATTACATCACGGCTTGCTGTGATTGGTTGCGTCGCCCATGTGACTGCGACGCAACCAATCACAAAGCCGGGACGTAATTTTAAAATCCTTAAGGACCTGAAATTACGTCACGGCTTGCTGTGATTGGTTGCGTCGCCCATGTGACTGCGATGCAACCAATCACAAAGCCGGGACTTCACGTAAGGAAAGAAAAGCGCGAATTTTAAGCAAACAACGCTGCCGGTTCCCTCGGAGGTGAGTATAGCAATATTTTTTATTTTAATTCTTTCTTTTACACATTAATATGGTTCCCAGGGCCTGAAGGAGAGTTTCCTCTCCTTCAGACCCTGGGAACCATCAGGAATACCGTCCGATACTTGAGTCCCATTGACTTGTATTGGTATCGGGTATCGGTATCGGATTGGATCCGATACTTTGCCGATATCGGCCGATACTTTCCGATACCGATACTTTCAAGTATCGGACGGTATCGCTCAACACTATCTGCCAGGCCTTCACTGCGGTGGTTTTCAGTTGCTGTTTGTTTGTGGGCCTTTCTGTCTGAAGTTCAGTCTTTAACAAGTGAAATGAATGGTCAATTGGGTTGAGATCCGGTGACTGATTTGGCCATTCAAGAATATTCCACTTCTTTGCTTTAATAAACTCCTGGGTTGCTTTGGCTTTATGTTTTGGGTCATTGTCCATCTGTAGTATGAAACGACGATCAATCAGTTTGGCTGCATTTGGCTGGATCTGAGCACACAGTATGTCTCTGAATACCTCAGAATTCATTCGGCTGCTTCAGTCCTGTGTCACATCATCAATAAACACTAGTGACCCAGGGCCACTGGCAGCCATGCATGCCCAAGACATCACACTGCCTCCCCCATGTTTTACAGATGATGTGGTATGCTTTGGATCATGAGCTGTACCCCACCTTCGCCATACTTTTCTCTTTCCATCATTCTGGTAGAGGTTGATCTTGGTTTCATCTGTCCAAAGAATGTTATTCCAGTACTGTGATGGCTTTTTTAGATGTTTTTTAGCAAAGTCCAGTCTAGCTTTTTTATTCTTGATGCTTATGAGTGGCTTGCACTGTGCAGTGAACCCTCTGTATTTACTTTCATGCAGTCTTCTCTTTATGGTAGATTTGGATATTGATACACCTACCTCCTGGAGAGTGTTGTTCACTTTGGTTGGCTGTTGTGAAGGGGTTTCTCTTCACCATGGAGATTATTCTGCGATCATCCACCACTGTTGTCTTCCGTGGGCACCCAGGTCTTTTTCCATTGATGAGTTCACCAGTTCTTTCTTTCTTTCTCAGGATGTACCAAACTGTAGATTTTGCCACTCCTAATATTGTAGCAATTTCTCGGATGGGTTTTTTCTCTTTTCGCAGCATAAGGATGGCTTGTTTCACCTGCATGGAGAGCTCCTTTGACCGCATGTTTACTTGACAGCAAAACCTTCCAAATGCAAGCACCACACCTCAAATCAACTCCAGGCCTTTTATCTGCTTAAAAATGACATAACGAAGGGATTGCCCACACCTGTCCATGAAATAACCTTGGAGTCAATTGTCCAATTACTTTTGGTCTCTTTAAAAACAGGGTGGCAAATGTTAAGGAGCTGAAACTCCTAAACCCTTCATCCAATTTTAATATGGATACCCTCAAATGAAAGCTGAAAGTCTGAACTTCGACTGCATCTGAATTGTTTTGTTTAAAATTCATTGTGTTAATGTCTATAACCAAAATTAGAAAAATGTTGTCTCTGTCCAAATATATATAGACCTAACTGTATGTTCAGTAAATGTACTCAATACTAGGTCGGGGCTCCTTTTGCATCAATGCGGCGTGGCATGGAGGCGATCAGCCTATGGCACTGCTGAGGTGTTATAGAAACCCAGGTTGCTTTGATAGCAGCCTTCAGCTCATCTGCAATGTTGGGTCTGGTGTATCTCATCTTCCTCTTGACAATACCTCATAGATTCTCTATGGAGTTAAGCTCAGGCGAGTTTGCTGGCCAATCAAGCACAGTGATACTGTTGTTTTTAAGCCAGGTATTGGTACTTTTGGCAGTGTGGACAGGTGTCAGGTCCTGCTGAAGAATTAAATTTCCATCTCCAAAAAGCTTGTTTGTAGAGGGAAGCATGAAGTGCTCTAAAATTTCCTGGTAGATGGCTGCGCTGACTTTGGTCTTGATAAAACACGGTGGACCTACACTAGCAGGTGACATGGCTCCACAAACCATCACTAATTGTGGAAACTTCACAATACATGTCAAGCAGCACAGATTTTGTGCCTCTCCGCTCTTCCTCCAGACTCTGGGATCTTGATTTCCAAATTAAATGCAAAATTTACTTTCATATGAAAACAACACCTTGGACCACTGAACAACAGTCCAGTTCTTTTTCTCCTTGGCCAAGATAAGATGCTTCTGGCATTGTCTATTTAAGCAACGACTCCAGCAGCAGTCCACTCCTTGTGAATTTCCCCAATTTTTGAATGGCCTTTTCTAACCAATCTTTTCAAGGCTGTGGTTATCCCGGTTGCTTGTGCACCTTTTTCTACCACATTTTTTCCTTCCACTCAACTTTAGCTTCTTTAGCAATGACCTTTTGTGGCTTACCCTTGTGGAGTGTGTCAACGAATGCCTTCTGGACATCTGTCAAGTCAGCAGCCTTCCCCATGATTGTGAAGTCTACTGAAACAGACTAAGGAACCTTTTTAAAAGCTTAGGAAGCCTTTGCGAGTGTTTTTTGTTAATTATTCTAACTTACTGAGATAATGACTTTTGAGTTTTCATTGCCTATAAGCCATACTCATCAACATTACAGAAATAAATACTTGAAATACAGCTCTGGCAAACATTAAGAGACCACAGCAAAATGTTCAGTTTGTCTGATTTTTTCTTTATAGATACATTTTTGAGTAAAATGTAAATTGTTCATTTATTCTATAAACTTCTGACAACATGTCTCTAAAATTCCAAGCAATAAATTTTGTTTTGTTTTTTTCTGAAAAGGAGAAATGGTCAAAATAAAAAAACAGTGCTTTCAGACCTCAAATAATGCAAATAAAACAAGTTCATAATCATTTAGAAACAACAATACTAATGTTTTAACTCAGGAAGAGTTCAGAAATCAGTATTTTGCGGAATAACCATGATTTTTAATCACAGCTTTCATGCATCTTAGCATGCTTTCCACCAGTCTTTCACAATGCTTCTGGTGCACAAATGTAAGCCGTTCTTCTTTGTTTGATGGCTTGTGACTATCAATCATCCTCTTGATTACATTCCAGAGGTTTTCAATGGGGTTCAGGTCTTGAGCTTGGGCTGCCCATGACAGGGTTTTGATGTGGCGGTCTCTTAAATTTTGCCAGAGCTGTAGATCACTCTGTTTGTAATGACTATATAATATATGAGATTCATGTTTTGTATTGAAGAACTGAAATAAATTAGCTTTTTGATGATATTCTAATTTTGTGAGAAGAACCTGCATGTTTAAATGAGATTAAATAAAGAAAACAGCTTAAAGACATTACAGATTTCAGTACAATCTAAAAAGTATAATATAAAAAATACATCTCTTTAGCTATATTTTTTCCACTGGGCGCTGTGGGCCAACTCGAATTTATGCGGTGCTATTCAAGCTAACAGCGAACAGTGTGTTGGCCTGCTCAACGCTCTTTGATAAGCCAACGCCCTGTGCCTCTGCAGTGTGCATTGCATGGTTCTAAACTTCAGATCGAGGACCCGAGTGTAACATCAATATTTCAGGACCTAAAATGAGAACAGCTCCAGTATCATATTGATTACTTTCAGTCTTGTAGCAAGTCTCCTGGCATTTTTTTCTGTTTTCAATTACTGTTGTTTTCATTGTCAGAATTGGATTTTGTATGTACAGATCATGACCTGAGTCACCCTGTCTTCTAATACTGAATTTGGAATTCATATATTTTCCTTATTTGCTAGGATGTGCTCTCACTTTACTTTTAAGCCCAGTTACCTTACCATTTTAGAGGACTATATGGAGCCGTGGTGGGTGACAGTGGATTGCTCACTGACACTCTAATGCATTTGATGTTCATGTATGTTATAAAAGAATGATACCCACTGAGGCTGTAGTTAGCTGAGACAGGGTTAACTGTAATGGCTGGTCCAGATTGGGAGGGGGAACTGATAGTTAGAAGTAGGTTTAGGAAGTGACAGGGCCAGTCAATGTTTGGAGAGCAGTGTGTGAAGTAGCAAACCTAAGTCTGCTAGAGACAGCATGGGCTTAATACTCAGGGGATTGGATTGCCGAAAATACCCTTCTATGTGAGTCCATCTAATTGCCTGGGGCAACCTTGAGATGGACGTCGGGGGCCTGGGGCGAACTCAGCCTGTGAAGCTACAGGGAAAAATGGACTCAGACTACTGTATATGGGGCAGAAGGTATTGCTATCCGAATATACTGCTAGAGGTGAAGAAGACTCCCTAGGGCTAGAGAAGTCAGTAAGAGGGACATGTCACCTATACCGAGATCCAGGGATGAAGAGCTGTATCTGCTACCTGTGTGAAAGATGCCAACCCGTAAACGTTTGGTTGTTTTTATGAACTTTGTGTCTCCTGGATTAATTGCTGCACTGGTTCCAGAAGAGGGATTCCTGGACTCAGAAGAGGAAGAGGCTTGCAGCCCTAAAGTAAGTGTGATGCACTTCACACATAGCAGCACACACTGGGACACGAGATCTCTGTAGGATGCCAATGTGAGTGGGAAAAGAAGGTCGCCCACAACTACCTCATTTCGCTTGGGCATCTTATATTTACAAGGGACCATGGTAAAGTGACCTTTATATCCAGAGTGAAGTACATAAATACACTTTTTGCACTTTTTTCAGATTACCCTCCACAAACACAGTAATGGTCTACACTATTTCCATGGTCACTGTCTCTTTTTCCAATATCCAAGTTCGATTTTTGCTTCTTGCTATGCATCTCAACAAAATAATGTGGCAAGCCTGTCATCTGCATACTTGGTACTATCTGTCAGAAACTGGTGTCTATCTACATGTGAGTAGTTTACTATATTTGTGTGCCCTTTTTATATGAAATATGGCTTTCATCTTAAAGACTACACAGTGACAAACAAAGACACAGCAGGGTTACCAGGAAACAGATTTATTCAGAATAAGAACTCATGCAGACAACCATATTATTGGTCCCAGTGCGATCCAACAAAACATTGGATCGCACTCGGACCTATGTTATTCTATGGGGCCATGCACAAGTCCGAGGAAAAAATTCACAGCATGCTCGATTTGCATCTGATTATTGGATTGCATTTGACCATGCATGCAATTCAATGAGTTCATGGAATAAAATCACACCACACTTGGAAGACCTATGAACGCAGTCCAATTTACATGGACTGACAGAATGGAAAGGATGGAGAAATTTTTTTCCATCTTCACCTCGTCTGAGAAAATCAGGTCACACTATAATTACACTCTAATCAAACTCTGATAAGAGTTTAATGAAAGTGTGACTAGGATTACCATAGTCAGCTTAATTCTCTGTGATGACCGAAAATATTCTCCTATGACCCTATCCTAAGGAAGAAAAGTAATGTAATTACTAACACAATAGGTATTGAAGTTTTATGGTAATACAACTGTACATTACTTACTGGTTACACTTAAAATTTGGGGCTCTGAGATTTGCAGTTAGATCAGGGTCATACAAGCATAGATACTCTCATGCGAGAGAATCAGATCGATTATGTTAATTACACTCTGATCAAACTCTGATCCGAGAGTCAGAATAGTGTGATCAGATTTTCTCAGATGAGAGAAATGTAGCACAAGAAAATATATCTCCATCTTCTGTATTCTATTAGTTTTTGGAAATCTGTCATGTTGGGTGACTGAGAAGCTAGGTATACAACAACGAGAAGGGGGGTGGGGAAGCCCAAACACTAGGAAAGGGGGAAGTGGAGACCCTAGGCATATCTGACAACACCCTTTCTCCCCTAGCTACCCTAAATAGGTTCCACACCTATCGCCAAGCAGGAGCCTAATCCTTGATTGCGATAGGCCCTGGACAGGTAGGGGACGGGGTACAGTAGTCAGCCCACACTACAACTAAAGACAAATAAGGTAAACAAGTGAAAGAATACACTTAGCTTGAGAAGACACCAAAGAGTTCACACCAGCTGTCCTCCAAGAGACCTCCACGAAGGAATTAATTGACTACTAGTACTTCCAACCAGACAGGGAACTAGAACTATCACCGGAACCTTGCTGAAGCAACTAAAGGTATTTAAACATCCAGCAATGGTTAAGTGTTAATCAGCAGCAGATGGTGGAGATCACTGCTAGGTGCTAGAGGAAGAAGGATATCACTCCACAGCAGAGATGCAAGATCCAGAAAGTGCCTGCAGAGCCAAGTGCAATGACCTTCTACAGCTGAATCCAGAATGACTGTCTGTCACACCTGTCACACCTGTGACAAAATCAAACTGCACTCGGTTGTAATCCTACTGCAGTCTGATGATTTCCACATACCTATAGACTTGAAAGGGTACATGCCATCAGATCTGCTCTGCAAATTGCAGCATGCAACAATTTTGTTTTCTCCTGCTGAATCGATAAGAGAGAAAAATAATTGATCAGCACTGCCTTATAGAACAACCTTGGTCCAAGTGCTGTCCGATAAAACATCGTATAGCACTTGTCCAATGAATATGAGTCCTTACAGAATATTACAAACAGTCCTTAATCTTAGTACCCACGCTAAAGGTACCTTCACACTAAACGACGCTGCAGCGATATCGACAACAATGCCGATCGCTGCAGCGTCGCTGTTTGGTCGCTGGAGAACTGTCACACTCTCCAGCGACCAACGATGCCGGAGTCCCCGGGTAACCAGGGTAAACATCGGGTTGCTAAGCGCAGGGCCGCGCTTAGTAACCCGATGTTTACCCTGGTTACCAGTGTTAAATGTAAAAAAACAAACACTACATACTTACATTCGCGTCCCCCGGCGTCCGCTTCCCTGCACTCTGTGAGCGCCGGCCCTAACAGCAGAGCGGTGACGTCACCGCTGTGCTTTGCTTTCCGGCCGGCACTGACACATTCAGTGCAGGAAGCTCTGAGCAGCAGCGTGGACGCCGGGGGACGTGACAGACATCAGAGGGTGAGTATGTAGTGTTTTTTTTACTTTTACAATGGTAACCAGGGTAAACATCGGGTTACTAAGTGCGGCCCTGCGCTTAGTAACCCGATATTTACCCTGGTTACCATTGTAAAACATCGCTGGCATCGTTGCTTTTGCTGTCAAACATGACGATACACGCCGATCTGACGACCAAATAAAGTTCTGAACTTTCCTAAACGACCAGCGATATCACAGCGGGATCCTGATCGCTGCTGCGTGTCAAACACAACGATATCGCTATCCAGGATGCTGCAACGTCATGGATCGCTATCCTTATCGTTGTAAAGTCGCTTAGTGTGAAGGTACCTTAAGAGTCATAGAGCTTGTACTGTACACTACTAGGATGCAAAGAGCTTGGCAGTTACACTACTATGGGGCTCAAAATTTAGCAGAGAAGGAAATCCACGGGAACAGTATCTTGCTTTCTTCAGTATGTGCAGAGCAGGCTCTCAGTCAATGTGCAAGAGCGCTCACTGTGCACTAAGCAGTGAATGTTACTGTGCCAGTGACTGAAAGCGAGCAACTATTGGGATAATATTATTTGATTTTTCTCCCTATAGCCATTCATTTAGTACATCAATCTAAGATGATTTAAATGCTATTTGCCTGCAGATTACTACTATATCTGCAGGTTAATAGCATTTTTGTAGCTGACAGGTTCCTTTCTAAATTACAACAGCCAATTGACACGAATGTCATACAAATACATAGCAAAATTCTCAAATTCTAAAGTACGGTAAAAATAGCTATTTTTGATTAATACAGTTTTAGAAAGACTGTTTCTTCAAATATCTTTACCCACATATTGAATTAGAAGCCAATATCTGCATTTTACATGCTAAGCATTATCCCGTATCAAAGGGACTGTAAATATAACTACAGCCAGACACTGGGCAGAAGAAATGTCACATAAAGCAGACCGCAAAACAGACGGATAGCATTAGATGCAAACATTCCATTCCATCTATTGCTAAACACATTACATTCTCTATTGAACTTTTTTATCTTCCTGCTGCATGGAAAGTTCATTTTTTATTAAATGCTCTGATAAACAGTAATTTACCGGATAGACAAAGTCCTCATTACCTAAGAAAAAGCTATGTAAAAATAAATAAGGCGCAAAATGGCAATTCCTTTCTCTATCACCTACTGGGTAATTTGTTCTGCTAGTGTTAAATGCATCACTAAGCCATTTTAAATGAACAAATTTAACAATTGACGTCCTGGCTCAAACAATTAGAAGCAAGTTAAGGTTCATTTTCTGGCAGTTATTTGTTAACTCACCTTTTTACAGAAGTGACTGCTGGTAATTAAAAGTGTGAACAGAAGCGGCCCGCTGTTATTTCATTTTACCATGTTGCACTTTCCAGGTCACATTGTTCTTTGTTTAGCTGTCAACAGTGTACAGCTTTACAAGAATGCTACAATAGCTGGAATATACATGGATTGTTTCTTAGTAGAAATGTGACTTTAGTTCTCGCACTTTTTAATGTGTAAATATATAAATAAGATACAGAACTGTCATTGGCACTATTCATTCTCTTCTAGATCAGAAATGCTGATGCAGGAAAGCAGAAAACAGGAAATGTGAGGGGTTTTTTTATACAGGTCCTTCTCAAAAAATTAGCATATAGTGTTAAATTTCATTATTTACCATAATGTAATGATTACAATTAAAATTTCATATATTATAGATTCATTATCCACCAACTGAAATTTGTCAGGTCTTTTATTGTTTTAATACTGATGATTTTGGCATACAACTCCTGATAACCCAAAAAACCTGTCTCAATAAATTAGCATATCAAGAAAAGGTTCTCTAAACGACCTATTACCCTAATCTTCTGAATCAACTAATTAACTCTAAACACATGCAAAAGATACCTGAGGCTTTTAAAACTCCCTGCCTGGTTCATTACTCAAAACCCCCATCATGGGTAAGACTAGCGACCTGACAGATGTCAAGAAGGCCATCATTGACACCCTCAAGCAAGAGGGTAAGACCCAGAAAGAAATTTCTCAACAAATAGGCTGTTCCCAGAGTGCTGTATCAAGGCACCTCAATGGTAAGTCTGTTGGAAGGAAACAATGTGGCAGAAAACGCTGTACAACGAGAAGAGGTGACAGGACCCTGAGGAAGATTGTGGAGAAGGACCGATTCCAGACCTTGGGGAACCTGAGGAAGCAGTGGACTGAGTCTGGTGTGGAAACATCCAGAGCCACCGTGCACAGGCGTGTGCAGGAAATGGGCTACAGGTGCCGCATTCCCCAGGTAAAGCCACTTTTGAACCATAAACAGCGGCAGAAGCGCCTGACCTGGGCTACAGAGAAGCAGCACTGGACTGTTGCTAAGTGGTCCCAAGTACTTTTTTCTGATGAAAGCAAATTTTGCATGTCATTCGGAAATCAAGGTGCCAGAGTCTGGAGGAAGACTGGGGAGAAGGAAATGCCAAAATGCCTGAAGTCCAGTGTCAAGTACCCACAGTCAGTGATGGTGTGGGGTGCCATGTCAGCTGCTGGTGTTGGTCCACTGTGTTTCATCAAGGGCAGGGTCAATGCAGCTAGCTATCAGGAGATTTTGGAGCACTTCATGCTTCCATCGGCTGAAATGCTTTATGGAGATGAAGATTTCATTTTTCAGCACGACCTGGCACCTGCTCACAGTGCCAAAACCACTGGTAAATGGTTTACTGACCATGGTATTACTGTGCTCAATTGGCCTGCCAACTCTCCTGACCTGAACCCCATAGAGAATCTGTGGGATATTGTGAAGAGAAAGTTGAGAGACGCAAGACCCAACACTCTGGATGAGCTTAAGGCCGCTATTGAAGCATCCTGGGCCTCCATAACATCTCAGCAGTGTCACAGGCTGATTGCCTCCATGCCACACCGCATTGAAGCAGTCATTTCTGCCAAAGGATTCCCGACCAAGTATTGAGTGCATAACTGAACATTATTATTTGATGGTTTTTTTGTTTGTTATTAAAAAACACTTTTATTTGATTGGACGGGTGAAATATGCTAATTTATTGAGACAGGTTTTTTGGGTTATCAGGAGTTGTATGCCAAAATCATCAGTATTAAAACAATAAAAGACCTGACAAATTTCAGTTGGTGGATAATGAATCTATAATATATGAAAGTTTAATTGTAATCATTACATTATGGTAAATAATGAAATTTAACACTATATGCTAATTTTTTGAGAAGGACCTGTATAAACCATAAAACTGTTTATGCCATATGTAATAGAATTAAAAAGGCTTCTAATGAAGGGCATTACGTTATACATGAAAAGTTAATTATACTCTTATAAAGACCTGTCTTGCCAAAACAGAGGCCAAAACGCTAAATTTTCTCTGAACTACAAATAAAAAGAACTGAACAAAATAGATGCAGTACTGTTATCAAGAGTGATATATAGACATATAGTGATGATTTACAGGTTAAATGTCAAATTTTGGTTTTCAACAGTAGACAGTCATATTGCTTTAGTGATCCAGTATGCCAATTCCTTTACTCTGTTTCTACACCCAATAATGTACTCATGTACAATTACAGACGTTCACCACTTTTCATTATTTAATGTCTTGAACACATGTTCAATCAGCTATTCCTCCCATATCCCACCATATAATTTTACACTCAGCCAAGTGTGCATGTACTTTTAAGAGTGACTGGGTAATAAGCCACTAACGGGCACTTTAGACAATGGGTTATCTTCCACTTAAATGACCATAGTCCATTCAGAGATTCAACATATCAAATTGTTCTTTCTCCAAAACATCTACCATTGGGAGAGAGTTGAAACATATCCAAATTACTGTCATTTTTTTTGGTCAAGCATAAGCCAGAAGAGGAGTTACCAAGCCCTGGGACTGGAGTCGATATCTTAAGATTAATATCCTTTCATCATTGAAGAATATTAGTATGCAATAAATGTCACAATGTCACACCTGCATACGCGGTAATATATAATTGCAATAGGCAGACCGGGGCACGCTAGGAGTTGGCGGTTCCTGCTCATCCGGACTCCCAGTGGTGAGCCATCCATCTGGGGTTAGCCGGCGTGGGTAACCTCTTTCCCCAGCCGCACGGTGCAGCACATTACGTCAAGTAAGAAGTGTTTTTGGACATTCTCCGACTCCCCTGACCATCAACATCACTACTAATAGTAAGTGTTTGTGCACCAACAGGCATTCCTTCACTGGCAGTTTTTACCCTAAACAGTTACAGTGCCTACAAGTAGTATTCAACCCCCTGCAGATTTAGCAGGTTTACACATTTGGAATTAACTTGGCATTGTGACATTTGGACTGTAGATCAGCCTGGAAGTGTGAAATGCACTGCAGCAAAAAAGAATGTTATTTCTTTGTTTATTTTTTTTAAAAATTGTGAAAAGTCTTTTCAGAGGGTCATTTATTATTCAACCCCTCAACTCACCAGGATTCTCTTTGGTTCCCCTAAAGTATTAAGAAGTAGTTCAGGCACAAAGAACAATGAGCTTCACATGTTTGGATTAATTATCTCTTTTTCCAGCCTTTTCTGACTATTTAAGACCCTCCCCAAACTTGTGAACAGCACTCATACATGGTCAACATGGGAAAGACAAAGGAGCATTCCAAGGCCATCAGAGACAAGATCGTGGAGGGTCACAAGGCTGGCAAGGGGTACAAAACCCTTTCCAAGGAGTTGGGCCTACCTGTCTCTACTGTTGGGAGCATCATTCGGAAGTGGAAGGCTTATGGAACTACTGTTAGCCTTCCACGGCCTGGACAGCCTTTGAAAGTTTCCTCCCGTGCCGAGGCCAGGCTTGTCCGAAGAGTCAAGGCTAACCCAAGGACAACAAGGAAGGAGCTCCGGGAAGATCTCATGGCAGTGGGGACATTGGTTTCAGTCAATTCCATAAGTAACGTACTCCACACCAATGGTCTCCGTTCCAGACGAGCCCGTAAGGTACCTTTACTTTCAAAGCGTCATGTCAAGGCTCCTCTACAGTTTGCTCATGATCACTTGGAGGACTCTGAGACTGACTGGTTCAAGGTTCTCTGGTCTGATGAGACCAAGATCAAGATCTTTGGTGCCAACCACACATGTGACGTTTGGAGACTGGATGGCACTGCATACGACCCCAAGAATACCATCCCTACAGTCAAGCATGGTGGTGGCAGCATCATGCTGTGGGGCTGTTTCTCAGCCAAGGGGCCTGGCCATCTGGTCCGCATCCATGGGAAGATGGATAGCACGGCCTACCTGGAGATTTTGGCCAAGAACCTCCGCTCCTCCATCAAGGATCTTAAGATGGGTCGTCATTTCATCTTCCAACAAGACAACGACCCAAAGCACACAGCCAAGAAAACCAAGGCCTGGTTCAAGAGGCAAAAAGTCAAGGTGTTGCAGTGGCCTAGTCAGTCTCCTGACCTTAACCCAATTGAAAACTTGTGGAAGGAGCTCAAGATTAAAGTCCACATGAGACACCAAAAGAACCTAGATAACTTGGAGAAGATCTGCATGGAGGAGTGGGCCAAGATAACTCCAGAGACCTGTGCCGGCCTGATCAGGTCTTATAAAGACGATTATTAGCTGTAATTGCAAACAAAGGTTATTCCACAAAATATTAAACCTAGGGGTTGAATAATAATTGACCCACACTTTTATGTTTAAAATTTTAAAAAATTTAACTGAGCAACAAAACTTTTTGGTTTGTAAGATTTATGCATCTGTTAATAAATCCTGCTCTTGTTTGAAGTTTGAAGGCTCTAACTTATTTGCATCTTATTAAACCAGCTAAATCTGCAGGGGGTTGAATACTACTTGTAGGCACTGTATATCTGTATGACGGACACAGTCTGCCTATTGCAATTATATATTACCGCGTATGCAGGTGTGACATTGCTGGGCTTATTTGCACAGCCTTCTTACTGCATCTTGTCATTAGCTAGAGCGCAGGTGTGTTAATTTTAATTTTTATTGTATTTATTTTGGACAGGGTATAGCACAGACCTTGCCACCACACCAGCAGCCACAATTTCCTACCTTTTCCCCTTTTCTTCCCCCTTCCTTGTTTGATTCATTGCCTGAATAGTGCAGCGCCAGTGTTTACTACTATTTTTATTCAATATTAGTATGCTATATAGCCAACTCTTTCAAGCAAACCTAAGGCTAATTTTTCTAACTGGTCAACCTATTTAAAATAATTTTTCTAATATAGTCATTGCACATTGATAGCGTATGTGATTTCTAATTGATCATTGGATTCTAGAGTCTCTGTATCAATGGGATAAGAAAAGATGGGATACCCACCAATTTCAATGTTAAAGCATGTCCTATCAATATGCCATAATCTGTGATGAAAATATTCCCCTAAACCCTATATAAATACTAGATGTTTCCAGCCAGCTAACGCTTGGCACGCTCATTGCTATCTAATTAACGCTGCTGGTGATTAAACTAAAGCAAATAATGACAACATTCAATAGCGCTTACGCAGGTGGTAAATTAACTTAAAATGAAGTTAATAACAATAGTGTGGTGATGTGTTGGGAGCGGAATTATGTGTGGTGATGTGGTGGGGGGGTGGGATTATGTGTGGTAATGGGGTGGGGGCGGGATTATGTGTGGAAATGGGGTGGGGGGGCGGGATTATGTGTGGAAATGGGGTGGGGGGCGGGATTATGTGTGGAAATGGGGTGGGGGGGCGGGATTATGTGTGGTAATGGAGTGGTGGGGTGGGATTATGTGTGGTAATGTGGTGGGGGGCGGGATTATGTGTCGTACTGTGGTGGGGTGGCGGGATTATGTGTGGTGATGTGGTGGGGGGGCGGGATTATGTGTGGTAATGGGGTGTGGGGGCGGGATTGTTTGGTGATGTGTTGGGGGGCGGGATTGTGTGGTGATGTGTTAGGGGCTGGATTATGTGTGGTGATGTGTTGAAGGGGCAGGATTATGTATGGTGATGTGGTGGGGGGTGGGATTATGTGTGGTGATGTGGTGGGGGGCGGGATTATGTGTCGTACTGTGGTGGGGTGGCGGGATTATGTGTGGTGATGTGGTGGGGGGCAGGATTATATGTGGTAATGGGGTGTGGGGGCGGGATTGTGTGGTGATGTGTTGGGGGGGCGGGATTGTGTTGTGATGTGTTAGGGGTGGGATTATGTGTGGTGATGTGTTGAAGGGGCAGGATTATGTATGGTGATGTGGTGGGGGGCAGGATTATGTGTGGTGATGTGGTGGGGGGCGGGATTTGTGGGGGGCGGGATTGTATGTGGTAATGTGGGGGCGGGATTGTGTGTGGTAATGGGGTGGGGCGCAGGATTATGTGTGGTGATGTGGTGGGGCGGAGCTACTGTGCAGGGGGTGGGATTAGCGAGTAATCACGATGCCTCTTATATATATAGATAACTAATCAGCAGAGATATGCATTTTAATTTGCTTTACATTGGTCTGTGTCCAGTCCAACCAAAACATAGTAAGCGCCAGGATGCTAGGAAGTGAACCCTTTGCCATGGGGGACCTGATTGGATGCCGAACTAGGACAGCACAAAATCTATGTTAATCAGCTGCTTATTTTTCCCTCTCCTTGTCACAATTCATTATGGGATTCGTGGCAGCTTTGGTTCTGCTGTAATTTAAATGTTGCTTTTTCCTATTGGTCCAACAAGAGTCAATGTCAGTATCTTGCTGGAAGCTGATTTTAGGCTGGTCAGCTGATGTTGGTTGGTTACCACCCCCAACAGCCTTTACATAGTCACATGACTCATCAGCTGATCATCGATAATAGAGTTATTCTTTGCAGACCAGCTTGGAGTGAGGAGCTCTCTTGTGTCAGTGTTGTAGCTGCTGCTGCTGTGAGAGTTTGGATTCTTGGTGCCATATACTCTGCTGCTTTAGAGCTTGGCAGCAGAGCCACTAGCTGAGTATTAATTCCTTTATCTTTGTCAGTCCCATGTTTGTCACTTCCCCTGTGTTTTTACCAACTGCAGTGGTGATGCTAGCGCACTTGCTCGCCAGTGCACTAGCCAGGGTATACTGAGGTGACAATCAGGGACTAGGCACGTGATGACGGCGGGGAGAAGGACCTCCTTAGAGCGTTAAGGCAGCTTAGGGACAGGTACAGGTTGATGTCAGGAGGTGTCCCATCCTTCTCTCCCTACTGTTAGGGCCTTCCTCTCCTTTTCCATCCCGTCATTTTTGTATGCCGTGTCATCCGCTGGACTTACCCATATCCAAGCTTGACACAACTATAGTTTAACAGACTGTATGCTCTTCATAAAATGCAAAAGTTAAAACAGAGCAAGCCCCAAGTAAAGCCCATAGGATACAGGCATTGAAGACAGGATGTAATCTTGCTATGGACTAATGCATATCATGCAACATATACCGCAAGAGGTCTGTGGCGCAATTTATGTGCAAATTAAATTAAAATCTTATTTTATTTCATAAATACTTTATCAAAATAATAATTTAGAAATAAACTAAACATTAACTTTATACTTTGCAATAAAAAAAATATGTAAGTTACAATATTAATTTTGGCAAAATAAATGGCTTTAATATAGAATATGTGTAACATCCCTGCCGACATGCATGGCTTCCCATCTCCCCTCTTACTCACTACTCCAGGCTATGTAGTGAGTTCTGTCCTCTGCCGGCTCCATGCTCTGAGCCTCATGTCCTTACTTGTTGCATACCTCCTGGCGGCATGCTTAGATCAGCGGCCCCGGCACTTCCTGTTTCTTATAGTGACTGTGTGCACCTTCCTAAGGTGTCCCCTGCCAATTGCCAAGAGGCATCAGGTACTTAAGGCATTCCCACCCCTAGTGGCAGACCTGAGGAACTTACTTCCTCAGTTAGTGTCTTACTGCTGAGGTGCCAGATCCTGTCTTGCTTTTTGCTCTGCCTCCTGTGGATCTGCTGTTAGCTCTGCTTCATGCAGTTCTGCTGTTTGCTCTGCCTCCTGCGGTTCTGCTCTTTGCTCCTCCTCCTTCGGCTCTGCTCTTTGCTCCATCTCCTGTGGCTCTGCTCTTTGCTCTGCCTCTTGTGGCTCTGCTTTTTGCTTCGCCTCCTGCGGTTCTGGTCTTTGCTTCACCTCCTGCGGTTCTGGTCTTTGCTCTGCCTCCTGTGGTTCTGGTCTTTGCTCCACCTCCTGCGGTTCTGGTCTTTGCTCTGCCGCTTGCATTCTGTTCTACTCCTGTCTTGCCTCCTGCGGCTCTGTCCTGCTCTCCGCATCGTGCGGCTTTTCTCTGCTCCCGCTCCGAGCCCTGTGTGTCCTTGTCCCTCCAGTCTGTGCTGGTTCCTACCTGCTCCCTTATCCTACTCATTGCAGCCTATGTTTCCGTGTCTCCTGAAGCAGTTCCTATCCTTCCAGTCTGAACTAGTCTCTACCTGTTCACTTATCCCACATGTACCTGCCTATGTTCCTGTCCTACCTGAACCATATTCAGTCTCACTAGCCGTGCCCACCTGCCTGCCAGAGTGCCAGCCATGCCCGCCTGCCTGCCAAAGTGTCAGTTGTGCCCGCCTGCCTGCCAGAGTGCCAGCCGTGCCCATCTGCCTGCCAGAGTGCCAGCCACGCTCATCTTAACTTGCCTACACTTGCTATTAGTGTTCAGTCCCTCAGTGGGATCAGCTGCCACAGCCAGACACCACCCTGGAGTGGTACCTGGCAGCTATCTGCCGCACAAGCCTGACCTCACCATCAGAAGCTCCAGCGACACCAAGGTAGCTGCTTAGTCATGCCCTTTGCAGAGTAGTCTGGTTTGTGGCATAGTAGGTCCACAATCCCATCGCTCATGCCACCCAGTCAGAGCGTGAGCGTAACAGTTTGCTCAGGCCATGGTCCCCGCTGTGTCACATGGTCCTTTGCTCTCTGAGCAAGATTAACTTTTTCCTGCCAGCATGAGCAACCGAAAAAACTCTTTACCCGATCAGAAGTTCAGAATTTTGTTTCACCACCCACAATCATAGTCCCTGCACATGTGATTCGCGCTCCAAGAGTTGAATCCATCCCAGCAGATCCGCCTAGGTACGATGGGGATCCAAAGCAGTGCCATATGTTCTTGGAGCAGTGCTTATGATACTTCAAATGGCATGCTCCCTATTTTTTCTCTGATCAAGGTAGGATTCTTTAAGTCCTACCTAACAGGAGATGCCTTAGAGTGGCTCAACCCCCTCTGTGAAGCAGGGGATCCCATCACCTTGAACCATCCGGCTTTCATGGTGGCCTTCTGTAAGGTCTTCGATGAGCCTAGTTCAGCATCTTCTGCAAAGTCTTCCCCCAAGCTTCCAGAGACAGACCAGATGCAAAGAAACCTGTGAGGAAACCATCATGTCCGTCCACGACCATCCAAAGCCCACCTGTTCCTCAACCTGCAAAAGCAGCTACCCAAGTGAAACCCAAGAAGACTGATAAAAGAGGGTTGGCAGAGCAGCAGCCTGAAACTAGTCTTGAGAAGAGAATGTGGTATCACTGCAGTTGTGTAGAACATCCTGACGGTCTCGGTCCTGAGAAGCCTATACTCCAGAACCTTGGGTCAGTAGGAGAGGCTGCCCTAGGCAAGACTACTTCTTCTCCACTAAAGTCAATGACTGTCTCTTTGCCTTCTGGGAGCTTTGGTGTGTTAAAGCCGCCAGCCATACGAAGTCGGTGTGCGATCTCTGTTCTACAGCTCCAGAGTCCGGTGAGGGTGTTGTCTAGTGGTGTCTGAGCCCTACTTAAAAGCAGTCTAGTCCTGGAAGGACAACTACAGCTCCAAGTCAGAGCATTATACTCAAAGAAGTTTGTCTTCCATATGCTGTCTGGTATGCCTATGGGTCATTCTGAGCCAAAAAATCTACCACCTATTCTGGTCTGGAGACCCAACAAGGTGCTTTGTTTAAAACAACCAAGTCACGAGAGGTGTCTGGTTCCCATTTGTCAAAAACAGTCAGCAGTGTCATCTTCTTCTTCAGCTGATCTGCTATTCATCGAGTTAAGGTGTGCTGACGTCTCCAAAGATGGGGAAGCGGTGACATTCTCTCCACACATCTCCAATGGCTATACCAGTGACCTGTTCCCAGAGACATCCCTGTCTCTAGAACTTTTTTCTTTTGACAACGGGCAAAAAACGGATCCTGTGGAGGTGCCTCCTATTTCTATGTGGCCGTCTGTTAAAGTTGACAAAACAGAGTCTTTCATGTCCTTGCTTCCCCCCAACCAGGAGGAGGTGGCGTTCTCTCCACTCATCTCCAATGACTTTGCCTGTAGCCAGTACCCAGGAACATCCCTGCCATTAGGAGACCTTTCTCTGGATAACGGGCAGAAGATAGATCTTGTGAGAGTACCTTCAACTTCCATGTGGCTGGTTGGTGAAGGTACCAAAAAGGGAGCTCTCAAGTCTCTGCTTTCTTCCAACCAGGAAGAAGAGGTTCTGATTGTGGCATCTTCCAAGGTTGGAGCTGACTTCGTCAGGCAGAGAGAGACTTGGCACTCCGGGGCTCCTGATTTCACGCCTGCCTCATTCTACCCTAAAGATGTCGTATTGGGCTGGACTGTGTGTCGTCCTATACTCCTCCTGCAGATCATCCTAGCAGGCTTGAAGAAGAGGGGGCATAAAGGAGGGGTACTGTAACATCCCTGCCGGCATCGCTGCATGGCTTCCCATCTCCCCTCTTACTCACTACTCCAGGCCATGCTGTTAGTTCTGTCCTCTGCCGGCTCCATGCTCTGGGCCTCATGTCCTTGCTTGTTGCATACCCCCTGGCTGTATGCTTAGGGCGGTGGCCCTGGCACTTCCTGTTTCTTATAGTGACTTTGTGCACCTTCCAAAGGTGTCCCCTGCAAATTGCCAAGAGGCATCAGGTACTTAAGGCATTCTCACCCTTAGGGGCAGGCCTGAGCAACTTACTTCCTCTGTTAGTGTCTTACTGCTGAGATGCCAGGTCCTGTCTTGCTTTTTCTCTTGTGTCAGCCAACCAGAGGTGCTTCGTACCCTGGCCTGTACCTGTTTCCTGTCTTTTGTTTCAGCCACCCAGGGGGGCTCTGGACCCTGGTATGAGTCCTTGTTTCTGTGCCTTGTCCTGTTCCTGACCATGTCTGAACTTAGTCCCATACCTGTGTCCGCTTGTATCCCTGTCTGTAGCCTTTCCTATTCTGCTGTGTGCTTCCTTGTGTTCACCCCTTCTGCTTTTTGCTCTGCCTCCTGTGGCTCTGCTCTTTGCTTCGCTTCCTGTGGTTCTGCTATTTACTCCACCTCCTTCGGCTCTGCTCTTTTCTCCGTCTCCTGTGGCTCTGCTCTTTGCTCCACCTCTTGCAGTTCTGGTCTTTGCTCCACCTTCTGCGGTTCTGGTCTTTGCTCTACCTCCTGTGGTTCTGGTCTTTGCTCCGCCTCCTGCGGTTCTGGTCTTTGCTCTGCCTCCTGTGGTTCTGGTCTTTGCTCTGCCTCCTGTGGTTCTGGTCTTTGCTCCGCCTCCTGCGGTTCTGGTCTTTGCTCTGCCTCCTGTGGTTCTGGTCTTTGCTCCGCCTCCTGCGGTTCTGGTCTTTGCTGTGCCTCCTGTGGTTCTGGTCTTTGCTCTGCCTCCTGTGGTTCTGGTCTTTGCTCCACCTCCTGCGGTTCTGGTCTTTGCGCCGCCTCTTGCAGTTCTCTTCTACTCCCCTCTCGCCTCCTGTGGCTCTGTCCTGCTCTCTGCATCATGTGGCTTTGCTCTGCTCCCACTTCGAGCCCTCCCTCCAGTTTGTACTGATTCCTACCTGCTCCTTTATCCTACTCATTCCAGCCTGTGTTCCCATGTCTCCTGAAGCAGTTCCTATCCTTCCAGTCTGAACTAGTCTCTACCTGTTCTCTTATCCCACATGTACCTGCCTACGCTCCTGTCCTACCTGAACCATATCCAGTCGTGATAGCCATGCCTGCCTGTCTGCCAGAGTGCCAGCCTGCCTGCCAGAGTACAAGTCCTACTTATCTGAACTTGCCTACACTTGCTATTAGTGTTCAATCCCTCAGTGGGATCAGCTGCCACAGCCAGACACTGCCCTGGAGTGGTACCTGGCAACTATCTGCCGCACAAGCCTGGCCTCAACATCAGAGGCTCCAGTGAACACCAAAGTAGCTGCTTAGTCAAGCCCCTTCCAGGGTAGTCTGGTTTGTGGCACAGTGGGGCCACAATCCCCTCATTCATACCACCCAGTCAGAGCGTGAGCATAACAAAATGCATTGAGTACCTTACGCCTTCTTCAGGTGTTGGATTGCCCATTGTATTAGTGTGTTTAGGAATTTAATAAAATTAAAAGAAAAGTAGAAGTGGGAACATAAGAAAAAATGAGAACATGACTAAACAGATTATACTAATAAAGGAATGGAATATTGATATTAAAATTAGTGACAACAGGAACAGTTTTCAATCAGACCGACAATTGGCTAACAGGAAGCCACCTGGTTAGTCATAAAGAAGCATATGTTCTTTTAAGTGACAATCCAACTAGATCATTTAGCTTAAAATTGAAAGTGCTTCATGAAGGTGTGAAGGTGAATTCCATAATTAATCAAATTGAATGTCGGTTCATGAATCCTTTTCAACCAAGAATATCAGCATTCTTTTCATTTGATTATATAACACAGTGAATTTTTCCTGCCAATCACTATAAAAGAATCCTGTAATTTTTTTTTTTAAGTTAAGCAAATGGACTTTATTGAATAAAATAAGTAACAATAGATTGCAAACTACTGGTAAATTATGAAGAGCTAAGATTATAATAACAGTGAAGAGATCTTAACAATACACAAGCATTTACAAAGACTTCACTAAGTAATGGAATAATATACTGCAGTTGTCAATTATCTTGATCAACAGCAGACAAATGTGAAAAAGTAAAGAAGTTGGTTCTGTTTCAAGGAGAAAAAGAAAACAGGAAATCAATTTGATTCTTTTTTTATTTTGGTTTAGAGCAGAGTAGTGAACTCTGTGGTTTCCACCTCATATAAGAAGTATTGAGGCTGCTATCTATAGGTACTCTCCAAAAACTCTCACTGTTTCACTCATTCATTCTCGTCTGGACTATTGTAACTCTCTCTTAATCGGTCTCCCTCTTACCAAACTCTCCCTGCTCCAATCTGTCCTGAATGCTGCCGCCAGGATTATATTCCTCGCCAACCGTTACACTGATGCCTCTACCCTGTGCCAGTCATTACACTGGTTACTAGTGTTGAGCGATACCTTCCAATATCCAAAAGTATCGGTATCGGATCGGCCGGTAATGTTTTTCACCATTTGTGGATTCATAACCAGGGTTTGATTTTGCACTAAGCTATATTTGCGTACATCAATGACTATTATGCAATTTAGAATATAAGATTTATCTGAACTAGGCTAAATATGCTGCTATAAATACACCTGCATCTATATATGTATATTTGGGGAGTGGAATTGTTACACCTCCCCCTCTGTTCTGTGAAACAGTTGCAATTAAGTCTGGTGAGTTGTGTAAAAGTACCCTGGTTTCTGACTGTCTGGTTTATGTGTTTTAGACCAATTTTGGCTTTGTCTATGGTCTGACCGAGGAATATATATCCATTATTGTGGTTCACTAGTGTAGCCCCTGAGGGACCACCTTCTTTATAGGATCCCCAACTTTTGCAGGGATTCAGTCAGGGTCAACAGGGACAGCCGCCGAGGAGTGGGGGCACCATTTTGCGCTCAAGAGGGTGCCAACCTCCGCTAGCAGGCAGGGTTGTCCGGTTAGGGATTCTGTAGGGTGTACTAGCCATCTGAGAAGGTCGGATGCATATGATATAGGGTTTTGTACGGTCAGACCAGGCCTTTTGGACTGAGACACTTTGGTGAATTACCACCTGGCATCGATTTGTGTGTAGTATCTCTGGGCCCTAAGGTGTGGGTAATTTAGGGTTATCAGCAGTAGTATAGCATTCTCATATCAGTTTAGGGACCCATAGGGCTTATAGGGCTAGCCGTCAAGGAGCGGGGGCGCCATATTGCGTCCAAGAGGGCGCCAACCTCCGCAGACAGGCAGGGAGCATCTTAGGGACATGTAGAGTTTGTACTCCATTATTTTGCTCCCACCCATTGCCCTCTATTCATCGGGCCAGGTTTTTATTGACCCACTCTCATTACACTGTGTTCCAAATTATTATGCAAATAATATCTCCTCATATTTTTCCTAAATTACCTATCTGAATTGCAGTCATTGTTATTTTCCAGTCATCTACTATTCTAGTATAATTGCAGTGTTTTGGAAAAAACTGCCTATGAAAACAGTATCTTTAAAAAAAAAATAAACACTCAAAATGCATGTTCCAAATTATTATGCACAGCAGAGTTTTCAACCTTTTTTTTATTTTGAACAAAAAAAATGGTCAATTGTGAAGTTCTAAGCATTATCAGCTTATTACAAAATGAAATCAAACAGTTTTCAAGTGAAAACTTTATTCTAGGTGATGTTACATTTGCAAATAGAACCCCTTGTTCGAAAGAAGCTTCTGAACTCTCTCGTCCATTGAATTTGTCAGTTTTTGGATGGTTTCTGCTTCAATTGTTTAGCATGTGGACAGAATTCCCTCCCAGAGCTGTTGCTTAGATGTGAACTGCTTCCCGCCATCATAGACACTCCTTTTGATGATGCTCCAGAGGTTCTCAATGGGGTTTGTTATGATGGCCTGGTGGTTAGGAGCACCCAGAATGACCTGATGGTTAAACTGGAAATCGGGACGAGCTCTGGGGAGTGGGAACTCTGCTGACCGCAAACTCTAATCCTATCACACAAACACTAGAAATAGCCGTGGAGCGTACCTAACTCTCCCTAGACGCCTCTTCACAGCCTAAGAGCTAACTACCCCTAAAGATAGAAAATAAGCCTTACCTTGCCTCAGAGAAATTCCCCAAAGGAAAAGGCAGCCCCCACAAATATTGACGGTGAGTTAAGAGGAAAGTCACATACACAGGAATGAACAGGTATTAGCAAAGGAGGCCAGTCTTCACTAGATAGGCAGAGGATAGTAAAGAGATCTATGCGGTCAGCACAAAAAAAACTACAAAAACCACACAGAGTGTGCAAAAAGCCCTCCACACCGACTCACGGTGTGGAGGTGCCACCCTGCGCCCCCAGAGCTTCCAGCTAGCAAAGGAAATATCATGAAAGCAAGCTGGACAGAACTTAGCATGTACTAAGAAATATATTCAGAACACAATGAACAATAAATGAGCTAGCAATGACTTAGCTTCTGCTGGAACAGTCAGGTCACCAGAGAAATCCAAGAGAGATCTGAACCTGTACTGATACATTCACAGCAGGCATGAGGTAACGATCTGAGTGGAGTTAAATAGAGAAGCCAGCCTAGCGATAAACGAGGGCAGCTGGGAAATCCAACCTCAAGGATCAGCAGTACCACTCAAAGCCACCAGAGGGAGTCCAAGGACCGAACTCACTGAAGTACCATTCATGACCACAGGAGGGAGTCCAAGAACGGAATTCACAACAGTACCCCCCCCTTGAGGAGGGGTCACCGAACCCTCACCAGGGCCCCCAGGCCGATCAGGACGAGCCAAATGAAAGGCACAAACCAGATCGGCAGCATGGACATCGGAGGCAACAACCCAGGAATCATCCTCCTGACCATAGCCCTTCCACTTGACCAGGTACTGAAGTTTCCGTCTCGAAACGCGAGAATCCAAAATCTTCTCTACCACATACTCCAACTCCCCCTCAAACAACACCGGAGCAGGAGGGTCAACGGAGGGAACCATAGGCGCCACATATTTCTGCAACAATGACTTATGGAACACATTATGGATGGCAAAAGAAGCTGGAAGGGCCAAACGAAACGACACAGGGTTGAGAATTTCAGAAATCTTATAAGGACCAATGAAACGAGGCTTAAACTTAGGAGAAGAAACCTTCATAGGAACATAACGAGATGACAACCAAACCAAATCCCCAACACGAAGTCGGGGACCAACACAGCGACGGCGGTTAGCGAAACGTTGAGCTTTCTCCTGGGACAATGTCAAATTGTCCACTACGTGAGTCCAAATTTGCTGCAACCTGTCCACCACAGAATCCACGCAAGGACAGTCTGAAGGCTGAACCTGCCCCAAAGAAAAACGAGGATGAAAACCAAAATTGCAAAAAAAAAGGCGAAACCAAAGTAGCCGAACTGGCCCGATTATTCAGGGTAAACTCAGCCAATGGCAAGAAGGTCACCCAATCATCCTGATCAGCAGAAACAAAGCATCTCAGAAAGGTTTCCAAGGTCTCATTGGTTCGTTCGGTTTGGCCATTTGTCTGAGGATGGAAAGCCGAAGAAAAAGACAAATCAATGCCCATCTTAGCACAACAGGACCGCCAAAACCTCGAAACAAACTGGGAACCTCTGTCCGAGAAAATGTTCTCCGGAATGCCATGCAAGCGAACCACATGCTGGAAAAATAATGGAACCAAATCAGAGGAGGAAGGCAATTTAGGCAAGGGTACCAAATGGACCATCTTAGAGAAGCGATCACAAACCACCCAGATGACAGACATCCTTTGAGAGACAGGAAGATCTGAAATAAAATCCATGGAAACATGTGTCCAGGGCCTTTTCGGGACCGGCAAGGGCAAAAGCAACCCACCAGCATGAGAACAACAGAGCTTAGCCCGAGTACAAGTCCCACAGGACTGAACGAAAGAACGCACATCCCGTGACAAGGAAGGCCACCAAAAGGATCTAGCCACCAAATCTCTGGTACCAAAAATCCCAGGATGACCAGCCAACACCGAACAATGAACCTCAGAGATAACTCTGCTAGTCCATCTATCAGGGACAAACAATTTCTCCGCTGGACAACGGTCAGGTCTACCAGCCTGAAACTCCTGCAGCACCCGCCGCAAATCAGGGGAGATGGCAGACAGAATCACCCCCTCCTTGAGAATACCAGCCGGCTCAGGGATTCCCGGAGAATCAGGCACAAAACTCCTTGAAAAGGCATCAGCCTTCACATTCTTAGAACCCGGAAGGTACGAAACCACAAAACCGAAACGGGAGAAAAACAGCGACCATCAAGCCTTTCTAGGATTTAACCGCTTGGCAGACTCGAGATAAGTCAGATTCTTGTGATCCGTTAAGACCACCACGCGATGTTTGGGTCCCTCAAGCCAATGACGCCACTCCTCGAATGCCCACTTCATAGCCAACAATTCCCGATTGCCAACATCATAATTACACTCAGCAGGCGAAAATTTTCTAGAAAAGAAGGCACATGGCTTCATCACAGAGCCATCGGAACTTCTTTTAGACAAAACAGCCCCTGCTCCAATCTCAGAAGCATCAACCTCAACTTGAAAAGGGAGCAAAACATCTGGCTGACACAACACAGGGGCCGAAGAGAAACGACGTTTCAACTCCTGAAAAGCCTCAACGGCCGTAGAGGACCAATTCACGACATCAGCACCTTTCTTGGTCAAATCAGTCAACGGTTTAACAACACTAGAAAAATTAGCGATGAAGCGACGGTAAAAATTAGCAAAACCCAGGAATTTCTGAAGGCTCTTCACAGATGTAGGCTGAGTCCAATCATAAATGGCCTGAACTTTAACAGGATCCATCTCGATAGTAGAAGGGGAAAAAATGAAGCCCAAAAAGGAAACCTTCTGGACTCCGAAGAGACATTTAGACCCCTTCACAAACAAGGAATTAGCACGAAGGACCTGGAATACCATTCTGACCTGCTTCACATGAGACTCCCAATCATCCGAAAAGACCAAAATATCATCCAGATATACAATCATGAATCTATCCAGATACCTTCGGAAGATGTCATGCATAAAGGACTGAAACACAGATGGAGCATTAGAAAGTCCGAATGGCATCACCAAGTACTCAAAATGGCCCTCGGGCGTATTAAATGCTGTTTTCCATTCATCGCCCTGTTTAATACGCACAAGGTTATACGCCCCTCGAAGATCTATCTTGGTGAACCAACTAGCCCCCTTAATCCGAGCGAACAAATCAGACAGTAGAGGCAAAAGGGTACTGAAATTTGACCGTGATTTTATTGAGAAGGCGGTAATCTATACAGGGTCTCAGAGAACCATCCTTCTTGGCCACAAAAAAGAACCCTGCTCCCAACGGTGATGATGACGGGCGAGTATGCCCTTTCTCCAAGGACTCCTTTATATAACTTCGCATAGCGGCATGTTCTGGCACAGATTAATTGAAAAGTCGGCCCTTAGGAAACTTACTACCAGGAATCAAATTGATAGCACAATCACAATCCCTATGAGGAGGTAGGGCACTGGATTTGGGCTCATCAAATACATCCCGGTAATCCGACAGAAACTCAGGGACTTCAGCAGGGGTGGAAGAAGAAATTGACAACAACGGAACGTCACCATGTACACCTTGGCAACCCCAACTAGACACAGACATTGATTTCCAATCCAGTACTGGATTATGAACCTGCAGCCATGGCAAACCCAACACGACCACATCATGCAAATTATGCAACACCAAAAAGCGAACATCCTCCTGGTGCGCAGGAGCCATGCACATGGTCAACTGAGTCCAGTACTGAGGTTTATTCTTGGCCAAAGGCGTAGCATCAATTCCCCTTAATGGAATAGGATACTGCAAGTACTCCAAGAGAAAACCACAGCGCCTGGCAAACTCCAAGTCCATCAAATTCAGGGCAGCGCCCGAATCCACAAATGCATTAACAGAGTAGGACGACAAAGAGCAAATCAGAGTAACGGACAAAAGAAATTTAGGCTGTACTGTACCAATGGTGACCGACCTAGCGAACCGCTTAGTGCGCTTAGGACAATCAGAGATAGCATGAGTGGAGTCACCACAGTAAAAACACAGTCCATTCTGACGTCTGTGTTCTTGCCGTTCAGCTCTGGTCAAAGTCCTGTCACACTGCATAGGCTCAGACCTCTGCTCAGAGGAAACCGCCAAATGGTGCACAATTTTGCGCTCACGCAAGCGCCGATCGAACTGAATGGCCAAGGACATTGATTCATTCAGACCAGCAGGCGTGGGAAACCCCACCATAACATCCTTAAGGGCTTCAGAGAGACCCTTTCTAAAAATTGCTGCCAGGGCACACTCATTCCATTGAGTAAGCACAGACCACTTTCTAAACTTCTGGCAATATACCTCCGCTTCATCCTGACCCTGACACAAAGCCAGCAAGATTTTCTCTGCCTGATCCACAGAATTAGGTTCGTCATAAAGCAATCCAAGCGCCAGAAAAAAACGCATCTACATTAAGCAGTGCAGGATCTCCTGGCGCTAGGGAGAATGCCCAGTCTTGAGGGTCGCCACGTAACAAAGAAATAATGATTTTTACTTGCTGAATGGGGTCACCAGAGGAGCAGGGTTTCAAAGCAAGAAACAGTCTACAATTATTTTTGAAATTCAGAAACTTAGATCTATCCCCAGAAAACAAATCAGGAATTGGAATTCTAGGCTCTAACATCGGATTCTGAACTACATAATCTTGAATGCTTTGTACCCTTGCAGTGAGTTGATCGACACAAGAGGACAGACCTTGAATATCCATATGTACACCTGAGTCCTGAACCACCCAGAGGTTAAGGGGAAAAGAAAGACAAAACGCACTGCAGAGAAAAAAAAATGGTCTCAGAACTTCTCTTATCCCTCTTTTGAGATGCATTAACACTTTGCGGGCCTGCTGTACTGTTATGATGGCCTGGTGGTTAGGAGCACCCAGAATGACCTGATGGTTAAACTGGAAATCGGGACGAGCTCTGGGGAGTGGGAACTCTGCTGACCGCAAACTCTAATCCTATCACACAAACACTAGAAATAGCCGTGGAGCGTACCTAACTCTCCCTAGACGCCTCTTCACAGCCTAAGAGCTAACTACCCCTAAAGATAGAAAATAAGCCTTACCTTGCCTCAGAGAAATTCCCCAAAGGAAAAGGCAGCCCCCACAAATATTGACAGTGAGTTAAGAGGAAAGTCACAAACACAGGAATGAAACAGGTATTAGCAAAGGAGGCCAGTCTTCACTAGATAGGCAGAGGATAGTAAAGAGATCTATGCGGTCAGCACAAAAAAACTACAAAAACCACGCAGAGTGTGCAAAAAGCCCTCCACACCGACTCATGGTGTGGAGGTGCTACCCTGCGCCCCCAGAGCTTCCAGCTAGCAAGGAAATATCATGAAAGCAAGCTGGACAGAACTTAGCATGTACTAAGAAATATATTTAGAACACAATGAACAATAAATGAGCTAGCAATGACTTAGCTTCTGCTGGAACAGTCAGGTCACCAGAGAAATCCAAGAGAGATCTGAACCTGTACTGATACATTGACAGCAGGCATGAGGTAACGATCTGAGTGGAGTTAAATAGAGAAGCCAGCCTAGCGATAAACGAGGGCAGCTGGGAAAGCCAACCTCAAGGATCAGCAGTACCACTCAAAGCCACCAGAAGGAGTCCAACGACCGAACTCACTGAAGTACCATTCATGACCACAGGAGGGAGTCCAAGAATGGAATTCACAACAGGGGTTGAGGTCAGGGGAAGATGGTGGCCACACCATAAGTTTGTCCTCTTTTATGCTCATAGCAGCCAGAGATGCAGATGTGTTTTTGCAGCATGAGACGGTGCATTATCATGCATGAAAATGATCTTGCTGCGGAAAGCACGGTTCTTCCTCTTGAACCATGGCAGGAAGTGTTGTTTTAGAAACTCCACATAAATTATAGAGTTCATCTTTACCCCTTCAGGGATCATAAAGGGGCAGACAATCTCTCTCACCATGATTCCAGCCCAAAACATTACTCCACCTCCTCCTTGTTGGCGCCTTAGCCGTGTTTTCATGGGGTGTCCATCCTCCACTTCATCCATCTGGACCATCGAGCGTTGCACGGCACTCATCGGTGAACAAAACCGTTTGGAAGTCAGTCTTCATGTATCATTTGGCCCACTGGAGCCGTTTCTGCTTGTTGCAGTGGATAGAGGTGGTCGACAGGATGGCTTACGCACAGCTGCAAACCTCTGAAGGACCCTGCATCTTGTTGTTCTGGGGACGTTGGAGGCACCAGCAGCTTCAAAAACTTGTCTGCTGCTATGACAAGGCATTTTTGCAGCTGCTCTTTTAACCTTACGCAATTTCCTGTTGGAAAGAGTCCTCAATTTTTCCTTATCAGCACGCACACGTGTGTGCTGGGAATCAGCTACATACTTCTTGATTGTGCGATGATCACGATGAAGTGTCTTGGCAATGTTGATTGTAGTCATGCCTTGACCTAAATACTCCACAATTTGTTGCTTCTTAGCAGCCGACACATCCTTTTTCTTTGCCATTTTGGCAAAAAATGTAGGCTGCTTAATAATGTGGAACAGCCTTCTTAAGTAGTCTTGCCTTTATTTGGACACACCTGCCAAACTAATGTGCACAGGTATCTGCAATTGCTTTCAGTGATATAAAGAGCCCTGACACACATCACCATCAATGAGTTTAAATGACAAACAAAAAAATTCTAACCTTATCACTCCTAAACTCTATGTGCATAATAATTTGGAACACAGTGTATAAGGGGTTTGGGTGTTTTGTCAGTTTTTATTCCTATTTTTTTTTTATTTAAATAAAGGTATTGTAAATATTAGTTTTGGTTATATATTTTTTGGAACTCGGATACCCAGAAGGAGGCACCTAAGCCAAAGGCTATGCCCGGAACCAGCTGACGGTACTGGAACCAGGGGGACCTATTCAAGATTGTCTTCCTAAGAACCAGCTAATGGTGCTGGAACTCAGATAGGCAGCAGAAGGTCCACAGGAAAAACAAAAGTTGCTAGGCCACGAGCCGGCCGTGGTTACCGAAAATCCACAGTACTACAGGGGGAGCTTGTCCTATTGGCATTACAGAACCAGCCTTGATTGCCAGTTCCCGCAGCCCACATAGGAAGCACCTAAACTGCAGGCACCATAGAGTCGGCTAACCCGATATCAACCCGACAGGACAACGTATTGGAGGCTAAGTGACCTTGACACTACCTGTAAACAGCTGGCGTGCTGTAACCGGGCTGGGCAGGAGGGAGTACCCGTGCCAAAGACACTTCTGAGCAGCAACTAGTGGTGTTGGAGCCCAGGGACAGCAGGAGGAGCAGAGTGTAGGCCGAAGCCTGCACTTGAGGCAGTTTAATATCTGTTGTTGTGTCAGCGTGGCCGTCGCAGGACACATTGCCGGATACACAGCTGGGGATCAGCTGACGTTACTGAAACCCAATAACACGGCAGCAAGTGTTGACTGTGCAAACAGCACTTCTGGGCCGCAACTGGTGGTGTTGGAGCCCAGGGTCAGCAGGAGGAGCAGAGTGTAGGCCGAAGCCTACACTCGAGGCAGTTTAATATCTGTTGTTATGTCAGCATGGCGGTCGCAGGACACATTGCCGGATACACAGCTGGGGATCAGCTGACGTTACTGAAACCCAATAACACGGCAGCAAGTGTTGACAGTGCAAACAGCACTTCCGGGCAGCAACTGGCGGTGTTGGAGCCCAGGGAATGCAGGCGAAGCAGAGTGTAGGCTGAGGCCTAATTGGAGCAAATTGAAAGGGAACCTTTAAACCTCCCCAGGCATTAGTAACTAGAAGAGCCACCTTGTGCAGCAGTAATGCTGCACAAGGAAAAGGTGGCTCTTTTAATTATGCTCCTTGCACACGCTGAACGAAACACTTATAAAATTTTGCCCCTCATACCGTGAAACCGTCACGGAGGCGGGACTTTCCTTCTTAATGAGACGCAGCACAGCTGTCATTCATACCTCCTTGGCGCCGTGCACAGCCTCCTGAGCATTGCTTTTTTGTGTACCGGAGTCTGCGCTGTTATGTCATGCGCAGTTAGCGCTGCCCGTCTTCTGACATCATTTCATGTCAGCCTGTGTGGTCGCGCTGCCCATGAATCCCTGCCCCGCAGTGTCTTCTGATTTATTCACACTGCAGGGCTCGGATTCATGGCCTTGCACAGTAAATATCTTTGCCTCTCACTCATGTCTTTACGCCTTCTTCAGACTGTGCGGCGTCAGCTGATCCCTAATCACATGCCACGGCCATGACGCCGCACAGTCTTAAGAAGGTGGAAGGAGATGAGTGACAGGCAAAGATATGCACTGTGCATGCCCATGAATCCCAGCCATGCAGTGTCTTCTGATTTATTCACACTGCGGGGTGGGATTCATGGCCTTGCGCAGTAAATATCTTCGCCTCTCACTCATGTCCTTATGTGTTATGACCTGGTGGTTAAGAGGCCACACTGATATGACCTGGTGGCTAAAACGCAACATGGAACGAGCTCTGAGAAGGTGGTATCTCTACTGACCGCAGTCCCTAATCCTAACAACAACACTAGTAATAGCCGTGGGATGTTCCTGACTCTCCCTAGACACCTCTTCACAGCCTAAGAACTAACTACCCCTAAAGAAGGAAATAGAAAGCTATCTTGCCTCAGAGAAAACCCCAAAAGGAAAGACAGCCCCCCATAAATATTGACTGTGAATGGAGAGGGAAATGACGTACACAGAAATGAAATCAGATTTCAGCAAAGGAGGCCAATACTAAACTTGATAGACAGAGAGAAAAGGATACTGTGCGGTCAGTATTAAAAACTACAAAATCCACGCAGAGTTTACAAAAATAAACTCCACACCGACTCACGGTGTGGAGGGGCAAATCTGCTTTCCCAGAGCTTCCAGCTACACTGAATATTACATAATGACAAGCTGGACAAAAAGAGACATGTTTGCAGAGCAATAGAGTCCAAGCAAATGGACAAACAAGAACTAGCAAAAACTTATCTTTTGCTGACAAGGACAGGCCATATGAGAAATCCAAGGAGAGAACCAAATCCAACCAAGAACATTGACAGCTGGCATGAACTAAAGCCCAGAGCAGGTTTAAATAACAAACCCAGGCAAGGCGATTAGTGAAGGCAGCTGCCACAGCTACCTAAAGGAGCAGCATTTCCACTCGAAACCACCAGAGGGAGCCCAAGGGCAGAACCCACAAAAATACCATTAGCAACCACAGGAGGGAGCTCCAGAACGGAATTCACAACACTTATGCCTTCTTCAGGCTGTGCGGCATCAGCTGATCCCTAATCACATGCCACGGCCATGACGCCGCACAGTCTTAAGAAGGTGGAAGGAGATGAGTGACAGGCAAAGATATGCACTGCGCATGCCCATGAATCCCAGCCCCGCAGTGTCTTCTGATTTATTCACACTGCGGGGCTGGGATTCATGGCCTTGCGCAGTAAATATCTTCGCCTCTCACTCATGTCCTTATGCCTTCTTCAGGCTGTGCGGCGTCAGCTGATCCCTAATCACATGCCATGGCCGTGACGCCGCACAGTCTAAAGAAGGCGGAAGGAGATGAGTGACAGCCAAAGATATGCACTGCGCATGCCCATGAATCCCAGCCCCGCAGTGTCTTCTGATTTATTCACACTACGGGGCTGGGATTCATGGCCTTGCGCAGTAAATATCTTCGCCTCTCACTCATGTCCTTACGCCTTCTTCAGACTGCGTCAGCTGATCCCTAATCACATGCCACGGCCGTGACGCCGCACAGTCTAAAGAAGGCGGAAGGAGATGAGTGAAAGGCAAAGATATGCACTGCGCATGCCCATGAATCCCAGCCCCGCAGTGAGAATAAATAAGACACTGTGGGGCGTGATCTGGGGCTCGATGGCCGCACAGGCACAGCCAGCCTGACAACAAATGATGTCAGAAGACGGGCAGCGCTAACTGCGCATGGCCAAGGGATAACATAACAGCGCAGGCTCCACGACAGATTCAAACAACGCTGAGGAGGCGGCGCCCGGCGCCAAGGGGGTAGGAATGACAGCTGTGCTGCATGTCATTACGAAGGAAAATCACACCTCCGGGACGGTTTAACGGTATCATGGGACACATTTAATAAGTGTTTAGTTCTGCATGTGCAAGGAGAATAACTAAAAGAGCCACCTTGTCCAAATGCAGCATTAGTGCTGCACAAGGTGGCTCTTCTAGTTACAAATGCCTGGGGGGGACAGGTTCCCTTTAATTTCTGTTGTAGTGTCAGCGTGGCTGTCGCAGGACACATTGCCAGATACACAGCTGGGGCTCAGCTGACGTTACTGAAACCCAATAACAGAGGAGCAACTGTTGACTGTGCAAACGGCACTTCCGGGCAGCAACTGGCGGTGTTGGAGCCCAGGGAATGCAGGAGAAGCAGAGTGTAGGCCGAAGCCTGCACTCGAAGCAGTTTAATATCTGTTGTAGTGTCAGCGTGGTGGTCGCAGGACACATTGCCGGATACACAGCTGGGGATCAGCTGACGTTACTGAAACCCAAAAACACGGCAGCAAGTGTTGACTGTGCAAACAGCACTTCCGAGCAGCAACTGGCGGTGTTGGAGCCCAGGGACAGCAGGAGGAGCATGTAGAGTAGCTGCGGAGACACCATCACGTGTTTCTCAACGCAAGCAATGAATAGCCAGGCCTTTCCCCGGGAAGGAACAACCACGGGAAGGGCAGCATCCAATAAAGGAAAACATCCAATAAAGGAAAACCACCTATGCCAAGCATGGTATCCATCTACAGACAGCTTTTTTTTTTTTCCTTTTCCCTCAGATGGGAAGTTCCACAGTCAGGTAACCAAAACTATAAGGAACTCATCTCCCAAAACAGCGTGCCACATACTTAGTGCAACCGCTATTCCCATCATCCTCGGAAAACACAAGAAAATTTTTTTTATATTAACAACCAAAAAAACACTTCAAGATCCATTAACAAAATGTTTCCACTTTTTAGTCTTCCAAATTCCCTCTGCATCCACCTCCCCTCTCCTCCTCTGATCACACACAAGGCAAAAATACAATTTTCCCAAAATAATTTTTATACAGTTTTTAACCTCAATATCCATCCTTTTAAACACATACACATTCCTCACATCCCACAAAACCTCTTTTATACATGCCATCATCAACCACAATACTCTCTCCTTTTCCCCACACATACCCAATCCAAACATAAAAAGCTCAAAAGACAACAGATTCACCTCACACAGCTCCTTACACAAACGACCCAGACCTGCAATCACACTTCTAGCATAATGACAATTCCAAAACAAATGCACCACACTCTCACTCCCACCACATCCACTCCTCGGACACCTCTCACTCCTCACTATACCCCGATTTTTGAGAAACTCCCTCACCGGCAGCACCCCATGCAATGACTGCCATACAATCTCACTCTGCCTATTTGTCATACCATTCACACGTACCTTCTTCCATACTTTCTGCACATCATCCCCTCTTACCATTTTAAAATCTGGCAAGAACAGCCTATGGGCTCGTCCTACAATAATGTCACATTCCATCTCTCTACACTCAATCATCTTATATACAGCTTTCTTCTTTTCTAACAATCTCACATCCACATCACACAGTTCATACTTCACTAAAAATTTGTAAACCCACACATAACACACAGGAACCTCAAAAGCCACTGGGCTCCTAAGATCTCTTTCACACCATTTCAAACGAAACAAGAAATTTCCAAACAAAAACCTGCACATACATGCATACTTCCCATCCATCCTAATCACACCTAATACAAACACCACAATATTCACACCGAGAAAAACATTCAAATTTGGGAAACCCAGTCCCCCCTTATCCAAACTCTTCATAACAATCTCTCTCCTCTCACGCTCCATACATGAACCCCCAAAAAAGACAAACAAAACCCTATTTAATCTACTAATACACATGTAGCTTGGTGGAAAAACCATCGCAACATACAAAAAAATAGGTAACACAACACTCTTAATAACTAAAATTTTACCAAAAAACGTAAGATCCCTCAAACTCCAAAAATTAAACTTACGCTCCACTCTCTCTTTCACATCCACCCAGCTTTCCTCTCCATCCAATTTCTCTGAAAATTTCACACCCAAAACCCTTATCGATCCACTCACCACATTCACTCCAGCATCATCGCTCAGACTCCTTCCCCCAAAATTCTTACACTCACTCTTCTCCCAATTCACTTTAAAAGCAGATGCTCCACAAAAAATAGAAACCAACAACTTCACACGCCGTACCGAACACTCTGAATCACACAGCACACACACATCATCCATATAGCCACTCATCTTCCACTCTCTCCCCCCACCCCCCGGTACTTGCACACCCCGAATCACCTTATCTTTTCTTAACAGACATAACAAAGGCTCAATTGCGCAAATAAAAACAATAGGGGACAAAGGACACCCCTGCCGAACACCCGAAAATACATTTACTCTCCTCCCCACATTTCCATTCAACAGCACACACCTATAAATATTCTTATACAAACTTCTCACTCTCTCAACAAACTCAGAAGGAAAACCCATCTTCACCAACACACTAAACAAAAAACCATGCGCCAATCTATCATACGCAAGCACCCTCCTTTAATCAACTTAGCGCCTTTTGTCTCCATGTAAATTACTCTGCTGGGATTGCGTGCATTATCTCAGTCTCCTCTCCTTGCCGGCCTTATTTGTGCAGGCGTTTTAAGTGTTAAAGTCATTTCGGCAATCATCTAGCCTGGACTGTTGTATTACTCTGTGCTCTTTTTTCTAGCCTGCTTCAATAATGCAGGCACTTCAGCGTCAATGTTTCTATGGCAACCACTTAGCTGGGATAGCGTGAGTCATTTTATGGTCTCCTCTCCCTGCCTGCTTCCACTGCGCAGGTGCTTGGGTGTCACTTCCCCCATAGCAACCTCTTAGCCGGGATTGTGTGTATTACAGCCTCGGCAATACAGCAGGAGCTGCCCACTGCACATGTGCAGGGGGATTAACCTGGTAACCCGGAAGTGTATGCCTCCAGATCTCTGCACGTCATAGCAATGCTCACAGGTGATATTTATTTTGTTTCATTATTTGGCTATATTAGAACGAGTCTAGGCTGTTTACCTCACATTTCCCCTGAGGAAGATGCCCTTGTAGCATCGATACGCGTGGGGCTCTAGTTCTCCCCAGCATTAGCACTTTATATTTGAACTACCTCATTTCTACTCGGCATCCTTGCACTTTGGGCTCCTTTGGAGTTTACTATCTGCCTCGCTCCTGGTCTTTAGGTGGTATATTCCTTTACAACTTGGCTATTGTTTCTGGGTGGTATATCTTTATCTAATATGTGGTTATCTTACCCCCAGTTCTTTGGTTAACATCCTATAGGTTGTTTTGCTTTCATTGGAATTCTTAGGGTGCATGAGGGGGCATACTCTGAGCCTAAATTTTGTATATATTATACCTTTGTCCACAATACTGTTTGATGTCTGTATGGTATAATTTGGTGGTATGAGCATTTATTAGTGTACGTGTTTCAATTTATATGCACGCACCTTCTCTAAATATTTGTCATATTGTTCAGTGCTAAAATGACATTTGTCTCCAACTGTCTGGGGGGTTGCATGTAGCCTACTATGTTATGGTTCTCAATGGCAAGAGAACATAGCCCAGCATACATAGGAACTAGCTCTTGGAAGGATGGAAACTTAAACTGACCATGAACTAAACCTGCCGCACAACTAACAGTAGCCGGGTAGCGTAGCCTGCGTTTTATCCCTAGACGCCCAGCGCCGGCCGGAGGACTAACTAATCCTGGCAGAGGAAAATATAGTCCTGGCTCACCTCTAGAGAAATTTCCACGAAAGGCAGACAGAGGCCCCCACATATATTGGCGGTGATTTAAGATGAAAATGACAAACGTAGTATGAAAATAGGTTTAGCAAAATCGAGGTCCGCTTACTAGATAGCAGGAAGACAGAAAGGGTACTTTCATGGTCAGCTGAAAACCCTATCAATACACCATCCTGAAATTACTTTAAGACTCTAGTATTAACTCATAACATCAGAGTGGCAATTTCAGATCACAAGAGCTTTCCAGACACAGAAACGAAACTGCAGCTGTGAACTGGAACAAAATGCAAAAAACAAACAAGGACAAAAGTCCGACTTAGCTGGAAGTTGTCTGGTAGCAGGAACATGCACAGAAAGGCTTCTGATTACAATGTTGACCGGCATGGAAGTGACAGAGGAGCAAGGTTAAATAGCGACTCCCACATCCTGATGGGAACAGGTGAACAGAGGGGATGATGCACACAAGTTCAATTCCACCAGTGGCCACCGGGGGAGCCCAAAATCCAATTTCACAACAGTACCCCCCCCTCAAGGAGGGGGCACCGAACCCTCACCAGAACCACCAGGGCGATCAGGATGAGCCCTATGAAAGGCACGGACCAGATCGGAGGCATGAACATCAGAGGCAGTCACCCAAGAATTATCCTCCTGACCGTATCCCTTCCATTTGACCAGATACTGGAGTTTCCGTCTGGAAACACGGGAGTCCAAGATTTTTTCCACAACGTATTCCAACTCGCCTTCAACCAACACCGGAGCAGGAGGCTCAACGGAAGGCACAACCGGTACCTCATACCTGCGCAACAATGACCGATGAAAAACATTATGAATAGAAAAAGATGCAGGGAGGTCCAAACGGAAGGACACAGGGTTAAGAATCTCCAATATCTTGTACGGGCCGATGAACCGAGGCTTAAACTTAGGAGAAGAAACCCTCATAGGGACAAAACGAGAAGACAACCACACCAAGTCCCCGACACAAAGCCGAGGACCAACCCGACGCCGGCGGTTGGCAAAAAGCTGAGTCTTCTCCTGGGACAACTTCAAATTGTCCACCACCTGCCCCCAAATCTGATGCAACCTCTCCACCACAGCATCCACTCCAGGACAATCCGAAGATTCCACCTGACCGGAGGAAAATCGAGGATGAAACCCCGAATTACAGAAAAAAGGAGACACCAAGGTGGCAGAGCTGGCCCGATTATTGAGGGCAAACTCCGCTAAAGGCAAAAAAGCAACCCAATCATCCTGATCTGCAGACACAAAACACCTCAAATATGTCTCCAAAGTCTGATTCGTCCGCTCGGTCTGGCCATTAGTCTGAGGATGGAAAGCAGACGAGAAAGACAAATCTATGCCCATCCTAGCACAGAATGCCCGCCAAAATCTAGACACGAATTGGGTTCCTCTGTCAGAAACGATATTCTCCGGAATACCATGCAAACGAACCACATTTTGAAAAAACAGAGGAACCAACTCGGAAGAAGAAGGCAACTTAGGCAGGGGAACCAAATGGACCATCTTAGAGAAACGGTCACACACCACCCAGATGACAGACATCTTCTGAGAAACAGGAAGATCCGAAATAAAATCCATCGAGATGTGCGTCCAAGGCCTCTTCGGGATAGGCAAGGGCAACAACAATCCACTAGCCCGAGAACAACAAGGCTTGGCCCGAGCACAAACGTCACAAGACTGCACAAAGCCTCGTACATCTCGTGACAGGGAAGGCCACCAGAAGGACCCTGCCACCAAATCCCTGGTACCAAAGATTCCAGGATGACCTGCCAACGCAGAAGAATGAACCTCAGAAATGACTTTACTGGTCCAATCATCAGGAACAAACAGTCTACCAGGTGGGCAACGATCAGGTCTATCCGCCTGAAAATCCTGCAAGGCCCGCCGCAGGTCTGGAGAAACGGCAGACAATATCACTCCATCCTTAAGGATACCTGTAGGTTCAGAATTACCAGGGGAGTCAGGCTCAAAACTCCTAGAAAGGGCATCCGCCTTAACATTCTTAGAACCCGGTAGGTATGACACCACAAAATTAAACCGAGAGAAAAACAACGACCAGCGCGCCTGTCTAGGATTCAGGCGTCTGGCGGACTCAAGATAAATCAAATTCTTGTGGTCGGTCAATACCACCACCTGATGTCTAGCCCCCTCAAGCCAATGACGCCACTCCTCAAAAGCCCACTTCATGGCCAAAAGCTCCCGATTCCCAATATCATAATTCCGCTCGGCGGGCGAAAATTTACGAGAAAAAAAAGCACAAGGTTTCATCACGGAGCAGTCGGAACTTCTTTGCGACAAAACCGCCCCAGCTCCGATTTCAGAAGCGTCGACCTCAACCTGAAAAGGAAGAGCAACATCAGGCTGACGCAACACAGGGGCGGAAGAAAAGCGGCGCTTAAGCTCCCGAAAGGCCTCCACAGCAGCAGGGGACCAATCAGCAACATCAGCACCCTTCTTAGTCAAATCAGTCAATGGTTTAACAACATCAGAAAAACCAGCAATAAATCGACGATAAAAGTTAGCAAAGCCCAAAAATTTCTGAAGACTCTTAAGAGAAGAGGGTTGCGTCCAATCACAAATAGCCCGAACCTTGACAGGATCCATCTCGATGGAAGAGGGGGAAAAAATGTATCCCAAGAAGGAAATCTTTTGAACCCCAAAAACGCACTTAGAACCCTTCACACACAAGGAATTAGACCGCAAAACCTGAAAAACCCTCCTGACCTGCTGGACATGAGAGTCCCAGTCATCCGAAAAAATCAGAATATCATCCAGATACACGATCATAAATTTATCCAAATAATCACGGAAAATGTCATGCATAAAGGACTGAAAGACTGAAGGGGCATTTGAAAGGCCAAAAGGCATCACCAAATACTCAAAGTGGCCCTCGGGCGTATTAAATGCGGTTTTCCACTCATCCCCCTGCTTAATTCGCACCAAATTATACGCCCCACGGAGATCTATCTTAGAGAACCACTTGGCCCCCTTTATGCGAGCAAACAAATCAGTCAGCAGTGGCAACGGATATTGATATTTAACCGTGATTTTATTCAAAAGCCGATAATCAATACACGGCCTCAAAGAGCCATCTTTCTTAGACACAAAGAAAAAACCGGCTCCTAAGGGAGATGACGAAGGACGAATATGTCCCTTTTCCAAGGACTCCTTTATATATTCTCGCATAGCAGCATGTTCAGGCACAGACAGATTAAATAAACGACCCTTAGGGTATTTACTACCCGGAATCAAATCTATGGCACAATCGCACTCCCGGTGCGGAGGTAATGAACCAAGCTTAGGTTCTTCAAAAATGTCACGATAGTCAGACAAGAATTCAGGAATCTCAGAGGGAATAGATGACGAAATGGAAACCAAAGGTACGTCCCCATGCATCCCCTTACATCCCCAGCTTAACACAGACATAGCGTTCCAGTCGAGGACTGGGTTATGAGATTGCAGCCATGGCAATCCAAGCACCAACACATCATGTAGATTATACAGCACAAGAAAGCGAATAATCTCCTGATGATCCGGATTAATTCGCATAGTTACTTGTGTCCAGTATTGTGGTTTATTACTAGCCAATGGGGTGGAGTCAATCCCCTTCAGAGGTATAGGAGTTTCAAGAGGCTCTAAATCATACCCACAGCGTTTGGCAAAGGACCAATCCATAAGACTCAAAGCGGCGCCAGAGTCGACATAGGCATCCGCAGTAATAGATGATAAAGAACAAATCAGGGTCACAGATAGAATAAACTTAGACTGAAAAGTGCCAATTGAAACTGACTTATCAAGCTTCTTAGTACGCTTAGAGCATGCTGATATAACATGAGTTGAATCACCACAATAAAAGCACAACCCATTTTTTCGTCTAAAATTCTGCCGTTCGCTTCTGGACAGAATTCTATCACATTGCATATTCTCTGGCGTCTTCTCAGTAGACACCGCCAAATGGTGCACAGGTTTGCGCTCCCGCAGACGTCTATCGATCTGGATAGCCATTGTCATGGACTCATTCAGACCCGCAGGCACAGGGAACCCCACCATAACATCCTTAACGGCATCAGAGAGACCCTCTCTGAAATTCGCCGCCAGGGCGCACTCATTCCACTGAGTAAGCACAGACCATTTACGGAATTTTTGGCAGTATATTTCAACTTCATCTTGCCCCTGAGATAGGGACATCAAGGCTTTTTCCGCCTGAAGCTCTAAATGAGGTTCCTCATAAAGCAACCCCAAGGCCAGAAAAAACGCATCCACATTGAGCAACGCAGGATCCCCTGGAGCCAATGCAAAAGCCCAATCTTGAGGGTCGCCCCGGAGCAAGGAAATCACAATCCTGACCTGCTGAGCAGGATCTCCAGCAGAGCGAGATTTCAGGGACAAAAACAACTTGCAATTATTTTTGAAATTTTGAAAGCAAGATCTATTCCCCGAGAAAAATTCAGGCAAAGGAATTCTAGGTTCAGATATAGGAACATGAACAACAAAATCTTGTAAATTTTGAACTTTCGTGGTGAGATTATTCAAACCTGCAGCTAAACTCTGAATATCCATTTTAAACAGGTGAACACAGAGCCATTCCAGGATTAGAAGGAGAGAGAGAGAGGAAGGCTGCAATATAGGCAGACTTGCAAGTGATTCAATTGAAAGCACACTCAGAACTGAAGGAAAAAAAAAAAAAAAAATTTCAGCAGACTTCTTTTTTCTCTCCTTTCTCTGCCAATTAATTTAACCCTTTGTGGGCCGGTCAAACTGTTATGGTTCTCAATGGCAAGAGAACATAGCCCAGCATACATAGGAACTAGCTCTTGGAAGGATGGAAACTTAAACTGACCATGAACTAAACCTGCCGCACAACTAACAGTAGCCGGGTAGCGTAGCCTGCGTTTTATCCCTAGACGCCCAGCGCCGGCCGGAGGACTAACTAATCCTGGCAGAGGAAAATATAGTCCTGGCTCACCTCTAGAGAAATTTCCCCGAAAGGCAGACAGAGGCCCCCACATATATTGGCGGTGATTTAAGATGAAAATGACAAACGTAGTATGAAAATAGGTTTAGCAAAATCGAGGTCCGCTTACTAGATAGCAGATAAAGACACGGAAAGCACATATGATTCCTAATGACAAAAAGCAACATAGTGCCATAAATGGAAGTCAAATGGAAACGATGTGTAGGACACACCAAACATATACAAAACCACAGAAAAAAAGGTGTACTAGTCCAAAGTAAATACAATTACAAGCTTTATTGAAATACAAACATATACAAAAGGCTAAAATAACGAGGGGTGAAAAACCGGCCCTCAAATAGCACATGCAAGAGGGACCCAACATCACAAATCCTCCAAATGGAGGTATACCAGTCAATAAAAGCCCAAGAAGACCCCCTGCTCATACATAATTAGATACATATAATAACCCAACAATGGGAAACTAAGTAGCAGTGGTCAGCGGCACAACGGACCAGTAGCATACCTGATGGTAGTATTAACCGGACATGTGATGTGGCATCCCCCACCTCCCGACGCGCGTTTCGGATAATCCTTCCTCAAGAGAGGCATATCCGCAATGAGAAAACCCCATCCTTATATGCGCCGCAATTCCGGAAATCAGTCCACCATTAGACCGCCCACCACATTGGTACACATGGGCCCATGTGACCAAACGTGGGGAGACGGCAGGAAATAGCAGAGAGATAACAGAGCGCATATAGCGCATAACCGGAAGTATGATCGCGGCCATTTTAAAGAAGGTAATGTGTGCCCATATCGCAGGTGTATATTCCATGTAACTAGAGTATACAAAGGCGACCGTACCTGGGGACGGTACAGTACATAAGTGTGCAGATCAATATATAGAAGAAGTACAGAAAATAACCAACATGACCAAAATTGGCCATCCAAAGCAAGAAAAGCAGTGCGACATATGGCAGTATATGCTAAAAGACATGTACAGGAATGTAGCACAACATATCAAATAAGTGATGTAGATATATATTAAGTAATAAAAAATGTAAAGACTGGTATTTTATAACACAAGTAAGACAAAAATATAACATATAATATATAAATAAGTAGATGTATATAAATATATATAAATAAATAACCAGGCCTACCATACGGACACGATGGCCACATGATTATACAAAATTACAGAATATATACTACAGCATATAATATAAGAGCCATGGAAAGCAGTTGTAGAGTAGATATATGAAGATGATATCGACACTAATCATTTCGGATGGGGAAACAGCACATACTTGGAACTGCAAATAATGAAGAAACAATTAGAAACAAAGAATAAAAATAAAAGATAAAACAAAGAATAAAAACAAGTGCAAAAGAGCGCACGGTTATGATGCACAGCAGCCAGCAGACAACAATTACAGGAAAGGAGCGAAGGAGAGCCCCTCATTAAGCCCAAACGGATGAATGGTGTTGAGTTGCCAGATCCATCTGGTCTCCAGTCTACCCAGTCTTTTTGTGAGTGCACCCCCCCTAATGTTGATTTTAAGTGCATCAATCCCTCTAACTTTCAGGGAGGAACCATCACAATTGTGGAATTCCTTAAAGTGGCGGGGTAGGGTCTTAAGTGTGGATGTGTCCGTGTGGGTGCGTGCCGCCTCAATACCCAATACGTGTTCTCTTACGCGGACCTTTAATTGGCGCGATGTTAGTCCAACATAGATTAATCCACACGGGCATGTGGCATGATATACCACATACCTCGTGGTACAAGTAATCCGCTGTCTAATTCTAAATTGCTTGGTGTTATCAAAATTAGAGAATTCACTACATCGTACAATATTGGGGCAGGCGACACAGCCCCCACACGGAAAACATCCAACACTCCTAGAAAAATTAGACAGGAACGTAGCCACCCCCTCATTGGAGTAATGACTGGAGACCAGATGGTCCCTCAGATTTTTAGCACGTCGAAAAGCCAAGGACGGCCTCTCAGGGAGCAATCTGGCAATACTCGAATCCACCCGTAAAATGGGCCAAGCCCTTTGGAGGATGGATCTAAGTCTATCCGATTGTGAGCTAAAGGTGGTAACAAATCTTAATATAGAGGGAGTATTGGTATTAGACCGTACTGTATTGTCAAATAGGAGATTCTGACGAGTGGCATGTTTGGCCCGATTAAACGCACGTTTAATAGATCGATTGCTGTACCCGCGGGATCTAAACCGTTCACTCAAATCATCCGCCCGTGATAGAAAATCCGCCTCTGAAGAGCATATCCTACGTAGGCGGAGAAATTGCCCCACAGGTACAGAATTGATCATGTGGCGTGGATGGCCAGAAGTAGCGTGTAAGAGTGTATTTGTGGAAGTTTCCTTCCTAAAAATGTCCGTCTGTAGGGTTCCGGAAGGATCTCTCCTTATTGTCACATCTAGAAAATCCAAAGATTCACCACTATATATGAATGTAAGATGGATATTGAGATCATTGTCATTAAGGGTATGGATCAACTGCTCCAGATCAACTGGAGTGCCCTGCCACATGAAGAAGATATCGTCAATGTACCGGGTCCAAAACGGGACCCGGTCCATCGACCCCAGTTCATCGGACAGGAAGAGTTCCCTCTCCCACAGCCCCAGAAAGAGACCGGCATAGGCCGGCGCAAAGGCCGCCCCCATGGCGGTCCCCTGGAGCTGCAGGTAGAAGTTGCCCTTGAACACAAAAAAGTTGTGTGTGAGGGTAAACTCTAGAAGTTCCAGCAGAAGGTCCCTAAATTCAATGGATAGAGAAGAGGTGGAAAGAAAAAACCGGACCGCTGATAGTCCATCCTTATGCTTGATGTTAGTATACAGGGATTCCACATCCGCTGAAACTAGTAGAGTATCACCCTCAATGTGCAGTCCATCGATCCGGCGCAGAAGATCACCCGTATCCTTAAGAAAGGAGGGGAGGCCCGAGACAAGAGGTTGGAGATGATAATCAATCCACTTATTGATGTTTTCCAAGAAGTTACCCCTACCCGAAATAATCGGTCTGCCTGGTGGAGAGGATGTGCTCTTGTGGATCTTCGGGAGAAGGTAGAAGGTAGGGATAGTCGGTTCAGGAACCACCAGGGCAAGTCTAAGATCACGGGTGATAACGTCATTCTCCAGTGCACGTTTTAAAATAGTCTCTAATTGACCCGAGTATGCCGAGAGTGGATTATAGGTAAGCTTCCGATAGCAAGTGCTGTTATTGAGCTGACGGAAAGCTTCCCTCTCGTACATATTAGTTGGCCAGAGAACGACGTTACCACCCTTGTCCGCTGGTTTAATAACAATGTCGGGTAGCCCCTGAAAATACACCAACCGATCTCTCTCCTCCCGAGAAAGATTGTCATTTATCACACATGTGGGAACTTTATAGAGCTCATCCATCACCACTTTAACAAATAAATCCACATTAGCACATGTAGATAATGAGGGGAACTTATTGGAACGTGGACGAATTGTGGGTGGAATCTTACCTCCACCTCCAGTGTGTTCAATTGCCAATTCCTCCAGAGTTCTCAGGGCCTCTTGTTCCTCCTCTGTCGGCAAAATAGATTGAATATTATTGGTGCTATAATATTTCTTAAAGATCAATGATCTCGCAAACATATGCAGATCTTTAATAGTGGTGAACAAGTCAAAACCAGATGTAGGTGCAAAGGAGAGACCCCTCCCAAGGAGCCCCAAATCCACCTCAGAAAGAGCATACTGACTTAGGTTAATCACCTTATTGTCCCTAATATTCCTTGGGACCGAAGAAGCTCTCTTGTACGGGTGATAGGAATGATCCCGAAACCTATTATTTTCTTCCAATGGTCCAGTAGTGGACGCAGAAGCACTAGACACATCAGAACCGCCACTGGTGGAATTAATAGATGTAGTTGACGGACTTTTCTGTAAATTAGTATTATTTATACCACGCCATAGGTAGACTCTTCAATTTTGATAATCCCTTAGGTCTCTTGCATATTTCAGCATTTGAGTTTCCTGAATCTTTTTAACCATTATGTCCATGGATTTATCTAAGGTGACTTCAAATTTATTGATTCTATCAATTGGGCATAGAGCTCGAACCTCAGTTTGTAAGCCATCGATAAGACCATCCAGTTCACTGATCTTACTGGTGTTCATTTCAATCAGCAGTTGCATAAGTGTATTAGAGCAACCGTTACAAGTCTCCTCCCACTTGGCAATGATTCCCGGATCCTCCACTGGATATGACGGAATAACTCTTACCCTTAATCCCCTCGGGATCATTTTATTACCAATATATCTCTCCAAGAACATTTTGTTCCACCAAATTCTGGTGCGTTTCTCAATGTGATTTTTAATGGTGGAAAGCTTATCCTCCCCTAAGGAGTCCGCTGGCTGCGGTGCATAAACCCCACCGTCACGAAAAACCACGAGGTATGTGGTATATCATGCCACATGCCCGTGTGGATTAATCTATGTTGGACTAACATCGCGCCAATTAAAGGTCCGCGTAAGAGAACACGTATTGGGTATTGAGGCGGCACGCACCCACACGGACACATCCACACTTAAGACCCTACCCCGCCACTTTAAGGAATTCCACAATTGTGATGGTTCCTCCCTGAAAGTTAGAGGGATTGATGCACTTAAAATCAACATTAGGGGGGGTGCACTCACAAAAAGACTGGGTAGACTGGAGACCAGATGGATCTGGCAACTCAACACCATTCATCCGTTTGGGCTTAATGAGGGGCTCTCCTTCGCTCCTTTCCTGTAATTGTTGTCTGCTGGCTGCTGTGCATCATAACCGTGCGCTCTTTTGCACTTGTTTTTATTCTTTGTTTTATCTTTTATTTTTATTCTTTGTTTCTAATTGTTTCTTCATTATTTGCAGTTCCAAGTATGTGCTGTTTCCCCATCCGAAATGATTAGTGTCGATATCATCTTCATATATCTACTCTACAACTGCTTTCCATGGTTCTTATATTATATGCTGTAGTATATATTCTGTAATTTTGTATAATCATGTGGCCATCGTGTCCGTATGGTAGGCCTGGTTATTTATTTATATATATTTATATACATCTACTTATTTATATATTATATGTTATATTTTTGTCTTACTTGTGTTATAAAATACCAGTCTTTACATTTTTTATTACTTAATATATATCTACATCACTTATTTGATATGTTGTGCTACATTCCTGTACATGTCTTTTAGCATATACTGCCATATGTCGCACTGCTTTTCTTGCTTTGGATGGCCAATTTTGGTCATGTTGGTTATTTTCTGTACTTCTTCTATATATTGATCTGCACACTTATGTACTGTACCGTCCCCGGGTACGGTCGCCTTTGTATACTCTAGTTACATGGAATATACACCTGCGATATGGGCACACATTACCTTCTTTAAAATGGCCGCGATCATACTTCCAGTTATGCGCTATATGCGCTCTGTTATCTCTCTGCTATTTCCTGCCGTCTCCCCACGTTTGGTCACATGGGCCCATGTGTACCAATGTGGTGGGCGGTCTAATGGTGGACTGATTTCCGGAATTGCGGCGCATATAAGGATGGGGTTTTCTCATTGCGGATATGCCTCTCTTGAGGAAGGATTATCCGAAACGCGCGTCGGGAGGTGGGGGATGCCACATCACATGTCCGGTTAATACTACCATCAGGTATGCTACTGGTCCGTTGTGCCGCTGACCACTGCTACTTAGTTTCCCATTGTTGGGTTATTATATGTATCTAATTATGTATGAGCAGGGGGTCTTCTTGGGCTTTTATTGACTGGTATACCTCCATTTGGAGGATTTGTGATGTTGGGTCCCTCTTGCATGTGCTATTTGAGGGCCGGTTTTTCACCCCTCGTTATTTTAGCCTTTTGTATATGTTTGTATTTCAATAAAGCTTGTAATTGTATTTACTTTGGACTAGTACACCTTTTTTTCTGTGGTTTTGTATATGTTTGGTGTGTCCTACACATCGTTTCCATTTGACTTCCATTTATGGCACTATGTTGCTTTTTGTCATTAGGAGTCATATGTGCTTTCCGTGTCTTTATCTAATCATTTCTGTGTTATGCACAGGCATCTTGGGCGGCATCATGGATTTTCGGGCCAAAGAAAAAACGTGGCTCTATGAGATGGATAAGGTTTTTCGTGACGGTGGGGTTTATGCACCGCAGCCAGCGGACTCCTTAGGGGAGGATAAGCTTTCCACCATTAAAAATCACATTGAGAAACGCACCAGAATTTGGTGGAACAAAATGTTCTTGGAGAGATATATTGGTAATAAAATGATCCCGAGGGGATTAAGGGTAAGAGTTATTCCGTCATATCCAGTGGAGGATCCGGGAATCATTGCCAAGTGGGAGGAGACTTGTAACGGTTGCTCTAATACACTTATGCAACTGCTGATTGAAATGAACACCAGTAAGATCAGTGAACTGGATGGTCTTATCGATGGCTTACAAACTGAGGTTCGAGCTCTATGCCCAATTGATAGAATCAATAAATTTGAAGTCACCTTAGATAAATCCATGGACATAATGGTTAAAAAGATTCAGGAAACTCAAATGCTGAAATATGCAAGAGACCTAAGGGATTATCAAAATAGAAGAGTCTACCTATGGCGTGGTATAAATAATACTAATTTACAGAAAAGTCCGTCAACTACATCTATTAATTCCACCAGTGGCGGTTCTGATGTGTCTAGTGCTTCTGCGTCCACTACTGGACCATTGGAAGAAAATAATAGGTTTCGGGATCATTCCTATCACCCGTACAAGAGAGCTTCTTCGGTCCCAAGGAATATTAGGGACAATAAGGTGATTAACCTAAGTCAGTATGCTCTTTCTGAGGTGGATTTGGGGCTCCTTGGGAGGGGTCTCTCCTTTGCACCTACATCTGGTTTTGACTTGTTCACCACTATTAAAGATCTGCATATGTTTGCGAGATCATTGATCTTTAAGAAATATTATAGCACCAATAATATTCAATCTATTTTGCCGACAGAGGAGGAACAAGAGGCCCTGAGAACTCTGGAGGAATTGGCAATTGAACACACTGGAGGTGGAGGTAAGATTCCACCCACAATTCGTCCACGTTCCAATAAGTTCCCCTCATTATCTACATGTGCTAATGTGGATTTATTTGTTAAAGTGGTGATGGATGAGCTCTATAAAGTTCCCACATGTGTGATAAATGACAATCTTTCTCGGGAGGAGAGAGATCGGTTGGTGTATTTTCAGGGGCTACCCGACATTGTTATTAAACCAGCGGACAAGGGTGGTAACGTCGTTCTCTGGCCAACTAATATGTACGAGAGGGAAGCTTTCCGTCAGCTCAATAACAGCACTTCCTATCGGAAGCTTACCTATAATCCACTCTCGGCATACTCGGGTCAATTAGAGACTATTTTAAAACGTGCACTGGAGAATGACGTTATCACCCGTGATCTTAGACTTGCCCTGGTGGTTCCTGAACCGACTATCCCTACCTTCTACCTTCTCCCGAAGATCCACAAGAGCACATCCTCTCCACCAGGCAGACCGATTATTTCGGGTAGGGGTAACTTCTTGGAAAACATCAATAAGTGGATTGATTATCATCTCCAACCTCTTGTCTCGGGCCTCCCCTCCTTTCTTAAGGATACGGGTGATCTTCTGCGCCGGATCGATGGACTGCACATTGAGGGTGATACTCTACTAGTTTCAGCGGATGTGGAATCCCTGTATACTAACATCAAGCATAAGGATGGACTATCAGCGGTCCGGTTTTTTCTTTCCACCTCTTCTCTATCCATTGAATTTAGGGACCTTCTGCTGGAACTTCTAGAGTTTACCCTCACACACAACTTTTTTGTGTTCAAGGGCAACTTCTACCTGCAGCTCCAGGGGACCGCCATGGGGGCGGCCTTTGCGCCGGCCTATGCCGGTCTCTTTCTGGGGCTGTGGGAGAGGGAACTCTTCCTGTCCGATGAACTGGGGTCGATGGACCGGGTCCCGTTTTGGACCCGGTACATTGACGATATCTTCTTCATGTGGCAGGGCACTCCAGTTGATCTGGAGCAGTTGATCCATACCCTTAATGACAATGATCTCAATATCCATCTTACATTCATATATAGTGGTGAATCTTTGGATTTTCTAGATGTGACAATAAGGAGAGATCCTTCCGGAACCCTACAGACGGACATTTTTAGGAAGGAAACTTCCACAAATACACTCTTACACGCTACTTCTGGCCATCCACGCCACATGATCAATTCTGTACCTGTGGGGCAATTTCTCCGCCTACGTAGGATATGCTCTTCAGAGGCGGATTTTCTATCACGGGCGGATGATTTGAGTGAACGGTTTAGATCCCGCGGGTACAGCAATCGATCTATTAAACGTGCGTTTAATCGGGCCAAACATGCCACTCGTCAGAATCTCCTATTTGACAATACAGTACGGTCTAATACCAATACTCCCTCTATATTAAGATTTGTTACCACCTTTAGCTCACAATCGGATAGACTTAGATCCATCCTCCAAAGGGCTTGGCCCATTTTACGGGTGGATTCGAGTATTGCCAGATTGCTCCCTGAGAGGCCGTCCTTGGCTTTTCGACGTGCTAAAAATCTGAGGGACCATCTGGTCTCCAGTCATTACTCCAATGAGGGGGTGGCTACGTTCCTGTCTAATTTTTCTAGGAGTGTTGGATGTTTTCCGTGTGGGGGCTGTGTCGCCTGCCCCAATATTGTACGATGTAGTGAATTCTCTAATTTTGATAACACCAAGCAATTTAGAATTAGACAGCGGATTACTTGTACCACGAGGTATGTGGTATATCATGCCACATGCCCGTGTGGATTAATCTATGTTGGACTAACATCGCGCCAATTAAAGGTCCGCGTAAGAGAACACGTATTGGGTATTGAGGCGGCACGCACCCACACGGACACATCCACACTTAAGACCCTACCCCGCCACTTTAAGGAATTCCACAATTGTGATGGTTCCTCCCTGAAAGTTAGAGGGATTGATGCACTTAAAATCAACATTAGGGGGGGTGCACTCACAAAAAGACTGGGTAGACTGGAGACCAGATGGATCTGGCAACTCAACACCATTCATCCGTTTGGGCTTAATGAGGGGCTCTCCTTCGCTCCTTTCCTGTAATTGTTGTCTGCTGGCTGCTGTGCATCATAACCGTGCGCTCTTTTGCACTTGTTTTTATTCTTTGTTTTATCTTTTATTTTTATTCTTTGTTTCTAATTGTTTCTTCATTATTTGCAGTTCCAAGTATGTGCTGTTTCCCCATCCGAAATGATTAGTGTCGATATCATCTTCATATATCTACTCTACAACTGCTTTCCATGGCTCTTATATTATATGCTGTAGTATATATTCTGTAATTTTGTATAATCATGTGGCCATCGTGTCCGTATGGTAGGCCTGGTTATTTATTTATATATATTTATATACATCTACTTATTTATATATTATATGTTATATTTTTGTCTTACTTGTGTTATAAAATACCAGTCTTTACATTTTTTATTACTTAATATATATCTACATCACTTATTTGATATGTTGTGCTACATTCCTGTACATGTCTTTTAGCATATACTGCCATATGTCGCACTGCTTTTCTTGCTTTGGATGGCCAATTTTGGTCATGTTGGTTATTTTCTGTACTTCTTCTATATATTGATCTGCACACTTATGTACTGTACCGTCCCCAGGTACGGTCGCCTTTGTATACTCTAGTTACATGGAATATACACCTGCGATATGGGCACACATTACCTTCTTTAAAATGGCCGCGATCATACTTCCGGTTATGCGCTATATGCGCTCTGTTATCTCTCTGCTATTTCCTGCCGTCTCCCCACGTTTGGTCACATGGGCCCATGTGTACCAATGTGGTGGGCGGTCTAATGGTGGACTGATTTCCGGAATTGCGGCGCATATAAGGATGGGGTTTTCTCATTGCGGATATGCCTCTCTTGAGGAAGGATTATCCGAAACGCGCGTCGGGAGGTGGGGGATGCCACATCACATGTCCGGTTAATACTACCATCAGGTATGCTACTGGTCCGTTGTGCCGCTGACCACTGCTACTTAGTTTCCCATTGTTGGGTTATTATATGTATCTAATTATGTATGAGCAGGGGGTCTTCTTGGGCTTTTATTGACTGGTATACCTCCATTTGGAGGATTTGTGATGTTGGGTCCCTCTTGCATGTGCTATTTGAGGGCCGGTTTTTCACCCCTCGTTATTTTAGCCTTTTGTATATGTTTGTATTTCAATAAAGCTTGTAATTGTATTTACTTTGGACTAGTACACCTTTTTTTCTGTGGTTTTGTTTTTTTACTAGATAGCAGGAAGACAGAAAGGGTACTTTCATGGTCAGCTGAAAACCCTATCAATACACCATCCTGAAATTACTTTAAGACTCTAGTATTAACTCATAACATCAGAGTGGCAATTTCAGATCACAAGAGCTTTCCAGACACTGAAACGAAACTGCAGCTGTGAACTGGAACAAAATGCAAAAAACAAACAAGGACAAAAGTCCGACTTAGCTGGAAGTTGTCTGGTAGCAGGAACATGCACAGAAAGGCTTCTGATTACAATGTTGACCGGCATGGAAGTGACAGAGGAGCAAGGTTAAATAGCGACTCCCACATCCTGATGGGAACAGGTGAACAGAGGGGATGATGCACACAAGTTCAATTCCACCAGTGGCCACCGGGGGAGCCCAAAATCCAATTTCACAACACTACTAGCTATGTGCTGTTTTTTCTGTTTTTAAATGCTTTTAAATGTATGTCTCGTTTTGATGTGCCTTTTTGAATAAAGTTGTTATCTTTTCATGGTCGATCCCAGTGTTATGCATATCCTTTTTCTTAGTTTTTCTTCATAGTCTTTCTCATATGCATATGGTTGATCCCTGATTCACTTATGCTTTGTGGTGCCCGCTACCTTCTTTGTATACTTGTCTAGTTTTCCAGTGTAAACTTTTGACTGGTTTTCCTAGCGGTGGCACACATTTGTAGATATTGGAGGGAATCCTCTTGATTGCAATGCATTTGCAGGCCCGTGAGGCTGCTTGGCGTGATCAGTTTTCTGGAGTTTTTGGCTGTATGGACGGTGTGTCCGAGGCAACTGCGACAGCTGATGAGGGTTTCTCACAGCTGTGTGGGGACCTCACCCGCCTACATAAATCTTTGACCAAGGCTTGGTGGAATGTGAGGAGTTTGGAGGAATATAGGAGGCTTAAACTTGTACCGCGCGGTTTGCGGGTTCAGACTTTCCCGGCTTGGGAGGTGGATGCAGCTCTCCGAGATACCTGGGAGGTGGGTCTATTTAAATGCTCTTCCATATTAATCGGGATGTTGTTGGAGCATGATCAGGCCCTTATTATTCGATTAAAGGAGGAAATTAAGCTCAAGGAGCAGAGGTTGGATACCTTTGATAAACAAGGGCAGGTTACTCCCTTCAAGGAGCGTTTAAAAACTACCATTGATTTATTTGAGAAGGATGTTATAAAAGGGAAGAGGAATAAACTCCAACGTGATAAAATTGATTTCGATAACCAGAGGGCATATAAATGGACACACCGTGGCAATGCCAGGAGGATGCCTGTGACCATGTCGGGGGAACGGACACAAACTGAACATGTGGACCCCGTATCAAGTGATGGTTTTTTATCATCGGATATAAGCGATCAAGAAGGCGCCATAGGAGGGGCAGGCGCAAGCCACGTAAATGGGAGATCCAAGGTGCGGGGCAACCAGGATTGGTCTCCGATTCGCAGGAGGTACCCCAGGAGGAACAACCGGAGATATTAGAGCCTATGACTGAACAGGATGGTGCTACAGAGCCAGGTGGGTTGCAGATTATTAATTTGTCCTCCTATCCCCTGTCACCTGGGGAGGTTTCTGTGCTCTCTAGGGGACTCTCTTTCTCGCCCACTCATCCCCTAAATAAGTTCGATCTCACTAAAGACCTATATCTTTTTTGTAGGCAATTGACGTTTAAACTTCTTTATCATAAGCCATCGGTAATAGACACACTGCCGGATGAAGATAGGCAGACATTCCGTGACCTTTTGGAGCTTCTGGAGGAAAACGAAAGGAGACCTGGTGAGTTTGAAAGATTCACAGGGCGCATACCTTCGCAGGCCACACCGCCTTTCTCTCTCTTTCCGGCAGTCCAAATATTCTTTGACACTGTCAGTAAGGACATCTGTAATCTTAGATTGAGGAGTGGGGGTCCTTGTAACCTCTCTGGGGAGGAAAGATGTTGCCTCCAACACCTTAGGAAGCAGGACTCCTTTGTCATTAAAGAAGCTGACAAAGGGGGAAATGTGGTGATTTGGCCGAAAGAACTGTATGTACAGGAAGCTATGCGCCAACTTTCTAACTATTCTCATTACCAGGCCCTCCCATCGGATCCAACGGATGTCTTCAAGGGCCAACTGGACCGTCTGATACGGACTGCGTTTGATATGGGGATCATAAACAAGAGAGAGAGGGGATTTTTGACAACTGATATGCCGAGAGTACCAACTTTTTACATGCTCCCCAAGGTGCACAAGCGCCTGGATAATCCCCCAGGTAGGCCGATTATATCGGGGATAGGGGGACTTCTTGAGAGACCTTGCACCTACCTTGACTTCTTTTTGCAACCTATCGTTTATTCTCTAGGCTCTTATATCAGGGACTCCATGCATCTTATCGAGTTAATTGGCAACCTTGAAATACCAGCTAATGCCTATATTGTGACGCTGGACGTCGAATCCCTTTACACCAGCATTGAACATCGTCTGGGGATTGGAGCAGTGGCGTTCTTTTTGGATCATGAGACTAGCAGGGACAGAGATCATGATTCCTTCCTCCTGGACCTCCTAAAACTGGTACTTGAGAAAAACTACTTTGTTTTCGACTGTACGTTTTATAGACATGCAGCGGGCACCGCAATGGGCGCGAAATGTGCGCCCACGTACGCAAACTTGTTTATGGGGTGGTGGGAGGAGGAACATGTTTATAAACTTCAGTCCTTTCAGGAATTTGTACCCAAGTGGTACAGATTCATAGATGATATTCTGTTTCTATGGACTGGTACCCTTGATAATTGTAACCTCTTTATTGCCCAGCTTAACGATAATCCCTGGGGGATCAAATTAACCTCGAACATTTCTACTACCCTGGTGGATTTCCTGGACTTGAAGATCTCTATCAGAGGCAATGGTCTGGTCACGAGTCTGCATCGCAAGGAGACAGCCACTAACAGTTTGCTCCACTACACGAGCGCCCACCCGGCCCACTTGCGGAATAGCATACCTAGGGGCCAATTCCTTAGAATTAGGAGAAACTGCACCACCATGTCTGATTTCCGAGAAGAGTCGCAGAAGCTGACGGAGAGGTTTCGGGCCAGAGGGTATCCTCGCAAGGTTATATCTCAGGCATACCAGCACTCCCAGCAAGTGACAAGAGAAGAAACCCTAAAACCTAGGATTAGGACCCCGGTACGGACCATCAACCTTGTTACCACCTATCATAGTGGAATGACGTGTACACTATCTTAAAGAAGAACTGGAACATCTTGCTTACGGAACCTAAACTTTCGCCGTGGCTCTCTGACACCCCCAGGATGGTGGCCAGGAGGTCTCGGAACCTCAGGGATGAGCTTGTGACAAGTCATTTCAGACGTATGACTACCAGGACGGGGACAGGTGGCAACATGTATGGCTCCTATCCTTGTGGTAGGTGTAACATTTGCAGCCACATGATAGCTGATATTGGGATATCTCTTTCCTGCAGTCCACGCAGGATCCAGGTACCTGGTTATTTTAATTGTCGTACCAGGAACCTTGTTTATGTTTTGATTTGCAGCTGTCCGATGCTCTATGTTGGATATACTATGCAGGAGCTTAGACGTCGGACTCAGCAGCACCTCTCCAACATCAATATGGCCCGGAAGGATTCTGAAAAGGGTAAGAAGCTGTCCTCAGTGGCTGCCCATTTTTTACATCACCATGGGGGGTCACCAAGGGGGTTAAGGGTAATGGGTTTGGAGGGGGTCAAAATGGACATCAGGGGTGGGAGTATAATACCCGAACTCCTAAGGAAGGAGTCTAAGTGGATCTATGATCTCAACACCTTGACTCCAGCGGGTATGAACGAGGAACTTCTGTATACGGGTTTTTATAAGCAAGCATGAGATAATAGGTCTCCCTCTCTGCTTTCTCACGTCTTCTCCCTCCATCAGTACTTATCTTTGTTTTTTTATATCCTGTTTTAGATCTGTTGGGCATTCTTGATTCACTCCTAGGTGGCAAACGGAGAGACACCATGGACTATTAGAATCGCTGGTTCCCCATTTACCGGATCATCAGCTTCAGGACATCTCGTGATTAGCCGCTTACCTTGTTCATCAAAGATTAACGTCCTTTTCTGGCTTTTACCACATATTATGCATCTCTGAACGGTTGTTGTCTGCCTTAAAGTCATAGGACCTTTACCATGCATATTTTTGCCCTAGGGTAATAAATAATACATGTACGTTATGTGAGATGTATTCCTGTATTTGGTTTGGTGACGAGGGGTTTGCCTTAGTATCCCCAGCCTATTTAGGGAAGGTGTGTGCTGCTTATAACTGATAACCACTGACTATTGGTATGGATGTCAAGGGTCCTAGTAGTTTGTCTTCTTGGGATCTGGATAAATCCCCCTGACCCTATGAACCTATTTGCTATGTTCCTCTTCTTAGTTGTTATACTCGGCGTACTAATTTAGTCTGGTGGGTTTGATCTATATTTCTCTTGGGCTTCCTTTGGACACATTGTCCTAACTAAACTATGGCATGTGCATACACCGGCACTGGGCTAGTGGATTGTTGTAGGTCCTCTTGGGCATATTCTCCTCTATTACAGCATATGGTATGCGCGTCTTCACCTTTAATGGACATATCAATCGAGTTTGACCATATGCACGTTCTTCTATTAATTTACGCATATACTTACTCAGTTCTTTGAGCATATTGTTTCCATGTGTGCACTAGCTGAGTGAGTCTGCCATATTGTGCAGGCGCTTATTTATATTCTCTTGGGCTCCATATTTGATGTGAGCCTATTCATTACGATTTGGTGCACTGACACATGCACAATTCCTGATTTATTTGGAGTTGCCATACACATTAAGTTGGGACTGCGTCTTTTGTCCGTAAACTCAGCAAATTGCAAGCTGGGACTACGTCTCTTATTTGAGAATTTAGTTACCTGTAAGTTGGGACTATTTCTCTTATTTGGGAATTTGGTCTGCGTCTCTTATGTGTGAACTTAGTAACTTGTAAATTGGGACTGCGTCTCCTATTTGCACATTTAGTAGAACGGAAATAATCTTTCTTTACTTTATTCCAGATTTTATGCATGGTGTGTGCCCTTCAAACCAGCAGAAAGCGCCGTTTAGACTTCTATCTTTCGTCTTATGTGGTTATTATTCCTCATCGTTATACTATACTAAGTTATGTGTATATATATATATATAATATATGTGCAAGCACCCTCCTTTAATCAACTTAGCGCCTTTTGTCTCCATGTAAATTACTCTGCTGGGATTGCGTGCATTATCTCAGTCTCCTCTCCTTGCCGGCCTTATTTGTGCAGGCGTTTTAAGTGTTAAAGTCATTTCGGCAATCATCTAGCCTGGACTGTTGTATTACTCTGTGCTCTTTTTTCTAGCCTGCTTCAATAATGCAGGCACTTCAGCGTCAATGTTTCTATGGCAACCACTTAGCTGGGATAGCGTGAGTCATTTTATGGTCTCCTCTCCCTGCCTGCTTCCACTGCGCAGGTGCTTGGGTGTCACTTCCCCCATAGCAACCTCTTAGCTGGGATTGTGTGTATTACTCTGCAGCCTCGGCAATACAGCAGGAGCTGCCCACTGCACATGTGCAGGGGGATTAACCTGGTAACCCGGAAGTGTATGCCTCCAGATCTCTGCACGTCATAGCAATGCTCACAGGTGATATTTATTTTGTTTCATTATTTGGCTATATTAGAACGAGTCTAGGCTGTTTACCTCACATTTCCCCTGAGGAAGATGCCCTTGTAGCATCGATACGCGTGGGGCTCCAGTTCTCCCCAGCATTAGCACTTTATATTTGAACTACCTCATTTCTACTCGGCATCCTTGCACTTTGGGCTCCTTTGGAGTTTACTATCTGCCTCGCTCCTGGTCTTTAGGTGATATATTCCTTTACAACTTGGCTATTGTTTCTGGGTGGTATATCTTTATCTAATATGTGGTTATCTTACCCCCAGTTCTTTGGTTAACATCCTATAGGTTGTTCTGCTTTCATTGGAATTCTTATGGTGCATGAGGGGGCATACTCTGAGCCTAAATTTTGTATATATTATACCTTTGTCCACAATACTGTTTGATGTCTGTATGGTATAATTTGGTGGTATGAGCATTTATTAGTGTACGTGTTTCAATTTATATGCACGCACCTTCTCTAAATATTTGTCATATTGTTCAGTGCTAAAATGACATTTGTCTCCAACTGTCTGGGGGGTTGCATGTAGCCTACTAGCTATGTGCTGTTTTTTCTGTTTTTAAATGCTTTTAAATGTATGTCTCGTTTTGATGTGCCTTTTTGAATAAAGTTATTATCTTTTCATGGTCGATCCCAGTGTTATGCATATCCTTTTTCTTAGTTTTTCTTCATAGTCTTTCTCGTATGCATATGGTTGATCCCTGATTCACTTATGCTTTGTGGTGCCCGCTACCTTCTTTGTATACCAATCTATCATACGCCTTCTCAAAATCCAAACTCAACACATACACCCCTTTCTTACGATTCATGCAGTCCCACAAACAATCTCTCAACATACACAAACTTCCATGTATTCGTCTTCCAGGTACCGCACAACATTGCTCCTCACCCACCACACTCCCAACCACGCCACGCATCCTGTTAGCCAAAAGTTTTGCATAAATCTTATAATCACAATTCAGCAATGTGATCAGCCTCCAATTTTTTAGATTTTTCAAATCACCTTTTTTTGGCAATAACACAACCACCCCTGCACGCATACCATTTGCCATCTCTGCATTCGCCCACATATACTTACATACATCCACAAAATCCTTCCAAATCACATCCCACATCACCCTATAAAATTCCACCGGTAGACCATACTCCCCCGGTGTTTTATTCAGCGCCATACTGCACACCACCTTCCATATTTCTTCACCCGTCACATCACCCATCAAACTTTCCCTTTCTATCCTATTCAAACTATTTTCCAAAACACTCAACACCTCACCCTCCAAACCTTCATCCCTCCATTTCACAGTATACAAATCATCATAAAACTTTGCCACTTCCTCACACAAGTCCGTGTCACTAACTTCATTTCCATCCATCCCATTCAAAACACTCATACTCTGTCTCTTCCCAAAAACTTTCTTAAAGAAAAAACCCGAACACTTCTCATTCTTCTCCAAATTCTCTAATTTGGCCATATACACAATATTCCTCCCTCTTTCTAACAAAAAATCATTCACTTCTTTTTTCACTTTCACTAAATCTTCACTCACATCCATCCCTCCCACCCTCAATATATACAGCACACTCAATCTTGCATTTAAAAAAACAAACCTTTCTCTCTTTACAGCCGCACACTTGTACCCGAGTTTTTAAAAAAAAACTCTTGGTTTTCCATTTAACCCAATCCCACCATTCACACACATTTCTGAAATCAATCCTGCACCCACACCACTCTGCATAATGTCTTTCATACTCCTCTCTCACCCCCCCTCCTTCCAGCAAACTCACATTCAACTTCCACACACCTTTCCCAGCCCCCTCATTAACATGCAAATCCAATTCACACTTCATATACACATGATCCGAAAAAAACACCCTCTCCTGTGCATAACTAACAGGAATCAGATTTTTTGAAACAAAACAATAGTCCAATCTAGACTCCACCCTCCCACTGTCAGAAAAAAACGTATTTAACAACGGAGTTATCTTGCATGCCCGCTGCATATCTTTTAAACCAAAATCACTCACCATATCCATTAACACTTTCCCTGATGCATCGACATTCACACTTCCCACATCACAGTTCATATCACCCACTATCACAACAGGCACTCTTCCTGGAATAAAAAACTTAATTTTTTCAAATAAAACTCTATGCTCCTGTTTATCCACAGGCGCATATACATTAATAACGCAAAAACGAACATTTCTAAACTCAAAATTAGCCAACACACACCTTCCAACCTCAATCACCATATAGTCACACAAACTCACATCATTTCCCTTCACCAAAAAACCCACACCACCATTTTTATTACAGGCACTCCCTGACCACACAGACGCACCATGAGGCCATTCACTCCCCTTCACACCATCCACAATCCCACACTCCTGCAGACAAAAAATTCCTGCATTCTGGGTTGCAAAAAAATCCAAAATGGCTGCCCGCCGCAACCTGCTTTTAAAGACCCTCACATTTTGTGATTAGTGTTGAGCATTCCAATACCGCAAGTATCGGGTATCGGCCGATACTTGTGGTATCGGAATTCCGATACCGAAATCCGATACTTTTGTGGTATCGGGAATCGGAAGTTCCCAGTGTATGGTTCCCAGGGTCTGAAGGAGAGGAAACTCTCCTTCAGGCCCTGGGATCCATATCCATGTAAAAAATAAAGAATTAAAATAAAAAATAGGGATATACTCACCCTCTGACGCGCCCTGGTAGTAACCGGCAGCCTGCTTTGCTTAAAATGAGCGCGTTCAGCACCTTCCAAGACATCACGGCTTCTGATTGGTCGCGTGCCGCTCATGTGACCGCCACGCGACCAATCACCAGCCGTGACGTCATTCTCAGGTCCTAAATTCCTAGAATTAGGAATTTAGGACCTGAGAATGATGTCACGGCTTGTGATTGGTCGCGTGGCGGTCACATGAGCGGCATGCGACCAATCAGAAGCTGTGACGTCATGGAAGGTGCTGAACGCGCTCATTTTAAGCAACGGAAGCTGCCGGTTAACAGCGGTAAGGTGCAGGGGCCTCCGGACCGGTGAGTATATCAATATTTTTTATTTTAATTCTTTATTTTACACATTCATATGGATCCCAGGGCCTGAAGGAGAGTTTCCTCTCCTTCAGACCCTGGGAACCATCAGGATACCGTCCGATACTTGGTGTCCCATTGACTTGCATGGGTATCGGGTATCGGAATCGGCGAGATCCGATACTTTGCCGGTATCGGCCGATACTATCCGATACCGGTACTTTCAAGTATCGGACGGTATCGCTCAACACTATTTGTGATATGATTACAAAACCCATCACATACACACAAAAATACTAAAGAAAACAACCTACGAACATGGAACATGACATTACTCAACTTACATGAAAAACACAAAAAACAAAAAAAACATTTTTAAAGGCAAATGCTATATACAAAACCACCTAGCTACTGAAATAATAGCACATAACTACACAGCACCGCCACTGTCCTCCTCCACCATCTCCGCTGAGCAGCTTTCACAGCCGCTGACCTCCATACACTCCTCCACACGCGTCTTCTTCTGCCCAGCCTTCCTCTGGGGCCCTCCACCTTCACGAACCTCAGAGTCACAGATTTCCCCACCACCCTCCCTGGGACACTTTTGACCTCCAGGCTCCTCTTCTGAGGAAAAAACGCCAATGCTTTCTGGATCTGAATCAAGAATCAACGACGCAGCCATCTCCTCCGCCCCAGAAGTGTAAATATCCATCAAACCACCCAACTCCTCATCTTTGGTAATTGGGGCCTCCTTTTTTTTTCTTTTTCTTTTTAACCATAGCACGCTCTTCTTGCTTTGCAGCTCTCCAGAATAACTTGTCCTCCAGCTCCTCCTTCCTCCTTTCAGCCTCTTTGTCCTCCTGCCGTCTATCCCACCATCTCTCAACCATGGAGGGCGGAATTACCTCAGCGCTTTGCTGCACAGATGCCTCGCTTTCCTCCCGCTTCCTCTCCTCCTCCTGTTTCTTAACCTCCTCCTCTCTCTTTTTTTCCTCCTCCTGCCTCCGCTCCTCCTTACGTTTATTTTCTTCCTCCTCCCGCCTCTCCTCCTCTCTAGTTGGCCTCCTTGGCACACCATATGGATAGTCCTTATACAGGTGCCCTGTATTACCACACTGGTCACATTCACGTGGCATCGGACACTGAGCCGCCGCATGGCCTTCTTGCTTGCAGTTACGACAAACCATGCTCTTCTCACACGTGTTCTGTAAGTGCCCAAATTGGAAACACTTCCTGCAGTATAGAGGCTGCCCTGCATATGACAGAAAGCCCCTATGACCCGCCACTGAAAAGTTTGCTGGGGGATGGGTAAAACCTCCCAAACAGCTTGGGTCTTTCCTCAGTTTCACACGAAACACATATTTACAATTAAAAATGCCCAAACAATTTCTCTGTTTCTCTCCACTTTTCACATATTCGCAGTACCGAGCCAGGAACTGCTCCAGCAGCCTTACTTCTGTGTAAGGATTATACACGGTAACAGTCACAATTTTCTCCATGAGCCCAAATAGAGGCTCCACCCACACTCCCCCCTGGCAGGGGTCACCATCATGGCTTCTTAACCACTCGAAGACAGGTAGACAGCAAGGCTCACTCACAAAGGTAACATCATATATACCTTGGTTGTGAAATTCATTCACACTGAAAATGTCAGTCCGATGAGCTCCAGCCTTTCCCTCCAGCAGGTCACGAACCACATACACCACGTTGTTTTTGGCACCATCCTCCACGACCACACGAATCGTATTCTTGATAAACATCTTCAGTCTTCACTGCCGATACGAATATCGCAGACGAAAATTAGCAGCACGCTGCAAAGAAATACTCGTACCCTCTGACTGCGACACAAGATCGCAGCCAAAAGGCCGAGAGACACTCCCACCCACAGACAGCTGATTCGGGGATTTTGCCCCTCATCAGTGTGGAGTAGGAAACTGGCTATTAGGAGCAGTGCCTAGTAAAGGGCTGTAAAGGAACGGATGATTGACCTCGGGGAGACCAAAACATCCAACACCGCGGAGACACCATCACATGTTTCTCAACGCAGTGATCCAGAACACTGCCCCCATCCCTTATGGGAAATATGCAAATGCATGTAGAGTAGCTGCGTAGACACCATCACGTGTTTCTCAACGCAAGCAATGAATAGCCAGGCCTTTCCCCGGGAAGGAACAACCACGGGAAGGGCAGCATCCAATAAAGGAAAGCATCCAATAAAGGAAAACCACCTATGCCAAGCATGGTATGCATCCACAGACAGCTGTTTCGGGGTGGAAGGAGATGAGTGAGAGGCGAAGGTATGCACTGCGCAAGGCTATGAATCCCAGGCCCGCAGTGTGATTAAATCAGAAGACACTGCGAGGCCGGATCTCTGGCAGGGCGGCCGCACAGGCGCAGTCATCCTGACACCAAATGATGTCAGAAGACGGGCAGCGCTAACTGCGCATGGCCAAGATTGAACATAACAGCGCAGGCTCCGGGACAGATTCAAACAATGCTGAGGAGGCACCGCACGGCGCCAAGGGGGTAGGAATGATGGCTGTGTTGCGTCTCATTACGAAGGAAAGTCCCACCTCAGGCACGGTTTCACGGTATGAGGGGACACATTTTATAAGTGTTAAGTTTATCGTGTGCAAGGAGCATAACTAAAAGAGCCACCTTTTCCTTGTGCAGCATTACTGCTGCACAAGTTGGCTCTTTCAGTAACAAACGCCTGGGTGGGGACAGGTTCCCTTAAATTTCTGTTGCAGTGTCAGCGTGGAGGTAGCAGGACACATTGCTGGATACACAGCAGGGGATCAGCTGATGTTAATCAAACCCTATAACACTGGGTCATGTGTTTACTGTGCAGACGGCACTTCTGAGCAGCAACTGGCGGTGTTGGAGCCCAGGGATTGCAGTTCAGGTGGTAGAAACATGAACACAACAGGAGACCTGGATACTGTTGCCAACCAATTATTTAATCTGGAAGAGGAGTGGCAAATTCCTGTGAGATCCAGGCCTTGATCATTTTCAGAAAAGTAAGCCGGTCAACGTTATCGGAGGATAGTCACATGCGACGGTCTGTTAGTACACCACCTGTGGCACTAAAGATGCATTCTGATAATACACTAGCAGCAGGGCAAGCCAGCACCTCCAATGCATACTGGCTAAGCACTGGCCATGTATCCAGCTTAGAGACCCAAAACTTGAAGGGGGAAGAGCATCTGGGAGTACACTGAGAGGGCAAGACATGTAGTCTGTCACCATCTGACGGAAATGTTGCCTCCAGCTGACTGGAGCCGTGTGTGATGGTGTAGACATTTGTGGTGGGCACACAAAACTGTGCCACAGTTGGGCCATACTGGTCTTGCCTTGTGCTGAGACACTGCTTCTGCTCCCTCTTTGTGCAGAGCTTCCTCCACTGCCTTGACGCACTGAGCTGCTTTGTAAAGCACTAGCAGCACTGCTCTCAGTTGGAATGGAGAAGATGATGGAATTCACCAGTGTGTCTTGGTACTCCTGCATTTTACACTCCCGCTTCAACGGTGTTATGAGGCTTTGTAAGTTGTCCCGGTAGCGAGGATCTAGGAGGGTGTACACCCAATAATCAGCCGTGTTGAGAATGTGGGCGATGCGGCTGTCGTTTCTCAGGCACTGCAGCATGAAATCAGCCATGTGCTGCAGACTGCCAACTGGCCAAGAAACGCTGTCCCCTGCTTGAGGCGTGATCTCTGCCTGCTCTGCATCACCCCACCCTTGCTCTACACACTGACTACTGGAGAATTGTGTAACTCCCTCCTCTGGACCGATGTCTTTCTCCTCCATTGACTCCTCATCCTCCTCACAAAGTGTCCCCTGCCTAGGCCTTTGTGAGGAACCACGTTGCGCTGACTGTCCAGAAGCAGATGGAATTGGTGACTCCTCATCCTCCACCTCTTCCACAACATCATCCCTTAGCGCTTGCAGTGTTCTTTCAAGCAGGCAGATAAGTGGGACAGTCATGCTGACTAGTGCATCATCTGCACTCGCCATCCGCGTGGAATCATCGAAGGCATGCAAAACCTGGCAGACGTCCTTCATAGTGGCCCACTCAGTGGCTGTGAAGTCTGAACGGCGCGCAGTGCGACTTCTTTACGCCTGATGCAGCTGGTAGTCCATTACTGCTTGCTGCTGCTCACACAACCGTTCCAACATATGTAACGTGGAATTCCACCTGGTGGGAAGGTCACATATGATGCGATGTTCCGGAAGGCGGAATCGGCGCTGCAAAGCTGCAATGCACGATCTTGCCATGCTGGAACGCCGCAAGTGAGCACACTCTAGGCGGACATTGTGCAGCAGTTCATCAAGATCCGGATAGTCCCTCAAAAAACTCTGCACAACCAAGTTGAGCACATGTGCCAGACATGGGATGTGAGTGAGGTTGCCTAGGGCCACAGCTGCCACCAGATTTCGGCCATTGTCACACACTACCATGCCTGGCTTGTTATGATCCTTAGTGGCTGAGGATCACAGAATGAAATAGCTAAGTTACTGAACATAGAACGAGCTCTAGGGAGGTGGTAACTGGACTGACCGCAAAACCTGATCCTAACCAAACACACTGAAGGTAGCCGGTGAACGTGCCTAAATTCCTGGACATCTTGACGCAGCCTGAGAAACTTGCTACCCCTATAGAGAAAGTAAGACCTCACTTGCCTCAGAGAAATGACCCCAAAGATATAGTAAGCCCCCAACAAATATTAACGGTGAGGTAAGGGGAAAATACAAAACGTAGAAATGAAAACAGATTCAGCAAATGAGGCCCACTAATACTAGATAGCAGAAGACAGGCAGGGAACTGTGCGGTCAGTAAAAAACCCTATACAAAATATTCACGCTGAGAATACAAGAACCCCCACACCAACTAACGGTGTGAGGGGAGAAACTCAGCCCCCTAGAGCTACCAGCAAGCAAGGAAATCACATATTAGCAAGCTGAACAAGGACAAGTAAATAACCAAGAAAAATATTGAACACTAATGAGCAAAAAATAACCAAACAGAAAACTTAGCTTCTCTTGAAGAGACTGATAGCGAAGGAATTCAGGAGGATCAAGATAGCACTGAATACATCGACAGCAGGCAAACACTGAAAGTCCAGGTGAGCTAAATAGGAAACCAGCTAACAGATAACGAGACAGCTGATCTGCCTCAGACCTGCAGAAAGACACAAAGAGCCACCAGAGGGAGCCCAAAGACAGCACTCACACAGTACCACTTGTGACCACAAGAGGGAGCCCAAAAACAGAGTTCACAACACTGGCTGGAGATTCGCTGGCACAAACCACACGTCGCTCTCCTGCTTGATGGCATTCCAGAGCTCCTGCGCTGTGTGGCTTCGATTCCCCAAAGAAATTAATTTCAATATGGCCTGTTGACATTTGGCCATGGCTGTGTTCATATCGGTCGTAACAGGTAAACGTTCACGGGTCCATGTGGAGGTGGACTGTGACGGCTCCTGCAGCGATGATTCTGAGGAACTTGAGTATGAGGAGGAGTCAATGTGTACAGACTGGATTCCTGCAATCCTTGGAGTTGGTAGAACATGTCCTGCGCCACTCGCACGATCTGTACCCGGCTCCACAACATTAACCCAATGGGCAGTGAGGGAAAGGTATCGCCCCTGTCCATGGTGACTGGTCCACGCATCGGTGGTGAGGTGGACCTTGCTACTGATGGCGTTCAGTAGCGCGTGTTTTATGTGTCCCTCCACATGTTTTTGTAGGGCAGGGGCGGCTTGCCTGCTGAAATAAAAGCGGCTGGGCACATTGTATTGTGGGACTACCAATGCCATCAAGTTACGGAAGGTGTCAGTCTCCACCAGCCTGAATGACAGCATTTCAAGGGACAGTAGTTTTGCATTGCCAGCATTCAGAGCCTGTGCTCGGGGGTGGTTTGCTGAGAATGGCCACCTTTTCCCACATGCCTATGCTACTGATGGCTGTAGACTGGGCTGGGAGTGTGAGGATGACTGGGAATGTGGTGCTGTGGGTGGAATTACAGTGGGTCTCTGGACAACAGTGCCAGAGGTTCTTCCATGGCGATCCTGTGAGGAAGCCAAACCAGCTGTGTGTGAGCTGGAAGAAGAGGAAACAACACGAGCTGAAGAGGCGGTAGGTGCCGCTGTAGGTTGGCCTAGGTCTTCAGTGTGTTTTTGTAACTCCACCGCGTGCTTGGTCTGCACATGTTTCCACATATTTGTGGTATTGAGGTTGCTGACACTTTTCCCTCTTTTGACTTTCTGATGACACACCTTGCATTTGACAAAGCAAATGTCATCTGCAACTGTGTCAAAAAAGGACCAGGCACTGCAAGTCTTGGGAGCGCCTGTTTTGGCTTTTGGAAGAGGCGTGCTCCTAATGCGTGCCGAAGTGGAGGCTACAGGCACCGCAGTCTTACCCCTCCCTCTCCCTCTTTATGCCATCCAGGGAATATCTTCCTCAGAGCTGCTCCCACCACCTTCCTGTATCTCACACCATGATGGGTCAAGGACCTCATCATCTACACTACCCTCTTCCACCAACTGCTTCTCCAGGGTAGTCTCGGCAGCACAGTACGCACCTGAAAGTGGCACCTGAGTCTCATCATCAGATGTGTACTGAGGTGTACTGACCGGAGGCACTGGCCCACCCATCTCTTCAGAGTCAGAGAGACACAGCTGTTGGGCATCACTGCATACTGCTTCTTCTTCCATTTCTCCAATGCTGCTTGGCTGGCCCCCTCTTTCCAAGCCAAGAGATTCAGAGAACAGAAGTAGAGATGACTCCTGTCCTGGGCTCTCTGACTGCCTGAGCAATTTGGCAGGTGGTGAAGAGACAGATGGGTGCGCTGCAGTGCTCTGTGCCTGGGAGGATGTGGCACTAATTAAAGTCGATGCATTAGCTGCCATCCATCTGACAACGGCTTCAATTTGTTCGTCCCGCAGCAGCAGGGTACGGTGAGCTCCAACAAAGCTGCGCATGAATGACTGTTCCCTGCTAAAACTGGGGGATGATGAGTGCTTATTCCTGAACAGCTGCTAACAGGTATAAGGAACACTAATTTTATCAAGTGTGGACTAGACTTTAATATGAGCTACTGTGGCCTACACAACTCTAAAGTGGAGTGATTGGTGAACTTTATAAACTTTTTGTTTTGAGCTGCACTCACACACAGACCGTGCAGACAGCCGTAAACGGCGCTGCAAGGCCAAAAAAAGATCCTCCATGTAATCCTATATAGTGTTTTTCCACAATCTAGCAGGATACGGATGGAAAGCCACTAATAGGATAAATTTGAAAAAATGTGCAGCAGGCTGCACTAAATGAGAAACGGACAATGGAACGGTATAAGGCTGTGACGCACCCTGAGCTGACTACAACCGGCTGTGGGGGCAGAACAGACTACAGAGCGAGCTGCACTCACACACAGACTGTGCAGACAGCCGTAAACGGCACTGCAAGGCCAAAAAAAGCTCCTCCATGTAATCCTATATAGTGTTTTTCCCCAATCTAGCAGGACACGGATGGAAAGCCACTAATAGGATAAATTTGAAAAAATGTGCAGCAGGCTGCACTAATTGAGAAACGGACAATGGAACGGTATGAGGCTATGACGCACCTTGAGCTGACTACAACCGGCTGTGGCGGCAGAACAGACTACAGAGCGAGCTGCACTCACACACAGACCGTGCAGACAGCCGTAAATAGCGCTGCAAGGCCAAAAAAAGGTCCTCTATGTAGTCCTACTGTACTGTATATAGTGTTTTTCCACAATCTAGCTCGATACGGATGGAAAGCCACTAGTAGGATAGATTTGAAAAAATGTGCAGCAGGCTGCACTAATTGCAAAAAAGGACAATGGATTGAACAGTATGAGGCAGTGACGCACCCTGAGCTGACTACAACCGGCTGTGGCTGCGGACAGACTACAGAGTGAGCTGCACTCACACACACAGACACCGTGCAGACAGCCGTAAATGGCGCTGCAAGGCAAAAGCAAGGTTCTCACACAGCGGTTGCTAAATTATCCTGGGTAAAGCACAATGAAGCAAATCGCTATCTTTAAACTGGCCCTCAGTCAGAACACAGTGACCTGTCACAAACTGAATTCACAGCAGAGTGAGCCCAAAATGGCGGCGGCGACTTTTATAGTACATCATGACATCATTTCAGCAGCCAATCACAGCCATGCCAGTAGTTACATGCCTACCATGCAGAACAGGATGTGCCCACACTTCTAATCATTCCTCATTGGCTGAATTCTGGCTCTTTGAATTATGGGAACTTCTGATTCCGTTATCCGATATACTGAAAGTATTGGAACTTGGTATCGGAATTCCGATACTGCAAATATCGACCGATACCCGATACTTGCGGTATCGGAATGCTCAACACTACTGGTTACCCATCCACTCCAGAAACCAGTACAAAACTATTACCCTATTCCACAAAGCTCTCCATGGCTCAGCACCACCCTACATCTCCTCCCTGGTCCCAATCTACCACCCTATCCGTGCTCTCCATTCTGCTAATGACCTGAGGTTAGCATCCTCAATAATCAGAATCTCCCACTCCCATTTCCAAGACTTTTCACGTGCTTCTCCAGTTCTTTGGAATGCACTACCCAGGTTAATAAGATTAATCCCCACAGTTTTAAGCGTGCCCTAAAAATGCATTCTATAAATGTGAAAATAGAACTCAATTTAATTCAATTGGTAAACGGCGTAGTGAGAAAAAATCAAAGCTCCAGAATTACGTTTTCTTGGTCGCTGCAACATTGCATAAAAACGGCAATAACAGGCGATCAAAAGATCATATATACACCAAAATGGTATCAATAAAAACATCAAATCAAACAAAAAATAATCCCTCACACACTAGGGGTCTCGGAAAATGGCAACTTTTTTGCGGGGGGGGGGGGGGAATTTGGAACTTTGGAATTTGTTATCACCACTTGGATAACAAAGAACCTAGACATGTTTGGTGTCTATGAACACGTAATGACCTGGAGAGCCATAATGGTCAGTTTTAGCATTTAGTGAACCTAGTCAAAAAGCCAAACAAAAAAACAAGTGTGGCTCTGCACTTTTTTGCAATTTCACCGCAGTTGGAATTTTTTTCCTGTTTTCTATTACATGACATGGTAAAACCAATGGTGTTGTTCAAAAGTACAACTCGTCCCACAAAAAAAACAAGCCCTCACATGGCCATTTTGAACAAAAAATAAAAAATAAAAATGGCTCTAGGGAGCAAAAAATGAAAATGCAAAACCAAAAAATACCCCTGGGGGTTAAGGGGTTAATGTATAACTTTTAATAGATAGTGTATAAAAGGCCAAATAAAACAAAAGCGCAAAGGTGCAGAGACAATGGATGCAAACAAGTAATGCTGGAATACAGTAGATCAAGGAATTAAACCCTCCAAAAATCTCTCTTTCAAAGTATTACAATAGAGAGATAGATGAATACAGGTGGCTTGAAATGTCCAATCTAATCAGACTCAATCTAGGAGTAAACATAACCACAGTTATTATGCCTCTTTTTTGTGGACATTAAGAGGACCCATATGGAACAGACCCCACTATACATGCAGTAACTGAATCAAGAGGCGTGTTCAATAAAAAGTCTTAGGCTGGGTTCACATTAGCGTTTGAGTCTGCAGCCTGGTGCTGCAGACTTCTTTTCTTAGCTACGCCTACTTCCGCATGCATCCTGCGTCGTCCTGTGCACCTATCTTTAACATTGGGTATGCAGGATCATGCGTGATATGCGGATGCGTCCACGTGCTTCGTTTTGACGTGCCTGTCGAATGCAACATGTTACATTTTCTTGCGTTCGGCGGGCATATCAAAACAACGCATGCAGACGCATCCGCATACAACACATGTCCCTGCATACCCAATGATAAAGATAGGTATGCAGGACGCATGCGGAATGGGCGGACCTTAAGGAAAGAGGACTGTTGTTATCAGTCATTATCAGACTGCGATCCATACACGAATCACAGTACTGATGAGACACAGGCAGGATCACAAATAAACATTTACATCCAGGTACTTTATTGGTGACATCATCTCTGATTGGAGTTGTTCTTTCTTTTCATCCTCATCTTGTCCAGACTCCATGATAACTTTTCACATCCACATCTTGTCTCTGCAGACTTTCATCTTCTCCAGTCTTCTGCAGAACATCCCCACTTGGTGCCCTTAAAAATAAGACTGCATTAAAATATCTTTCCATACTGTGACTTAAATAAGCTTCCAATGGGTATGGCCTCCACACTCCCTGCAATTATGAGCTACAACCGCCACACTGTCTGCCTTAATAATCTATAGCAACCCCACTGTCTGCTATTATCACCTATAACCACCCCACTATGAGCCATTATCAGATATAACCGCCACATCATCCACAATTATGAACCACAACCTGTACTATGGCTGTCTCTTTTCCACTGTTTTCCCTTACACTCGCTATATGTCCACACTGTCCCCCTGCTATGCTAACCTCTCTGAATACTGTGCCCCAATTTCATGCTGCCCCCTTTCCATATCCATTCTGTGTCCCCTTCTCACACTATGCCCTCATACTACCCATCACGTTGTCATTTCCAAACTGTACCCCCTCCTCACATTGTCACTCTGCACGGTATGATGGTCATCACAGCCACCTATACAGCATGATATCAACAGCAGACCACTATTATTATTATTATTCATTTTTATAGCGCCATTTATTCCACGGCGCTTTACATGTGAAAAAGGGGGCATACATAGACAAGTACAATCAACATGAGGAATACAATGCACACACAAGTTCAGAAGGAGAGAGGACCCTGCCCGCTAGGGCTCACAGTCTACAGGGGATGGGTAAGGATACACTAGGGGAGGGCAGAGCTGGTTGTGTGGCGGTTCAGTAGACTGAGGATCACTGCAGGTTGTAGGCTTGTTAGAAGAGGTGGGTCTTCAGGTTCCTTTTGAATGTTTCCGTGGTAGGCGAAAGTCTGATGTGTTGTGGTAGAGAGTTCCAGAGTATGGGGAAGCAGGAAAGAAGTCTTGTATGTGGTTGTGGGAAGAAGAGATAAGAGGGGAGTAGAGAAGGAGATCTTGAGAGGAATGAAGGTTGCGTGTAGGTAAGTACCGGGGGACCATGTCACAGATGTATGGAGGAGACAGGCTGTGGATAGCTTTGTATGTCATAGTTAGGGTTTTGAACTTGAGCCTCTGGACAATCTGAAGCCAGTGAAGGGCTAGGCAGAGAGGTGAGGCTGGGGAATAACGGGGAGACAGGTGGATTAGTCAGGCAGTAGAGTTTAGGATAGATTGGAGTGGTGCAAGATTGCTAGAGGGGAGGCCAGAGAGTAGGAGATTGCAATAGTCAAGGCAGGAGATGATGAGCGCGTGCACAAGCGTTTTTGCAGTTTCTTGGTCAAGGAATGTACGGATCCGGGAAATGTTTTTGAGTTGGAGTCAGCAGGAGGTGTCCACCACAGCCTCCCATGCAGAATGATGTCCACCACAACCCCCAATATACACTATGAAGTCTACCACCACCTATACAATATGGTCACCAAAGCCCCCCTATAGAGTATGGTGTTCACCACAACCCCCATTATGTAGAATGGTCACCACCACAGCCCGTATATATTGGCTGATGACCGCTGCAACACACCATACAGTATTATTGCCCTCCAGTCACAATGTAATGGCCCCCACAGACCCTTCTATATAGCACAATTCCCCACACAAACCCCAATAAACATTATGATGCACCCACAGCCCAGGTATAATGTCTCCAGCAGCCAGCTCCCAGTATATTGTCCCCCATAGCCAACCCCCAGTATAATGTTCCCCACAGTCAGCCCTTAGTATAATTTTCCCCACAGCCAGCTCTCAGTGTAATGTACTGCACAGCCAGCTTCCAGTATAATACTCCCCATATCTAGCCTCGAGTATAATATATACCCAATTGTGTGATAGGCCCCCAGTATATTGTTCCTCACAGCCAGCCTCCAGTTTAATGTACCCCGCATCCAGTCACCAGTATAATGTTCCCCACAGCCATCTCCCAGTATAATGTACGCCACAGCCAGCTCCCAATTAATGTTCCCCACAGCCAGATCACAATATACTTACCCCACAGCCAGCCCCCAGTATAATGTTTCCCACAGCTAGACCCCAGTGTAATGTTCCCCACAGTCAGACCCCAGTATAATATACCACAAAGCCAGCTTCCGGTATAATGCTCCCCATAGCCAGCACCCAGTATAATATTCCACAAAGCCAGCCTTCAGTATAATGTACCCCACAGCCAGCCTCCAGTATAATATTTACCCCATAGTGTGATAGGCCCCCACAGGCAGCATACTCACCCAATTCTGGCTTGCCATCCACCATAGCTGCCTTCTTCCCTTCTATAAAGTACAGCAGTGGGCACTAGATGGTGCGATAACGGCACTGAAAGTGGCCTGCTTTCTGCTGCAATTCACGAAAAGCAGGGGGCTGATTACAGCTCCTCTGCTCCTGTCCCTGGTGGAGTTGACATCAATTGTATTCTCGTTTGACAGAAGCAAATATAATTGAGTGCAGTGAGGGAGAGATGGCAAGGGCACAGGCTGAGAGGAGTGAGCGGTGTCAGGGACTGCCAATGCTCCCCTGTGAGCCACACCACGGCCGTCACTGTGCTGAATGCCTGCGGCCTGAGGAAGGCGATGGGCGAGCGCAGGCATTTAGCAATGTCAGATGGTATTTTTATTCTTCCCCTTCAGTGAGGCAGGAGATAGCGCCCTAGGCAGGGGCCTACCCTGCTTACCAATCGTCTAGCCCCTCAGAGAAGTGCGCAGTCAAAAGGAGTGTACTACAAATATAAAAAACTGACCAGCACATCTAAACAGAATAACAAGGTGCAAGCTGTCACGACTATTCAATATAACCAAGAAAATGCAGCTGCACTCTCAAATGCTATAATATGCAAGCATTGAATGTACGACATTGGAACTGCATTACTGCTATAGGAAATATGTTAAAAAAATAGAAGGCATTTAGACAAAAAAATGGCCAATTCATGAGAGCTCTTATTAATTGGCCAATTTGTGTGTCAAGTAACTTTTTTACCATATTTCTATAGCAGCAATGCAGTTACACTTTCATACATTCAGTGTTGCATATTACCCATCTTTAGAGGTGTACATGACTTACACAAAGTTGCCACGATACTTACTCAATTGCCTATAACTCATGTTGTAATAAGTCCCTTGCTATTCGAGGGCCAAACAAAAGTAACCTTCAATAGCAAGGCATACGGGCCTAATCACTACATGCTGCATATCCAACAGGAGAACACAACTACTGTCAGTTATATGGGAAAGTAGAGCGCCCCCACACCGCCGCAGGGCCGAGGGGTACCCGGAGCCGGGCCTCTGAGAGTCTCTGTTCAGTGGTTGTCACGGTGGCTAGACCCGGTCCGTGGCCCTGTCCGTCAGTGGGGGACGTCCGGTGCAATAAGTGGTGGTGTAGCGGTGCAGTTGTGGGGTGCAGGTCGCGGTAAATAACGAGGACACCAGGTTGCAGTCTCTTTACCTCTTTACTGGAGATCTCTGAGTCCTCAGTCCAGAATACGGTTCACCAGGCTGCGCAAGTCCGGCCGGTCCAATGGCACCTCCAGAGTTCACTTCACAGGTGGAAATCAGTGCCTTCCTTCTTAGCGCTATGTGTTGTAGTCCTTATCTGCTATGCTTACGGAAAGTACCCCACAACTGTTGTGTCTGTTTCTGAAGTTCCCTCACAACAACTCGATTAACTGATCTTCTGCTAATCATCCGTCCCTTCCTGATGTTACAGTTAGAACGGCACCCGTTTGACGGGTAGGCCTGGAGTTCTTCCGGGACCCTAGAGACGCCCCTCTCCCACAATTGCCTCCCAAGACTTCATAGGTGATTTAGGTGAGACAGCCCGCCTGAGACTGACTGTCCTGCCGCTGTTTAGAGTATTGCTTGAAGCTGTCTATTGTAATACTCCCTCGGCGTTCCGGCCACCGGTAGTGCGCCTCAGTAGGATGTTGCCTCGGTCTTACAGCACGACTCCTACTGGTATTCTCCTATCGCTTTGATCTCGTTTCTCACTCAGCACAATCTATCTCGCTTCGGATCCCTTCTTGGGCACCGCCGCTATGCTGAGCAGGCACGGTCCCGTTACGTTCGTTCAAGTTGCCAAGCCTCTGTCAGGATCCCACCCCTGACAGAGACCCTACTGTATCTTCCCCCACAACACCCTCTGCCACAAGGTGTTGCCTGGTTCCAACCCAGTCAGCTTCTCTCCTAACTTCCTGCCTGACCCCCAGTTTACCCACTATGGTGGGGAGTGGCCTAGTGAATAGAACCCTTAGCTCCCCCCGGAGGCCCGGCTGTGAAATGTATTGGTGTCTGTGATACCTGATCAGATGAACTCCTTCGGTGCCATCAGACGTGCCATAGCTCCCCATAGTGGCGGAGCCACAGTACTGCAACGACCAGGACTCTGGGGCGCTGCAAAAGCACAACTCCTCCCAAATTATTACAGCACGAAAATGTGATAATAATAATCATTTTCACAGCAATATACAGTACAACTATTTTTTACTTCTTGTAAAAGCTTCTAGGGATATTCAACTGAAACATAAGATGCCTATTATGTAACCTTCCAATATAGTTAATCTGTATTCTGCAAAAATACAGTATATGCATATATACAATTCTGCTTCACCTGCGCACACTGTCCGACCTGTGTAAGCATGGGAAGCATCTGTCTAAAATGACTTTAGATGCTTCTGTGCTTACCAGCATTCTGTAGACTGTTGAAACCCTGCTGGCAATCACTGTTGACCAGCATCTTGCTTGCGCTTTCAGAGCTGTGTGAGCGTCGGGAGCACCCCACAATCAAATCCGGGAGGACTATTTTTTATGATGAAAGGAACTACGCATGCTCGGCCACCTGAGTGGCCACTAGGATGGAGGGATAAAGCTCACAAACGGAATAACTCCATGGGGCCAAATTACAGAATTGAGCATAATATTGACATGCCTTCTGGTTAATTAAATGTATCTTTTATGGTTGCCAAATCCTTTTAAATTGACTTCTCATCATAAAATCACAGCTGACATTAGAAAAATACAGTGGAGCGCCCGCTAAGGCCGTGGGGGTACTCGGGCTAAGTCCGACGGTTTTTAAGGGGGTAGTCACAGCAGCAGTGACCCTGGGCGTCCAATAAAAGTGTCAATGAAATTAAAGGGGAATAAAGTTTGTGGGGAAATTGTTTTTGATGCCACCCGTAGTGTTCGGCAATGGATGGCCGACGCTGCAGTTTTGGTCCACTGGGGCAGAGTTGGTACAGCTCTCCATGGGTAGAGCTAAGCCCCAGGGCAGTGTTGATGGTGGTCGTTGTAGTGCAGGGCAGGTGATGCAGCAAATAATTCAGAGGACACAGCAGGGTGCAGTTTCCACACTTTTACTCACAGTTCTTAAATGCAGTCCCAGCCGGTGCTGTGTCCTGTCAGCTTTCAGGTAATTTGGGGTACCACTGTGTCAGAACCCCCTTCAGATGTTCCTTTCCTGGCCATCTCACTGCACTGGCTCCCTCCTCTCCTGCCCTGCACCTTCACACACAGTGTCTCAAGCCAGCAGCCTCGGTGTCATGTCGGACACTGTCCAGACCAGGTCGTCTGACAGACAGCGGTAATTCCGCGTTTGACCACTGTTTGCTCATTGGCGTCGGCTAGTTTTCGTCTGGCTGCTCCGGGGTTAATTTATCTGATCCTCGGATTGGAAGCTGGGCCATGCCCATTTCCTTTAAATGGTTCTCCTGATCTTTGGGCATCGCCGATTATAGCTTCTGTCTTATCCGTAGTTATCTCGGTCCGGAGTGGAGAGTTTGTTGTTGTAGAATCGTTGCTGGTGGTTATTTTCCTTTGTCTTATTTACTCCTTCCTATATTTGTATTTATTTTGCCCTGCACCTTTATAGTGTATTCCTGATTGAATGCGGCGTGGTGTATATTTTCCTTTATCCTTGTTTGTTAACTGTGGGCATTGGTCTATTGCATTCACTGGGTGGTGGGCGGTGGTGTTCAGTCTACGGCTGAATCAGGAGTCAGGGTGAGGGTGGAGGCCTGAACATGCACACCTTCAGTGTAAACTTCAGGCAGAGGGTCAGACAGGGTTTCCCTAGTCTGAGGGAAATTGCAGGGGCCCGGGTTATTAGCTCTCGCCCTCCTTGTATCCCCGTGACATTATAATCGGCCTAACAAAAAAAAAAAAGGGGTTCCTTTTTTTTTTTCTCTTCTCTGTGTTTTGTCATGGATCCCATGACTTCCATAACCCGCCAGTTGGAGGCGCTGTCCCTACAGGTCACTGAGTTGAAGGGAGCAGTGCAGCAACAGGGACTAGCAGTATCTAATATACAGGCTGGAGCGACCGGAGGAGTTAATGAGCCCAAGTTTCCTTTGCCTGAAAAATTTGCTGGGGAACGCAGTAAATTTGTTTCTTTTCGTGAAGCTTGCAAACTGTATTTCCGTATGCGCCCGATCTCCTCTGGTAATGAGGCTCAACGTGTGGGCCTGGTGTTGTCATTATTGAGCGGGGATCCCCAAGCATGGGCATTTTTGTTGCCGTCTGATTCTGTTGCATTTAACTCAGTGGAGAGTTTATTTTCTGGTCTAGGACACATTTACAACGATCCAGACAGAATGGCTCTAGCAAAATCTAAGTTACGCACTATTTGCCAGGGGGAGCGTGTTGCAGAGGATTACTGTTCTGAATTTCGCCGCTGGGCGGTTCACACTCAGTGGAATGAGCCAGCATTGCGGAGTCACTTTATTCATGGAGTTTCTAATAGGGTTTAAAAAGCCCTCCTTCACTAGATTCCGCTATGAGTCTTGTCCGCATTGATCGCCGTTTGCGTCAGGGGAATCATAAAACGCCGCCTGTGGGTGAAGGTTTAGGTTCACGTGAGGTTGCTGCAGGTGAGCCCACAGAATCTATGCAAATCGCAGGGGTGTCACATGTTAAGAATCATACCCCTGTACTCAGGAAGCAGGGAGCCTGTTTTTTCTGCAGTAAAACTGGTCATTTTATTAATATCTGTCCTCTGCTGTTAAATAAAAATGCAACGGCGGAAAACTTCACAGCTCAGAGGGTGTGGAGGAGTCCAATCTAAGCTTATATATATCCTCCATGATGATTTCTCAGTGCATGCTCCCTGCCAAAGTTGTTGTCGCTGGCAGAGAGATACCAATCACTATTTTTGTGGATAGTGGTTCCGCCACAAATCTCATTGATGAGGAGTTTGCGCGCACTGCTGGTTTTAAGATTGAAAAACTGCCTCATCCTATCCGTGTGGTCACCATCAATTCTGCTCCTCTTCCACAGGGGGAGATTACTGAGTTCGTGGCTGAGGTTAAACTCCACATTGGGGTTCTTCATTTCGAGCAGGTCACATGTAAGGTGCTCAAGAGTCTTCCGGCACAATTCGTTCTGGGTTTTCCATGGTTGTCTACACACAACCCGGTGATTGACTGGAAAACTCAGGACATAATCCAGTGGAGTGATTTGTGTCAGGAGAATTGCCTGGCCACATGTGTGTCCGCTGTGACTTCAAGCGTTCCTGAGTCACTTCAGGATTATGCGGATGTGTTCTCTGAGAAGGGTTGTTCAGAGTTGCCGCCACACCGCTCCTATGACTGTTCAATCAGGTTTAAACCAGGGGCCAAGTTGCCTAAAGCAAGGATGTTCAACATCTCCGGTCCGGAGAGACAAGCGCTCAAGGATTACATTTCTGAAAGTTTGAGCAAAGGGCACATCAGGCCGTCATCCTCGCCGGTGGCAGCAGGGTTCTTCTTCGTGAAGAAGAAAGATGGCAGATTACGCCCGTGTTTGGATTTCAGGGAGTTGAACCAGATTACTGTTCGTGATCCGTACCCTATGCCACTGATACCTGACTTGTTCAACCAGGTGGCAGGTGCTAAGTGGTTTACCAAGCTTGACCTCAGGGGGGCGTACAACCTCATAAGAGTCCGTCAAGGTGATGAGTGGAAGACGGCTTTTAATACCGCTGAGGGTCATTTTGAAAATTTGGTGATGCCTTTTGGGTTAACTAATGCACCTGCAGTGTTCCAACATTTCATCAATGATGTGTTCTCGCATGTTTTGGGGAAATTCGTTATCGTGTACCTAGATGACATCCTCATATATTCTTGCGACCATGATGCTCATTTAGATCATGTCAGGCAGGTGTTACAGCTTCTCAGAGAGAATAAGCTGTATGCTAAACTTGAGAAATGTGTATTTTTTGCTCAAGAGTTGCCGTTCTTGGGTTATATTGTGTCTGCTTCTGGTTTTAAAATGGACGTCGCTAAGGTGCAAGCGGTGCTGCATTGGGAACGTCCTGATAACCTGAAAGCACTTCAGCGGTTCCTTGGGTTTTCTAACTACTATAGGAAAATTATCAAGGATTTTTCTATCATTGCTAAACCGCTTACTGACATGACTAAAAAGGGTACCAATTTCTCCATTTGGCCTGAGGCTGCTGTTCGCGCATTTGAATTTCTCAAGAACAGTTTTGTTTCAGCCCCCATTCTTGTGCAGCCAGATGTATCTAAACCCTTTGTCGTGGAAGTTGATGCGTCTGAGGTTGGTGTGGGGGTGGTACTATCTCAAGGCTCATCCTTGAGTGGTTTGCGTCCGTGCGCCTATTTCTCAAAAAAACTGTCGTCCGCTGAACGTAACTACGATATCGGCAACAGGGAGTTGTTGGCTATTAAGTTGGCCTTTGAGGAATGGCGACACTTCTTGGAGGGGTCAGTACATCAGGTCACTGTTATTACCGACCATAAGAATCTGCTGTATTTGGAGTCTGCCAAGCGTCTGTCTCCCAGGCAGGCTCGCTGGGCATTGTTTTTCACGCGGTTCAACTTTGTTGTCACTTACAGACCAGGGTCTAAAAACACTAAGGCGGATGCTCTGTCCAGGTGTTTTCCGGGGGGAGAACCGTGGGAAGATCCAGTTCCCATCCTCCAAAAGGGTGTTGTGGTTTCGGCTCTCACTACCGAGGTTGAGGCTGAGATTGCCGAGGCTCAGGAGGAGGTACCATCTGAGCTTCCCATCAACAAATCTTTTGTACCGCTTCATCTCCACCTAAAGGTGTTGGCGGAGCATCATGATACTGTCCTGGCTGGCCACCCAGGGGTTAGAGGTACTTTGGAGTTGGTGTCACGTCGGTTTTGGTGGCCAAAAATCCGACAGGACGGAGTCTCATATGTGTCAGCTTGCACCACGTGCGCTAGGGCGAAGACGCCCCGCTCCCGTCCTGTTGGCACACTACTTCCTCTGGAGGTACCTAGTAAGCCATGGATGGAAATCTCCATGGATTTCATCACTGATTTGCCTCCCTCAGCTGGGAACTCGGTCATTTTGGTGATTGTGGATCGGTTTTCAAAAATGTCGCACTTTGTGTCTTTGCCTTCTTTACCTAACGCTAAGACTCTTGCTCAGGTGTTTGTGCAGGAGGTGATCAGGCTTCATGGAGTTCCATCTGACATCGTGTCAGATAGGGGTACTCAGTTTGTAGCAAAATTTTGGAAAGCATTTTGCTCACGGCTGGGGATCAAGTTGTCTCATTCGTCTGCATTTCATCCCCAGTCAAATGGTCAGACCGAGCGTATGTACCAAAATTTGGAGCAGTACTTGCGCTGCTTTGTCTCTGATAACCAGGAGGAGTGGTCTACCTTTCTTCATTTGGCTGAGTTTGCCATCAATAATCACCGCCAGGAGTTGTCTGGGGAGTCTCTGTTTTTTTGTGTTTACGGGCTACATCCTCAGTTTTGTACGTTGAGTCAGAGAGGCTCTTCCGGCGTTCCGGAGGAAGACCAGTTAGGAACACAATTGTCATCAGTCTGGAGGAGAGTGAAACAGCGCCTGTTGAGTGTGGGTGCTAGGTACAAACGTGTGGCTGACAGTAGGCGTGTGCCAGGTCCGGACCTGAGTGTGGATGACTAGGTATGGTTATCCACAAAAAACATAAGACTCAAGATACCATCCCTTAAATTGGGTCCACGGTTTATTGGTCCATTTAGGGTCACAGCCGTCATTAACCCAGTAGCGTACCGACTGAAGCTCCCTACGGTGTATAAAATACACAACGTGTTCCACAGGTCTCTTCTTAAGAAGGTGGTGGGTTCTGTGGACGCGGCGCCTATGCCACCTCCAGTCTTGGTGGATGGTAACCTAGAATTTGAAGTCTCCAGGGTGGTTGACTCTCGTGTGGTGCGCCGCACTTTACAATATTTGGTACATTCGCGTGGTTATGGGCCTGAGGAGAGGTCCTGGGTACCAGCCTCGGACATTCATGCGCATCGGCTGGTCAGGTGTTTTCATCGTTGTCATCCGCACAAGCCGGGTCCTATAAGCCGTGAGGGCCCTGGGGTCCCTCATAGAAGGCGGGGTACTGTCATGTCGGACACTGTCCAGACCAGGTCGTCTGACAGACAGCGGTAATTCCGCGTTTGACCACTGTTTTGTTGTGAATTTGGATTCTGGGCTCCCCCGGTGGCCGCTTGTGGAATTGGACTTGTCATCCTCTTTCCTGTTTCACCTGGTTCCATCAGTAGTGGGTGTCGCTATTTAAGCTCATTTCTCTGGTGGTTTCTTGCCGGTCAACAATGTTATCTGATGCCTCTCAGTGCTTGTTCCTGCTTCTAGACAACCACTAGATAAGTTGGACTTTTGTCCATGTTTTGTTTTGCCTATTTGTTCCAGTTCACAGCTGAAGTTTTGTTACTGTGTCTGGAAAGCTCTCGTTGATCAGGGATTGCTACTCTGGCGTTATGAGTTAATGCCAGAGTTTAAGGTAATCTCTGGATGGTGTTTTGTTAGTGTTTTTCTGCTGACCATGAAAGTATACTATCTGTCTTCTGCTATCTAGTAAGCGGACCTCAAATTTGCTAAGACTATTTTCCTGCTGCGTTTGTTGTTTCATCTGAACTCACCGTCATTATATGTGGGGGGCTACTGTCTTCTTTGGAATATTTCTCTAGAGGTGAGCCAGGTCTTATATATTTCCCTCTGCTAGCTATTTAGGTCTTAGGCCAGAGCTGGGCATCTAGCTATAAATAGGAAATGCTACCTGGCTATTTCTAGTTGCGCGGCAGGCTTAGTTCATGGTCAGTATAGTTCCATCTTCCGAGAGCTTGTCCCTCTATAGGCTTGCTATGATCTCAGCCTGCAGAGATCATGACAGTTTGACCGGCCGGTAAAGTGTTAAAGACCCAGGTTTAGAAAGGAGAGTTATAAGAAGTCTGCTGGAATTTTTTTTTTTTTTTCCTCCAGTCTGCCTTGCTGCAGTCTTTTTTCTCTCTCTCCTCCTAATCTCTGTATGCTCTGTGTGCACCTGACAATAATGGATCTCCAGAGTGTAACTGCGGGTTTGAATAATCTCATCACGAAAGTACAAAATTTACAAGATTTTGTGGTACATGCTCCGGTATCTGAACCGAGAATTCCTTTGCCGGAGTTCTTCACAGGGAATAGAGCTAGCTTCCAGAATTTCCGAAATAATTGTAAGCTTTATTTGTCCCTGAAGTCTCGTTCAGCTGGAGACCCTGCTCAGCAGGTTAGGATTGTGATTTCCTTGCTCAGGGGTGACCCTCAAGATTGGGCCTTCTCATTGCCAGCAGGGGATCCTGCGTTACGCGATGTGGATGCGTTTTTTCTGGCCTTGGGCTTGCTTTATGAGGAACCTCATTTGGAACTTCAGGCAGAAAAAACTTTGATGGCACTATCTCAGGGGCAAGACGAAGCTGAAGTTTTCTGCCAAAAATTCCGTAAATGGTCTGTGCTTACTCAGTGGAATGAGTGCGCCTTGGCGGCAACTTTCAGAGAAGGTCTCTCTGATGCCGTTAAGGATGTTATGGTGGGGTTCCCTTTGCCTGCAGGTCTGAATGAGTCCATGACAATGGCTATTCAGATTGATAGGCGTCTGCGGGAGCGCAAACCGGTGCACCATCTGGCGGTGTCTATGGAAAAGACGCCAGAAAGTATGCAGTGTGATAGAATACTGTCCAGGAGCGAGCGACAGAATTTTAGACGGAAGAATGGATTGTGTTTCTATTGTGGGGATTCTACTCATGTTATATCAGCATGCTCTAGGCGTACAAAGAAGCTTGATAAGTCTGTTTCCATTGGCACCATTCAGTCTAAGTTTATTTTGTCTGTAACCCTGATTTGCTCTTTGTCATCCATTGCCACGGACGCCTATGTTGACTCTGGCGCCGCTCTGAGTCTTATGGATTGGTCCTTTGCCAATCGTTGTGGTTTTGATTTAGAGCCTTTGGAGACTCTTATTCCTCTGAAGGGGATTGACTCCACCCCATTGGCTAATAATAAACCACAATACTGGACACAAGTAACCATGCGTATCAATCCGGATCACCAGGAGATTATTCGTTTCCTGGTGCTGTATAATTTACATGACGATTTGGTACTGGGATTGCCATGGTTGCAGTCTCACAACCCAGTCTTGGACTGGAGAGCAATGTCTGTGTTGAGCTGGGGATGTAAGGGTATTCATGGGGACGTACCTTTGGTTTCTATTTCGTCGTCCATTCCCTCTGAAGTCCCTGAGTTCCTCTCTGATTATCAAGACGTCTTTGACGAACCCAAGCTTGGGTCGTTACCTCCGCACCGTGAGTGCGATTGTGCCATAGATTTGATACCGGGTTGTAAATATCCAAAGGGTCGTTTGTTTAATTTGTCTGTGCCGGAACATGCTGCTATGCGGGAATATATAAAGGAGTCTTTGGAAAAGGGACATATTCGTCCATCTTCTTCTCCCTTGGGAGCTGGGTTTTTCTTTGTCTCAAAAAAAGACGGCTCTTTGAGACCATGTATTGATTATCGGCTTCTGAATAAGATCACTGTTAAGTATCAATACCCATTGCCATTGCTTACTGATTTGTTTGCTCGTATAGAGGGTGCTAAGTGGTTCTCTAAAATTGATCTTCGTGGGGCGTATAATTTGGTGCGGATCAGGCAGGGGGATGAGTGGAAGACCGCATTTAATACGCCCGAGGGCCACTTTGAGTATTTGGTCATGCCTTTTGGTCTTTCTAATGCCCCTTCAGTTTTCCAGTCTTTTATGCATGATATTTTCCGCGATTTTCTGGATAAATTTATGATAATATATCTGGATGATATTCTGATTTTTTCTGATGACTGGGACTCTCATGTCCAGCAGGTCAGGAGAGTTTTTCAGGTTCTGCGGTCTAATTCTTTATGTGTGAAGGGGTCTAAGTGCGTTTTTGGGGTCCAGAAAATTTCCTTTTTGGGGTATATTTTTTCTCCCTCTTCCATTGAGATGGATCCCGTCAAGGTGCAAGCTATTTGTGACTGGACTCAGCCCTCCTCTCTTAAGGGTCTTCAGAGATTTTTGGGCTTTGCCAACTTTTACCGCCGATTTATTGCTGGTTTTTCGGATGTCGTTAAACCACTGACTGATTTGACCAGACAAGGCGCTGATGTTGCTAATTGGTCCCCTCATGCTGTAGAGGCCTTTCAGGAGCTTAAGCGCCGTTTTGCCTCTGCCCCTGTGTTGCGTCAGCCTGATGTGAATCTGCCTTTTCAGGTTGAGGTTGACGCTTCGGAGATCGGAGCTGGGGCAGTGTTGTCGCAGAAAGGTTCCGACTGCTCCGTTATTAGGCCTTGTGCCTTCTTTTCTCGCAAATTTTCGCCCGCAGAGCGGAATTATGATGTTGGGAATCGGGAGCTTTTGGCCATGAAGTGGGCGTTTGAGGAGTGGCGCCATTGGCTCGAGGGGGCTAGGCATCAGGTGGTGGTATTGACTGACCACAAAAATTTGATTTATCTTGAGACTGCCAGACGCCTGAATCCTAGACAGGCGCGCTGGTCTTTATTTTTTTCTCGCTTTAATTTTGTGGTGTCATACCTACCGGGTTCTAAGAATGTTAAGGCAGATGCCCTTTCTAGGAGTTTTGACCCGGACTCTCCTGGTAATTCTGAACCCACAGGTATCCTTAGGGAGGGAGTAATTTTGTCGGCCGTTTCTCCTGATCTGCGGCGGTCCTTGCAAGAGTTTCAGGCGGATAGACCGGATCGTTGTCCGCCTGATAGACTGTTTGTTCCGGATGATTGGACCAGCAGAGTCATCTCTGAGGTACATTCTTCTGCATTGGCAGGTCATCCCGGAATTTTTGGTACCAGGGATTTGGTGGCAAGATCCTTCTGGTGGCCTTCCCTGTCACGAGATGTGCGAGTCTTTGTGCAGTCATGTGACGTTTGTGCTCGGGCCAAGTCTTGTAGTTCTCGGGCTAGCGGACTGCTGTTGCCCTTGCCTATTCCTAAGAGGCCTTGGACACACATCTCGATGGATTTTATTTCAGATCTGCCTGTTTCCCAGAAGATGTCTGTCATCTGGGTGGTCTGTGACCGTTTCTCTAAAATGGTCCATTTGGTTCCTCTGCCCAAGTTGCCTTCTTCTTCTGAGTTGGTTCCTCTGTTTTTTCAGAATGTTGTCCGATTGCACGGTATTCCTGAGAATATTGTTTCTGACAGAGGTACCCAATTTGTGTCTAGATTTTGGCGGGCATTCTGTGCTAGGATGGGCATAGATTTGTCTTTTTCATCTGCTTTTCACCCTCAGACTAATGGCCAGACCGAGCGGACTAATCAGACCCTTGAGACATATCTGAGGTGTTTTGTCTCTGCTGACCAGGATGATTGGGTTGCTTTTTTGCCATTGGCAGAGTTCGCCCTCAATAATCGGGCCAGTTCTTCCACCTTGGTGTCCCCGTTTTTCTGTAATTCGGGGTTTCACCCTCGATTTTCCTCCGGTCAGGTGGAATCCTCGGATTGTCCTGGAGTGGATGCGGTGGTGGAGAGATTGCATCACATCTGGGGGCAGGTTATGGACAATTTGAAGTTGTCCCAGGAGAAGACTCAGCGTTTTGCCAACCGTCATCGTCGTGTTGGTTCTCGGCTTTGTGTTGGAGATTTAGTGTGGTTGTCTTCTCGTTTTGTCCCTATGAGGGTCTCTTCTCCTAAGTTTAAACCTCGGTTCATCGGCCCTTATAGAATATTGGAGATTCTTAATCCTGTTTCTTTCCGTTTGGACCTCCCTGCGTCCTTTTCCATTCATAACGTTTTTCATCGGTCGTTATTGCGCAGGTATGAGGTACCTGTTGTACCTTCAGTGGAGCCTCCTGCTCCGGTGTTGGTTGAGGGTGAGTTGGAGTACGTTGTGGAGAAAATTTTGGACTCTCGTGTTTCCAGACGGAAACTCCAGTATCTGGTCAACTGGAAGGGTTACGGCCAGGAGGATAATTCTTGGGTCAATGCATCTGATGTTCATGCTTCTGATCTTGTTCGTGCCTTCCATAGGGCTCATCCTGGTCGCCCTGGTGGATCTGGTGAGGGTTCGGTGCCCCCTCCTTGAGGGGGGGGTACTGTTGTGAATTTGGATTCTGGGCTCCCCCGGTGGCCGCTTGTGGAATTGGACTTGTCATCCTCTTTCCTGTTTCACCTGGTTCCATCAGTAGTGGGTGTCGCTATTTAAGCTCATTTCTCTGGTGGTTTCTTGCCGGTCAACAATGTTATCTGATGCCTCTCAGTGCTTGTTCCTGCTTCTAGACAACCACTAGATAAGTTGGACTTTTGTCCATGTTTTGTTTTGCCTATTTGTTCCAGTTCACAGCTGAAGTTTTGTTACTGTGTCTGGAAAGCTCTCGTTGATCAGGGATTGCTACTCTGGCGTTATGAGTTAATGCCAGAGTTTAAGGTAATCTCTGGATGGTGTTTTGTTAGTGTTTTTCTGCTGACCATGAAAGTATACTATCTGTCTTCTGCTATCTAGTAAGCGGACCTCAAATTTGCTAAGACTATTTTCCTGCTGCGTTTGTTGTTTCATCTGAACTCACCGTCATTATATGTGGGGGGCTACTGTCTTCTTTGGAATATTTCTCTAGAGGTGAGCCAGGTCTTATATATTTCCCTCTGCTAGCTATTTAGGTCTTAGGCCAGAGCTGGGCATCTAGCTATAAATAGGAAATGCTACCTGGCTATTTCTAGTTGCGCGGCAGGCTTAGTTCATGGTCAGTATAGTTCCATCTTCCGAGAGCTTGTCCCTCTATAGGCTTGCTATGATCTCAGCCTGCAGAGATCATGACACTGTTTGCTCATTGGCGACGGCTAGTTTTCATCTGGCTGCTCCGGGGTTAATTTATCTGATCCTCGGATTGGAAGCTGGGCCATGCCCATTTCCTTTAAATGGTTCTCCTGATCTTTGGGCGTCGACGATTATAGCTTCTGTCTTATCCGTAGTTATCTCGGTCCGGAGTGGAGAGCTGGTTGTTGGAGAATCGTTGCTGGTGGTGTATTTTCCTTTGTCTTATTTACTCCTTCCTATATTTGTATTTATTTTGCCCTGCACCTTTATAGTGTATTCCTGATTGAATGTGGCGTGGTGTATATTTTCCTTTATCCTTGTTTGTTAACTGTGGGTATTGGTCTATTGCATTCACTGGGTGGTGGGCGGTGGTGTTCAGTCTAGGGCTGCATCAGGAGTCAGGGTGAGGGTGGAGGCCTGAACATGCACACCTTCAGTGTAAACTTCAGGTAGAGGGTCAGACAGGGTTTCCCTAGTCTGAGGGAAATTGCAGGGGCCCGGGTTATTAGCTCTCACCCTCCTTGTATCCCCGTGACACTCGGATCTTGTTGGGTGACTTCCTCTTGTACCCTTGACCCTATGTGGCTGACTTTTCAGCGAGTGTGTGTGGTTGTGGCTGTGGCACGTACAGATACCACAGCCTCCAGCTGGCTAGCTGAGCCTTGTAGTTCTCCACTAGTCTGGGGGCTGGTTCACCCACTGCAACCTGGTAGCGCCACACAACTACAGTCAGCATGGATACGGGCCCCACGGGTGAATTGCTCACTACCCGTGCACCTAGGATCCCTTCTCTCTCTTTTTCTGTCAGGAGCTTCTCTCTGTTCTCTTTCTGTCCTCTGGTGCTGGGACGAGCTCCTCACTGCTCAATTCCCCAGCTCCAACTGTCTCTCATGTCTGCTCTGCTCTCCTCCTCCTCACAGACTGACTAACTCTCTAAACCTTTCCTGACTCCTCCTACTGTTTCCATGACAACTCAACTCTCTCCACCCACACCCTCTACCTAGTTCCTCCCTGGCCTTGAGAGGTCTGGTTTTGGATGTAAGTGTGGAGGTTCTGGGTAGTGCCCCCTCCTTACCTGAGAGTGGAGCACCAGACCTCGTCCAAGGTAAAGTACCTCTGTGAGGACTGGACTTCAGGGGCGCCACAACAGCAAACAGACATATTAAAAATACACAGTGCTGACAGTAGACATAACAGACAAGCTCAATGCGCATTTCAAACACATCAAACAAGCACAGCACCTGTCAGATTTATTAGACAAGCTCAAATCAAATAACACAAACAGCACACATGTCTATCAAATTGTAAACAGGTTGCGAGATGCAGTGACGGGCAGGAGGCAGAACAAGGATAAACAAGTTTAGCAATTTAATTTATCAGAGTAAAAACACCTTGCAAGGAGATTAAGAGTTAAAGAGTTAAAGGGAACCTGTCACCTGAATTTGGCGGGACCAGTTTTGGGTCATATGAGCGGGGTTTTCGGGTGTTTGATTCACCTTTCCTTACCCGCTGGCTGCATGCTGGCCGCAATATTGGATTGAAGTTCATTCTCTGTCCTCCGGAGTACACGCCTGCGCAAGGCAATATTGCCTTGCGCTGGCGTGTACTCCGGAGGACAGAGAATGAACTTCAATCCAATATTGCGGCCAGCATGCAGCCAGCGGGTAAGGAAAGGGTGAATCAAACACCCGAAAACCCTGCCCATATGACCCAAAACTGGTCCCGCAAATTCAGGTGACAGGTTCCCTTTAATGCAGGAAACAAAACAGAGGGTAAAGGATGCAGAATAGCAGCAGTCCAATTGTCAAAACTTATCGTGTTCTTTAGGATCTTCCTCAGCTTAGGCTGCAGGGGTTGTAGCACCAGCAACGACTGGGGAATTATCCACAGATGGGGTCCTTTAAACGACGATCCATCTTCTGGCAGCAGCAGTCAGTCTCTGGTACCTTCCGCTGAGCCCCCAGGCCATAAACTTGTGCAGCCAAAGTAAAGAGGGCTGCGGTCCTTCCAGGCTCAATTGTGGGCTGAAGTACAGCAACTAGTGAGGCAGGCTGCGTGTGCTTTTCTGGCACTCGGCTTTCTCCCTTCCACACGTGCACGGTAGTCTCAGTCACAGAGCGCACGGAGCCTCTCTCTCCAACAGCCCCACTAAAAATGACAGTAGCCGGCAGGCACGACTGGTCACAGCACCAGTGCTCAGGGGACGGAGCACACTGCTCACCCTACTGCACGCTGCTAGTTCATGCTTTTGCTTTTATCTGGCCCCTCCTACTTGGGTCATGAGGTTGGTCCGGTCCTTCATCTCTTCCCCCAGGCAATATGGGAGGCAGCCTCAACAATTCCGGACCCTGCTCGGTAAAGGTACCCGCAGCCCGGTCCACCTCCTTACAAAATCACGCGAGAACATTGCACACATCAGAAAATCACATTGCACATGGCAGCCAATAGATCACACATCAGATAATCACATTGCACACGGCAAGCAACAGATCACACGTCAGACAAGTACATTGCACACGGCAGGCAATAGATCACAAGTCAGACCAGCACATTGCACACAGCAGCCAACAGATCACACATCAGACAATCAAATTGCACATGGCAGCCAACAGATCACATATCAGACAATCACATTGCACATGGCAGCCAACAGATCACACATCAGACAATCACATTGCACATGGCAGCCAACAGATCACACATCAGACCAGCACATTGCACACAGCAGCCAACAGATCACACATCAGACAATCACATTGCACATGGCAGCCAACAGATCACACATCAGACCAGCACATTGCACACAGCAGCCAACAGATCACACATCAGACAATCACATTGCACATGGCAGCCAACAGATCACACATCAGACAATCACATTGCACATGGCAGCCAACAGATCACACATCAGACAATCACATTGCACACGGCAAGCAACAGATCACACGTCAGACAAGCACATTGCACACAGCAGGCAATAGATCACAAGTCAGACAAGCACATTGCACATGGCAGACAAATCAGAGAACACATCAGCCACATTGAACAAGCACAGCACATATGCTAGATTTATCAGACAAATGCAACTCATCACTCAAAACACATCTGAAAAGCACAGCGCACATGTCAGACACATCATGCGAAGTGTACACATTAGACATATCAGACTACACAGCACACACATCAGATATTGAATGTATATATTAGACACATTTCATGTGCACAAATATCACTGCATAGATATCAACACACTTTTCACATATCAATCACATTGCTAGGAATACTCGCCACATCCAGTTTTGACTTTGAAGCTCAATTCCTCCAAATGGAAAGCACTCGCCCCAATTGTTAACCCCTACTGCCACTAAGGCCTATCCAGCAATAACAGAATTTTAAATATTCAAAGGCCATACAACAACTTAGTGTACAGGCCTGGACTCAGCTACTACAATATATTCCTTCTAAAAATGCAGTTGTAAAGGTACCCAGTCTGTGAATCGGTGCAGTTGCAACAGCTGCACAGGCTATATTACAGCGCCTGATTAAAATATAATACCCATGTTTCTGAATTATATACTGTAGATAAATAAATTTCTAATATCCCTGGAGATTTTAAGGGGTTGTAGACTACTTTGAAAACTCTTAATGTTTTGTTGCTGGTATTTCTGACGTGGTTGGCATACTGTGTTGTGAATGGTCAGAGATGTTTTTACTTGACTGTTAAGATTGAGCTGAACAGGTATGGTTGTACTGGTCATGTTCTGGAAATCGACCTTTTTGTTCATTGCCATGTTCTTGGAATTAAGGAATTGAATCCTGTTCTAGGAAGGGATTACAGAATTCTGAACCATGGGAAATTCAGACTGTCAAGATGGCTCTGGAAGTCACCCTGCCATAGACATACAGTAGCTGCAGATAGAGCAGGCAAAGATATTATTAAAGATTGTGAACATATGCTGAAAAAGGCAGGTTTGTCGGCCAGTGCATATATGGGTGTGAATTGCAGGAAACATGTTGAAAAAGAAAGCTGGATAATTGAAGGACCATAGTCTCACTGAAATGATTGCAAATTGGACTGAGGTGTCTGAGGAACTAAAAGGGTGTGGTTTTAAGCATTAGGGTACCGTCACACAGTGAAATTTCCATCGCTGCGACGGCACGATTCGTGACGTCGCAGCGTCCTATGAATATCGCTCCAGCGTCGTAGACTGCGGTCACACTTTGCAATCACGGCGCTGGAGCGATGCCGAAGTCCCCGGGTAACCAGGGTAAACATCGGGTTACTAAGCGCAGGGCCGCGCATAGTAACCCGATGTTTACCCTGGTTACCAGCGTTAACGTAAAAAAACCAAACAGTACATACTCACATTCCGGTGTCTGTCCCCGGCGTTCTGCTTCTCTCCACTGTGTAAGCGCCATAGCCGGAAAGCAGAGCGGTGACGTCACCGCGTCACCGCTGTGCTCGCTTTCCGGCCGGCAGGCGCTCACAGTGCAGAGAAGCTGAGACGCCGGGGACAGACACCGGAATGTAAGTATGTACTGTTTGTTTTTTTTACGTTTACGCTTGTAACCAGGGTAAACATCGGGTTACTAAGCGCGGCCCTGCGCTTAGTTACCCGATGTTTACCCTGGTTACAAGCGAACACATCGCTGGATCGCTGTCACACACAACGATCCAGCGATGTCAGCGGGTGATCAAGCGACGAAAGAAAGTTCCAAACGATCTGCTACGACGTATGATTCTCAGCAGGGTCCCTGATCGCTGCTGCGTGTCAGACACTGCGAGATCGTAACGATATCGCTAGAACGTCACGAATCGTACCGTCATAGCGATGGAAATTTCACTGTGTGACGGTACCCTTAGACCTGTTCCCATTATTGCCAGCAAAACTCCCTCACAGTAAACCAATGTGTTTACTATACTAATCCAATCATGTTCCTGCCTCATGTTACACCAGGGCTACATATTTTGGCAAGAGGGCTATCATTATGCAAGCCAGCTTGGACCCACAAACAACCTCTGATGCAAAATTTCCATCTCTGGTCATCCTAAGACCATTTAACAATATGCCTTGCCACATTAAGATGTGTATTCCATGTGGCCGATGATTATTCATCTTTCCATGCTGCATATCGTAATGCATAGCAGGGGTTAGAATGACTGGTACAAGCTGTGTGAGGTGTAGCACTGGTACAACAGATAAGACCACATGTCCCAGTTGGGTTTGAAATACCTGCCAGCTTAACAACTTTAGATTCTGGAATTATTTACTTAGAGGCAGTTCAGGCGTGAGCACATGTAAAGAGACATTTAAGTTAAGATGGGCTTACTGACATGATGCAAGGAAAAAGGGAAGATGTTGCTTATTATAGCAAAAAACAGATAGCATGGCAGGACAAATTAACAAATCAATCCAAATGACGATAAGACATTAAGAGATGCCTGTGTAGGTTGACTACACAAGCCCATTAGAGACCATCTTGTCTGTGTGAGAATTGAATCTAAGACAGTGCCAGCTGAGAATTTGTTGGTAGTCTGTAGGTTAATAGAGCAGGTAGTCCGATCAGGATCAAAGGCTGTGAATGCTTTCAGAATACAAGGATCCCAAAAAAGAGGAAGGGGCAGAGGTAGATCCACTAACCAGAGGGGTCTGAAGGGATCCTAGAACATCCCAGTTTTTAAATTTAAGAAGACTGCCCACTTTGCAAGGGACTGCCCTCAAAACACTGATACCTCTGTGCATCCCCAAGCCAATGCCCAATAAGACACTGGCATCCAGAGTGCCCCCCTCTACCCTCATCTTTCAGATATCAACAGACAAGGACCGGTCATGACAACCTTAATCCAGGAGGCCACCTATCCATTACTTAGTTCACACCAAAGCAGCCAAATGAATGATATGCTCATCACTGATTACAGCACACATCATATCACATATTAGGTGAGCTTTTTTAGTATCTAACAATTGCCTTGCCAAATATTTTTGATGCTATTCAAGCTGACTGTTATTGAATATACTCCGAATGGGGTGCAGGTGACCAACGTTCTAACTGAAAAATAGTCCTTACTGCAGCATTAATGCTTTACAAATCAAGCATTCCTTGCTGGACATGGCACGTATGCAGATCCTATCCACTCTAAGGGCATCTAGCAAGACAGACATTGGAAGTATTTCCGTTCCACAGTTGTTGGCTTTTTACACTTGATAAAGATACCAGTATGGCATTGAAGTGAGAAGTTTCTAATAAAGAACCTTCTAAGAATATCGCAGGAAACAGACTTCTTTCCAGCAGTGCAGCCAATTTTGAAGCATGTTTTTATCCCGTTTTTGATAGCATTACCACAGATCAAAATCACCAAATGCTACACTATTTTAGTATGTTGATAACTTGTTATATTGCGAGACCAAGCAAACCTTCTATGATGACCCTGTCTCGCTTCTATATTTCCAAGCTCAGACAGTATGCAAAGTCTCACAAATCAAGCACTAGCTTTGTCAACACACAGTCAGGTTTTTATGGAATTGCATCTCACAAAGCACATGCCACCTCTCTCCACACTGCTCTATAGAATGTTGCCCTGGTTGGGTCACTATAGGACCGGTAAAGTCTTCCTAAACCTTATGAGATTTTACAGGAAATGGATTCCCTGTGCACCATCAGTCATTCAAACCCTAAATGATGCACTGAGTAAAGATCCGTTCACTCTTACTGAGGAAGAATAGGTCAACTTTTAGATCCTCACATAGCTGTAATTATTGTTACTGTCAATCAGAAGCTGGAGCCGGTTATGGATCTCACTGTGATGGTGACCCCACTGGCCCTAATTCCTAGAATAGAAAGAATGGTCAGTGATAGGAGCAACCTAAGGGAAAGATGGGGTCTGGAGTAGAGAGAGGAAACAGTGTCTCCCCAGAGTCTCATACTCAAATATCACTCAACTGTCACACAGGAAGTTGTATGCCTAAAGATGCGTACAGCTACTCACGGTAGGTGTATATATGAATGAATAGGTGTGTTGCTCTGCTCTCGTGTTGGCCAGAAGCCAGGCCTCTCAAAAGTGAACCACCAAAAATCACTGCTAAGAAGCTCATGCAGGAAATTGTCTTGCAGCATGGGGTCCTTGAAGTGATAAGGGGACACATTTCACTAGGAAATACTTCAACGTATGTTAGGAGTCGAGTTCCCACCGTGGCACAGGGGGAATCACGAACCATGTCCTCTGTGGTCTCCCATTCTTCTCCAACCGCAGAGGAGCATGCTCAGCAGAGACGCTGGTCCCAGCGCCTGGCTCAAGCTGATACTGTGCGTCTGGTTACTGCTGCTGTCCCAGGTTCAGCCATTGTAACCAGCATTGATCAGGTCCTGCTTTTCGTCTACTGAGCATGCCCGTGGGGCAACCTCTCATTGGAGGCCAGAGGTCACAAGCTCAGGTTCTGTAGCGGCTCTGATTGGACCACTAGGATGGTCCCGAAAGGCTGCATCTATAAAAGGTTTGCATCTATCCAGTACAAGAGCACAAAATACTGCGTCATTTCAGCAGCGTTTGCCAGAGCGGCGCCATGCGCAACTAGTGCACTTTCCAGGCTCTAGTTAGGGTGGTTAGTGGCGTCTGCCAGAGGGGCGCTGCAGGCACCTAGTGCGCTAACTCAATTAGCGTTTAGCTTTCTCCTGGCACCGCAGTTGTGGCGCCGAGCACTAGAGGGTCTAGAGGGACTCTAACCCTGTGTCCTTGGGGTAGAGTCCTGTGACCAAACACTAGCGTTCACTCTGCAGTATTGCGGCACTTTGACGCAACAGGGTTCGTCTCCTTACATACCAGGTGAAGTTACCTGTGTGTGTTTACATTATACTGCCATATACTGTCTGCCATTACCGAGCAGCAGGTGTCATCTCTGCACGGTGGACCCTGGGCTGCGAACGCACTTTATATCTTCTTTAATATTTTTTGGTGCATTCCGCCTGCCCTACAAGTGTACAGTTAGGTCCATATATATTTGGACAGAGACAACATTTTTCTCATTTTGGTTATAGACATTACCACAATTTAATTTTAAACACAACAATTCAGATGCAGTTGAAGTTCAGACTTTTAGCTTTCATTTGAGGGTATCCATATTAAAATTGGATGAAGAGTTTAGGAGTTTCAGCTCCTTAACCTGTGCCACCCTGTTTTTTAAAGGGACCAAAAGTAATTGGACAATTGACTCCAAGGCTATTTCATGGACAGGTGTGGGCAATCCCTTCATTATGTCATTCTCAACTAAGCAGATAAAAGGCCTGGAGTTGATTTGAGGTGTGGTGCTTGCATTTGGAAGGTTTTCCTATGAAGTAAACATGCGGTCAAAAGTGCTCTCCATGAAGGTGAAACAAGCCATTCTTAAGCTGTGAAAACAGAGAAAAAACCCACCCATCCGAGAAATTGCTACAATATTAGGAGTGGCAAAATGTACAGTTTGGTACATCCTGAGAAGGAAAGAAAGCACTGGTGATCTCATCAATGCAAAAAGACCTGGGCGCCCACGGAAGACAACAGTGGTGGGTGATCGCAGAATAATCTCCATGGTGAAGAGAAACCCCTTCACAACAGCCAACCAAGTGACCAACACTCTCCCGGAGGTCGGCGTATCAATATCCAAATCTATCATAAAGAGAAGACTGCATGAAAGTAAATACAGAGGGTTCACTGCACGGTGCAAGCCACTCATAAGTGTCAAGAATAAAAAGGCTAGACTGGACTTTGCTAAAAAACATCTAAAAAAGCCAGCACAGTTCAGGAAGAACATTCTTTGGACAGATGAAACCAAGATCAACCTCTACCAGAATGATGGAAAGAGAAAAGTATGGCGAAGGCTTGGTACAGCTCATGATCCAAAGCATACCACATCATCTGTAAAACACGGCGGAGGTAGTGTGATGGCTTGGGCATGCATGGCTGCCAGTGGCACTGGGTCACTAGTGTTTATTGATGATGTGACACAGGACAGAAGCAGCCAAATGAATTCTGAGGTATTCAGAGCCATACTGTGTGCTCAGATCCAGCCAAATGCAGCAAAACTGATTGGTCGTCGTTTCATACTACAGATGGACAATGACCCAAAACATGAAGCCAAAGCATCCCAGGAGTCTATTAAAGCAAAGAAGTGGAATATTCTTGAATGGCCAAGTCAGTTACCTGATCTCAACCCAATTGAGCATGCATGCACACACACACAGCAGCCCTGCCCTGCCTCAGGCTCTAGTTAATTAGGCAGCTGTGCCTCAGCCAGTTTCATCCTTTAACTTTGGTGTTGGTTTGGCAGTGTGGAGGCCAGATCTGATATGTCCGCACAGGACCTGATCGGCCTCTATCCGCGCTCGCCTTCCTGGCACTAAGGGAGTGATTCTGTCAATGCTCCAGGTACAGTTTGTCATGTAATGTTATTTAATGTGGTCTGTCCTTTTTTTTTTTTTTCTCACTCTCTATACATTTAGGAGGCCGTAATGGCACAATGTAAATAATAAAAAACGTAGAGTTAGGACTGCCCCATTATGAGATTGCCGTGAAGTGGCGGAGTAGCTCAAAGAATTGATCAATTATTTGCTAAGTATCTCATATTTTGAAATACAGTCAGAATTTATTATGTGCATGTGCACTTTAGATATTGCGTTTTGACCTTCAGCAGTGCTGGCTTCTCCCCTCTTTTTGCTTCTGTATTGGTATGTGGCTGACCACCACTGTTGCCGCGCACGCTGGGTCATATGCGCCATTCTGTCTGGGTTCACTATGATTGATAGGCTGCTGTGCACACACACACAGCAGCCCTGCCCTGCCTCAGGCTCTAGTTAATTAGGCAGCTGTGCCTCAGCCAGTTTCATCCTTTAACTTTGGTGTTGGTTTGGCAGTGTGGAGGCCGGATCTGATATGTCCGCACAGGACCTGATCGGCCTCTATCCGCGCTCGCCTTCCTGGCACTAAGGGAGTGATTCTGTCAATGCTCCAGGTACAGTTTGTCATGTAATGTTATTTAATGTGGTCTGTCCTTTTTTTTTTTTTCTCACTCTCTATACATTTAGGAGGCCGTAATGGCACAATGTAAATAAAAAACGTAGAGTTAGGACTGCCCCATTATGAGATTGCCGTGAAGTGGCGGGGTAGCTCAAAGAATTGATCAATTATTTGCTAAATATCTCATATTTTGAAATACAGTCAGAATTTATTATGTGCATGTGCACTTTAGATATTGCGTTTTGACCTTCAGCAGTGCTGGTTTCTCCCCTCTTTTTGCTTCTGTATTGGTATGTGGCTGACCACCACTGTTGCCGCGCACGCTGGGTCATATGCGCCATTCTGTCTGGGTTCACTATGATTGATAGGCTGCTGTGCACACACACACAGCAGCCCTGCCCTGCCTCAGGCTCTAGTTAATTAGGCAGCTGTGCCACAGCCAGTTTCATCCTTTAACTTTGGTGTTGGTTTGGCAGTGTGGAGGCCGGATCTGATATGTCCGCACAGGACCTGATCGGCCTCTATCCGCGCTCGCCTTCCTGGCACTAAGGGAGTGATTCTGTCAATGCTCCAGGTACAGTTTGTCATGTAATGTTATTTAATGTGGTCTGTCCTTTTTTTTTCTTTTTTTTTCTCACTCTCTATACATTTAGGAGGCCGTAATGGCACAATGTAAATAATAAAAAACATAGAGTTAGGACTGCCCCATTATGAGATTGCCGTGAAGTGGCGGGGTAGCTCAAAGAATTGATCAATTATTTGCTAAATATCTCATATTTTGAAATACAGTCAGAATTTATTATGTGCATGTGCACTTTAGATATTGCGTTTTGACCTTCAGCAGTGCTGGCTTCTCCCCTCTTTTTGCTTCTGTATTGGTATGTGGCTGACCACCACTGTTGCCGCGCACGCTGGGTCATATGCACCATTCTGTCTGGGTTCACTATGATTGATAGACTGCTGTGCACACACACACAGCAGCCCTGCCCTGCCTCAGGCTCTAGTTAATTAGGCAGCTGTGCCTCAGCCAGTTTCATCCTTTAACTTTGGTGTTGGTTTGGCAGTGTGGAGGCCGGATCTGATATGTCCGCACAGGACCTGATCGGCCTCTATCCGCGCTCGCCTTCCTGGCACTAAGGGAGTGATTCTGTCAATGCTCCAGGTACAGTTTGTCATGTAATGTTATTTAATGTGGTCTGTCCTTTTTTTTTTTTTTTTCTCACTCTCTATACATTTAGGAGGCCATAATGGCACAATGTAAATAAAAAACGTAGAGTTAGGACTGCCCCATTATGAGATTGCCGTGAAGTGGCAGGGTAGCTCAAAGAATTGATCAATTATTTGCTAAATATCTCATATTTTGAAATACAGTCAGAATTTATTATGTGCATGTGCACTTTAGATATTGCGTTTTGACCTTCAGCAGTGCTGGCTTCTCCCCTCTTTTTGATTCAGAGCCATACTGTGTGCTCAGATCCAGCCAAATGCAGCAAAACTGATTGGTCGTCGTTTCATACTACAGATGGACAATGACCCAAAACATGAAGCCAAAGCAACCCAGGAGTCTATTAAAGCAAAGAAGTGGAATATTCTTGAATGGCCAAGTCAGTCACCTGATCTCAACCCAATTGAGCATGCATTTCACTTGTTAAAGACTAAACTTCAGACAGAAAGGCCCACAAACAAACAGCAACTGAAAACCACCGCAGTGAAGGCCTGGCAGAGCATCAAAAAGGAGGAAACACAGCGTCTGGTGATGTCCATGAGTTCAAGACTTCAGGCAGTCATTGCCAACAAAGGGTTTTCAACCAAGTACTAGAAATGAACATTTTATTTAAAATTATTGAATCTGTCCAATTACTTTTGGTCCCTTTAAAAACAGGGTGGCACATGTTAAGGAGCTGAAACTCCTAAACCCTTCATCCAATTTTAATGTGGATACCCTCAAATGAAAGCTGAAAGTCTGAACTTCAACTGCATCTGAATTGTTTTGTTTAAAATTCATTGTGGTAATGTCTATAACCAAAATGAAAAAAATGTTGTCTCTGTCCAAATATATATGGACCTAACTGTATGTTGAGTGAAATTGATATAACACAAGCCTTTCATACCCAATAACACACACAGAGGAGTGGCAGAGTGGAGAGTCTAAATGGTGCATTGAAGTTAAAGATCCAGAGAGCCATGGAGAAGATGGGGTAGCCATAGACAGAGTGTCTTCTATGAACATTATATTCAGTGCAGAAAACTCACGCAAGTAAGAGAGGTCTTTACCCTTGCAAGATTCTCTTTGGGTCAGTTCCAAATACAAGGCAGAGAAAGACTTTTGAAAGTAACTACAAGCCCTGCAGGATGTTTTTACTAGCTATATGACCTTGAAGCAGCAACAATTAACTTGCGCTCATATCTATGTTTTCTCCTCCATCCCAGATCTTCACTCAAAGGAAGGAACTTATTCCTTCTAGTCCAGTGATTGGGTTGTGCTTAAAGACACATTAAGAAAAGCCATGGTAGCCTGACTCCTTAACAAACAGTGAGAGAGATTCTTGTAAACTCTGACCAATAGAGGTTCTTCTATAATAATGAATCACATATAAACAATAACCAATAGCTGCATAAAACACATTTATGTAATAATAATTCTAGCATGCATATATATTTACCGAAAAGGAATCAAATACATATGTCACGAAAATAATAAAAAATATATAATTATCATCTATGGAGGTGAGACCCATATGTGTGTGTGCCTGCGCACATGTATGTGTGGGTGCACGCGCGAGTGTGTGTGCCTGCGCACATGTGTGTGTGTGTGTGCATGTGTGCGTGCCCGTGTATGTGTGTGTGTGTGTGCACCTGTATGTGTGTGCGCGCACATCTATATGTGTTTGGTTTGTGTGCGCGGACATGTGTATCTCTGTGCGCACGTGTATGTGTGCATGTGCGCGTGCGTATGTGCGTGCACATGTATGTGTATATGTGTTTGATACTCGAACTTTGTGATAATTTGTTAGCAACCTGCCTGAACTTTCAAATACAAGACCTGTAAAACCATTTCAGAAAGGTCTTTATGGCAAGTAGAAGGTTATAATATTTATACATAAGGATGTATAAGTTAAATGAATCTTTCAAAGATAAAGCATTCACACTTCTTTTATGGTCAGAACTTCCAATTCTGCAGTTTGTATAATATATTAAAGTCCCTTTTCGACAGACCAAATCCCATTAAATAGGAATGAAGCATAAAACTACTGAAACACCCAGAGAACATTCAGTATAAAATCCTTTGGCATGTGACATATTAAAGATTTGGAGATGATGTTAATGCTGGCCATGGCTATGATGCTGGATTCTCTTAATCCCTATGAAGATAAAATGAAATTCAAGGTTTAAGCATTCAAGAACCAAATTTAATACATAGATAACGTTGCACTTTGAGATTAAGGTCAGCCAATAGCACCTGTACTGTATATCAAAGATAATTGTTCGAATTGGGTAAAATAGTGCAGACCAGCGATTTTGGCACTGTATTGTTTTATTCTCATCTTCACATTCACAAGACTTGATATAAATCTGTTGTATGTTTAAACTTGTTCAGAAGCATTTTTCCATTTAAAGAGGTGTTGAGTTTTAAGTGTTTTCCCATAGTGAATCATTATGAGCAAGCATATCAGAAAGCAGATAACAGTTTTCAGCTTGAGAGATTCAAAGCAAATCACATTGGGATAGCTAACTATGAGAAAATGTACTGGAAATGTAGGGAAAAATTCCAACTAAATATTCACCAGCAGTAGCAGAAATCAGGATAAATATATATAACAAGATTGTAAGATAGAAGAGTTGAAAGTTATTGCATTTCTGTGCATTTCTTACTAATCCTAATTTTACTATTACACATATTACAAGTGACCATTTGACACAGTGGAAGAGATGAATACAATTAGGAAATGCCAACCAGCAACTAAAAAAAGGTTATTAAAGTTGGCATTGATAAAGAGCGAGTGTGCTCATTACTTGACTTTTCCGAGCATGCTCAGGTGTTCTCCGAGTATGCTCGGGTGTTCTCCGAGTATCTTGGGCATGCTCATACTGTAGATTATGTTTGAGTCCCTGCAGCTGCATGATTTGTCGCTGCTAGACAGCCTGAATACATGTGGGGATTCCCTAACAAACAGACAATCCCGACATGTATTCAGGCTGTCTAGCAGCGGCAAATCATGCAGCTGCGGTGACTCAAACACAATCTATGAGCACGCCCAAGATACTCGGAGAACACACGAGTATGCTCGAAAAACTTGAGTAACAAGCACTCTCGCTTATCACTAGTTGGCATCTACTTTTTAGGGGTTCCTTGCTATATATGCAAAAAATTAAAACTGCCACTGTTACAGAAATGAGTGCCAGAGAGAACAAGCCCATTTATGTGCAGAATTGTAGGAGTTATGAACTAGCATTTCCCATAGGCTGACAAGAAGCAATCAAGAGCTTTTCGATTTTTAATGGTTTCTTTGGTGTATAAGTTGTAAAATCCCCCCTCATCGTCCAACCCTTTACGTCTTTGTGTTCCATTCAGCACCATCTTAAAAGGGAATCTGCACCAAGTTTTCACCATCTAATCTGATAGCAACATCATTTAGGAAAAGAGACCCTTTGAGCAGGAGATTATCACTAGAGGACTAGTAAACCTTCTACCATATAATCCTCCATAATCACGAGCTCTGTATAACCCAGACTCCATCACTGATTGCCAATTTCCTGCTTATGGACAATGTACGTAGAAAGTTTGAAATTAAAAAGGTTTGGGAGGAGTTATAAAGAACTTCCCATTCTTAGAACTGGTATAGCTGCAGCAGATAAAGCAGTGATTTTGTCAAGCAAGGAGCCCAGTAGGTGATCTATCATTGGAATCTCTGCAGCCGTATCATGCTGCACTCAGATGAGGGAGCAAAAACCTGGTGCAGATTCCCTTTAAAGTCAGGGAAGACTTCAGAGACTTGTCATTCTACTGTGTATTAATACTAGTAATACTTAAGAGACATGTAAAGATTTACTGGCCGCAACCACAGAGAGAATTTCAGAGGGTAGTTAGGGGTTGTCCATTACTTTGATATTTTTGATATATCCTGAAGGGTTATGGCATGGCAAAATAATGGTAAACGAGCATTGCTAAAAACACTTGTTTCACCCGGCGAACAAGCTAAATGCTCATTCATCGGGTAAAATGAACTTTTGCGCAGAGTAAAATATTATTGTTAACGGAACATTAGTGAAGTAGGGGTAAAATATCTGCTTCATGCTACTTAGTTGTGTCATTGATCTAATGTATATGTCATGACAATCAAATCCCAAATCACATTTTACTTTTTAGCAGGACCATTCACATGCTTACCGAAGAGACTTGATTTCTCCATGCCGGTAATTAAAAACAATGTTGTCAGCAAAGATCAATCTCTTTGTTTTTCTTAAGATCTAGAAAATATTTGCTTTACTCATTGGTAATGCAGCTATTAATGCCCCAGGCATGGCATATCCAAAGACATATCTAGTTTTTAGTTTCCTCAAAGGTTTGCAGCATCTGCTTACACAGTTGTGCCATATTCTTTTGCGTAATAACAGCACAGAAAATGCATGTCTTCACTTAAAGGAATCTTCAATGTCTAGAATGTATTTGATCATTCACTGCTTTACTAAATAAATCCACCTTCCTCAATACGCGCTCTCCTGCATAATGAACTATAGAGAGAAGCTCAGCGCTGAATATCTGCTGAGCTCTGCCACTTCATTGCCTTTAATCACCGCACTTAACAGCTGTTAAATAACAATATAGCTTTCTAATTTGCATCATATATCATGAACTATAGTGATGATTATACTTTATGAATCCTTAATCCAAAACCGTAATATGCTTTCAACATGATTAACTGACAAATAAGATAGACAAAGTTAAACGATCAAAATGCTTTTACTGCATATATAAAACAGATACTTTGCAGTGTAAATGTATTTTCAAATGTGGCCATACTAGTGCAAAAGAACATCAGGTCATTTTCATCAACGGCACAATATTCACTTGATGTCTTGCAATTTGTAATAAAATATGATCCCATCTGCAGTTATACCTAAGGAATTGTATATTATTGCATTAACAAGAAAGCACCATATTGTAAAGATATGAGAGGGAGGCTATTTTCTATTATCCCATAGGACGTATTACCCTTGCATATGTTAGTGTGCTGCAGCAATCCGGTATATAGTCTGTGAAAATAAGAAGAAAACAGCATTACAAAGAAAACCAGCAAAGGTATTACACTAGAATATTCGCCAATAACTATATTCTGAAGCGGTCAGCTAATAAGAAAATAATTGATTTTAGTATCGTTACTGTAGAAAACAAGTATTACTCTTCATTAGCTCAACAATTCATTCTTTACTTAGTAAGCAAATATGGTTTTAATGGTTTGTAACAGATTGTAAAAACCTGTGGGAGGTCACACATTACACATAGCTCCTCTATTAGAAGCACAGGGGAATATTAGGTAGGAAGAGCTACCGTGCTGTGTAATGTGTTTGCTTTTTATTTTATTAGAGTAAATATTTAATCAGAAATTCTAAAAAAAAAAATAAAAAATGGCAATACATAAGCTACTTTAAGTTGAAGAAAATATCACTAATCATACCTTTAGCATTATATGTTATATGCATGTAACTTACATATTATGCAAATATTGTAGTATAATATAATTAACTATATAATTAACTATAATATAATTAATATATAAAATAGTTAACCAGAGCCAGCATGGGTTTTTAGCAAATAAGTCATGCCAGACTAATCTAATTTCCTTCAATGATGAAATCACTGACTGGGTGGATCAGGGAAATGCAGTAGATTTAGTATATCTCAACTTCAGCGAAGCAATTGATAAAGTATCTCATTCTATCCTTATTGAAAAAATGACCAAGTATGGGATTGACAAGGCTACAGTTAGGTGGATTCATAACTGGCTCAATGATCATACTCAAAGAGTGGTAATAAATGCTTGCAGATCCCATTAGAACATTATTTTAACTGGGGTACTACAAGACTCTGTCCCGTCCCCAGTGTTGTTCAACATTTTTATAAATGGTCTAGATAAGAGAACTGAAGGTAAACTAATCACATTTGCTGACGATGCAAAGCTAGGAGGGATATAGCTAATGCTAGAGAAAACAGAGAAAGGATTCAGAAGGATCTAGATAAGCTTGAACAATGTACAGCGAATAAAGGTACCTTCACACTAAACAACTTTACAACAAGAATGACAACGATTCGTGACGTTGCAGCGTCCTGGATAGCGATCTCGTTGTGTTTGACACGCAGCAGCGATCTGGATCCCGCTGTGATATCGCTGGTCGGAGCTAGAAGTCCAGAACTTTATTTGGTCGTCAGATCGGTGTGTATCGTCATGTTTGACAGCAAAAGCAACGATATCAGCAATGTTTTACATGGAGCTAACGACCTGCGAGAACGATAAGTGAGCCACTGCTACGTCACAGGATCGCTCCTGCATCGTTCTGGAGCTGCTGTGTTTGACATCCCTACAGCAATCTAAACAGCGACGCTGCAGCGATCGGCTCGTTGTCTATATCGCTGCAGCGTCGCTGAGTGTGACGGTACCTTAATAGAATAGTATTTACAGGGGAGAAATGCAAGATTCCTCATCTGGGCAAGAATAACGAAAATTACATCTATAGAATGGAAGTAATAGAACTAAGCACCAGCACATGTGCAAAAAAGACTTGGGCATACTAATAGATCACAGACTGCACCTTAGTCAACAGTGTGATGCAGCAGTAAAAAAGGCAACCACAGTTCTAAGATGTATAAAGAAAAGCATTCTCCTCTACTCCTCTTTGGTCAGGCTTCATCTCGACTACCGTGTCCAGTTCTGGGCACCACGTTTTAAAAAAGACATTGAAAAACTGAAGCAAGTTCAGAAAAGAGCTAACAGGATTGTAAGCGGACTGCAAAGTATGTCTTATGAGGAACAGAAAAAGGTCTGTTAATGTTTAACTTGCTAAAAAGAAGGCTAAGAGTAGACTTAATTGCTGTCTACAAATATCTGTAGAGATGTCACAGTGTAGAGGGATCATCATTATTCTCATTTGCACATGGAAACACGGCAAGCAATGGAATGTAACTGAAAGGGAGAAGATACAGATTAGATATTAGAAAAAACATTTTGACAGTGAGGGTGATCAATGAGTGGAACAGGCTGCCATGAGAGGTGATGAGTTCTGCTTCAATGGAAGTCTTCAAACAGAGGCTAGACAGACAACTATCTGAGATGGTTTAGTGAATCCTGCATTGAGCAGGGGGTTTGACATGGTGACCCTTGAGGTCCATCCCAACTCTAACATTCTATGATTAATAATAATAATAATAATAATAATAATAATAATAATAATACAAATAAATAATAAAAATAATAATGAATAACAATAATACTATGTCATTACAAGACTGTAAAATTTTAGTCCATAAATGCTATCTTAAATGTTAAATTCTCATGATGACAACCCCTGTTCATATGACTTATTAGAGCATACAGGCTTGGACTGGCCAACAGGAGAACAGGAGGGCCCTTGTGCAAGAATGGGTCACAACCCTCTAGGGGTAAGTTCACATTTGCGTATATGTGCACATCGTATCATCTGCATGCACAAACACATGCAAAAACGCATGCCAACGCATGCAAAAACGCATGCAAACGCATGCTTACGCAGCATTTTTTATCCTTACCAGCTTATGCACGATGCAAAAAACATTGCATGTGCATGTTTGCATGCGTTTTTGCATGCGTTTGCATCTTTTATGCGCATGCGTATTGCTTTTCGTTGACACCAGACACCCAATGGGTGTGTCTCATGGGATTTCTATATATATAGACACACTGTACTGATGAAACCATAGTCTTTGGCTGCTTTATCAACCTGAATGATGGATCTTGACATGGACAGTTTCTATGAAGTTCTGGATTTACAATTGAATTTGGCTGCTGCCTTTGCTTTTGATTGTCAAGAACAAAGAAGAAGAGAAAAATGGAGAAGACGGCGTCGATATTGGAACACCCCATCCTTGAACTCGTTTGTACCTTGCACCTATGCTTAGCAAGAGCTGTTTCACTCTCCTCCACACGGATGCCAGTTGTGCTCCTAACTGGTCCTCTTCCGGGACGCCAGTAGAACCCCCTAGATGCAGAGTACAAAACTGAGGATGGAGCCCGTAAACACAAAAGAACGGGGACTCCCCAGACAATTCCTGACGGTGATTATTTGTAGCAAACTCAGCCAAAGGAAGGAACGTCGACCACTCCTCCTGATTGTCAGAAACAAAAAAGCGTAAGTACTGCTCCAAATTCTGGTTCCTACGCTCGGTCTGACCATTTGACTGAGGATGAAACGTAGAAGAATGCGACAACTTGATCCCCCGCCGTGAGCAAAAAGCTTTCCAAAATTTTGCCACAAACTGAGTACCCCTATCAGACACGATGTCAGACGGGACCCCGTGAAGTCTGACCACCTCCTGCACAAAAACCTGAGCCAGAGTCTTAGCGTTAGGCAATGAAGGCAAAGACACAAAGTGCGACATCTTTGAGAACCGATCAACAACCACCAGAATGACCATGTTCCCAGCAGAGGAGGGCAAATCTGTGATAAAATCCATAGAAATCTCCGTCCATGGCCTACTGGGTACCCCGAGAGGATGTAGTGTGCCAGCAGGACGAGAGCGGGACGTCTTAGCCCTAGCACACGTGGTACATGCTGATACGTATGAGACCACGTCCTGTCGGATTTTGGGCCACCAAAACCGATGCAATACCAACTCCAAGGTACCCCTAACCCCTGGATGGCCAGCCAGGACAGCATCATGATGCTCATCCAACACCTTTAGGCGAAGATGGAGCGGTACAAACGATTTATTAATGGGAAGCTCTTGTGGTACCTCCTTCTGAGCCTCGGCAATCTCAGCCTCAACTTCGGTCGTGAGAGCCGAGACCACTACACCCTTTTGAAGGATGGGTACCGGATCTGCCTGAGGTTCTCCCCCCGGAAAACACCTGGACAAACGCTTTAGTGTTTTTAGACCCAGGTCGGTACGTATCAAAAAAGTTGAACCGCGTGAAAAACAATGCCCAGTGAGCCTGCCTGGGGGACAGACACTTGGCTGACTCCAAATACAGCAGTTTATGGTCGGTGATAACTGTAACCTGATGGACCGACCCCTCCAAAAAGTGTCGCCATTCCTCAAAAGCCAACTTGATAGCCAACAACTCCCTGTTGCCGACATCGTAATTACGTTCGGCAGACGACAGCTTCTTGGAAGAGAAGGCGCAAGGACGCAACTCGCCGAAGGATGAGCCTTGTGACAGCACCGCCCCCACTCCAACCTCAGACGCATCAACTTCCACGGTAAATGGTTTGGATACGTCCGGTTGCACCAGAATGGGGGCCGAAGCAAAACTATTCTTCAGAAATTCAAATGCGCGCACAGCAGCCTGAGGCCAGGCGGAGAAATTGGTACCCTTTTTCGTCATGTCAGTAAGCGGTTTAGCAATGGTAGAAAAATCCTTGATAAACTTTCTATAATAGTTGGAAAACCCAAGGAACCGCTGGAGTGCTTTTAGGTTATCAGGCCATTCCCAATGCAGCACCGCTTGCACCTTAGCGGCATCCATTTTAAACCCTGAAGACGACACAATATAACCCAAGAAAGGCAACTCCTGAAACCGAAAAAACACATTTCTCAAGTTTAGCATAGAGCTTATTTTCCCTGAGTAGCTGTAACACCTGCCTCACATGCTCTAAATGAGTATCACGGTCGCATGAATAAATGAGAATGTCATCTAGGTACACAATAACGAATTTCCCCAGAACATGCGAGAAAACATCATTTATGAAATGTTGAAAAACTGCAGGCGCATTTGTCAACCCAAATGGCATCACCAAATTTTCAAAATGACCCTCAGGAGTATTAAAAGCTGTCTTCCACTCATCACCTTGACGGACTCTTATGAGGTTGTACGCCCCCCTGAGGTCAAGATTGGAAAACCACTTAGCACCAGCCACCTGGTTGAACAAATCAGGTATCAGTGGCATAGGGTATGGATCACGAACCGTAATCTGGTTTAACTCCCTGAAATCCAGACACGGGCGTAGTCCGCCATCTTTCTTTTTAATGAAGAAGAACCCCGCTGCCACCGGCGAGGACAAAGGCCTGATGTGCCCTTGGCTCAGACTCTCAGCAATGTAGTCTTTTAACGCTTGCCTCTCTGGACCAGAGATGTTGAACATCCTAGCTTTCGGCAATTTGGCCCCTGGTTTAAACCTAATAGTACAGTCATAGGGGCGATGTGGTGGCAATTCTAAGCAACCCTTCTCTGAGAACACATCCGCAAAATCCAGCAGTGACTCACGAATGCTTGGAGTCACAGCAGACACACATGTGGCCAGGCAATTCTCCTGGCAAAATCCGCTCCACTGAATTATGTCCTGAGTTTTCCAGTCAATAAACGGGTTGTGCATAGATAACCATGGAAAACCCAGAACCATTTGTGCAGGAAGATTACTGAGCACCCTACATGTAACCTGCTCAGAATGTAGGACCCCAATGTGGAGTTTCACCTCAGCCACAAACTCAGTAATCTCCCCCTGTGGGAGAGGGGTAGCATTGATGGTGACCACCTGGATAGGATGAGGCAATTTTTCGACCGTGAACCCAGCCGTGCACACAAACTCCTCATCAATGAGATTAGTGGCTGAACCACTATCCACAAAAACAGTGATTGGCAGCTCTCTGCCAGTGACCATAACTCTGGCAGGGAGCATACATTGAGAGACCACCATGGAGGATATGCATAAGCTCAGATTGGCCTCCTCCACACCCTCTGAGCTTAGAAGTTTTCCGCCGTTGCGCTTTTCTTAGAAAACAGAGGACAAGCATTTACATAATGCCCCTTTTTACCACAGCAAAACCAGGCTCCCTGCTTCCTGAGCGAGGGGGCTTGCTGACGTGACACCCCTGCGATTTGCATAGGCTCCGTGGGCTCACCTGCAGCAACCTCAATTGCACCTACGACCTCCCCCATAGGCGGCATCTCTAGCGCCCCCTGACGCAAACGGCGATCAATGCGGACAACAAGACTCATGGCAGACTCTAGAGAAGCAGGAGTATCATACATCAGAAGGGCTTGTTTAACCCTTCTCGAAACCCCATGTACAAACTGACTCCGCAGCACCGGGTCATTTCATTGTGTGTCCACCGTCCAACGGCGAAATTCAGAACAGAATTGCATAGAGCACTTATTTTAGATTCTGCTAGAGCCAATCTGTCAGGATCATCGTATATGAGACCAAGAGCAGAAAAAAAACTCTCCACTGAGTTAAATGCAGCTGAATCAGAAGGTAATGAAAACGCCCATGCTTGGGGATCTCCGTTCAGTAATGACAAAACCAAACCCCCACACTGAGCCTCATTACCTGAGGAAAGCGGGCGCATACAAAAATATAATTTGCAAGCTTCACGGAAAACAACAAATTTACTGCGTTCCCCAGCAAACTTGTCAGGTAAAGGGATTTTTGGCTCTGCAACTCTACCTGCAGTTTCCACTTGCACATTAGACACCACAAGACCCTGTTGCTGAACTGCCCCCTTCAATTTAGTGACCTGTAAGGACAGCGCTTCCAACTGGTGGGTTATGGAAGTCATGGAATCCATGACATAAAAAAAACCTTTTTTTTTTTTTTCTTTTTGGGCCGATTATAATGTCACAGGAGTACTGGGTAGACTAAGGCTGGTTACCCGGGCCCCTGTGATATCCCTCAGGCTAGGGAAACCCTGTCTGTCCCTCTCCCAGAAGTTACACTAAAGGTGTGCATGTCTGGGCCGCCAGGCCTGACCCTGTCTCCTGTTTCAGCCCTAAGCTGAAACCACGACCCGCCACCCAGTGAAGAGACCACACACCAATCCCCACAGAAAGCACAGACAGGGAAAACTGAAAAACGCACCACGCCGCAGTCACACAGGAATACACTATAATGTGCACAGGGCAAAACGAATACAAATATAGGAAGGAGGAATATGACAAAGGATAATACACCACCAGATACGATATTCCTTACAACAAGACCACCACTCCAGACCGGAATCACTAGGCACAAAGCAAAAGCTATAATCGGCGACGCCCAAAGTCCAGCACAACTATTTAAAGGCCGTGGGCGTGACCCAGCCTAATAACCAGCTAGATTAACCCCGAGCAAGCTGGATAAAGTCTAGCCAACGCCACTGAGCGTGTAGTGGACGTAAGTGGAATTACCGCTGTCTGTCGGACGCCCTAGTGTGAACAGCATCCGACATGACAATGGTACTGTAATACTGTTGGGTAGACCAACACACAGACTCTCCATGCATGTGTTGTGACTGTCACACAGTTGCAACACATGCAGCTACGGAGCCGAACAGCTGATCCACCAGAGCGCTCCATGTATCCTGATTCCCGCTGTAGCTTATTCAGTAAGCGCTATAGCTTGCCAAATAAGCTGGGACTCGAACAAATTCTCTCATTTCTAAAATGGGGATAAAGGCTCTAACAGATCTGAAGTATCCAGTAACAAAGTCCCTAGCGAACTCATTGCGACCTGGAAAAACTCTTAAGTTAAAACTTGAGAAGACAACTCGGACCTGGCTCCCTAAAAGGCCAGCAACAGTATCACATACCTCCTAAGAAATCGAGGGAGAGTGCAGAGTAAGAAAAAAACCCAGTAGTACACTTTTCTGACTGGCCTAGATACTCAGAAGTAGGACTAAAACCCTAAACAGAATCCACTAAAGACTATCACCAGCAGAGAAGACCTGCAGAGTGTAGTTCTAAATAGTAGTACCTGCAGCATGATATTGCAGATTAGATAACAAACTCTTTTATGAGACAATCCACTTGCAGATCTTCCACATTAACCCAAGAGTTGGCCTCCAGGATATAACCTTTCCACTTAACCAAATACTGACATGTCTGGAACAAAAAATTTGCTCCAGCTTAAATTCCTGATCCTCCTCCAAATCCATCTCAATAGTGTCCCGAGGACTAGGCATCCCCTCAAGCCCTTTAAGCAAAGAGGAATTAAAGGAGTTATTAATCCTCCACGCCACCGGGAGCTATAGTTTGACAGTCACAGGAATAAGGATTTTAATTACCTTATATGGATCAACAAACTTATATGGATCAACACATATAATCCAAAAAATATGTAAATATTTTTTTTGCTCAGTTCTACGTGTGTTAAAAGTGATAAGACAGCTTTATTCTTCAGATCAGTTCGATTCCAGATTTATATAGTTGTTTTATGATTTGCTACTAAAACAAATGCTACAGGCCCCAAGCTGGGAGGAGGGGTTGTTCGGCGATGCGAGGCTGCTGTGGGCCTTAGACTTTCACAAAATGACCCTGCATTTCAAATCCTTTTCAATGCGGTAGACTTTAGGAAAAAAGCCACCAGAGGTGGCACATTCACAGATTAAGGTCTCACATAGCTAATTTAAGAGGCTAGCAGGAACACGAGATGCATTGACGGATCTCCCAAGAGCAAGGGTTAACAGAGGGATTTAATTTACCAGCGTTACTCCATGCAGAGAGGTAAACGGATAGACAGCATAAAGGGGAAAGGATGTCGGGAGACAAAGGGTTATACAGGGGAGACAAACAGTACATTAAGTCAGAGGATATTCTTGAGGTGAAAAATAACGGTTCAAAATAAAGGTAGTTCATTAACACTTGTGTCAGGAAGTCCTTAAACTGCAGCTCCTGCTGCAAACTTAATAATGCCGGCAATGGCAGGGGCGGTGTCCTTTCCAGGAAAACACTGTGGACCGATGGTCCGTCTTTGGCGGCAGTGGTCGGTCTCCAGTACCTTCCACTGACCCTTGTCCGTATACAGATATGGCTATTAAATGCATGGGCCACAGACCTGTATGAGCCCAACATGGCTCCGAAAAACTGTCTTAACTGACGTAGAAAGGTCAAAAGGGTTAGAACAACTATTGTGTGTCCACATCAGGGTGCAGGTGTCAGTATTATATGTGGTCTAACTTGGGAAGTGTTGTGAATTCCGTTCTCGGACTCCCTCCTGTGGTCACGAATGGTACTTTGGTTAGTTCTGCTCTTGGACTCCCTCTGGTGGCTTCGAGCGGAACTGCTGGTCACTGAGGTTGGCTTTCTCAGCTGCCCTCGTTTATTGCTATGCTGGCTTCCCTATTTAACTCCACTCAGATCGTTACTTCATGCCAGCTGTCAATGTCTCAGTATTGGTTCAGATCTCTCTTGGACTTCTCTGAGGACCTGTCTACTCCAGCAGAAACTAAGTCCTTGCTTGTTCAATTGTTGTTACTGCTTCCTGAAAATATTTCTTAGTACTGCTAATTTCTAGTCCAGCTTGCTATCATGATATTCCCTTGCTAGATGGAAGCTCTGGGGGTGCAGAGTGCCACCTCCTCACCGTGAGTCGGTGTGGGGAACTTTTTGCATACTCTGCGTGGTTTTTGTAGTTTTTTGTGCTGACCGCATAGTTCCCTTTTCTATCCTCTGACTATTTAGTGAAGCCTGGCCTCCTTTGCTAAAACCTGTTTCATTCCTGTATTTGTGACTTTCCTCTTAACTCACAGTCAATATATGTGGGGGGCTGACTTTACCTTTGGGCAATTTCTCTGAGGCAAGGTAAGGCTTCTATTTCTATCTTTAGGGGTAGTTAGCACTTAGGCTGTGCAGAGGCGTCTAGGGAGAGTTAGGTACGCTCCACGGCTATTTCTAGTGTGTGTGATAGGAGTAGGGTTTGTGGTCAGCAGAGTTCCCACTTCCCCAGAGCTAGTCCCGATTTCAAGTTTACTCATCAGGTCATTCCGGGTGCTCCTAACCACCAGGTCCATAACAGGGAAGCACGTATGCGGTACTCACGGTCATGTCATGTGTTGCACCTGATATTCTTTGGCTGTCACTGGACACACACCCCTTGTCCCGCTCTCCCAGGTCCCAGCTGTTGGCGGCCAGTGACTCTGGTCTGTTTAGCTCTGTTGCTCTCGGCCAGAGCACTACTCTCTGTGACTCATGCAACCCCCGACTCTGCTCCACATGGCTTGGCTCAACATGGCTCTGCTCTGCACAGCTTGGCTCCACAAGGCTCTGTTCTGCACGGCTTGGCTCCGCAAGGCTCTGTTCTGCATGGCTTGTCTCCGCAAAGGTCTTTTCTGCATGGCTTGGCTTCACAAGGATCTGTTCTGCACAGCTCTCTCTGCTGACAATGGGGGCTACTTCTATACTGCCCGTTGCCAAGTCAGTCCTCTCAGGTGAGGGATGCAGAGCACGCCGCTCACCGCTCTGCACTCTGCTTTCTGCGCTGCCCTCTGCACTGCTCTGTGCCAGCGCCAGACTGACTCTTTTGGTGTGCTTTTCCCTTTTATCTGTCAGCTGCTGCGAACGCTTTCCCAGCTCTCCTGGGTGAGCAGGAAGCTCTGTCTCTCCCCTATTTCCCTCCTGCAGCAGTGGAAGGTCTGCCTCCCTCAGGCTTTACCTCGGGATCAGAGGATTCAGCCCTTTCAGTTCCGGACCCAGCATGCAGGTACCCGTGGTCCGGTCTATCTCCCTACACTAAGGCAAGCCATGTTCATATGAATATTATTTTGTGGCCTACCACCTTCCCAAACATTGCTGTAGATCAAATACACCCATTTGCACTGGTATTTTGTAATGGCTGTGGCCTCTTTGCGAAAAATAAGCCCTTTCACACTGCAAAACTTGCACAACATAGGATTGACAAAGATTACCAAAAAGTTTCAGTTGTTGACTTGGCTTCCAAATTCATCAGAGCTTATTCCACTCAATTATCTGTGGGATCTGCTGAGACAAACTACGGTATTCCAATCCATGTGGCCCCACTTCGCAATCTATAGGACTTAAAGGATTGATGCTAAACCAGACTCTACAGGAGGGCGTTAGACATTTTGTGAAATGCAAACCAGAAGGGCTACTCAAAAATTTCAAAAATACTAGTTTATATGATTCCAATAACTTCTGAAAAAGATCTAAATAACTTGTATTTATAGTACTACAAAATTATGTTTTTTCCCTGTAAAATAAAAGCCACTATTTTTGAGAGCATGGTTTCCTGGTCAAGTAAAATCTGTTTCATAAAGTAAATTGAAGTTGAAGTTTTGCCTCTGTAGAAGAGAGAACTGTAATTATTTTGAACACATTGTTTCTTCTTTACATTTTTAGTTTTGAAATTCTATTAATACATAACATCTCACTTAAAAGCCTGTCCATATACCGTAATTGCTGTAGTCTGTTTAGCTGAGTTTTTTAAATTTTAACAAAACCTGTTAGATAAATCTCTTAACAGGGGTATGAAAGAATGATATAAAAGAGTGTGAAAATACCAAATTAATGCCAATTAAAAAAAATAATTTCAGGGCAGCAAGAATGCATAGTAACATTGGCTTAATCAGATATAGAAAAAGTACTGTAGGTACAATTCAAGACAAACATATTCCTAAGACATTGCTATGGAGATATTATATATTGTTAGAGATAACATGTTGTTTTATTTTTTTGATGCAAATTGCTATTTGAAGTCATTTTAGGTCACAAAGCAAATATGCACAGCAAAAGTGAAGCATGATATAAAGTCTTGCTATAGAGTCTTGCTGTAGTTGTTATTTCCCTAAAAATAATATACATAATAAGTCTGGCATTCAAGGGCAAACTTTAGGGTATGTTCACATGAGGAAGATTTGTTACATATACCGTATATACTCGAGTATAAGCCGACCCGAGTATAAGACGAGGCACCTACTTTTGCCACGGAAAACTGGGTAAGCTTATTGACTCAATTATAAGCCGAGTATGCATTGTCCCCCTCATCCCTGTGCTGTTATGCATGGCTCCCCCTGTCCTGTCCTGGTATGTGGCTCCTCCTGTCCTGTCCTGCTATGCATGGCTACACCTGTCCTGGTATGTGGCTCCCCCTGTCCTGTCCTGGTATGTGGATCCCCCCTCCTGTCCTGGTATGTGGCTCCCCTCGTCCTGTCCTAGTATGTGGCTCCCCCTGTCCTGTCCTGGTAGTGTGGCTCCCCTGTTGTATGCATGGCTCCCCCGGTCCTGCATTGCTCAGCTCCGCCTGTCCGCATTGCTCAGCTCCCCCAGTCCCGCATTGCTCAGCTCCCCAGGTCCTGCATTGCTCAGCTCCGCCTGTCCGCATTGATCAGCTCCCTCGGTCCCGCATTGCTCAGCTCCCTCGGTCCCGCATTGCTCAGCTCCCCTGGTCACACTTTGCTCAGCTCCCCCAGTCCCACTTTGCTCAGCTCCCTCATCCCGCATGGCTCAGATCCCCCGTGCCATGGTTGTATGCATGGCTCACATTGCCCCCCTCCCCGTCATACTCACCCTCCTCGTGCCTGCATCTCCGTCCCTGCATCTCTGTTGTGCCGATGCTGGCGGCTCTCCTCTGCTCAGTGGTCATGTGGTACCGCTCATTAAGGTAATGAATATGTGCTCCACGCCTATGGGAGTAGAGATGCATCCATATTCATTACCTTAATGAGCGGTACCACGTGACAGCTCAGCACAGGAGAGGGGAGCCACCGGCGCCGAGACAACAGAGATGCAGTGACGGAGGGTAAGTATGATCTCTTCTGTTAGCCGGCGGCTGCAACTGCAGTTGTCACTGTGCCACAGCGGCCGGCTCCTGCTGCTGCTACACTGCACTCCCTCCCCCGCCAGCGTTCTGGACAATCGACTTGTGTATAAGCCAAGGGGGGTGTTTTCAGGACAAAAAATTGTGCTGAAAATTTCGGCTTATACACGAGTATATACGGTATTTCCGCTATAGAAATCTTCACAATCAGAAGTTATCTGGTGAACAGAGCCATATTTGAAGAGCACATGATATGCTAAAACTGCAGAAACCCCAAGTGACCCCATTTTGGAAGCTACCGCATTTTTCTGACTATAAAACGCAAAAGATCATAAAACACACGTAGGTTTCAGAGGAGAAAATTAGAAAAATAATTGAAGCAAAAAATGTGGTAAATTATGTGCTAATATTCCCTACCCTGGTATATATATCTCCCCAATCCAGGTATAGATGTTCCCTTCATCCCCATTCTGGTATGCATGTTCTCTTCATCCCTAACCTAGTATGCATAGCTTCCTCATCCTTTTCCTGGTATCCATGGCCCCTTCATCCCTTCCCTGGTATGCATGGCCCCCTAATTCCTACCCTGGTATGCATGGCTTCCTCATCCCCATCCTGCTATGCATGGCCCCTTCATCCCCATTCTGGTATACATGGTGCCCATCCCCATCCTGGTATGCATGACCCCCTCATCCCTATCCAGGTATGCATGGCCCCCTCATCCCTACCCTGGTATGCATGGCCTCATCCCTGGTATGCATGGTGCCCATCCCCATGCTAGTATGCATGCCCCCATATCTCTATCCTGGTATACATGGCCTCTCAACCCTATCCTGGTATACATGGCCCCATCATTCCCATCCTGGTATGCATGGTCCCCTCAACACTATCCTGGCATGCATGGCCTCCTCATCCCTATCTTGGTATGCAAGGCCCCTCATCCCTATCCTGGTATTCATGGTCCCCTCATCCGTATCCTGGTATGCATGACCCCTCATCAGAAAACGTTAAAAAAACAAACTATTCTACTTACCTTTCTGTGCTCCCCCTCCAGCTTTCTGTTCCGATGCCAGCAGCCGATTTATACTTGTATGCAACGCATGGCAGTGATGTCATGCGCTGCCTACATGCAAAGGACAGATGCCGGAATACTCACTGCTCCCCACACGGGGACTATAGGAGTGTGGAACAGTGAATAATCACTTATCTTTAATAGTGGGCACAGTGATAGCCATAACCGCCGACTTCCTGTAGCTGCCGGGCGATCACGTGTGCCCGCTACTAAAAGGAATGAACATTCACTAGGAGCATTCATTCTCTTTAATAGCAGGCACACATGATCACCCAGCAGCTGCAGGATATGGTAGCTGCTGCTCCTCTGCCCGTTCTTAAAGTTCAATGATTATTCACTTCTCTCCATGTCTATGGGAATGGAGCATTGAATATTCATTCCCTTAAGTAGCGGGCACATGTGAAAGCCCGACAGCTACAGGAAGCCGGCAGCTGTGGCTAACAGCATGTCCGCTATTATAGAGAAATGAATATTCACTGCTTTCCACTCCCATTGGCGTGGAGTGCATTGAATATTCATTTCTCTTTAGCAGTGGGCTCAGGAGTTAGCCGCAGCAGCCAGATCCTGCCTGCTGTGACCCGCTGCTCTGACGCTGCTGCTTCCTCACCTCCCCATCCACAGTAGGCACATCCGAACTATAAGACGCACCCCTCATTTTCCGTCATATTTTTGGAGGAAAAGAGTGAATCTTATAGCCAGAAAAATACGGTAATCCACTTGAGGAATTAATCTACGAGTGTAGTGAGCATTTTTAACCCTTAGGCAATTCACAGAATTGTATACTATTGGGTAAGTAAATGGAAAATTACCATTTTTTCCACTATAATGTTCCATTGGCACCAAGTGTTTAATTTTTAAAAAGGGGTAACAGGAGAAAAATAATGGTAAATATTATTCCTCAATTTCTCCTGAGTAAGCAAATGCCCCATACGTGTTCAAAAACTATTTTTGAGGCACAGTGCAAATCTCAGAGGGGAAGAAGTGCCATTCTGGAGTTCAAATTTTGCTGGAATGGTTTGACGGTGCTATGTCACATTGGCAGAGCCCCTGAGGTTAGTGTTGAGCATTCTGATACTGCAAATATTGGGTATCGGCTGATATTTGCAGTATCGGAATTCCGATACCGAGTTCCGATATTTTTGTGATATCGGAAATCGGAATTGGAAGTTCATATAACTTCCCAGTCATCTTCGGTGTGTTTGGTGCGTATGGTTGCCAGGGTCTGGAGGAGAGGAGACTCTCCTTCAGGCCCTGGGATCCATATTCATGTAAAAATAAAGAATAAAAATAAAAAATATGGATATACTCACCCCTCCGACGGCCCCTGGCTCTCAGCGGTGCATCCGGCAGCCTCCATTCCTAAGAATGCAGTGAGTGTAGGACCTGTGATGACGTCGCAGTCTTGTGATTGGTCGCGTGACCGCTCGTGACCGCGACGTCATCGCAGGTCCTTCAGTCACTGCATTCTTAGGAACGGAGGCAGACGCTTGCACCGCTGAGGTCCAGGGTCCGTCGGAGGGGTGAGTATATCCATATTTTTTTTTTATTATTTTTTTTTTACATGAATATGGATCCCAGGGCCTGAAGGAGAGTTTTCTCTCCTTCAGACCCTGGGAACCATCCAGGATCGCTTCCGATATTTGTGTCCCATTGACTTGTATTGGTATCGGGTATCGGTATCGGCGATATCTGATATTTTTTGGATATCGGCCGATCCAATCCGATACCGATACTTTTGAATATCGGAAGGTATCACTCAACACTACTTGAGGTGCAAAACAACAGAAGATGTGAACTCATTTTACAAACTGCACTCCCCCTATGAATTCATCTAGGGGTGCAGTGATTATATTGACAGCAAATGTGCCTCACATAATTTTATATCATTGGGTGGTAAAGAAAGAATAATTACATTTTTAACACTAAAATATTGTTTTAGCCCCAAAGTTGTATTTTTTATAAGGGCTAATAGGAAAAAAATGGACCTCAGTTTGTTGTGCAATTTCTTATGAAAGGCACAGTGGAAAGCTTAGAAGCAAAGAAATGCCACACTATAGTGAAGATTTTGCTTGAATAGTTTGCAGGTGCCATGTCACATTGGCAGAGCCCCTGAGGTGCCATAACAGCAGAACCCCCCATAAGTGATGCATTTTACAAATTACACCTCTCAATGAAATCATCCAAAAGTCCAGTGATTATATTGACACCAAAGATGTGTCACAGAATTTTCTACCATTGTACATTTTTACCACAAAAATTTTGTTTTAGCCTGGATTTTTATATTTTCACAAGGGAAAATGGGTGAAAATGGTCCAGTTTGTCAAACAAATTCATGCTGAACCTGGCAATACCACGTGTTTGGCTGTAGAGTACTGCTTAGCCACACGGCAAGACTCAGGAGGTTAGGAGTGTATTTGACTGATGGAGAACAAATTTCATCCTGCTGATACCCCAATGCTCCAATACTGAATCGCTGATGCTGTATGTGTCCCTATTACTGCACCTATTGTGTGGTACTATGTGCCCTCTAAATTCTAAAGCAACCCTCTAGAATACAGTAATGCCGGGTGCAAGTGCCCTAGAAAACAGTGCCCGCATTTTGTCCTCTAAAAAGTAATATTGCCTTGTGTGTGCCCCTTTGATAGTCTCAGTAACCTGAGTTCCCCTATACCAATAAGTGCCCACTTTACATTTAATAATGTACCGAGTCTCCCCCTGTACAGCTCCCCTATACACAGTATGATGCTCTCTTATACACAGTATAATGCCCCCTCATTGTATAGCGATCCCAAGGGGGGTCGGTAGCAGATGGCACAACAAACAATGGGATGAAAAAGGTGAAAGGAAGGCCCTATCAGTGGGGAAATGAAGGAATGGTCACCTCCTTTTCAAACCTGAGCCTGTCCTTGCACTCCCCTAACGCCCTAAGTGGATCCCTCCCCCACCGCCATCAGGAATGTTGTCCCTCACTGACAACTAGCACTGTCCTGGCTAGTGCACTGGCCGGCAAGGAGCGCTAGCCTCACCACTGCAGATAGTAACAAACAGGGGACAGTGATAAACACAAAAGGGATGAGGAGAAAACACCACAAAAAAACACCCCAAAAACAGGCAGAGATGCTTACCTGTCTAAATGGGCCTCAATACAAATGCACAAGCAGGGTGCAGCGGACCCAAATAAAATAGAAAATGCACAGGTGCAATACCTAATGAGACAGCCAGCTTTCAATCAGGGTTTGGTCGTGTGGTACACCAATGCACTGAGATACATACTCTGTATGTGGCGTGTTCACACAGGGAATGCAGAGCATCTGGCTCCAGCCTATTAATGACGCCCTGTGGCGGGCTGCCCAGTGCTAAAATGCATCCTGTGCAAACAGAGGCCACAGTGTTCAGAACCATTTGGGCCCAACTGCACCCTGCAAAAAATATACGTGCAAAACAAAATGTAAGGACCCTTGGCGCGGGTTGCCGGCTTGCATATTATGGCCAGAATATCAACTAATACCTTACATATATTTATATGTTTTGTTTTGCACGTATATTTTTTGCAGGGTGCAGTTGGGCCCAAATGGTTCTGTACACTGTGGCCTCTGTTCGCACAGGATGCATTTTAGCACTGGGCAGCCCACCATAGGGCGTCATTAATAGGCTGGATCCAGATGCCTGCATTCCCTGTGTGAACACGCCACATACAGAGTATGTATCTCAGTGCATTGGTGTACCACACGACCAAACCCTTATTGAAGGCTGGCTGTCTCATTAGGTATTGCACCTGTGCATTTGCTATTTTATTTGGGTCCGCTGCAGCCTGCTTGTGCATTTGTATTGAGGCCCATTTAGACAGGTAAGCATCTCTGCCTGTTTTTGGTGTGTTTTCTTGAATTTTTACTTTTTTGGTGTTTTTCATATTAGAGAAAACACCGCACTTAGCTTTCAGACAATGCTGCCAAGCTCCACACCGCAGATAGCACAGCAACTGGACTCCAAAACACCCGAAGTGGCTGACACCAGAGAGCTGCTCCTACCAGGTTGGTCTCAATAGAGAAACTCTATCAGCAACAGTCAGCTGATGCATAAGGTGACCATTTAAAAGATGGTTAGAGTGGTCACACATCAGCTGACCTAACAGCACTGCAGTTACACCAGATTACCAGCTGGGGGAAAACTGACATTAACCCTCAATGGTCCTGAAAGGAAAAAACATTTAAAACAGAGTGGATCCAGAGCTGCCACAAATCCAAAAATGGATAGTGACACCCCCAATCTGTTTAATGGCTCCAACACTGTATGATGGCCCCGACACTGTAATCTCCACACTGTATGATGGCCCCCTAGATAGCCTCCATATAGCATAGTACACCAGATAGTCCTCAATATAGTATAATGCACTCCCCATATGTCTCCAAATAGTACAATGCATTCCTCATTTCCTCATAGGTCTCCATAGAGCACAATGTAGAAACAAAGCAAGGAGGATAATCCAGCAAATAGGCGAGGGTGAAGTAAAAAAAATATTTTTTATTATTCCACACTTAAAATATCAATCTATATAGATCAGTGTTTCCCAAACTCCAGTCCTCCCGGACCCCATGGGTCATGTTTTCAGGATTTCCATAGCGTTGCACAGGTGAGACAATTCCTGATGCCTTGATGATACTTCCACTACTTGAGCAATTCTAAGGAAATCCTGAAAACATGACCCATGGGGTCCGTGAGGACTGGAGTTTGGGAAACACTGATATAGATCAATTGTCAGGCACACTACCACTGTGTACATATCTACGCGTTTCGACATAACAGTGACTTACCAGTTAATCTAACTGGACCAGATAAATTAAAAGATTTAATGTTGCAACTGGAACATAAAATGGATAAAGAAATGAAAACCTGGTGGGATCTTACAACATTACAGACATACAAGTCCAAAAATATGATACCCCGGGGACTACGCCTGAAAAAAAATTGCAACGACAATCTTTAATGAACATTTCGAGATGGAATGGAACCAAATCCTGAGTCAATGCTCCTTAAAACTAATAGCACTCATTATCAAATATGAATTTGGAATTAAATAATCTGAAAAAAGAAAATAAAAGTTTACAAACTTCTCTGGAGGAATATGCTACCACTAAGGATTTTAAATATAATGACAGTGAGACACCCGCCAGGGCCGTGGGGTACTCGGTACTTGGGCTGGTACTTAGAGGGGGATGTCACGGTGGCAGTAACCCGGTCCGTGGCCCTGGGCTCCCATGTTAAAGGAATGTCCTTAAAGGGGTTTTTAATAAAGTTTGTGTTCGTGACGCCACCTGTGGTATTCAGTCAGTGGGGACCAACGCTGCTTAAAGGGGTCCTCTGGGGTGAAGTTATGGCAGCTAGGATGGTATAAATTCCCACAGGTGAAGTTGGTCCCCAGGGCTCCCGTTGTATAAATGAGGATGGTGAGTGGTGCATTAAAGAACGGAAGACACAGGTTTGCAGTCTCTTTACCTGGTTTACTGAAGATTTCAGGCAGCCACAGTCCACGGCACCAGATCACAGGTACAGACAGGGTTCAGCCGGCTTGGAAGAGAATTCAGAGTCCCCTTTACCAGGTGGAGTTAGAAGCCTTCCTACTAGCGTGGTGGTGTAGTCCCTTGCTGCCTGTGGTCCTCACTGTTCTCTCTGTCCTCCATAAAGGTGGGACACTAACCCATATGACAGGTGGCTCGAGCCTTTTTATAGGGTCTCTATCATGACCCAGGCTCTAAGCGCCACTGTGTCTCCTGGGTATTAGGGTGGACAGGTGACATGTATTCCAGCTGTCATGCCGGTTTCTGCTGTACGTCTTGGAGTCCCTCACAACCTTGGCATTCCGGCTTCCGTACCTTAGTGTCACCAGCAGACGTTCCTCAGCAGGAATTGCTCTACGAAGCTGGGTGTCCTGCCTCCTGATGGCTCCTTGCACACAGTCCAGCAATTCCATAAAGCTATCTTGAGACATCCTCGTGTACTCGAAATATTTCACAGAGCTCACTGAATAAGGAGTGGTAAGCTCCACAGCTCTGTTGTAGTTCAAGAATCAGGTGCTGCCAAAGGCGCCGACGCCGTCTTCTCTGTTTTTCTTTTTTACATTCTTGCTCACAAGCAAATGCAAAGAAAAGGAACAAGTTGACATCCAAATCCAGATTCCGATAGAAACTCTCTATGCAAGATCCATCTTGACACAGGATACAGGAGCAAAATGTGAGGATTTCATCTGTACAAGGGTTTATATAGAGAAATCCCATGAGCCACGCCCATTTGGCGTAGCTTGTTTCAAGGAAATTCTTCTTGAAACAATTTTTCCTATTAAACGCATGCAAAAATGCATGCAAACGCATGCAAACGTTGTGTTTTTTATCCGTCATGCTTAAGTTGATGTGGATAAAAAACGCCGCGTTATCATGCGTTTGCATGCGTTTTGCAATGCGGTTGCGGATGAGACGCTGCAGACTCATTCGCAAATGTGAACCTAGCCTAAGACGGCATCTTTTGGATGCGGTTAATGCTAATTTAATCACAGCATCTGCAGCATCCAAGCATTTTTCTAACGTGCATAGGGGCAATTTGAATAGCTTTAGGGTACCGTCTCACAGTGGCACTTTTGTCGCTACGATGGTACGATCCGTGACATTCCAGCGATATCCATACGATATCGCTGTGTCTGACACGCAGCAGCGATCAGGGACCCTGCTGAGAATCGTACGTCGTAGCAGATCGTTTGGAACTTTCTTTCATCGCTGGATCTCCCCCTGTCATCGCTGGATCGTTGTGTGTGACAGCGATCCAGCGATGCGTTCGCTTGTAACCAGGGTAAACATCGGGTTACTAAGCGCAGGGCCGCGCTTAGTAACCCGATGTTTACCGTGGTTACCAGCGTAAAAGTAAAAAAAAAAAAACAGTACATACTCACATTCCGGTGTCTGTCCCCCGGCGTTCTGCGTCTCTGCACTGTGAGCGCCGGCCAGCCGGAAAGCGAGCACAGCGGTGACGTCACCGCTGTGCTTTCCGGCTGGCGCAGACACAGTGCAGAGAAGCAGAACGCCGTGGGACAGACACCGGAATGTAAGTATGTACTGTTTGGTTTTTTTTACTTTTACGCTGGTAACCACGGTAAACATCGGGTTACTAAGCGCGGCCCTGCGCTTAGTAACCCGATGTTTACCCTGGTTACCCGGGGACTTCGGCATCGTTGGTCGCTGGAGAGCGGTCTGTGTGACAGCTCCCCAGCGACCACACAACCACTTACCAACGATCACGGCCAGGTCGTATCGCTGGTCGTGATCGTTGGTAAATCGTTATGTGAGACGGTACCCTTAGTTTTAGAGGTATTGAAAAAGTAATGAAGCCACAAAGAGGGGGTAATTATAAGCAAAAACTAATGAATAGAGAAACTTACTGGATGTTCATGTTGGATACACCCACTCCATGCGGTTTAAATGCAAGACGGGATCTTATCAAACTGTACTGAGATGTATGTATTCTTTAAATATGGCCTGATTTTTGGATATATGTGCTCTATTTATTTATTTATTATTATGTTAATTAATTCGATTTTGGTGATCTTTCAGTTTTAGTAATTTAATGGCATTTATATATGTGCTGAAGGAATCATATGCTATTTAGTCTTTCTCTCTTCTTTTATCAGGTTGTTCTTAATTAATTATGTTAATCCTAGTTGAATCAGGTGGTCCGGACACTGCTAGGAGGAACTATATAAGATCTCTAAACGGAAGATGGTTCAGATCTTGAAAAAGACGTATGTCGAAATGCGTAGATCTGTAAACAGTGGTAGTGTGCCCGACAATTGATCTATATGGATTGATATTTTAAGTGTGGAATAATAAAAAATATTTTTTAGTTCACGCACACCTATTTGCTGCATTATCCTCATTGCTTTGTTTCTGCTATATTGGACTGCTCCTCCAGATCCATGCAAGGCGTTGGCTGATGTATGGGGATCATCAGAAAGCTTGGTAAGCTGACTTTACTTGGTATAGTATAATGTACTCCCCATAGGACTCCACATAGTATAATCCACTCCCCACAGGCAGACTCTATATTGTATAATGCATTCCCCATAGGACTCTATATAGTATAATGCACTCCCCATAAGCAGACTCTATATAGTATAATGCACTCCCCATAGGCAGACTTTATATTGTATAATACATTCCCCATAGGCATACTCTATATTATATAATGCCCTCTCCATAGGCCTCCATATAGTATAATGCACTCCCCATAGGTCTACATATAGTATACTGCACTTTTCATAGGCACACTCTATAGTATAATGCACTCACCAAAGGCAGACTATATAGTATAATGCAGCCACCATAGGCAGACTCTACAGTGTAATGCAGCCCCTAATAAAGTGCACCCTCATAGGCAGTTTTCATAGTACAATGCAGCCCCTAATATAATGCACCCCTATAGGCAGCCTCTATAGTGTAATGCAGCCCTTAATATAATGCACCCCCATAGACAGCCTCCATAGTGTAATGCACCCCCATAGGCAGCCTCTATAGTGTAATGCAGCCTCAAACAATACTCACCTCTCTTCCTCATAGTTCCTCTCCTCCACTGCTCCAAGCTCCGGATCATCTCCGGACCACAGGTGCTGAGTATTGACCTCATTACGTCCACTGTAGGTGTCGGCGTTGGTGATCTCAGACGATGACAGGGGGATAAGGGGAGAGGGAGCATAACACTCCTTCTCTCATCAATGCAGTCAGCTGTATTGTTAGATGCCAAAAATAAAATACTAAAAGGAGCAGTGAGAATAAAATTAGCCATTTTTGACCTGATTGCATGCTCTCTATAAATGGCAGCATGATTTGTTTAAAAGATGCATTGCCGTTGATCTTAGTATGAGTGAAAGATCAGTAACTGTCACAAGGTATGGATAAGAACATTATAAATGTAGGCCCTTCCTTGACAACATTTGTATCCTTTAAATTCTATAGAAATATAACATTATTTGCTAACAAAAAAAAATCAGAAAAGGTAAAAAGTAGGCTGATTTATTATTCACTGGTCCTGCAGTTAATAATACTCTAAAACAATGACCCAAGCTGTCCAAGCAATTTGTACATGACTAATTAAAATAAAAAATATTGCGCATTTTAGTCTGCAGCATTTCTCTTAAATGATAAATCACTTCCATTCTTTTATGTTGATGTTTCTTATGATTCTGGATGTGGTAAGAATAAAAAATGAGCAGCCTACTCTTCATATAATAAGAGTTATGGCATTTTGTTGTTTGAAAATCACTTATTAAGTAAATACTCTCTAGACTGGCATATTTTGACATACTGTAAATCTAAGCTAATACTGTAGCTAACATTAACATGAGAATACTACCCCTTTCCTGTTATTTCATTATTTTAGATGATAATGGTATTTGATTATATAAATTCTTCTTTTTAAAATAAAAACTAAAAAGCATGCGATGTGCCATCCCAAAGAGATTTGCTCATGTGAAACATGCATGGCACATTAACAGGACTCAGGGGGTTCCATATGCTGGGCTGTCTGCCTCTATGGTGCTTTAATTTGCATTGTCTTGTGTGACATTATTTACAAGCATTTATATACTCATTACATGTGGGATTGTACGATTTACTTATATGTGTTTGACTATGTTCATGCTCAAGCTACAGTAGATATTGTGTTATAAGGCAGTTTTTTGGTATTTTTAATAATGTCATTGTGGCACCCCAGGAGTCCGGTTGCCACAGTAACATTTCCTTCCTCAGGGGGGAGGTGATGCCATGCCAGGAAGCAAGGAAGCAAGAGGAGTCCCCTTAGCAGGTGATTTCAGCATACAACACCTTTCCTGACTCCAGACCGGAACTGGGAGCTCTAACACCTGTTTTAGGGGAACTTCCCTATAAATTCTGGCCTGGAGGCGGGGTTAGTCAGTTCAGTGTCAGAGAGCAGACAGTGAAGGAGGATGAGGCAAGAAGGGAGGAGAATCTGGGGGATAGGAGCTGCGAATGAGCTCACCCCAGGACTAAGCGCCGAAGACTGGACACCGGAGTCCATGTTTGTGTAGGAACTTCAGGCCCCACAATCAAATCTGGAGGACAGGAGATTGCAGGTTTTTTGGCCCCAGCTGACACCCGAAGGCACAGAAGCATACGATAGCCCGGAGTCACCACAAGGGCGTGACACCTGGAACAGGCTCAAGCTGCCTGCCATGCAGGTAGTGTTTCACTTAGTGGACAGACTGAGAGAGGGACTTGAGGAGAACTAAAAGCACCAAGCACCCAGAGAATAGCACAGTAGGGAGGCCTCCAACCCCACCTGGCCTGGGGAACTCTGAATTGCTTCCAGGCTGCCCGGATCTCCATCACCAGCTGTGACTTGTGCCCCGGTCTGCACCTTCAACCTGGGATTAAAGGTAAAGAAACTGCAACCCTTGTGTCCTCTAGTTTTTCCTGCACCCTCAGTCCTGGACCCTCAGTTTCTGCACCCCAACGTCCACAAGTCCCTTACAGAACTGCACCTGCAGCCCTGGGGCCCTGCTCCACCAGTGGGGAGCAGAACCATCCCAGCTGCATCACGATCGACCCCATCGGTCTCCTTAAGCAGCGTCGGCCATTTATAGCCAAACAGCACAGGTGGCGTCACGAACAATCCCCCTTTCCCTATACAAACTTTATTCCCATTTCCACCATCGTCCATTTTATATTCTCCATCCCTCTAATTGCACCCCCAGGGCCACGGACTGGGTCACCGCTGCCATGACCACCCCTTTAATAGCTGTACGACCTGGTTCTGAGTACCCCACAGCCCTAGCGGGTGTTGCATTTCTGGCATCACGAACAGGATGGACCGACCCAGCAAACTGGGTCCTGTGCGCCATAGACTTTGTTGAACTGTGTGATAACCACCATTTTTCACGCCGTGTGGTGTGTGAGGAGCAGAGGGGGGTGTCTTCCTGGGCTGAGAAAGAGCACAAAGGGAAGCTGCACTCTGTGCTCTGCCATGAGCAGACGAAAAGCAGGAGTCCCCGACTTGAAAACCGGAAGGAGCATCATCCAGACTACCGGTCCGTTTCCGCATGTATGCCGCATGCGTCTTTTAATACATAGTGGAGATGGGATTTCATGAAATCCCCTCCTCTATGCTGTAACATCTGGACACAGCACGTTTGATGCTGCGGCTCTACGCAGCGTCAAACACGCAGCGTTTCCTGAACGTGGCAACATACCATTAGGGTTGGGGGTCACTTGGGTAATAGTGATCACAAAATAATAAGTTTTCATGTATCCTTTAATAAGATGTGTAGTAGAGGGGTTAGAAGGACACTAAACTTCATGGGGCCACCCATCTGTATTAATAGAGGAACACCAATAACAAATAGGATATATGAATAGAGATGTGCGAACCCGAACAATAAAGATCGACATCCGTAGCGAACACCTACTGTTCAGGTACATCTGCCCAAACACGATGTGTTTGTCATGCTGAGTTTTTCTCACGGTGCTAGCAGGGATCTCACCGAGGTCATATCAGTTCAGCCCAGCTGGGAACGCAGCCTAAGTGACCAGAGGTAACAAGGTAACCTTGATGGCGTCACCGCCAGTCACCGAGTCTACACTCGCAGCAGCTTATTCACCAGTGGTTCTCAGCATAGATGGTCACATCTTGGCACCGTACAGGTTGAAAAGTGTTTTTCCCCCAGACATCCCCAGTTGCCATCTTAACTTGGGTCCGCTGCACCTTGATAGTGCATTTGTTTGGAGGCCTACGGAATATGTTAGCGCTATATAAAAATAAAGATTATTATTATTAATACATGTACAATAAGCTAAAAATGCAAGGTACAAATTATATATCTCGTATATATCTATTTATCTATCTTTGCATATCTTTAACACATAAAATTCAGTAACTTCTATTCTGCATTTTATTTCGGTAGGTGTCACGCGTACGGCACATGGATGTCACATGGATGTCATCCGTGTGCTGTATGTGTTTACACAGATCTATATACTTTTATTGGTCCTTGTCATCCATGCTGCCGGAAAAAAAGGACAAGTCTACATGTGGGTCACACGGACAATCAGTCCTTGTGAAAAAATGGACATATACGCAAACCCATAAGTTATAATGGGTACATGTGGATACGTGTCTCCGGTACGTGTAAAAATAGATGCCACGTATACCAGATACACGTATATGTGAAGGAGGCGTTAACTTCAGTTCTAATGAACTTTGGGAGGTCCATGTTTTGCATCAGTAATATGAGTGCTTATTGTCGATTCATCAGAATCTAGCTTTAGAATTAATGGGGTTGGCAACTTTTATCTTTGTCTTAACAGATATTGCGGCACGTATTAATAAATAAGTGTTACAGGTTCTCCTGCACTTGTTAATGGAGCCTTTTTTCCTGACTGCACAGCTCTCCTATTCTTAAAATGACAGTTGATGGAGGGACATGTGACCAGACCATCCATCAGTCTCCTCCAATTTAAAAACACTATGAATGGAAAAGCTATTTTTCAATTGGAAGAAACTGATGGACAGGTCTGGTCATACGCTCCTCCACCAGTAGTCATTTTGTATACAGGAGAAATGTGCAGACTGTGAGAAAGACTACAATAACAAGTGCAGGAAAAAAACCCTGTAATTCTTATATACCGTATTAGTAAATGCCACAAAATAATGTCCCCAACACACCAGTTAAAATAAAGATAAAGGGTCCAACTGATGAAAGTCTTTGCCAGTTTTCTGGTGTAAAACAGATTCATTTGTTGCAAAAAAAAATTGCGCAACGCAGAAATTGAGCAAAAATTTGGGGACTTTTGACGTTTTCAGCCAGCATCCCAAAAATTGATTTGGTGCACTTGGACCGCAGTGAGCCAGTTTATTATATCTGACATGCATTAATCTTACTGATTCAGGTGCAAAGTGTCCAACCCCTTGTAGTTCAATATCTTTGCTAAACTTCTTTCTCTAATATAGAATCATGTTTACTCATCAGCAACTGATGTGAAAATTTATAATAGCGGCCATTCTAAAAAGAAAAAATAATTGTTCTTGTCATGGTGAATTTGTATTAATTAAAACAACAATATGTCAAAAAGTTCAGCAAAAATTGGATGGGTAATCCAAAGCAATGAACATCCAATTATTTTTCAAAAACATTTAGTTCCGCTATTTATAGAACTTCTAGGTATCTTTAATTTATATAGCGTTCAATGAGATCTGAGCAAAAAGTTTTCTGCATAATGGTACTACCATAATAATAATCTTTATTTTTATATAGCGCTAACATATTCCGCAGCGCTTTACAGGTTGCACACATTATCATCACTGTCCCAGTTGGGGCTCACAATCTAAATTCCCTATCAGTAAGTCTTTGGAATGTGGGAGGAAACCAGAGTACCCGGAGGAAACCCACGCAGACATGGAGAGAACATACAAGCTCTTTGCAGATGTTGTCCTTGGTGGGATTTGAACACAGGACTCCACCGCTGCAAGGCTGCTGTGCTAACCACTGCGCCACTGTGCTACCCATATACCATATTTTGTGTCCATTATTAGATCACATGACAAGGAGTCCACTAAAATATCAATAATGGATTTAACACAAACAGATATATGCAGTATGAATTTGTAACAGATTTGACATTAGTATAGTTTTCCTTTGCAGCTCCAGCTGTCAACTCCATTTACAGGGGAAACTGTCTGTTAAAATATTCCATAATTTTAGTGTCCCCCCTAGGTCCATAGCTATGTGAGAGCTGCTGGGTCTAACAAGACGCAGATAAGTTCTGATTGTGACAAATGTCACAATTTCAGTATGGTTTACCCTTGCAAATGTAGCTTACCTGTCAAATTCAGTTAGTAAAGAAAACTGTGTTGTAACAATACACAGCTATGGCGTCCTTTCAAGGTCTATCCTAATTTTTTACAGTATAGGCAGTTAAGAAAATGTGAAAAAAAAATTGTATAGGTGTCGCTTTTACACTGTGTGCAGAATTATTAGGCAAGTTGTATTATAGAGGATAATTTTTATTATTGATCAACAACTATGTTCTCAATTAACCCAAAAGACCCATAAATATCAAAGCTTAATATTTCTGGACATTGGAGTGTTTTTTTTTTTAGATTTGGCTATCTTAGGAGGATATCTGTTTGTGCAGGTAACTATTACTGTGCAGAATTATTAGGCAACTTAATAAAAACCAAATATATTCCCATCTCACTTGTTTATTTTCACCAGGTAAACCAATATAACTGCACAAAATTTAGAAATAAATATTTCTGACATGCAAAAACAACCCCCCAAAAAAATTAGTGACCAATATAGCCACCTTTCTTTATGATGACACTCAGCAGCCTTCCATCCATAGATTCTGTCAGTTGCTTGATCTGTTTACGATCAGCATTGCGTGCAGCAGCCACCACAGCCTCCCAGACACTGTTCCGAGAGGTGGACTGTTTTCCCTCCCTGCAGATCTCACATTTTATGAGGGACCACAGGTTCTCTATGGGGTACAGATCAGGTGAACAAGAAGGCCATGTCAGTATTTTTTCTTCTTTGAGACATTTACTGGCCAGCCACGCTGTGGAGTAGTTGGAGGCATGTGATGGAGCATTGTCCTGCATGAAAATCATGTTTTTCTTGAATAATACAGACTTCTTCCTGTACCATTGTTTGAAGAAGTTGTCTTCCAGAAACTGGCAGTAGGTCTGGGAGTTGAGCTTCACTCCATCCTCAACCCGAAAAGGTCCCACAAGTTAATCTTTGATGAGACCAGGCCATACCAGTACCCCCCCTCCACCTTGCTGGCGCCTGAGTCGGAGTGGAGCTCCCTGCCCTTTACTGATCCAGCCTCTGGCCCATCCATCTGGCCCGTCAAGAGTCACTCTCATTTCATCAGTCCATATAACCTTTGCAAAGTCAGTCTTAAGATATTTTTTGGCCCAGTCTTGACATTTTATCTTATGTTTCTTCTTCAAAGGTGGTCGTTTTTCAGCCTTCCTTACCTTGGCCATGTCCCTGAGTATTGCGTGCACACCTTGTGCTTTTTGTTACTCAAGTAACATTGCAGCTCTGAAATATGTCAAAACTGGTGGCAAATGGCATCTTGGCAGCTTCACGCTTGATTTTCCTCAATTCATGGGCAGTTATTTTGAGCTTTTTTTGCCCAACACCCTTCTTGCGACCATGTTGGCTATTTGCCATGAAACGCTTGATTGTTCGGTGATCACATTTCAAAAGTTTGGCAATTTCAAGACTGCTGCATCCCTCTGAAAGACATCTCACAATTTTGGACATTTCAGAGCCCGTCAAATCTCTCTTCTGACCCATTTTGCCAAAGGAAAGGAAGTTGCCTAATAATTAAGCACACCTTATAGGGTTTTGATGTCATTAGACAACACCCCTCCTCATTACAGAGATGCAGATCGCCTGATTTACTTAACTGGTAGTTGGCTCTCAAGCCTGAACAGCTTGGAGTAGGACAACATGTACAAAAAGTATCATGTGATCAAAATACAACTTGCCTAATAATTATGCACACAGAGTAATCCTGACTGTAAAACTCTACATTATGCACTTTACAAATACTAACATAAATCTAACACATTAAAGGGAATCTGTCACATTATATAATGCAAACCTGTGGATACACGGTTAATTTGTGGGTTAATAGTGTTAGAACAGTGCCTGGCCGCCTTAATGAAAGTACCGCACCCAGGAAAGATGAACGTTATTCCTCCTGAGAGCTTTTTGTCGTACAGGGGTGCCTGCATGGCTGCAATCACTGCTGACAGCACTGTGAGTGGCGGATATGAGCACACCTCGGCACTTTGACTGTCAGTTCTGCACTGATGTACCACAGACTGTGCTGTCAGTAAAAGTACCGGAGCATGCAAAAGAAGTTAAAGGGAACCTGCCAGCAGTATTTTGCTCAGTAACCTACAGACACTGCAGGTCGGTGCTGTTACACTGATTAAAATGATACCTTGGTTGATGAAATCCTTCTTGTTGTTGTTTAATCTGTATTTGCACTTTTTGGTGCTCTGTTCACATATTCCTCCTTATGGGCTTATGACAGGGGTCACAGACTGCCTCCTATTTTACATAATCCCTAAAATAATGTTGGCTTAGAAAAAAAAATATCTTCAGCAAAATGACGTAAGCGATGGCGTATGTGCAGTAGCATCTATCGTTTGTCGATAGATGCCACTGCGCAAGCGCTGGCACCATTTTGCTGCAGCCCAATTTTTTTCCCTGTTGGAGGAAAATACATTTTTGCTGCAGGAAAATGGCAGCAGCACTTGTGCAGTAGCATCTATCATCAAGCGATAGATGCTACTGCGCAAGCGCCGCTGCCAGCGCCTATTTGCAGAAGTAAAATTTTTTTGACCTCTCTGCCTAGGGCACCAAAATGCTTTGCCCCAGTCCTGACCACTTTAAAGTGAACCTGACAGTTGATACTGATGCTGGCTAAATTATCTCATCCAGGTATGTTTGATTCTGAAACGTGTTTCAAAGAAAAACATGGTGGAAGACTAGTCGAACAGGTGGGTCACTGATGGCTTCTCCCCACCTACTGTCAATTATTGACAGATCTCTCCTTGCGTGTGTGTATATAGAGAGAAACCTGTCACTTCAGGGGAGCAGGCAGGTAGTGGCCGCCGAGGCTCTTCCTGTCCATCTAGTCTCCCTTGTGGCTGGTCCCTGGCAGCTACTGAACTATGTTACTCTCTGAAATCATACAGCCTGGGTCTGATACACGATCCACGGGCAGCACCTATCTGCCATTAGGTTCCCTTTAATCCTTGAAATCTTTAGCCATTAGGAGAGCCACTAGGGATCACCACTTGCTTTCTTGCACTCCCTGGCTGCAGTAAAATTGTCTTGGGGCTTTCTCTTATTCATGACATGGGTACAACTACTATTTTTGTACTGGGTCATTTCTGGTAAGACATTATATTGCCTATTCTAAATTAAGCCTAATTTAGTTCTTATTGAGGCATGTAAAGAAATATTATTTTCAGGTGATATTTTGTCAAATATTTTAAATTGAAATTTCTTTGCATATATCCAGTGTACAAAACATTTTACATAACCTGATTTGTGCAATATTTTTTCATATAGCTGGCAAAACTTAAATTATGTTTTCTATAAAACATTTCTTCAGGCTACTGCTAGCATCATTTGGTCACAAAAAGGAGCTTTTCTTCTTCAAAGACACAAACTATAAAGAAAAATATGTTTTCATAGATTTATCGTTACAGGGGATAGATTAAAAATTGTAAGACTCAGTGAACACCAAATTTCTCGGCAACAATATTCAAGAATATCACCAGTCTAAGACTCTATTATATTTATGTACATTTTCTTTCTAAAAACATCAAAAACAGATGATATATTGCTCAGATGAATTGCTATTTGGTTGGTTAAGCTTATTTCCACAAATAAAGGGCCTAAGGGCTTGTTTCCACATGCGAGAATCACGTCCGTGTCTCGCATGTAGAAACCAAGCTCTGGTGTCTGCACTCAGGAGCGGAGCTGTGCGGCTCCATGTGTTCCTATGCGGCCGCACGCTCTGCTCCGGAGTGCAGACACCAGAGCTTGGTTTCTACATGCGAGACACGGACGTGATTCTCGCATGTGGAAACAAGCCCTAAGAATGAGGTTGTCAAAGACAACTCCATTTTATGACAGCCTTTGTGGTAAACAGTAGATTTTGCTAGGAGAAGTGGTTGTGGACCACTTAATTCCCCTGGATCAGTATTGCAGATGTGACAAGCCTTAAGGGGATCTACAACATACTATGCTATTGATATTTCATCCTACAGATCGGCTGCCCTACACTAATAGAAAAGGAACAATACATTAATGGTGAAACGCGCTAGTGTTTTCTTAATGACTGGTACATCTTTATATGGCAGCCATTCAAATAAAAACTCACTAATGTATTTCATGAACAGCTCAAGCCTACTAGAATATGAGGATGCTAGCAGCCTTCCAGTCTGGCTCAATGAGGGGATCATGCAAGGGACTTCTCCATCATGCAAACATGTTAAAATGAGAAAAATTCAATCTCTTTAAAGGGCTGTCCAAAAGTAGAATAAACTACTAAAAGCAAATGTTACTCATCACCCACTGCTTTTTTTCCTCCTAGGGCAAATGACACATTGTATTTGCATGTGACCACTGCAACCAGTGATCTCCAAATACAACAAGAACGAAGTCTGACAAGCTAAACTTGAGTGGAGAGAACTACCTGCCACAGATAACTTTACTTTGAACATTCAAATTTAGAGTACTATGAAAGGTACACAAGATTCAGTTGTCCAATAGATTATTTGCAAAAAATGTTCTTAAAAGAACAGAAATGTAACAATGAGGTAACATGTCAATCCTATTAAACAGCGTGACCTAAGACATTAGCAATAACACAAAACTGAGAAAACAAAGATGTTGAAAAGAGATATATTTAAAGTATAAAACCTCAAATCTTAAATAAAAAAATAAGTACCCAACATAAAATGAGAATACATGGGTGTATCAGACATGGTAAATCCACATGGGTAGGTGAATGGAGCTTTAGTCACAAGACAAGTTCAGAAATAAATATATAGGCACCTATACAGTGGATAAGTACCGAACAGAGAGATAAGTAAATATGATAAATACAGAGCCATATGCTAATCCACTGAGGAACAAACCTGACATGTGCAACAAAATGGACATATTGATCTGTCCCCCCTTGAAGACATCAGTGCTGTGTATAATATATAGTGTAGTGTGCATAATGTCATGCTTTATGGTGATGGTGATGTGTAGTGTGGACTTTGGTGTAGAGTATTGTAATATTTTGTACTGTTAGACAGATGAGTTCTGCCCAGCAACAGACAGTGAGAAGCTTAAGACATAGTTAAGTGATGGGACTAGCCCAGAGAGGGAGGGGCTATGTAGCAAGATCAGAAAGGACTTCCTGGTAGTGAGACAGACAGGGACTAGCTTGCAGCTAGAGCCGATGTTTGATGTTAGTGCACAGCAGGGCAGCATGCAGTGGGTGTTCTATAGCAAGAGAGAAAGGAGATCGGGACAGAGATAGTGAGACAAAGACAAATAGAGAGAGTTACAGAGATGCAGAGAGACATGCAGTGCCAGCTCAGAGGACTGACCAGAGAGCAGAGTGACAAAGTGAGATGGGTCTGGAGAAGGTACACCCAGCAGCACAGCCCCAAGTAGCTTACAGCTCTTAAAGGTAACGGAAAAGAACCTGAATAGAAATGAGTGCCCTGTATGGGAGTTTCCTAAGCATCAGAGAACTTGAAGTTGAGTACGGCCATATTGACCAACCCTCTCCTCTACAAGGAGAATCAAACACAGAACCGTGGGAAGACAAAATTAGTTTCATGCACTGTACTGTGGTGCGAAGCTGGGTGGTGGTGAAGGAAACGAGACCAGTGGAGGCAGTAATGTGTGAGGCCAAAATAATGAGACTTTGTATTGAGATGCTTTGTATTAATGAGAGAAGTTGAGTACCCATTACTCTGTGTACATAATTGTGAGAAAATGAAATTCGGCACACCCAAGTCAGATGCAAGTAAAAATAGAAACAATTTTATTGTTGTTTGAGTACATCCACTGATTGAACACTTGACGTTTCAGCCACACAATTAGGCCTTCATCAGAATGGTGGAGTATTGGTATGACCAGCTAGGGTGCTGGGGATATGCACTAAAGTGCAGAGAGTGAAGCTCGGTAGGGCGTATCCCCAGCACCCTAACTGGTCATACCAATACTCCACCGTTCTGATGAAGGCCTAATTGTGTGGCCGAAATGTCAAGTGTTTAATCAGTGGATGCACCCAAAGATCAATAAAATTGTTTCTATTTTTTCTCTCATCTAACTTGGGTGTGCCGAATTTCATTTTCTCATATTTTTGGAGTAGTATCCTATTCATGCACCCCTAATTATTGGAGTGCCCCGTAGCCTCTTTTTTTGTATCTGTGTACATAATTGCCATGCAATAGCTATTTAGCAAAGTATTGTTTGTTAAGAACTGGTGGGCTCCGTTCATAAACTGGTTAATATCTGGTCCTGGCAAACCAGCATCATCGGTTACATGGGTATGTAAGCAGTTAATAACATAAAGCACAGTCCCAGCAAGTGCATAAGGTGGTGAAAATTACAGTCTCACCCTTCCAATGGCTCGCTGGGAATTAGAAAATCTGCAATTTCGGGGCTTCAATTTGGGGGTACTCCAAGCAGTGGGACCTTGTTTTTGGTGGGCACCCACAGAGAAGAGCTTAGAAAGCTGACAGAGTGTATTGAGGTATGTGGCCAGGTGACCTGATTATGCCAACCTGGGTTCTCCAAATTTTTTCATGGGTTCAGTGATGGGCAGTAGATCAAATCTGTATTCCTCTGTTTGGAGCCATGGTGCCTTGGCTGCTGTCCTCTAGAGTCTCTCTGTAGAAGGCGAGAGATTCCTTTTATAACCACAGCTGTCCTTAAGGCCAATATCCACAGGGTTATAGGAGGTGGGAGGAGACCATCACTCATTGTTTGAGTGTTTAATTAACCTGCATATTTTGTCCTTCAGTGTTTTCAGAACAACAAGCTACATGGACTGATACAATAGGTAGTCAGCGGGCATTCACCAAATTAACAAACATCAATTGTTCAATTAACCTGCGCCTTTGTCCCTCAAGGAAAGCAGAAAAATAAGCTGCAGGGACTGATACAATAGGTAGTCAGCAAGCATTCAACAAATCAACAAACATCAGTTCAACCTACAGCAAGAGTCAACATTCAGGCTCCTATGAACAATAGCTCATGTCCCTGGGCATACAGAATAATACTTCTGGCATAATTAAGAATAAACACGGTGTGGTCACATACAAGATAAATCAAATGATTGTATTAGGGAGGGAACTACACATGTGGCTGAGCAGATGAATGAAAAATGTAGCAATGCAGCTTACCCATATGTTCTCTTCCTGATGGTACGGTACTAGCCACAATGGCAACTTAGAGACCAAAATTGCTATAAAAAACAAAACTGAACCCGTAATCCCTACCTTATAACTTCTTCCTAAAATCCACCAGAATGCTATTACACCACCAGGTAGGACCATTATTTCGGGAAGTAGAGGTCTTACTGAGAAGGTGTGCAAATACACTCTGGAACACTTCAATGGATCCCAGTGATTCTGAGAGTGTTTTTTGTGACATATTGTTCGAGCACCCGCCAGGGCCGTGGGGTACTTGTGGACATGATAATTGTGGACTTGTGACAATGTGTGCAAACTGTAAAGCGCTGCGGAATATATTAGTGCTATATAAAAATAAAGATTATTATATTATAATTATTATTATTATTGTCTGGTACTTAAAGGGATGTGTCACATCAGCGGTGACCCGGTCCGTGGCCCTGGGCACCCAAGTAAAAGGAACGGTATTTAAAGGGGTTTGTGAAATACCATATTAACTCGAGTATAAGCTGACCCGAGTATAAGCCGACCCCCCTAATTTTGCAACAAAAAACTGGGAAAACTTATTGACTCGAGTATAAGCCTAGGGTGGAAAATGCAGCAGCTACCAGTAAATGTCAAAAATAAAAATAGATACCAATAAAAGTAAAATTAATTGAGACATCAGTAGGTTAAGTGCTTTTGAATATCCATATTGAATCAGGAGCCCCATATAATGCTCCATACTGTTCATTATGGCCCCATAAGATGCTCCATACAAAATAGGCCCCATATAATGCTCCATACAGTTCATTATGGCCCCATAAGATGCTCCATATACAAATATGCCCCATATAATGCTCCATGCAGTTCTTTATGGCCCCATAAGATGCCCCATATAATGCTCCATTCAGTTCTTTATGGCCCCATAGATGCCCCATATAATGCTCCATGCAGTTCTTTATGGCCCCATAAATGCCCCATATAATGCCCCATAGATGCTCCATATAATGCTCCATGCAGTTCTTTATGGCCCAATAGATGCCCCATATAATGCTACATATAATGCTCCATGCAGTTCTTTATGGTCCCATGTAATGCTCCATATAATGCTCCATGCAGTTATGGCCCCATAGATGCCCCATATAATGCTCCATACAGTTCATTATGGCCCCATAGATGCCCCATATAATGCTCCATGCAGTTCTTTTTGGCCCCATAGATGCCCCATATAATGCTCCATGTAGTTATGCCCCCATAGATGCTCCATATAATGCTCCATGCAGTTATGGCCCCATAGATGCCTCATATAATGCTCCATGCAGATCTTTATGGCCCCATAGATGCCCCATATAATGCTCCATGCAGTTATGGCCCCATAGATGCCCCATATAATGCTCCATGCAGTTCTTTATGGCCCCATGTAATGCTCCATATAATGCTCCATGCAGTTATGACCCCATAGATGCCCCATATAATGCTCCATTCAGTTCATTATGGCCCCATAGGTGCCCCATATAATGCTCCATGCAGTTCTTTATGGCCCCATAGATGCCCCATATAATGCTCCATGCAGTTATGCCCCTATAGATGCTCCATATAATGCTCTATGCAGTTATGGCCCCATAGATGCCCCATATAATGCTCCATGCAGTTCTTTATGGCCCCATAGATGCCCCATATAATGCCCCATATAATGCTCCATGCAGTTATGGCCTCATAGATGCCCCATATAATGCTCCATGCAGTTCTTTATGGCCCCATAGATGCTCCATATAGCATTGTGCCACATGTAATGCTGCTGCACTAAAAAAAAATTACATACTCACCTCTCGTCACTGCCCGCTGCTCCTCAGCGTCCCGTCTCTCTGCACTGACTGTTCAGGCAGAGGGCGGCGCACACACTAATACGTCATCGTGCCCTCTGACCTGAACAGTCACTGCAGAGGACGCGGAAGACGAGGCGGCAGTGGAACGCGGAAAGGTGAAGAATATGACATACTCACCTGCTCCCGGCGCTCCTGACGCGGTCCTTGCATGTCCCACGTCTCCGGGAGTGGCAGCTTCTTCCTGTAGTGAGCGGTCACATGGTACCGCTCATTACAGTAATGAATATGCAGCTCCACCCCTATGGGAGTGGAGTCCATATTCATAACTTTAATGAGCGGTACCAGTGACCGCTGAACAGGGGAAGAAGCTGCCGTGCCCAAAGACCATGGGACATGCGGGGACCGTGCCAGGAGTGCTGAGAGCAGGTGAGTATTTGACAGGCGTTGCTCCCCCTCACCCGCCGACCATGACTCGAGTATAAGCTGAGAGGAGCACTTTCAGCCCATTTTTTTGGGCTGAAAATCTCGGCTTATACTCGAGTATATACGGTAATAAAAGTTTGTGATGCCACCTGTGGTACTCGGTCAGGGTGACCGACGCTGCTTAAAGGGGTCCTCTGGGGTGATGTTATGGCAGCAGGGATGGTATGGCTTCCCACAGGTGAAACTGGGTCCCCAGGGCTCCCGGTGTGTTTGGAAAGGATGGTGCAGTGCCGGAAAATAAACAGAGGCCACAGGGTTGCAATCTCTTTACCTGGCATACTGATGGTAGACAGCCACAGTTCAGGGTACCAGCAACAGGTGACGGTGGAGTCCAGTCAGCCTAAAAATGAGTAGAATTGCTAGATCAGATTGGGAGCATTCCACTATGCGCTAAATAATAGTCCCTTGCTGCCTATGGCTTCCTTCAAGGTCCTTTCTTACTCTCTGTCCTGGGACAGTTCTTGCATAGTAGGCAACGCGAGCCGTTTCAATGGGGTCTCTATCCACGGTGACTCCGGGCTTTGGGTGTTGTGGTACCTTAGGATGTTATGTAATTTCCTGCCCTCCAGTTCTGCCGTGGGACCTGTAGTTCCATACAGCCTCGGGCTCCCGGTGCCTGGTTTCTGCACTTCAGCTTAGAGGGAGCTCAATCGCAGCTCTCCTCTAGTTCCTGACTTCTCCTGTGCTCCTTCACTGTTCCTTCTCTGATCCAGACTACTCAACTCCTCCTCCAGACCAGAATGTATATCTATCTAGGGAAGCTCCCCTGAAACCAGGTTTAGAACTCCCCCTTCTGGCCTGGAGTCAGAACATGTTGAACGTACAGGTTACAAATCAAAGGGATCCTCCTTGTTTCCAGGCATGGCATCACCTTCCCCGAGATGAAGGCAATACTACTGTGGTACCCGAACTCCTGGGGTGCCACATTGTACTTCATGTTAGTGGTAAAAATTCTTTGGTGTAATTTGTGATTATTTGCGAAAAAAATGAAAATTGGTGAAAATTTTGAAAATGTTGCAATTATCCAGCTTTGAATTTTCATGCCCTTGAATCACAGAGATATGTCACACAAAATTCTTAATAAGTAACATTTCCCATATGCTCACTTTACATCAGCACAATTTTGGAACCAAAATTTTTTTTTGTTAGAGGTTATAAGGGTTAAACAGCGATTTCTCATTTTTACAACACCATTTTTTTTAAGGACCACCTCACACTTGAAATCACTTTGAGTGGTCTATATGATAGAAAATACCCAAAAGTGACACCATTCTATAAACTGCACCCGTCTTGGTGCTCAAAACCACATTCAAGATTTGTATTAACCCTTCAGGTGCTACACAGGAACTTTTGGAATGTTTAAAAAAAATTATTATTTAACTTTTTTTCACAAAAAGTTAAATTCAGATGAAAATTGTATTATTTTACCAAGGGAAACAGGAGAAATTGGACAACAAAAGTTGTTGTGCAATTTGTCCTGAGTATGCTGATACCCTATATGTGGAGGTAAACCACTGTTTGGGCGCATGGCAGAGCTCGGAATGGAAGGAGCACCATTTTACTGTTTCAACTCAAAATTGCCTGGAATTAAGATCGGATGCCATGTCGCACTAGGAGAGCCCCTGATGTGCCTAAACAGTGGAAACCTCCCACAGGTGACACCATTTTGGAAAAGCTAGACCCCCTAAGGAACTTATCTAGATGTGTGGTGAGCACTTTGAACCCCCAAGTGCTTCACAGAAGTTTATAACGTAGAGCCGTAAAAATAAAAAATCATATTTTTTCACAAAAATGATCTTTTCACCCCCAATTTTTTATTTTCCCAAGGGTAACAGAAGAAATTGGACCCCAAAAGTTATTGTGCAATTTGTCCTGAGTATGTTAATACCCAATACTTTGGGGTAAACCACTGTTTGGGCACATAGCAGAGCTCAGAAGGAAAGGAGAGTCAGATTTTACTGTTATGGTTTGCAGGTGCCATGACCCACTGGGGGAGCCCATGAGGTGCGAAAACAGCAGAACCCCCCATAAGTGACCCCATTTTCCGAACTACACCTCTCAATGAATTCATCTAGGGGTGCAGTGATCATATTGATACCATGGGTGTGTCACAGAATTTTATACTATTCGGCAGTGAGGACAAAATAATTACATTTTTACCGCCAAAATTTTGTTTTAGCCAAAGATTTTACATTTTCACACTAGAAGTGGGTAAAAATGGCAACAAAATTTGTCCCACAATTTCAACTGAACGTGGTAATACCCCATATGTGGCTGTACAGTGCTACTTAGCCATGCGGAGAGACTGTAGGAACGGAGTGCTATTTGCCTATTCAAGTGAATGGGTCTGTGCAGGTCAGTGTGTTTCCAGGGACTGTGTGTCCATGGGCAAAACACGCTGACATGTCCATTTTTTAATGTCAGCATGGGCCATAAAACGTCCCGCAGATGTGCATACACATAACACACATGGATGTCATCCATGTGACACGCATCGGCGCCGGGGAAGAAGCATTACAGTAAGCGCTGCTCCCTGGCGCCAGGTGCTGAACACAGCTCTCCTCATTCTTCCTTGCTCTGCCAGCAATTGGCGTGAGCATGGGAGAATAATGAGAGTTACATTTAATTAATAAATGTGACAACAGGCGGCAGCTGATGAGACAATTTCTCCCACCAGCCTATCCCTGCTGCTGCTAATAACAAGGACAGCAGGAGTGGCGGATGGAAGTATTCATCTGCCGCTCCTGCGATGTTAATAAATATGGTAATTTTAAAAAAAAGGCGTGGGTTCACCTGTATTTTTGATAACCAGTCAGCCAAAACTCAGAGCTGGGGACTGCAACCATCAGCTTTCAGCTTCAGCAAGGTTGGATATCAAGAAAAGAAGGGTCCCCAAGCAATATTTTTTAATTATTTAAATAAATAATTTGAAAAAAATGGCGTGGGGTCCGGCCCATTTTTGACAAACAACCTTGCTAAAGCTCACAGCTGGGGGCTGGTATTTTCAGGCTGGTAAAGGGTCATGGATATTGACCCCCCCAGCCTAAAACAGCAGCCCGCAGCTGCCCAGAAAAAGCACATCTATTAGGTGCACCAATTCTGGTGCTTTGCCTGGCTCTTCCCACTTGCCCTGTAGCGGTGGCAAGTAGGGTAATAGTTGAGGGGTTGATGTCACCTTTATATTGTCAGGTGACATTAAGCCCATGGCTTAGAAATGGAGAAGCCTCTATAAGACACCTATCCATTACTAATCCTATAGTTTTATGGTAAATAAAGACACAGCAAGAATAAAGCCGGGCTGAGCTACGGTGACTTCGGTGAGATCCCCGCTAGCACCGTGAGCACTCACTGTGCTAGCAGGGATCTCACTGGAACTCATCGCAGCTCAGCCCGGCTGGGAACAGAGCTTAGTGACCAGAGGTTACCTCTATGATGTCACCACCAGTCACTGATGCTGTATTCCCAGCAGCTCATTCACCAGTGATTTTCAGCCAGGACAGTCGCATCATGTCACCATCCAGGTTGAAAACTAATTATCCCCCAGACATGGATTACTGCGTGGGACACAACGACCGGCAGTTATGATATATTGTTGTTTTTTTATTTTACTTTTATTATAGGAGATCGAGGGCTTTGGTGGAATTAGGCGAGGTTGTAAGTATGGTTTAATTAAGATTATTAAAGGAGTCTGTGTCATTTTTTTCAAATAAAGGACTTTATTCTGACTGTGTCTTTATTTACCATACAACTATAGGATTAGCAATGGATAGGTGTCTTATAAACGCTTCTCCATTACTGAGCCATGGGCTTGATGTCACTGGTGACATCAACCTCACAAATATGAACCCCACTTGCCACTGCTACAGAGCAAAGCGCCACAATTGGCACATCTAATAGATGTGCCTTTGCTGGGCAGCTGCCTGCAGCTATTTTATTATTCTACACTGCTCGCGCCGATCACTGGCAGAGCAGGGGAGAATGATGAGAGCCATGTTCAGCACCCGGCCCCGGCGAACAGCGTTTACTGTAACGCTTCTTCTCTGGCATGCATCCTTGTGGTACTGATGTGGCACATGCATGCCACTCATGTGCCGCAAGTATTACACACAGGGACACTGATATCTTCGGCACTGGAAATATCAGGACATGTGAAAGAGACTTTATAGTGGGTTTTTAGGTTTGGCTGCTGTCACACACTAAAAGACGTTTTTTATTGCAAAAATAATTATTTTTTATATAAAATCGTTTTTATTGTATAAAAGCGCCAAATCATAAAACATGATATAAATGAGGTATTGCTGTAATCGTACTAATCCGAAGAATAAAATTGCCTTATCAATTTTACCACACATAGATCGGCCCCCCCCAAAAGAAATTCATGAATTGCTGTTTTTTGTTCATTCTGCCTCGCAAAAATCGGAATAGAAAGAGATCAAAAAATGTCATGTGCCCGAAAATTGAACCAATAAAAATGTCAACTCGTCCCTCAAAAAACGAGACCTTGCAAAACTCTGTGGGCCAAAATATGGAAAAATGATAGCTCTCAAAAAATGGTGATGCAAAAACTATTTTTTTGCATCCCTTTATTCTGAGAGCTATAACTTTTTTATTTTTCCACTGATGGAGCTGTATGGGGGCTTGTTTTTGCGGGATAAGATGACGTTTTCAGCGTTATCATGTTTATTTATATGTTTTTTTTATCACGTGTTATTCCATTTTTTGTTCGGCGGTATGATGATAAAGCATTGTTTTTTGCCTTTTTTATGGTGGGTTACGGGATGAGACAGTTTTATAGGTCGGGTTGCTGCGGCGATACGAAATATGTGCACTTTTATTGTTTAGATTTTTTTCCATTAAAATATTTACTTAGAGATAGAATAAATATTGATTTTTTTATTATTATTTTTGATTTTTTTTCTTTTATATTTTTACAATTATTTAAAAAAATGTTTTTACTTTTTTCTAACTTTTTTACTTTGTCCCACTATGGGACAATCATTTTTGCAGGCTGATCGCTTCTATAGTTTGCAGATGAAGCAGCATCTGCAATCCATAGACGCTGTCAGCGCTGCACTCACAGGGAGACTTGGTGATCATGCACTGCGCATGATCACCAAGTTTCCTAGCTCGTGACCCGGATGTCGTCATGATGACATCAGGTCACCATGGCAACGCCGTGGGGTCTCCGATCCAAAGGCAGAGTGTGCCTGCTTCCGGAATGCTGCGATCATGTTAGATCGCAGTATTTCGGCGGATAAAGTGCCAGTAGCGGTCTGAGACCGCTTTTGGCACTTAGTGCCAGGTGCCAGCTGTCAGAATCAGCTGACACCTGGCGGCGATCATGGCCGATCGCTCAGGTTAGATGTACTATTCTGTCCATGGTCAAATTGGCCCAGGTCACATGCGATAATGCCTGCCTTCATTTTTGCAAGATACATACAACTTTTTAAATAAGAATGATGGTCTACATATAAAAGAGGATATGATGCTTGTCACCTGTGACATTGAATTGCTCTATAAAAGCATTTGACACTCGGATGGTCTCCAGGCAGTATCCTATTTACTTAAAAATGAATGACATGAACTCGGCTCATATGGATTTTTTTTTACTACTTTTTGATTTTGTCCTTTTGCACAATTTTTTTTGTTTTCAATCGATGTTTTTACCTCTAGCCCCAGGAAACTGTAATGGGGGAGGCCTGTGATCCCTCATGTGCCAACTTATTGCTGGGCCTGTGGGAAAGGAGCCTAATTATGACAGATCAGGACACGTCAACGGACGATGTCCCCCTTTGGACGCAGTGCATTAGTGATGTCTTTTTGATCCTGAAGAGAACATTCACTGAGTTACACTCTTTTTTTGCTGCCCTTAACCAGAATCACAACAATGTCCGTCTTACATATAAATTTGATCATGATACAATTTAATTTTTGGATGTAAAAATGAAGCGGGATATCAATAATATGCTACAAAAAGTTGTCTTCAGGAAAACAACATCTACCACAAATCATCTCTCTGCAGATGATTCAGTCTATACCTACTGGGCAATTTCTTCAGATGAGAAGAGCATCAACTGATTAGGACTTTGAATCCCAAGCTGATTATCTCAAACAACTGTTTCTGGACTGTGAACAGCTGTAAAACTAGTAAGCATGCTTATTTGAGAGCAAAAAATGGCAATCAATCTGAACTCCCTAATTCAAATCAGGGAAGAACATCTGTTAATCAGGTAAGACTTATCACTCGATACAACTCTAACTGTCCTAATATGAAGTAGGCATTTGTGAAATTCTCACTAATTTTACTTTGTGATGCTCTTCTCGAACATTATTTAACTACATATCCTAGCATCACAGCCCTTTGTGAACACAATCTGAAAGATCTTTTAGTTTTTAGCCATTACTAACCTTATAAAGAAATATCTTCACTTGGATCTTGTGGACCAAGATGGAGATGTACACCATGTGGCATGCCCCAACATCAAAAGTGCAACAGATTTCTCAAATGTCATGTGCAATGCAACTTATATCATCACACAAACCATTACTTGCTCTACCTTGGCTGTCGTCTACTACACTGTATGCCCCAGTTTTAAGATTTATGTAAATGAGAGTTAGAGAGTAAGTTAGGGACATTACAGCTGTTGTGAACAAAACTAGTATTGACCTTCTGAAACCCATTCCAAAACCTGTCACCCCCAAAATCGAAGATGAGCTAAGCCCACCAGCTTCTGGGATGCTGTAGATAAGCCCCCGGAGTATCCTGAAAGATGGGAAAAAGAGGTTAGATTATACTCACAAGGGGAGGTGGTCCGATCCGATGGGTGTCGTGGTCCGGTCCGGGGCCTCCTATATTCATAGGATGATGTCCTGTTGAGGGCAGAGCAAAGTACTGCAGTGCGCAGGTGCAGGGCCTCTCTGACCTTTCCCAGCATCTGCGCACTGCAGTACTTTGCTCTGCCCTCAACAGGGCAGACAAAGTACGCCTGCACCGGAGCCACAGCGTGAGTACAAGAAGAGGACGTCATCGTAAGAAGATGGGAGGCCCCGGGCCGGACCGCGACGCCCATCAGACCGGACCACAGTGGGACTGCCCTTGGGTGAGTATAATCTAACCTGTTTTTCTCATCTTTCAGTTCACATTGAGGGCTTATCTACAGCATTACAGAATGCTGTAGATAAGCCCCTGATGCTGGTGGGCTTAGCTCATCTTCGATTTTGGGGCCGCTGGTTTTGGACTCTAAATGGAAATCTCACCTATGCCTCTTCCCTTTGAACTTATCACTATATAATCTCTCTATAAACATAAGGATGAATGACCTCGGGGAGATCAAAACATCCAACACCGCTGAGACACCATCACATGTTTCTCAACGCAGTGATCCAGAAAACTGCCCCCATCCCTTATAGGAAATATGCAAATGCATGTAGAAAAGCCGCGGAGACACCATCACGTGTTTCTCAATGCAAGCAATGAATACCCAGGTCATTTGCCTTTAGAAATGTTTTTTTTGTTTTTTGTGTTTTTCATGTAAGTTGAGTAATGTCATGTTCGTAGGTTGTTTTCTTTAGTATTTTTTGTGTATGTGATGGGTTTTGTAATCATATCACAAAATGTGAGGGTTTTTAAAAGCAGGTTGCGGCGGGCAGCCATTTTGGATTTATTTGCAACCCAGAATGCAGGAATTTTTTGTCTGCAGGAGTGTGGGATTGTGGATGGTGTGAAGGGGAGTGAATGGCCTCATGGTGCATCTGTGTGGTCAGGGAGTGCCTGTAATAAAAATGATGGTGTGGGTTTTTTGGTGAAGGGAAATGATGTGAGTTTGTGTGCAGGGCCGTATTTAGGGTTTCTGCTGCCCTAGGCACTTTTAGTGCTGCCTCCCCCTTTGGTGAGTATGACACTATCGGCAGTGACTTTAGCAAGAATCGCTGATGTGAAAGTCGCCTTTTGCAGCAGATCCGGCAGTTTTTCTGCATGTGCCGCATAACGGATCACTTACAGCAACACTGCGTTCGGCCTCATTCATTCCCTATGGGATTTGCGGCACTTGCCATGATCTGGCAAATGCGGTACCATACCTCCCAACTCGGGAAGGAGGTATAAATTTTAGGCCACGACTCTGACCACACACATTTCACAACTAGTCCACGTCCCAACCACAGCCATTTAGCACTGCTGATCACACTGTTTTATATACAATAATTACAAACGAAACAATATGGCCACAGTGCTCCATACAGTATAATAGCCACACATGATGCTCCATACTGTATAATGGCCACAAATGATGCTCAATACTGTATAATGGCCACACGTGATGCTCCATACTGTATAATGGCCATTGGCCACACATGATGCTCCATACTGTATAACGGCCACACATGATGCTCCATACTGTATAATGGCCATTGGCCACACATGATGCTCCATACTGTATAACGGCCACACATGATGCTCCATACTGTATAATGGCCACACGTGATGCTCCATACTGTATAATGGCCACACACAGTTCTCCATACTGTATAATGACCCCCCCTCCTGTATGCATGGCTCATATTCCCCCCCGTATGCATGGCTCATATTCACTCCCCCCTGTATGCGTGGCTCATATTCCACCTCCCCCCTGTATGCATGGCTCATCTCTCCACCCCCCTGTATGCATGGCTCATCTCTCCACCCCCTGTATGTATGGCTGATGGCTCATATTCCCCCCCCTGTATGTATGGCTGATGGCTCATATTCCCCCGTATGCATGGCTCGTAATTCCCCCCCCCTGTATGTATGGCTGATGGCTCATATTCCCCTGTATGCATGGTTCATAATTCCCCCCCCCCCGTATGCATGGCTGATGGCTCATAAATCCCCCCCTGTATGCATGGCTGATGGCTCATAATTCCCCCCCCTGTATGCATGGCTGATGGCTCATAATTCCCCCCCCTCCCTGTATGCATGACTGTTGGCTCATAATTCCCCCCCTGTATGCCTGGCTGATGGCTCATATTCCCCTGTATGCATGGCTCATAATTTCCCCCCCCATATGCATGGCTGATGGCTCATACTCCCCGGTATGCATGGCTCATCTCTCCACCCCCTCCCCCGCTCCTTCTCCCATCTTTCATGGCTCGGGCGGCTTACCTTCCTCCTTCATCCCCCCGCCCCCCCGTCTCCCATACTCACCTGTCAGCTGTCCCAGACACCGCACGGCTGCGCCGACATCCTCCCTCTGGCGGGGCGGTCGGTCGCGTTTGTGACCCGGGACTTAAAAGAAAAACAAAAAAAACAAACCTTGCTCAGGTCCGCCCCCCCGCAATGTCGCCGCCCTAGGCACGTGCCCTCAAATACGGCCCTGTTTGTGTGACTATATGGTGATTGAGGTTGGAAGGTGTGTGTTGGCTAATTTTGAGTTTAGAAATGTTCGTTTTTGCGTTATTAATGTATATGCACCTGTGGATAAACAGGAGCGTAGAGTTTTATTTGAAAAAATTTAGTTTTATATTCCAGGAAGAGTGCCTGTTGTGATAGTGGGTGATATGAACTGTGATGTGGGAAGTGTGAATGTCGATGCATCAGGGAAAGTGTTAATGGATATGGTGAGTGATTTTGGTTTAAAAGATATGCAGCGGGCATGCAAGATAACTCCGTTGTTAAATACGTTTTTTTCTGACAGTGGGAGGGTGGAGTCTAGATTGGACTATTGTTTTGTTTCAAAAAATCTGATTCCTGTTAGTTATGCACAGGAGAGGGTGTTTTTTTGGATCATGTGTGTTGAAGTGTGAATTGGATTTGCATGTTAATGAGGTGGCTGGGAAAGGTGTGTGGAAGTTGAATGTGAGTTTGCTGGAAGGAGGGGGGGAGAGAGGAGTATGAAAGACATTATGCAAAGTGGTGTGGGTGCAGGAGTGATTTCAGAAATGTGTGTGAATGGTGGGATTGGGTTAAATGGAAAACCAAGAGTTTTTAAAAAAAAACTCAGGTACAAGTGTGCGGCTGCAAAGAGAGAAAGGTTTGTTTTTTTAAATGCAAGATTGAGTGTGTTGTATAAGTTGAGGGCGGGAGGGATGGATGTGAATGAAGATTTAGTGAAAGTGAAAAAAGAAGTGAATGATTTTTTGTTAGAAAGAGGGAGGAATATTGCGTATAGGGCCAAATTAGAGAATTTGGAGAAGAATGAGAAGTGTTCGGGTTTTTTCTTTAAGAACGTTTTTGGGAAGAGACAGAGTATGAGTGTTTTGAATGGGATGGATGGAAATGAAGTTAGTGGCGCGGACTTGTGTGAGGAAGTGGCAAAGTTTTATGATGATTTGTATGCTGTGAAATGGAGGGATGAAGGTTTGGAGGGTGAGGTGTTGAGTGTTTTGGAAAATAGTTTGAATAGGATAGAAAGGGAAAGTTTGATGGGTGATGTGACGGGTGAAGAAGTATGGAAGGTGGTATGCAGTATGGCGCTGAATAAAACACCGGGGGAGGATGGTGTACCGGTGGAATTTTATCGGGTGATGTGGGATGTGATTGGGAAGGATTTTGTGGATGTATGTAAGTATATGTGGGCGAATGCAGAGGTGGCAAATGGTATGCGTGCAGGGGTGGTTGTGTTATTGCCAAAAAAAGGTGATTTGAAAAATCTAAAAAATTGGAGGCCGATCACATTGCTGAATTGTGATTATAAGATTTATGGAAAACTTTTGGCTAACAGGATGCGTGGCGTGGTTGGGAGTGTGGTGGGTGAGGAGCAATGTTGTGCGGTACCTGGAAGACGAATACATGGAAGTTTGTGTATGTTGAGAGATTGTTTGTGGGACTGCATGAATCGTAAGAAAGGGGTGTATGTGTTGAGTTTGGATTTTGAGAAGGCGTATGATAGATTGGCGCATGGTTTTTTGTTTAGTGTGTTGGTGAAGATGGGTTTTCCTTCTGAGTTTGTTGAGAGAGTGAGAAGTTTGTATAAGAATATTTATAGTTGTGTGTTGTTGAATGGAAATGTGGGAAGGAGAGTAAATGTATTTTCGGGTGTTCGGCAGGGGCGTCCTTTGTCCCCTATCGATTTTATTTGCGCAATTGAGCCTTTGTTATGTCTGTTAAGAAAAGATAAGGTGATTAGGAGAGTGGAAGATGAGTGGCTATATGGATGATGTGTGTGTGCTGTGGGATTCAGAGTGTTCGGTACGGCGAGTGAAGTTGTTGGTTTCTATTTTTTGTGGAGCATCTGCTTTTAAAGTGAATTGGGAGAAGAGTGAGTGTAAGAATTTTGGGGGAAGGAGTCTGAGCGATGATGTTGGAGTGAATGTGGTGAGTGGATCGATAAAGGTTTTGGGTGTGAAACTTTCAGAGAAATTGGATGGAGAGGAAAGCTGGGTGGATGTGAAAGAGAGAGTGGAGCGTAAGTTTAATTTTTGGAGTTTGAGGGATCTTACGTTTTTTGGTAAAATTTTAGTTCTTAAGAGTGTTGTGTTACCTATTTTTTTGTATGTTGCGATGGTTTTTCCACCAAGCTACATGTGTATTAGAAGATTAAATAGGGTTTTGTTTGTCTTTTTTTGGGATTCATGTATGGAGCGTGCGAGGAGAGAGATTGTTATGAAGAGTTTGGATAAGGGGGGACTGGGTTACCCAAATTTGAATGTTTTTTTCGGCGTGAATATTATGGTGTTTGTATTAGGTGTGATTAGGATGGATGGGAAGTATGCATGTATGTGCAGGTTTTTGTTTGGAAATTTCTTGTTTCGTTTGAAATGGTATGAAAGAGATCTTAGGAGCCCAGTGGCTTTTGAGGTTCCTGTGTGGTATGTGTGGGTTTACAAATTTTTAGTGAAGTATGAACTGTGTGATGTGGATGTGAGATTGTTAGAAAAGAAGAAAGCTGTATATAAGATGATTGAGTGTAGAGAGATGGAATGTGACATTATTGTAGGACGAGCCCATAGGCTGTTCTTGCCAGATTTTAAAATGGTAAGAGGGGATGATGTGCAGAAAATATGGAAGAAGGTACGTGTGAATGGTATGACAAATAGGCAGAGTGAGATTGTATGGCAGTCATTGCATGGGGTGTTGCCGGTGAGGGATTTTCTCAAAAATCAGGGTTTAGTGAGGAGTGAGAGGTGTCCGAGGAGTGGATGTGGTGGGAGTGAGAGTGTGGTGCATTTGTTTTGGAATTGTCAGTATGCTAGAAGTGTGATTGCAGGTCTGGGTTGTTTGTGTAAGGAGCTGTGTGAGGTGAATCTGTTGTCTTTTGAGCTTTTTATGTCTGGATTGGGTATATGTGGGGAAAAGGAGAGAGTATTGTGGTTGATGATGACATGTATAAAAGAGGTTTTGTGGGATGTGAGGAATGTGTATGTGTTTAAAAGGAAGGATATTGAGGTTAAAAACTGTATAAAAATTATTTTGGGAAAATTGTATTTTTGCTTTGTGTGCGATCAGAGGAGGAGAGGGGAGGTGGATGCAGAGGGAATTTGGAAGACTTAAAAGTGGAAACATTTTGTTAATGTATCTTGAAGTGTTTTTTTGGTTGTTAATAAAAAAAATTTTCTTGTGTTTTCCAAGGATGATGGGAATAGCGGTTGCGCTAAGTATGTGGCACGCTGTTTAGGGAGATGAGTTCCTTATAGTTTTGGTTACCTGACTGTGGAACTTCCCGAGGGAAAAAAAAAAAAAAGAAAAAAAAAGCTGTCTGTGGATGGATACCATGTTTTGGCATAGGTGGCTTTCCTTTATTGGATGCTGCCCTTCCCGTGGTTGTTCCTTCCCGGTGAAAGACCTGGCTATTCATTGCTTGCATTGAGAAACACGTGATGGTGTCTCTGTGGCTTTTCTACATGCATTTGCATATTTCCCATAAGGGATGGGGGCAGTGTTCTGGATCACTGTGTTGAGAAACACGTGATGGTGTCTCCGCGGTGTTGGATCTTTTGATCTCCCCGAGGTCATTCATCCTTATGTTTATAGCCTTTTTACTAGGCACTGCTCCTAACACCCAGTTTCCTACTCCACACTGATGAGGGGCAAATACCCCGAAACAGCTGTCTGTGGATGGATACCATGTTTTGGCATAGGTGGCTTTCCTTTATTGGATGCTGCCCTTCCTGTGGTTGTTCCTTCCCGGTGAAAGACCTGGCTATTCATTGCTTGCGTTGAGAAACACGTGATGGTGTCTCCGCGGCTTTTGTACATGCATTTGCATATTTCCCATAAGGGATGGGGGCAGTGTTCTGGATCACTGCGTTGAAAAACACGGGATGGTGTCTCAGCGGTGTTGGATGTTTTGATCTCCCCGAGGTCATTCATCCTTATGTTTATAGCCTTTTCACTAGGCACTGCTCCTAATAGCCAGTTTCCTACTCCACACTGATGAGGGGCAAATACCATGAAACAGCTGTCTGTGGATGGATACCATGTTTTGGCATAGGTGGCTTTCCTTTATTGGATGCTGCCCTTCCCGTGGTTGTTCCTTCCCGGTGAAAGACCTGGCTATTCATTGCTTGCGTTGAGAAACACGTGATGGTGTCTCCGTGGCTTTTCTACATGCAATTGCATATTTCCCATAAGGGATGGGGGCAGTGTTCTGGATCACTGCGTTGAGAAACACGTGATGGTGTCTCCGCGGTGTTGGATCTTTTGATCTCCCCGAGGTCATTCATCCTTATGTTTATAGCCTTTTCACTAGGCACTGCTCCTAATAGCCAGTTTCCTACTCCACACTGATGAGGGGCAAATACCCCGAAACAGCTGTCTGTGGATGGATACCATGTTTTGGCATAGGTGGCTTTCCTTTATTGGATGCTGCCCTTCCCGTGGTTGTTCCTTCCCGGTGAAAGACCTGGCTATTCATTGCTTGTGTTGAGAAACACGTGATGGTGTCTCCGCGGCTTTTCTACATGCATTTGCATATTTCCTATAAGGGATGGGGGCAGTGTTCGGGATCACTGCGTTGAGAAACACGTGATGGTGTCTCCGTGGTGTTGGATGTTTTGATCTCCCCGAGGTCATTCATCCTTATGTTTATAGCCTTTTCACTAGGCACTGCTCCTAATAGCCAGTTTCCTACTCCACACTGATGAGGGGCAAATACCCCGAAACAGCTGTCTGTGGATAGATACCATGTTTTGGCATAGGTGGCTTTCCTTTATTGGATGCTGCCCTTCCCGTGGTTGTTCCTTCCCGGTGAAAGACCTGGCTATTGATTGCTTGCGTTGAGAAATATATAATCTCTCTGACTTCCTTACCTCAATAGATTTGGCGCTATTTTTTATTATGTGTTTTTATGACCTATTAATCATTAACCCCTTTTTTCCTGATCTGTTATTTGATTTATTTGGTGCACAGATTCTATATACATTCGTATTCAATCCGATTCATCCTGTGACATTCATACTCCCTAACAGTTTTCTACAGCTTTATATATCAATCATTTTATACATATTTTAAGGTTTTTTTATATGTATTGTGACATGTATACCTGTGCACTTTACTCATATTTATTTGAATTTTCATATATTTACATTATGTGTTCCTTTTATATACTTACCTTTTGAATTGATTTTTATTATTCTTTCACCAATTTCATGATATTGATTCTCTTAGTCTATAGATGGACCTTTTTGCATCTCAAATATACAGTATATTTAGATAATATACATTATGTGCATATATACAGTATATATATACAGTGCCTACAAGTAGTATTCAACCCCCTGCAGATTTAGCAGGTTTAATAAGATGCAAATAAGTTAGAGCCTTCAAACTTCAAACAAGAGCAGGATTTATTAACAGATACATAAATCTTACAAACCAAAACGTTTTGTTGCTCAGTTGAATTTTTATAAATTTTAAACATAAAAGTGTGGGTCAATTATTATTCAACCCCTAGGTTTAATATTTTGTGTAATAATAATAACCTTTGTTTGCAATTACAGCTAATAATCGTCTTTTATAAGACCTGATCAGGCCGGCACAGGTCTCTGGAGTTATCTTGGCCCACTCCTCCATGCAGATCTTCTCCAAGTTATCTAGGTTCTTTGGGTGTCTCATGTGGACTTTAACCTTGAGCTCCTTCCACAAGTTTTCAATTGGGTTAAGGTCAGGAGACTGACTAGGCCACTGCAATACCTTGATTTTTTGCCTCTTGAACCAGGCCTTGGTTTTCTTGGCTGTGTGCTTTGGGTCGTTGTCTTGTTGGAAGATGAAATGACGACCCATCTTAAGATCCTTGATGGAGGAGCGGAGGTTCTTGGCCAAAATCTCCAGGTAGGCCATGCTATCCATCTTCCCATGGATGCGGACCAGATGGCCAGGCCCCTTGGCTGAGAAACAGCCCCACAGCATGATGCTGCCACCACCATGCTTGACTGTAGGGATGGTATTCTTGGGGTTGTATGCAGTGCCATCCAGTCTCCAAACGTTACGTGTGTGGTTGGCACCAAAGATCTCGATCTTGGTCTCATCAGACCAGAGAACCTTGAACCAGTCAGTCTCAGAGTCCTCCAAGTAATCATGAGCAAACTGTAGACGAGCCTTGACATGACGCTTTGAAAGTAAAGGTACCTTACCGGCTCGTCTGGAACGGAGACCATTGCGGTGGAGTACGTTACTTATGGTATTGACTGAAACCAATGTCCCCACTGCCATGAGATCTTCCCGGAGCTCCTTCCTTGTTGTCCTTTGGTTAGCCTTGACTCTTCGGACAAGCCTGGCCTCGGCACGGGAGGAAACTTTCAAAGGCTGTCCAGGCCGTGGAAGGCTAACAGTAGTTCCATAAGCCTTCCACTTCCGGATGATGCTCCCAACAGTGGAGACAGGTAGGCCCAACTCCTTGGAAAGGGTTTTGTACCCCTTGCCAGCCTTGTGACCCTCCACGATCTTGTCTCTGATGGCCTTCGAATGCTCCTTTGTCTTTCCCATGTTGACCATGTTTGAGTGCTGTTCACAAGTTTGGGGAGGGTCTTAAATAGTCAGAAAAGGCTGGAAAAAGAGATAATTAATCCAAACATGTGAAGCTCATTGTTCTTTGTGCCTGAACTACTTCTTAATACTTTAGGGGAACAAAACAGAATTCTGGTGGGTTGAGGGGTTGAATAATAAATGACCCTCTGAAAAAACTTTTCCCAATTTAAAAAAAAAATAAACAAAGAAATAACATTCTTTTTTGCTGCAGTGCATTTCACACTTCCAGGCTGATCTACAGTCCAAATGTCACAATGCCAAGTTAATTCCAAATGTGTAAGGCTGGTTTCACACTTGCGTTTTTATCTGCATGCGTTTTTTAAAAAACGCATGTGTGAAAAAACGCATGTAAACGCGGTAAAACACATGCGTTTTTTAGACGCATGCGTTTTTATAGAAAAACACAAGAAAACACAAGAAAACACAAGAAAACACAAGAAAACCCTAACCCTAACCCTACCCCTAACCCTAAACGTGACTGAAATACGTGGCACTGAAATACGTGGCACTGAAATACGTGGCACTAAAATACGTGATACGTGGCACTTAAATACGTGGCACTTAAATACGTGGCACTGAAATACGTGATACGTGGCACTTAAATACGTGGCACTTAAATACGTGGCACTTAAATACGTGGCACTGAAATACGTGATACGTGGCACTTAAATACGTGGCACTTAAATATGTGGCACTTAAATACGTGATACGTGGCACTTAAATACGTGGCACTTAAATACGTGGCACTGAAATACGTGATACGTGGCACTGAAATACGTGGCACTGAAATACGTGGCACTTAAATACGTGGCACTATGACTGTCAGAAAATGTTCATTAAACGGTTAGGGGTGAGGTTAGGGGTAGAGTTAGGGTTAGGGTTTGGATCCCTTTATCACCTTGATGGTGGTGGGTGGTTTTTCAGTGTGTTTTCTGTTTTTTTGTGCTTAAAAACGCATGCGTTTACATAGACAGCAATGCATTTTTTTGCTGCGAAAAAACGCATGCGTTTTTTTCGCGGCAAAAAAAAACGCGCAAAAAAATACTACAGGTTGCATTTTTGAAAATGAACGCATGCAGAAAAAAAACGCATGCGTTTGAAAACGCGACCAAACGCGTACAAAAAACCGCATGCGTTTTCAATGTTAAATATAGGGGAAAAAACGCATGCGTTTTTTGTGCAAAAAACGCTGCAGACAAAAACGCAAGTGTGAAACCAGCCTAAACCTGCTAAATCTGCAGGGGGTTGAATACTACTTGTAGGCACTGTATATATATATATATATACATTATGTATATATATATATATATATATTGTAACCTATACATCTGTGCCACCTCATTATTTGCATATTGATTTTTTATTTTTCATATTTCACATTTTTATTATGTAAAACCTTTCCTTTTTACTTACCTTAATTATTTTTTTCTATTATTCACCTCCACCTCACAATCACTTATCCAAATGTTTGCTTTATGTGACTTCTTTGTAATCCACATATTTACATTATGCAACTTTTTTCTTTATTCATTTTTTTTACTTTTTATCATCAATTTTATGTTATTCTTTTCATTCACATTATTCTCTATTCTTTTCTAATTTATTACTTTGTTGCAAAAGAATACATTTGTTATATGTGACTATTCATAATATCCACTGTTTATTATTTTCAGCAAATATACATATATTTAATTACATATACTATTATATGTCAGGACATTGTTCTTACCCACCCTCACTTTGTTTATCCACTAGTATTAGTATTTATAACTTATCCCCATTTCCATATTATCTTGCTCCCTCATACATTTATACTTTGCTTTGTATAACTTTGTCTGTTCACCCTACTCCCATCATTTTCCGCCATTCATAGGCTTTACTATTATTTGCCCTCTTCTTGCTGGGGCGCATGTGCAGTTCCCAGTTGGGCATGCCCATTCCTTGCTCCTTCACACTCCAGTCGATCAAGTGACCAACTCTGGCTCACACCATCCATCACGTGGCTGGAAGTTTGCTCTTGTGGGCTTGACCGCCCTCCGGCTGACGCTGCGGCTGATATTTCGGAATGTGCTGCCTGCATCTGTTCAACGTTATGTGGCGTTCTCTCCCTAATACAATCACTTGACTTTAGATGCTTATGATTTATCTTGTATTCCACCTAATAGCTTATTGTTAAATCATACTACCATGTTTGGTTCTTCCCTATAGCTATTATTCACTATTCAGTATATGCTATACTAATTAACTCCTCCTGGTTAATATGTCACCCTCCATGTGATTACCCCACTTTTTAAACCATCAATTTGTATTCTGTATCAATAAAATGATTATATTTGGTCTATGTACTAGTTGCTTGAAGGTTTCTCTATGTTCAATTGATGTCTACTTTTACATTGTAGAGGTATATATCTCTGATCTTCTCATTTCGCTATACTTCCATTCACCCACACATATGGATTTATCACGTCTGATAGGAAAAAAAAACATGGCAGCATCCAAAATAAATTTAAAACAATTATGTTTACTTAAATCTTCTTAAAATAGTAGTGAGCCATATCAAACATGGAGTACAAAAAAAAGAACCATACAATTACAAGTGTCGAGTCATTGTGGTCAGTAGTAGCATCATACAAGACAATACAAATTATTTATACAAACAAGTATAATTCATCACACCTGAAACCAGTTTTTAAATCTTGAACAGATATACACAAAATAATGATTCAGGTATAAAGTATGACATTAAAAAGCAACTTTATAAATATGTACATATATATTATTATTATTATTATTATTATTATAATACACATTTATAGCGCCATTTATTCCATGGCGCTTTACATGTGAACAGGGCAAATATAGACAAGCACAATAAACATGAGCAATACAAGGCACACACAAGTACACGAGAAGAGAGGACCCTGCCGGCGAGGGCTCACAGTCTACAGGGGATGGGTGAGGATACACCAGGAGAGGGTAGAGCTGGTCTTGCGGCGGTTCAGCAGACTGAGGATCACTGCAGGTTGTAGGCTTGTCGGAAGAGGTAGGTCTTCAGGTTCCTTTTGAAGGTTTCCATGGTAGGCGAGAGCCTAATGTGTTGTGGTAGAGAGTTCCAGTGTATAGGGGAAGCACGGGAGATGTCTTGTATGTGGTTGTGAGAGGAAGAGATGAGAGAGGAGTAGAGAAGGAGATCATGAAAGGATTGAAGGTTGCGTGCAGGAAAGTACCGGGGGACCATGTCACAGATGTATTGAGGAGACAGGTTGTGAATGGCTTTGTATGTCATTGTTAGTGTTTTGAACTGTAACCTCTGGGCAATAGGAAGCCATATATATGCAAACGACCTTATAGAGGAAAGCACACAAAAAATAGTTTTTAAATTAAAAAAAAACACTAACCACATCAATAATGTAGAATTAGATCCTGTCCACTGTTTAGACCATATGGGCTGCAAGTTTTATAAAACAAACATCTAAAAGGATTCCTGATTGAGCAGTGTTCGCTACATATCTCCACCTCAATGTGGTTTTATAATACATTCTATTGCTTGAAGTTTTAAACCTGTGATATTACTTGTGAGTACATTGGTGAAATGTGTGAAAATAGCAAAGAAACCTTAGAATAGGACTAAGGACAATAAATGTGCCAGAAAAGCATCAGTATAATTTACAATGCGAGCCCATTCGTATTTACAAATTATTTTTGAGATTTGTACTAATAAAGAAGAATACATACATTTTTATTGCATTTGGAAGTGCCATTTCACCTTTTTCCTATACACATTTGGTAGCCTACAACATATTGTGTATTAACGAATTAACACCGTTCAGCTTTAAAATCAAAATTAATTAACCCCTTTCTGACCTCGGACGGGATAGTACGTCCAAGGTCAGATCCCCCGCTTTGATGCAGGGCTCCGGCGGTGAGCCCGTATCAAAGCCGGGACATGTCAGCTGTTTTGGACAGCTGACATGTGCCCGCAATAGCGGCGGGTGAAATCGCGATTCACCCACCGCTATTAACTAGTTAAATGCCACTGTCAAACGCTGACAGCGGCATTTAACCGGCGCTTCCGGCCATCCGGCCGGAAATGATCGCAACGCCGACCCCGTCACATGATCTGGGGTCAGCGATGCATCAGAATGGTAACCATAGAGGTCCTTGAGACCTCTATGGTAACTGATCCCGGCTAGCTGTGAGCGCCACCCTGTGGTCGGTGCTCATAGCAAGCCTGTTATTAAGCTACAAAGCAGCGATCTGATGATGGCTGCTATGTATCAGAGCCGATCGAGTTGTGCCAGCTTCTAGCCTCCCATGGAGGCTATTAAAGCATGGCAAAAAAAAAAGTTTACAAAAATGTGAAAAAAATAAAAAAATATAAAAGTTTAAATCACCCCCCTTTCGCCCCATTCAATATAAATCAATAAAAAAATCAAACCTCGCGTAGCGAGAAAAAAATTCTAAATGCCAGAATTAAGTTTGTTTAAAATGCAATAACGGGCGATCAAAAGAATGTATCTGCACTAAAATGGTATCATTAAAAACGTCAGCTCGGCACGTAAAAAATAAGCCCTCACCTGACCCAAGATCATGAAAAATGGAGACGCTACGGGTATCGGAAAATGGCGCAATTTTCTTTTTTTTTTTTTTAGTTTGGAATTTTTTTTCACCACTTAGATTAAAGAGAACCTAGACATGTTAGGTGTCTATTAACTCGTAATGACCTGGAGAATCATAATGGTAGGTCAGTTTTAGCATTTAGTAAACCTAGTAAAAAGCCAAACAAAAAACAAGTGTGGGATTGCACTTTTTTGCAATTTTACTGCAATTGTAATTCTTTTTCCCATAAAACCAATGATGTCTTTCAAAAGTACAACTAGTTTCGCAAAAAATAAGCCCTCACATGGCCATATTGACGGAAAAATAAAAAAGTTATGGCTCTGGGAATGAGGGGAGCGAAAACCGAACACGGAAAAACGGAAAATTCCAAGGTCATGAAGGGGTTAATATAAATTGAATAGTTCCAAAAGTTCTACCACAACAGCTCTTGCCCTTTGGGAGATAAAATCCACAAGACTTCTGAAGTCACCCTGTGGCACCAAGAAGTTAGTAGCAGATCTTTTGCATCCCATCTGTTCTGAGGGGAGGTCTTTTTGGATTGGACTTCTTCCTTCACCAAATCCCACATAATTGTTTTGAATCTAGGGAATTAAAAAAAGTCTCCAGTATCCAATACTGGATAATTCTTTCTTAATTGGGCAAGTGTCCCAAATAAAATAAAAACCCCACACTATGCGGACATTCATTCTAACGGAATACTGAACAGCTGCAGTCAGTCGATGGCTACATAAACTAACAAAATCATGTGACCATCAGGAGATACATTGCTCACATCGCAAAAATGGCGCTAGTGAGCATGGGTGGAATGAACAAAAGGGTATCCAACAGTGAACTATTCCAGAACATTTTTTTGCAATGTGTCAAGATCATATAATCATGCTGAAGAAGGACACTGCCTTCTTGTAGGCACTATCGGCAGTGGACAATGGTTAACCTATCCTTTACCAGCATTAATAATTTTCATCAATTTGTGCTTGTAAGCGTTCAACTGATGAGGTGGATTCGCTAAGCCACAGGCCAGGGGGACAAACAGACCCAATGAATTAGCACAGCAGGCTGGAAGACATGTAGAACATTAAGGACCCAAACAGCAGGCTATGCTAGATGACAGACAAACAAGCTAGGCAGAGCAATCCAGAAGTCACAGAACCAGAAGAGCAGATGGAGCTTCACTCAAGTCTGTAATGTCAATCAGATGTAGGAAGCATAATCCAAAGTGAGTAGTTTTTAACAACAGTTTGTGATATAGATAGTAAACAATTGGTTAACTGGCAGGCCACAGAAGCAGCAGATACAAATATTAGAAATCACATGAGTCTGAGGAGATGATGGTAACAAAAGAAACTGGATGGTGGCATCTCCAAACAATAAAAACATTACAGTCTCAATACTCACACACAGGATTGTGTCCAAGTGGGCCTTAAAGGGACTTGGGAGATGATGTCACTGAGGAATGTCTGGGGACATGTAAGATCTGACATAGAAAAGAACAAAGGGCGGCAGCCACAAGGGAAGGAAGCATAGATTGGAACTGAAGACAAGACATATGCATAATGGTGTTCACCTGTGGGGTCAAATCAGACAGACTATCTGTCACTGCCCATAAACATTAAAGAGTATTGTGATAAAACTGTATAACACGAATACCCCACAAGACTTGACCTGGTAAAAGTCACTAAGGTCTAGAGTGGCGACCAAAAGTTATGCATATTTTTAAATGTGTGATTACTTCTGTTTGGTTGCTGTGATGCCATTTTCCTGGTGATGAATTGAAAGTGCATGAAGTTGTCATCATGCAAGACCTTAATTTTAACCAAAATGCTTTAGAATATAGGTATGGTCATTTAATGAAAGAAAACTGACTGCCAAAAGTTTTGCATATACTATTTATTGATCACAACACAGATCATTGTTTACAATGCCATAGCCTAGTATTTGAAGCATAACCTCTTGCTTTAATTACTGAACCACACCGACAGGGCATTGAAGCCACTAGGGTATTTAAGACATCTTGAGGAATCTTGCTCCATTCCATTTGCAAATCTGCAAACAATTCTTTGTGACTATGGGTAAGGGTCCCAATTCGTCAACCTAACTCATCCCAAAGGTGTTCTATAGGGTTTAAATAAGGTGCCTGGCTTGGCCATTGCAAAAGGCCTACATTTTTCTTTGCTAACCAATTTTCGACAAAATTGGATGTGTGCTTAGGATCATATTTTATCATTATCTTGCTGGAATTTCCAGCCCCTACCTACTTTGATTTTACCCTGTGGCAGCAACACATTCTCTAGTATATCCTGGTACATGGTAGCATTTATATTTCCATCAATTCTATGTAGAAGCCCAATGGCAGATGCAGAAAAGCAGCCCCAAACCGTGACATTGTAGGAGTTTGGTACCTCACATCATTACGCTTTCCAATTGGGAGGTATATTTAGTGCTTGCCGTTACTACCAAACAGATTGAACTTGGATTCATCCAATCACAACACCTTAGACCAATCTGTCTCTTTCCATTGGCTGTTCTTTGCCAAACTCAAGTCGAACCTTTCGATTCTTTGCACAGATGAAAGACTTCTTGACTGTAACTCATGCAATTCAACCCTACAACCCACTTTGACTCACTTTGACCCCATACTCTTCGTTCATTTCATGTGAAATCTGTACAGCATCTTAAAGGACATGAGGTACTGACTTTTTCTTAATAATGTGACCAACTTTGGAAGAAATTTTCCATGGTTGTCCACTTCTATTTTTGTCAGCTGTTCCATAACAGTCTTTTTCTTCTTGTTCTTTCTTTATTATACGAGCGTGACACTCTGAGGAAAGTTGAATTTCATAGCTACCTCTTTTAGGCTTTTATAGATCCTACAAAAGGCCTGGAGTAAATATACACCCAAAAGTATAATTTACTAAAACTCAAATTTTATTATAAATATCACAAAAAAACAAAAACAAAGTACATAAACAAAGTGCTCATAGCATACACATACAAGGGACCCTGACAACTGCAAGTAACACCATGTAGGCACTAACAGGCAAAGCACCGCTCAGTATAAAACTGAGTCTGGTTCAGATGACCACATCTGACGGTATGTGTATCTCCCATATAACCCTTTATGCCTATATAGGCCAGATTAAAGGACCGATAAAGTCATGTCTGTCTTACCCATTTATGTTGGTGCCAGTGTCAGTCCCGCTGCCCCGACGCGCGTTTCGCGTTGGGCTTCCTCGGGGGGCGTGGTTAAATGTGTGTGTCGGGCATTATTTGAAGGGCATAATCAGCTGAAGACAATACGCGACATAATGATTGGCGCATGCTCCAATTTACTCCAGGCCTTTTGTAAGATCTATATTCGTATGGAGTTGTACCCTGTGATTTATGTCCAGTTTAAGGGTGTTTCCCTGTGATAGAGTTCCTTGATATGTATCAGTGGTATATGTATTTACTCTTTTAGGCTTTTGCCTGACTTCACTCTCAGAATAATAAGCTTCCTGACATCGGGTGATACATTTTACTTTGTCTGTGCCATGTTTTAACCAAAAACACACAAACAAAAAGGCAAAATTCAACTACATATGACAAAATATGCAAAACATTTGGCCCAGAAAATGTTGAAAACTAACACATAAAGGGATAAAACAATGTCAAACATAATTTTCTTCCTTACAGCAGACAACCATTTGCTTCCGGTTTACTAAAATCACCAGGAAAATGGCATCACAATGCAAAACTTTTGATCTCTAGTAGAGATGGGCGAACCCGGATCAGTAAAGTTCAGCATCCGTACCGGACACCTACTATTCGGGCACGGACACTGAACACAGACTTCACGAGGAAGTCCATGTTACTGTTCAGGTTCGGCCCTCCAAACACCGGGTGTTTGTCGCGTTTGTTTGGCCAATGAACTGCGGTGACTTCTGCAGCATGAGAAAATGTCTCACAGTGCAGAGGTGAGTTCACTGCAGTTCACCAGGAGAATTTTACTCCGGTGAATTTGAATTGCGGTGAACTTGCCTCTGCACCATGACACTTTTTATCACTATGCTAGCGGTGATCTAACTGGGAACACAGCCTCAGTGACTGACTGTAACCTTTTTTTTATTATTTATTTACAGATCAGGTGCTGGCTGATGAATATTCCCATCACCCACCACCTGCTCACGCTGTTATTATCGGCAGCAGGCTGATGGGAGCAGTAGTCTGCCCATTGCTAGTCTCTACAGTAACATTTGCTCTTTGTTTTCTACCTTTTAGGCTATGTGCACATGTCTGGAATTGCCGGGGAAATTTCAGCGTCAATTCCGCAACTGTGCCGCGGGTAAAACGCATGCAGAATTGGCATGTGTTTTCCCGCTAAACACTAGCGTTTTACAAGCGTAATTAGCTTGCAGAATGCTAGCGTTTTACAAGCGATCTCTAGCATCGCTTGGAAAACTGATTGAAAGGCTGGTCACACTTGTCAAACATAGTGTTTGACAAGTGTGACCAACTTTTTACTATTGATGCTGCCTTTGCAGCATCAATAGTAAAAAGATCTAATGTAAAAAATAATTTAAAAAATTGCCCTAAAGCATCACTGGGAACGGAAGCATTGCGAGGAGCGGGAACGCTGCGAGGGATGCCGGAAGGTGAGAATATCATGATTTATTATTTTAATTCTTTTTCTTTTAACAATTATATGGTTCCCAGGGCCTGGAGGAGAGTCTCCTATCCTCCACCCTGAGTGCAAACCGCCCATAATGAGCTTACTTCCCGCATGGTGGGCATAGCCCCATACTGAAAGTAAGCGGATCAATGCATTCCTATGTGTACGGAATCCCCGCGATTCCACACAAAGAATGAACATGCCGCGTTTTTTTCCCGGAATGCGATTCTGCCGCGGAAAAAAAACGCAACATGTACACAAAAATTGCGGATTGCATTCTAATAATAGGATGCTTAATGTATGCGTTTTTTTCGCGGTTTTATAGCGTTTTTATAGCGAAAAACCACGAAAAAAACACAAAAAATCCTGAACGTGTGCACATAGCCTTAGAGGAAAAAGGTTTTTCAAAAGTAAACAGGTCCTGATGGCTGCCAGGCATTTATTTGGGCATTTTTAGGTCCAAATCTGTTATATAGCACTATTACTTTATGGATTATCATGCCAAAGATGATGGAGAACAAAGAGATCGTCCTAGATTTGTTTTTTTTTACCTATGTGGGTTCTGTAATTGTTTTCAATTACAACACCTATAGGGTTAAATAGCTGAGAGCTGTGCTTTCTAAGGGCTGTCCCACATGTCCAGATAATTCCGGTACCGGAAAAAATCGGGACCGGAGTTATCCGTGTCCGTGTGCCCGTGAGCTCACGTAGACCATACGTGCGACACACGTGTGCCGCCCGTGTGGCAAGTGGGTACCACACGGAGCGTGCAGGAGACAGCGCTAAAGTTTAGCGCTGTCCCCTGCATCGTGCTGAAGCCGCGATTCATATCTTCTCTGCAGCAGCATTTGCTGCATAGAAGATATAAATAATAGTGTTTAAATGAAAGATCTATGTGTCCGCCGCCCTCCCACCCCCTGTGCGCCCCCCCGCTGTTCTGAAAATACTCACGCGCTTCCCTCGTTGGCTGTCGCTCCTTCCTGGTCTGGCCGCGGCTTCCACTGTATGCGGTCACGTAGGGCCGCCGATTACAGTCATGAATATGTGGCTCCACCTCCCATAGGGGCGGAGCCGACTATTCATGATTGTAAATGAGCGGCCCCACGTGACCGCATACAGTAAAAGGCGTGGGGCAGAGAGGAAGCAGCGACAGCCAATGAGGGAGCGGGTGAGTATTTTCTGAACAGCGGGGGGGCACACAGGGGGTGGGAGGGCGGCGGACACATAGATCTTTCATTTAAACACTATTATTCATATCTTCTATGCAGCAAACGCTGCTGCACAGAAGATATGAATGGCGGCTTCAGCACCATGTGGGGGGGACAGCGCTTACTGTAGCGCTGTCTCCTGCACGCCACACGGAGACCGTCCGTGTGAGGTGCGTGTTTTACACGGACCCATTGACTTTAATGGGTCTGTGTAATACATGCGCTCCCACGAACACTGACATGTCTCCGTGTCTGGCACACGGAGACACGGTCCGCAAAAAATCAATGACATCTGAACAGATGCATTGATTTTAATGGGTCTACGTGTGTCAGTGTCTCCGGTACGTGAGGAAACTGTCACCTCACGTACCGGAGCCACTGACGTGTGAAACCGGCCTAAAAGATACTAGCTGATGCCTTGGGAGTGAGGCTGTCACTCACAGCTGAGTTCCATTGGTTTTCATAAGAGAGCATTTGGATTTACAGGTAAACACAAATTTGCAGTTAATGGGTTTTCCGAAATGCACTATGCATCCTCATAAATACGGAAATGTTGCAAGAATGACAACACCGTTGTTTAAGATCCCCAAAAAGCACATAGTATAAAGCAGAAAAACACATTCAATGCCTACACATTCCCATTAAACAATTAAAAAAAATTCCTGATAGAACTGTTTTTGAGGGCTTTGTTTGAAACACTCTGTCACTCACTTCAAGCTGATGAATTCCTGCAGGTGTCAGCATCTGTCTCTACATGATAAATGAGAACATTTTCATGATGTTTCTTAAAATTAACAATTTTCAGATGATATATCCGTGGAATGTTTATTACATAGTGAATCTTGTTGTGAAATGCCTCCATATAGTCCAGCTGTGCTATAAAATAGCCGATGCTTAAAATCAATGTTAGTCGCTTTAAATTAGAGAAGCACTTATGTGTTAATGATAGCAATGAAAGCAAGTTGGGGAAACATCACCACAGGAATATGTATAGACATAAACAGAGGAAAGGTGTTTGTGAGACTGAGTGCACTGGCATGAAAACCGCAATCTGATCATTTATCACAAATCAAAGCCCCTTGATCATTTTAATATACCTTCTTTATTGTTTTTTTTTTGCTTTTTGGTTTTATACTTCTTTAGGCAAATTGATTCAACTTGTGATTCATTTGCATTTACAACTTTACCACTTAGGCTACTTTCACACTTCCGTCGTAGGGCCTCCGTCGCAATCCGTCGTTTTGGGAAAAAACACGGATCCTGCAAATGTGCTTGCAGGATGCATTTTTTTTCCCATACACTTGTATTAGGCTACTTTCACACTAGCGTCGTACGACGCATGTCGCAATGCGTCGTTTTGGAGAAAAAAACGCATCCTGCAAAATTGCTTGCAGGATGCGTTTTTTCTCCATAGACTAACATTAGCGACGCATTGCCACACGTCGCAACCGTCGTGCGACGGTTGCGTCGTGTTGCGTCGGACCGTCGGCAAAAAAGTTGCTTGTAACGTTTTTTGGTGCGTCGTGTCCAGCATTTCCAACCGCGCATGCGCGGCCGGAACTCCGCCCCCTCCTCCCCAGAGCTCACAATGGGGCTGCAGATGCGTTGATAAACTGCATCCGCTGCCCCCATTGTGCGGCGCTTTCACAGTATGCATCGGTTCGTCGCCACGTCGCATTGCGACGTGCGTCGTATGACGCTAGTGTGAAAGTAGCTTTATCGACGGATCGTGACGGATTGCCACACGTCGCATCCGTCGTGCGACAGATGCATCGTGTTTTGGCAGACCATTGGCACAAAAAGAGCTCCATGTAACTTTTTTGTGCATCGCGTCCGCCATTTTTAACCGCGCATGCGTGGCCGAAACTCCGCCCCCTCCTCCCCGGACATTACAATGGGGCAGCGGATGCGTTGAAAAACTGCCCCCGTTGTGCATTTGTTTCACAACGTTCGTCGGTACATCGGGCCGACGCATGGTGACAGCCCAGTACCGACGGAAGTGTAAAAGTAGCCTTATTTACATTGCAAATAGTCTGAATATACAGGTCCTTCTCAAAAAATTAGCATATAGTGTTAAATTTCATTATTTACCATAATGTAATGATTACAATTAAACTTTCATATATTATAGATTCATTATCCACCAACTGAAATTTGTCAGGTCTTTTATTGTTTTAATACTGATGATTTTGGCATACAACTCCTGATAACCCAAAAAACCTGTCTCAATAAATTAGCATATCAAGAAAAGGTTCTCTAAACGACCTATTACCCTAATCTTCTGAATCAACTAATTAACTCTAAACACATGCAAAAGATACCTGAGGCTTTTAAAAACTCCCTGCCTGGTTCATTACTCAAAACCCCCATCATGGGTAAGACTAGCGACCTGACAGATGTCAAGAAGGCCATCATTGACACCCTCAAGCAAGAGGGTAAGACCCAGACAGAAATTTCTCAACAAATAGGCTGTTCCCAGAGTGCTGTATCAAGGCACCTCAATGGTAAGTCTGTTGGAAGGAAACAATGTGGCAGAAAACGCTGTACAACGAGAAGAGGTGACCGGACCCTGAGGAAGATTGTGGAGAAGGACCGATTCCAGACCTTGGGGAACCTGAGGAAGCAGTGGACTGAGTCTGGTGTGGAGGAAATGGGCTACAGGTGCCGCATTCCCCAGGTAAAGCCACTTTTGAACCATAAACAGCAGCAGAAGCGCCTGACCTGGGCTACAGAGAAGCAGCACTGGACTGTTGCTAAGTGGTCCCAAGTACTTTTTTCTGATGAAAGCAAATTTTGCATGTCATTCGGAAATCAAGGTGCCAGAGTCTGGAGGAAGACTGGGGAGAAGGAAATGCCAAAATGCCTGAAGTCCAGTGTCAAGTACCCACAGTCAGTGATGGTGTGGGGTGCCATGTCAGCTGCTGGTGTTGGTCCACTGTGTTTCATCAAGGGCAGGGTCAATGCAGCTAGCTATCAGGAGATTTTGGAGCACTTCATGCTTCCATCGGCTGAAATGCTTTATGGAGATGAAGATTTCATTTTTCAGCACGACCTGGCACCTGCTCACAGTGCCAAAACCACTGGTAAATGGTTTACTGACCATGGTATTACTGTGCTCAATTGGCCTGCCAACTCTCCTGACCTGAACCCCATAGAGAATCTGTGGGATATTGTGAAGAGAAAGTTGAGAGACGCAAGACCCAACACTCTGGATGAGCTTAAGGCCGCTATTGAAGCATCCTGGGCCTCCATAACATCTCAGCAGTGTCACAGGCTGATTGCCTCCATGCCACGCCGCATTGAAGCAGTCATTTCTGCCAAAGGATTCCTGACCAAGTATTGAGTGCATAACTGAACATTATTTTATTTGATGTTTTTTTTGTTTGTTATTAAAAAACACTTTTATTTGATTGGACGGGTGAAATATGCTAATTTATTGAGACAGGTTTTTTGGGTTATCAGGAGTTGTATGCCAAAATCATCAGTATTAAAACAATAAAAGACCTGACAAATTTCAGTTGGTGGATAATGAATCTATAATATATGAAAGTTTAATTGTAATCATTACATTATGGTAAATAATGAAATTTAACACTATATGCTAATTTTTTTAGAAGGACCTGTACAGTACTGTGCACAGTTTTAGGTAGTTGGAAAAATGATATTGAGTTCAGAACTTGGGGGCCAAGTAATCACTTCCAGGACTCCTTTATTCTTGTTATGCTGAAGATCTCTTAATGACATTGAAGTCTTTGTCCTGCTGCAGAATAAATTGTTAGGCAAACAGATGCCTCCCTGACGGTATTGCATGATGGGCAAGATGGATAAGTATCTGTCTATATTTCTCAGTATTAAGGACATCATTAACATTGCCAAATTTCCAATTCCATTTGCTATAATGAAGCCCCAAACTTGCAAGGAATGTCCAACAGCTTCACCGTTGCCAACAGACACTCAGTATTCTACCGCTATCCAGCCCTTGGGTGACAAATTGTCGTTACAGCCAAGCATTTGAAATTTTGACTCATCACACAAGGCATCTGCTTTCATTTTTTCTGCACCACAGCTCCAATGTTTTTGTGCATAGTTTAGTCTCTTGGTCTTCTCTCCATATCAAAGGTACAGCTGTTGGTTACATTTCTTCTATGAAGACCACTTCTGAACAGACTTCTCTTAACAATAAATGGTTGTAGCTGGGTCTCAGTGGTTACAGTCAGTTTTAAGCTAATGGCACTTATGGACATCTTCCTATTATGGAGGAAAGTAAGCAAAGCATGATGTCTTTCATCAGTTGCACTAAGTTTCCTTGGCCGATCACTGAGTCCGTGGTCCTCAACATTGCCCACTTCTTGGTGTTTCTTGAAAAGTGCTTGAACAGCACACCTTGAAATCCCTGTTTTCTTTGAAAGCTGGAAGAGACCTTGTTCATGCAGTATAACCATCTTGTTACTGTGCTCAATCTTACCATGGTGTATGACCTGTGACATAAATCTATCTTTCACAACCTCACTTATGTAGCAGTTTGGCTGTTCCTCACCCAGTTTTAAGCCTCATATACAGCTGTTTCTGTTTCACTTAATGTACCTGTTTCAACTTGCATATGAAAATGATGATCATTATCACCTGTTTGGTATAATTGGTCACTCATACACCCAACTGTAAACCTACAAGGATCTACAGTGAAGACATCAGGATGTCCTTCGGACTGGAGAAGTATGGCCAGTTGGTAATAAAGAGAAGCGAGGTAGTGAAGACTGATGGTGTGGAATTACATAGCAGATGGACAGACATGCTACAAGTACCTCGGCATCCCACAGGGATACGGTAACCACGATGAGGAGGCAAGGAAAGCAGCAACATCCAAATACCATCAAAGCGTAAGGGCCCCTTCACACTGTGCAATCAAAGTCTGAACGAGCGTTCGATTTGTGACGTTTATCCGTCCTCGTTCCGAGGTTGCAAAGTGTGACATGGCGTTACGATTTGCGACGCAGCCCAGCATCGTACGATGTGAAAGAAAGAGCAGAACTTTCTTTCGTCGTAAATGTCTCGCTGTGGCGGTCGAAATCGTAGTATGTGACGGCGGTCATACGAGCTCGTAATGCGACTACGTGGGTTGGGCTTCCGCATACCTGTCTCCTGATTGGGCGTGACGTTTTAGCACGCCCATGCTGGTAATACGTCACGCTCGGAGTCGTAGGACTATGGCGGTGTGAAGGGTAGCGTACGATTGCGACGCGTGACGTTCACATCGCAACTACGTCAGAAAAAGCGTTAACATCGTAGAGTGTGACCGCTGGCTACGAGCTCGTACTGCGATGTCGAATATGACGCAAATGCGTCGTAATCGTAGCAGAATCGACCAGTGTGAAGGGGCCTTAAGACAGGTCCTGAAGAGCCAGCTCAATGGGAAGAATAAAATCCGTGCCATCAATACATATGCCCTGCCAGTTATCAGATACCCTGCTGGCATAGTGTGCTGAACAAAAGAAGAGATGGAAGACGCGAAAGCTCCTCACAAAGCATGGAGGTCTCCACCCTAAGTCTAAGGCCATGTGCACACGTTCAGGATTTTTAGCGTTTTTTTCGCGTTTTTTCGCTATAAAAACGTGACAAAAACGCGAAAAAAATGCTAACATATGCCTCCTATTATTTACAGTGTATTCCGCATTTTTTGTGCAAAAGTTGCGATTTTTTCCGCGAAAAAATCGCATCGCGGAAAAAAAAGCAACATGTTCATTAAAAATGCGGAATTGCGGGGATTCCGCACACCTAGGAGTCCATTGATCTGCTTACTTCCCGCACGGGGCTGTGCACACCATGCGGGAAGTAAGCAGATTATGTGCGGTTGGTACCCAGGGTGGAGGAGAGGAGACTCTCCTCCACGGACTGGGCACCATATAATTGGTCAAAAATAAAAGAATTAAAATAAAAAATAGTCCTATACTCACCTTCGATGTCCCCCACAGTGTTCCCGCCTCACCGCTGCATGCTGCCGCTTCGGTTCCTATAGCTGGTCTGCGGTGAAGGACCTGTGATGACGTCACTGTCTTGTGATTGGTCGTGAGCGGTCATGTGACCGCTCACGTGACCGCTCACATGACCGCGACGTCATGGAAGGTCCTGCGCGCACACACCAGCTATAGGAAGAGGAACGGACGCCGCTGAGGAGATCGTCTGGGTGAGTATAAGCATTTTTTTTATTTTTTTTATTATTTTCAAACATTCTATCTTTTACTATAGATGCTGCATAGGCTGCATCTATAGTAAAAAGTTGGTCACACTTGTCAAACAGTATGTTTGACAAGTGTGACCAACCTGTCAGTCAGTTTTCCAAGCGATGCTACAGATTGCTTGGAAAACTTTAGCATTCTGCAAGCTAATTACGCTTGCAGAATGCTAAAAAAAACGTGAAAAAAACGCAAAAAAATGCAAAAAAAAAATGCGGATTTCTTGCAGAAAATTTCCGTTTTTCTTCAGGAAATTTCTGCAAGAAATCCGGACGTGTGCACATACCCTAACACCCAAAGATTGTATACCAACAGAAAGGAGAGTGGTCGAGGCTTGATAAGCATCCAAGCCACCATTGCGGATGAAACAAGGAGTATCCAGGAATACATCAGAAAAATGGCACTGAAAGATGAGATGCTGAGAGAAAGCCTAAGGCAGCAACAACAGATCTGGAAGGAAGAACAGGAATATGAACGCCATGGCATGACAAGTCACTGCATGGTATGTACCATCAACAGATAATGGAGGTGGCTGACATGGAGAAATCCTGCCAATGGTGGGAGAAAGCTGGACTCCGAGACAGCTCAGAGGCACTAATCATAGCAGCACAAGAGCAAGCACTACAGCTCTGGCAAAAATTAAGAGACCACTGCAAAATGTTCAGTTTCTCTGATTGTTCTCTTCATAGGTATATTTTTGAGTAAAATGTAAATTGTCATTTTATTCTATAAACTTCTGACGTCTCCAAATTTCCAAGCAATAAATTTTGTATTTTTTTTCTGTCAAAGAAAAATGGTCAAAATAAAAAAACCAGTGCTTTCAGACCTCATATAATGCAAAGAAAACAAGTTCATAATCATTTAGAAACAACAATACTAATGTTTTAACTCAGGAAGAGTTAAGAAATCAATATTTAGTGGAATAACCATGAATTTTAATCACAGCTTTCATGCATCTTGGCATGCTTTCCACCAGTCTTTCACACTGCTTCTGGCGCAAAAATGTCAGCAGTTCTTCTTTGATGGCTTGTGACTAGTGTTGAGCGATACCGTCCGATACTTGAAAGTATCGGTATCGGATAGTATCGGCCGATACCCGAAAAGTATCGGATCTTGCCGATACCGATACCCGATACCAATACAAGTCAATGGGACTCAAGTATCGGAAGGTATCCCTTATGGTTCCCAGGGTCTGAAGGAGAGGAAACTCTCCTTCAGGCCCTGGGATCCATATGAATGTGTAAAATAAAGAATTAAAATAAAAAATATTGATATACTCACCTCTCCGGAGGCCCCTGCACCTTACCGCTGTTAACCGGCAGCTTCCGTTGCTTAAAATGAGCGCGTTCAGGGCCTTCCATGACGTCACGGCTTCTGATTGGTTGTGTGCCGCTCATGTGACCGCCACGCGACCAATCACAAGCCGTGACGTCATTCTCAGGTCCTAAATTCCGAATTCTAGGAATTTAGGACCTGAGAATGACGTCACGGCTTGTGATTGGTTGCGTGGCGGTCACATGAGCGGCACGCGACCAATCAGAAGCCGTGACGTCATGGAAGGTGCTGAACGCGCTCATTTTAAGCAAAGCAGGCTGCCGGTTACTACCAGGGTGCGTCAGAAGGTGAGTATATCCCTATTTTTTATTTTAATTCTTTATTTTTTACATGGATATGGATCCCAGGGCCTGAAGGAGAGTTTCCTCTCCTTCAGACCCTGGGAACCATACACTGGGAACTTCCGATTCCGATTCCCGATACCACAAAAGTATCGGATCTCGGTATCGGAATTCCGTTACCGCAAGTATCGGCCGATACCCGATACTTGCGGTATCGGATTGCTCAACACTACTTGTGACTATCCATCATCCTCTTGATTACATTCCATTACATTATATATATAACTAGATGGCAGCCCGATTCTAAAGAATCGGGAGTCTAGAATCCATATATACTTTATTTATTCAAATGTAAGAATAATACAATTAATAAATAATAGTAAGAAAGAACAAAAAATGGCTGCACTCACCAGCTCTTGACAATTCTTGTTATTTAAGGTACAGTTACACAGGATCCATGAACATGCTTATGAGGGGAGTGATGAAAGACATCAGACAACAACTTTGCGTGTTGTGGCAAATGCCACAACAACGGTTCTTTGCTTAAGAACAATAATGTAAATAATAAATAATATGTATCAATAACTATGTATATTGGTATGTTCTTTCTTGGCACAAATTGCAGGAAGTAGTATTCTAGGCAATTATATATTAGATGGGCATTTCCTGAAGGAAATACATGGTGCTTGAACAGCGCTACCAGCTTTACAGCAGCACTTTTCACACACGGGACTGGGGGGCGCGCTTACTTTTGCACCCGGGGCCGGGGGCGCGCTTACTTTTGCATCCGGGGGCGCACTTACTTTTGCACCCGGAGGCGCACTTACTTTTGCACCCGGGGGCGCACTTACTTTTGCACCCGGGGGCGCACTTACTTTTGCACCCGGGGGCGCACTTACTTTTGCACCCGGGGGCGCACTTACTTTTGCACCCGGGGGCGCACTTACTTTTGCACCCGGGGGCGCACTTACATTTGGGGCCGCACTTACTTTTGGTGGGCGGAGCTCCTCGGCCTCCGATTTGGTTGGTGGGGCCCCTCGTCCTCTGATTTGGTGGGTGGGGACCCTCGGCCTCCGATTTGGTGGGCGGGGACCGGCCTCCGATTGGGTGGGCGGGGACCCTCGGCCTCCGATTTGGTGGGTGGGGACCCTCGACCTCCGATTTGGTGGGCGGGGACCCTCGGCCTCCGTTTTGGTGGGCGGGGCCCCTCGGCCTCCGATTTGGTGGGCGGGGTCCCTCTGCCTCCGATTTGGTGGGCGGGGACCCTCGGCCTCCGATTTGGTTGGCGGGGCCCCACGGCCTCCGATTTGGTGGGCGGGGTCCCTCTGCCTCCGCTTTGGTGGGCGGGGCCGCTCGGCCTTCAATTTGGTGGGCGGGGCTCCTCGGCCTCCGATTTGGTTGATGGGGCCCCTCGGCCTCCGATTTGGTGGGCGGGGCCCCTTATCCTCCGATTTGGTGGGCGGGGACCCTCGGCCTCCGATTTGGTTGGTGGGGCCCCTCGGCCTCCGATTTGGTGGGCGGGGACCCTCGGCCTCCGATTTGGTGGGCGGGGACCCTCGGCCTCCAATTTGGTGGGCGGGGACCCTCGGCCTCCGATTTAGTGGGCGGGGACCCTCGGCCTCCGATTTGGTGGGCGGGGACCCTCGGCCTCCGATTTGGTGGGCGGGGCCCCTCGGCCTCCGATGTGGTGGGCGGGGCCCCTCGGCCTCCGCTTTGGTGGGCGGGGCCGGGCCCCTCGGCCTCCGCTTTGGTGGGCGGGGCCGCTCGGCCTTCGATTTGGTGGGCAGGGCTCCTCGGCCTCCGATTTGGTTGGCGGGGCCCCTCGGCCTCCGATTTGGTTGGCGGGGCCACTCGGCCTCCGATTTGGTGGGCAGGGACTCTCGGCCTCCGATTTGGTGGGCGGGGACCCTCGGCCTCCGATTTGTTGGGCGGGGACCCTCGGCCTACGATTTGGTGGGCAGGGACCCTCGGCCTCCGATTTGGTGGTCGGGGACCCTCGGCCTCCGCTTTGGTGGGCGGGGCCCCTCGGCCTCCGATTTGGTGGGCGGGGTCCCTCTGCCTCCGATTTGGTGTGCGGGGCCCCTCGGCCTCCGCTTTGTTGGGCGGGGCCCCTCGGCCTTCGATTTGGTGGGTGGGGCCCCTCGGCCTCCGATTTGGTTGGTGTGGACCCTCGGACTCTGATTTGGTGGGCGGGGACCCTCGGCCTCCGATTTGGTGGGCGGGGACCCTCGGCTTCCGATTTGGTGGGCGGGGACCCTCGGCCTCCGATTTGGTGGGCGGGGCCCATCGGCCTCCGATTTGGTGGGCGGGGCCCATCGGCCTCCGATGTGGTGGGCGGGGCCCCTCGGCCTCCGATTTGGTGGGCGGGGACCCCCGGCCTCCGATTTGGTGGGCGGGGCCCCTCGGCCGCCGATTTGGTGGGCGGGGACCCTCGGCCTCCGATTTGGTAGGCGGGGCCCCTCGGCCTCCGATTTGGTGGGCGGGGACCCTCGGCCTCCGATTTGGTGGGCGGGGACCCTCGGCCTCCGATTTGGTGGGCGGGGACCCTCGGCCTCCGATTTGGTGGGCGGGGCCCCTCGGCCTCCGATTTGGTGGGCGGGGACCCTCGGCCTCCGATGTGGTGGGCGGGGCCCCTCGGCCTCCGCTTTGGTGGGCGGGGCCGGGCCCCTCGGCCTCCGCTTTGGTGGGTGGGGCCGCTCGGCCTTCGATTTGGTGGGCGGGGCCCCTCGGCCTCTGATTTGGTTGGCGGGGCCCCTCGGCCTCCGATTTGGTGGGCGGGGACTCTCGGCCTCCGATTTGGTGGGCGGGGACCCTCGGCCTCCGATTTGGTGGGCGGGGACCCTCGGCCTCCGATTTGGTGGGCGGGGACCCTAGGCCTCCGATTTGGTGGTCAGGGACCCTCGGCCTCCGCTTTGGTGGGCGGGGCCCCTCGGCCTCCGATTTGGTGGGCGGGGCCCCTCGGCCTCCGATTTGGTGTGCGGGGACCCTCGGCCTCCGCTTTGGTGGGCGGAGCCCCTCGGTCTTCGATTTGGTGGGCGGGGCCCCTCGGCCTCCGTTTTGGTTGGTGTGGACCCTCGGCCTCCGATTTGGTGGGCGGGGACCCTCGGCCTCCGATTTGGTGGGCGGGGACCCTCGGCCTCCGATTTGGTGGGCGGGGACCCTCGGCCTCCGATTTGGTGGTCGGGGACCCTCGGCCTCCGCTTTGGTGGGCGGGGCCCCTCGGCCTCCGATTTGGTGGGTGGGGTCCCTCTGCCTCCGATTTGGTGTGCGGGGACCCTCGGCCTCCGCTTTGGTGGGCGGGGCCCCTCGGCCTTCGATTTGGTGGGCGGGGCCCCTCGGCCTCCGATTTGGTTGGCGTGGACCCTCGGCCTCCGATTTGGTGGGCGGGGACCCTCAGCCTCCGATTTGGTGGGCGGGGACCCTCGGCCTCCGAATTGGTGGGCGGGGACCCTCGGCCTCCGATTTGGTGGGCGGGGCCCATCGGCCTCCGATTTGGTGGGCGGGGCCCATCGGCCTCCGATTTGGTGGGCGGGGCCCCTCGGCCTCCGATTTGGTGGGCGGGGACCCCCGGCCTCCGATTTGGTGGGCGGGGCCCCTCGGCCTCCGATTTGGTGGGCGGGGACCCTCGGCCTCCGATTTGGTGGGCGGGGACCCTCGGCCTCCGATTTGGTGGGCGGGGACCCTCGGCCTCCGATTTGGTGGGCGGGGACCCTCGGCCTCCGATTTGGTGGGCGGGGACCCTGGGCCTCCGATTTGGTGGGCGGGGACCCTCGGCCTCTGATTTGGTGGGCGGGGACCCTCGGCCTCCGATTTGGTGGGCGGGGCCCCTCGGCCTCCGATTTGGTGGGCGGGGACCCTCAGCCTCCGATTTGGTGGGCGGGGACCCTCGGCCTCCGATTTGGTGGGCGGGGACCCTCGGCCTCCGATTTGGTGGGCGGGGACCCTCGGCCTCCGATTTGGTGGGCGGGGACCCTCGGCCTCCGATTTGGTGGGCGGGGACCCTCGGCCTCCGATTTGGTGGGCGGGGACCCTCGGCCTCCGATTTGGTGGGCGGGGCCCCTCGGCCTCCGATTTGGTGGGCGGGGACCCTCGGCCTCCGATTTGGTGGGCGGGGACCCTCGGCCTCCGATTTGGTGGGCGGGGACCCTCGGCCTCCGATTTGGTGGGCGGGGACCCTCGGCCTCCGATTTGGTGGGCGGGGCCCATCGGCCTCCGATTTGGTGGGCGGGGACCCTCAGCCTCCGATTTGGTGGGCGGGGACCCTCGGCCTCCGATTTGGTGGGCGGGGACCCTCGGCCTCCGATTTGGTGGGCGGGGCCCATCGGCCTCCGATTTGGTGGGCGGGGCCCATCGGCCTCCGATTTGGTGGGCGGGGCCCTTCGGCCTCCGATTTGGTGGGCGGGGACCCCCGGCCTCCGATTTGGTGGGCGGGGCCCCTCGGCCTCCGATTTGGTGGGCGGGGACCCTCGGCCTCCGATTTGGTGGGCGGGGACCCTCGGCCTCCGATTTGGTGGGCGGGGACCCTCGGCCTCCGATTTGGTGGGCGGGGACCCTCGGCCTCCGATTTGGTGGGCGGGGACCCTCGGCCTCCGATTTGGTGGGCGGGGACCCTCGGCCTCCGATTTGGTGGGCGGGGACCCTCGGCCTCCGATTTGGTGGGCGGGGCCCCTCGGCCTCCGATTTGGTGGGCGGGGACCCTCGGCCTCCGCTTTGGTGGGCGGGGCCGCTCGGCCTTCGATTTGGTGGGCGGGGCTCCTCGGCCTCCGATTTGGTTGGCGGGGCCCCTCGGCCTCCGATTTGGTGGGCGGGGACTCTCGGCCTCCGATTTGGTGGGCGGGGACCCTCGGCCTCCGATTTGGTGGGCGGGGACCCTCGGCCTCCGATTTGGTGGGCGGGGACCCTCGGCCTCCGATTTGGTGGGCGGGGACCCTCGGCCTCCGATTTGGTGGGCGGGGACCCTCGGCCTCTGATTTGGTGGGCGGGGACCCTCGGCCTCCGATTTGGTGGGTGGGGCCCCTCGGCCTCCGATTTGGTGGGCGGGGACCCTCAGCCTCCGATTTGGTGGGCAGGGACCCTCGGCCTCCGATTTGGTGGGCGGGGACCCTCGGCCTCCGATTTGGTGGGCGGGGACCCTCGGCCTCCGATTTGGTGGGCGGGGACCCTCGGCCTCCGATTTGGTGGGCGGGGACCCTCGGCCTCCGATTTGGTGGGCGGGGACCCTCGGCCTCCGATTTGGTGGGCGGGGCCCCTCGGCCTCCGATTTGGTGGGCGGGGACCCTCGGCCTCCGATTTGTTGGGCGGGGACCCTCGGCCTCCGATTTGGTGGGCGGGGACCCTCGGCCTCCGATTTGGTGGGCGGGGCCCATCGGCCTCCGATTTGGTGGGCGGGGCCCATCGGCCTCCGATTTGGTGGGCGGGGCCCCTCGGCCTCCGATTTGGTGGGCGGGGACCCCCGGCCTCCGATTTGGTGGGCGGGGACCCCCGGCCTCCGATTTGGTGGGCGGGGCCCCTCGGCCTCCGATTTGGTGGGCGGGGACCCTCGGCCTCCGATTTGGTGGGCGGGGACCCTCGGCCTCCGATTTGGTGGGCGGGGACCCTTGGCCTCCGATTTGGTGGGCGGGGACCCTCGGCCTCCGATTTGGTGGGCGGGGACCCTCGGCCTCCGATTTGGTGGGCGGGGACCCTCGGCCTCCGATTTGGTGGGCGGGGACCCTCGGCCTCCGATTTGGTGGGCGGGGCCCCTCGGCCTCCGATTTGGTGGGTGGGGACCCTCGGCCTCCGATTTGGTGGGCGGGGACCCTAGGCCTCCGATTTGGTGGGCGGGGCCCCTCGGCCTCCGATTTGGTGGGCGGGGACCCTCGGCCTCCGATTTGGTGGGCGGGGACCCTCGGCCTCCGATTTGGTGGGCGGGGACCCTCGGCCTCCGATTTGGTGGGCGGGGCCCCTCGGCCTCCGCTTTGGTGGGCGGGGCCGGGCCCCTCAGCCTCCGCTTTGGTGGGCGGGGCCGCTCGGCCTTCGATTTGTTGGGCGGGGCTCCTCGGCCTCCGATTTGGTTGGCGGGGCCCCTCGGCCTCCGATTTTGCTGGCGGGGCCCCTTATCCTCCGATTTGGTGGGCGGGGACTCTCGGCCTCCGATTTGGTGGGCGGGGACCCTCTGCCTCCGATTTGGTGGGCGGGGCCCCTCGGCCTCCGATTTGGTTGGCGGGGCCCCTCGGCCTCCGATTTGGTGGGCGGGGACCCTCGGCCTCCGATTTGGTGGGCGGGGCCCCTCGGCCTCCGATTTGGTTGGTGGGGCCCCTCGGCCTCCGATTTGGTGGGCGGGGACTCTCGGCCTCCAATTTGGTGGGCGGGGACCCTCGGCCTCCAATTTGGTGGGCGGGGACCCTCGGCCTCCGATTTGGTGGGCGGGGACCCTCGGCCTCCGATTTGGTGGGCGGGGACCCTCGGCCTCCGATTTGGTGGGCGGGGCCCCTCGGCCTCCGATGTGGTGGGCGGGGCCCCTCGGCCTCTGCTTTGGTGGGCGGGGCCAGGCCCCTCGGCCTCCGCTTTGGTGGGCGGGGTCGCTCGGCCTTCGATTTGGTGGGCGGGGCTCCTTGGCCTCCGATTTGGTTGGCGAAGCCCCTCGGCCTCCAATTTGGTTGGCAGGGCCCCTCGGCCTCCGATTTGGTGGGCGGGGACTCTCGGCCTCCGATTTGGTGGGCGGGGACCCTCAGCCTCCGATTTGGTGGGCGGGGGCCCTCGGCCTCCGATTTGGTGGGCAGGGACCCTCGGCCTCCGATTTGGTGGTCGGGGACCCTCGGCCTCCGCTTTGGTGGGCGGGGCCCCTCGGCCTCCGATTTGGTGGGCGGGGTCCCTCTGCCTCCGATTTGGTGTGCGGGGACCCTCGGCCTCCGCTTTCGTGGGCGAGTCCCCTCGACCTTCGATTTGGTGGGCGGGGCTCCTCGGCCTCCGATTTGGTTGGTGGGGCCCCTCGGCCTCCAATTTGGTGGGCGGGGACCCTCGGCCTCCGATTTGGTGGGCGGGGACCCTCGGCCTCCGATTTGGTGGGCGGGGTCCCTCTGCCTCCGATTTGGTGTGCGGGGCCCCTCGGCCTCCGCTTTGGTGGGCGGGGCCCCTCGGCCTTCGATTTGGTGGGCGGGGCCCCTCGGCCTCCGATTTGGTTGGTGTGGACCCTCGGCCTCCGATTTGGTGGGCGGGGACCCTCGGCCTCCGATTTGGTGGGCGGGGACCCTCGGCCTCCGATTTGGTGGGCGGGGACCCTCGGCCTCCGCTTTGGTGGGCGGGGCCCCTCGGCCTTCGATTTGGTGGGCGGGGCCCCTCGGCCTCCGATTTGGTTGGTGTGGACCCTCGGCCTCCGATTTGGTGGGCGGGGACCCTCGGCCTCCGATTTGGTGGGCGGGGACCCTCGGCCTCTGATTTTGGTGGGCGGGGACCCTCGGCCTCCGATTTGGTGGGCGGGGCCCATCGGCCTCCGATGTGGTGGGCGGGGCCCCTCGGCCTCCGATTTGGTGGGCGGGGACCCCCGGCCTCCGATTTGGTGGGCGGGGCCCCTCGCCTCCGATTTGGTGGGCGGGGACCCTCGGCCTCCGATTTGGTGGGCGGGGACCCTCGCCTCCGATTTGGTGGGCGGGGCCCCTCGGCCTCCGATTTGGTGGGCGGGGCCCCTCGGCCTCCGATTTGGTGGGCGGGGTCCCTCTGCCTCCGATTTGGTGTGCGGGGACCCTCGGCCTCCGCTTTCGTGGGCGAGTCCCCTCGACCTTCGATTTGGTGGGCGGGGCTCCTCGGCCTCCGATTTGGTTGGTGGGGCCCCTCGGCCTCCAATTTGGTGGGCGGGGACCCTCGGCCTCCGATTTGGTGGGCGGGGACCCTCGGCCTCCGCTTTGGTGGGCGGGGCCCCTCGGCCTTCGATTTGGTGGGCGGGGCCCCTCGGCCTCCGATTTGGTTGGTGTGGACCCTCGGCCTCCGATTTGGTGGGCGGGGACCCTCGGCCTCCGATTTGGTGGGCGGGGACCCTCGGCCTCCGATTTGGTGGGCGGGGACCCTCGGCCTCCGCTTTGGTGGGCGGGGCCCCTCGGCCTTCGATTTGGTGGGCGGGGCCCCTCGGCCTCCGATTTGGTTGGTGTGGACCCTCGGCCTCTGATTTGGTGGGCGGGGACCCTCGGCCTCCGATTTGGTGGGCGGGGACCCTCGGCCTCTGATTTTGGTGGGCGGGGACCCTCGGCCTCCGATTTGGTGGGCGGGGCCCATCGGCCTCCGATGTGGTGGGCGGGGCCCCTCGGCCTCCGATTTGGTGGGCGGGGACCCCCGGCCTCCGATTTGGTGGGCGGGGCCCCTCGGCCTCCGATTTGGTGGGCGGGGACCCTCGGCCTCCGATTTGGTGGGCGGGGACCCTCGCCTCCGATTTGGTGGGCGGGGCCCCTCGGCCTCCGATTTGGTGGGCGGGGACCCTCGGCCTCTGATTTGGTGGGCGGGGACCCTCGGCCTCCGATTTGGTGGGCGGGGACCCTCGACCTCCGATTTGGTGGGCGGGGACCCTCGGCCTCCGTTTTGGTGGGCGGGGCCCCTCGGCCTCCGATTTGGTGGGCGGGGTCCCTCTGCCTCCGATTTGGTGGGCGGGGACCCTCGGCCTCCGATTTGGTTGGCGGGGCCCCACGGCCTCCGATTTGGTGGGCGGTGTCCCTCTGCCTCCGCTTTGGTGGGCGGGGCCGCTCGGCCTTCAATTTGGTGGGCGGGGCTCCTCGGCCTCCGATTTGGTTGGTGGGGCCCCTCGGCCTCCGATTTGGTGGGCGGGGCCCCTTATCCTCCGATTTGGTGGGCGGGGACCCTCGGCCTCCGATTTGGTTGGTGGGGCCCCTCGGCCTCCGATTTGGTGGGCGGGGACCCTCGGCCTCCGATTTGGTGGGCGGGGACCCTCGGCCTCCAATTTGGTGGGCGGGGACCCTCGGCCTCCGATTTGGTGGGCGGGGACCCTCGGCCTCCGATTTGGTGGGCGGGGACCCTCGGCCTCCGATTTGGTGGGCGGGGCCCCTCGGCCTCCGATGTGGTGGGCGGGGCCCCTCGGCCTCCGCTTTGGTGGGCGGGGCCGGGCCCCTCGGCCTCCGCTTTGGTGGGCGGGGCCGCTCGGCCTTCGATTTGGTGGGCAGGGCTCCTCGGCCTCCGATTTGGTTGGCGGGGCCCCTCGGCCTCCGATTTGGTTGGCGGGGCCACTCGGCCTCCGATTTGGTGGGCGGGGACTCTCGGCCTCCGATTTGGTGGGCGGGGACCCTCGGCCTCCGATTTGTTGGGCGGGGACCCTCGGCCTACGATTTGGTGGGCAGGGACCCTCGGCCTCCGATTTGGTGGTCGGGGACCCTCGGCCTCCGCTTTGGTGGGCGGGGCCCCTCGGCCTCCGATTTGGTGGGCGGGGTCCCTCTGCCTCCGATTTGGTGTGCGGGGCCCCTCGGCCTCCGCTTTGTTGGGCGGGGCCCCTCGGCCTTCGATTTGGTGGGTGGGGCCCCTCGGCCTCCGATTTGGTTGGTGTGGACCCTCGGCCTCCGATTTGGTGGGCGGGGACCCTCGGCCTCCGATTTGGTGGGCGGGGACCCTCGGCCTCTGATTTGGTGGGCGGGGACCCTCGGCCTCCGATTTGGTGGGCGGGGCCCATCGGCCTCCGATTTGGTGGGCGGGGCCCATCGGCCTCCGATGTGGTGGGCGGGGCCCCTCGGCCTCCGATTTGGTGGGCGGGGACCCCCGGCCTCCGATTTGGTTTGCGGGGACCCTCGGCCTCCGATTTGGTAGGCGGGGCCCCTCGGCCTCCGATTTGGTGGGCGGGGACCCTCGGCCTCCGATTTGGTAGGCGGGGCCCCTCGGCCTCCGATTTGGTGGGCGGGGACCCTCGGCCTCCGATTTGGTGGGCGGGGACCCTCGGCCTCCGATTTGGTGGGCGGGGACCCTCGGCCTCCGATTTGGTGGGCGGGGCCCCTCGGCCTCCGATTTGGTGGGCGGGGACCCTCGGCCTCCGATGTGGTGGGCGGGGCCCCTCGGCCTCCGCTTCGGTGGGCGGGGCCGGGCCCCTCGGCCTCCGCTTTGGTGGGTGGGGCCGCTCGGCCTTCGATTTGGTGGGCAGGGCCCCTCGGCCTCCGATTTGGTTGGCGGGGCCCCTCGGCCTCCGATTTGGTGGGCGGGGACTCTCGGCCTCCGATTTGGTGGGCGGGGACCCTCGGCCTCCGATTTGGTGGGCGGGGACCCTCGGCCTCCGATTTGGTGGGCGGGGACCCTAGGCCTCCGATTTGGTGGTCGGGGACCCTCGGCCTCCGCTTTGGTGGGCGGGGCCCCTCGGCCTCCGATTTGGTGGGCGGGGCCCCTCGGCCTCCGATTTGGTGTGCGGGGACCCTCGGCCTCCGCTTTGGTGGGCGGAGCCCCTCGGTCTTCGATTTGGTGGGCGGGGCCCCTCGGCCTCCGATTTGGTTGGTGTGAACCCTCGGCCTCCGATTTGGTGGGCGGGGACCCTCGGCCTCCGATTTGGTGGACGGGGACCCTCGGCCTCCGATTTGGTGGGCGGGGACCCTCGGCCTCCGATTTGGTGGTCGGGGACCCTCGGCCTCCGCTTTGGTGGGCGGGGCCCCTCGGCCTCCGATTTGGTGGGTGGGGTCCCTCTGCCTCCGATTTGGTGTGCGGGGACCCTCGGCCTCCGCTTTGGTGGGCGGGGCCCCTCGGCCTTCGATTTGGTGGGCGGGGCCCCTCGGCCTCCGATTTGGTTGGCGTGGACCCTCGGCCTCCGATTTGGTGGGCGGGGACCCTCAGCCTCCGATTTGGTGGGCGGGGACCCTCGGCCTCCGATTTGGTGGGCGGGGACCCTCGGCCTCCGATTTGGTGGGCGGGGCCCATCGGCCTCCGATTTGGTGGGCGGGGCCCATCGGCCTCCGATTTGGTGGGCGGGGCCCCTCGGCCTCCGATTTGGTGGGCGGGGACCCCCGGCCTCCGATTTGGTGGGCGGGGCCCCTCGGCCTCCGATTTGGTGGGCGGGGCCCCTCGGCCTCCGATTTGGTGGGCGGGGACCCTCGGCCTCCGATTTGGTGGGCGGGGACCCTCGGCCTCCGATTTGGTGGGCGGGGACCCTCGGCCTCCGATTTGGTGGGCGGGGACCCTCGGCCTCCGATTTGGTGGGCGGGGACCCTCGGCCTCCGATTTGGTGGGCGGGGACCCTCGGCCTCTGATTTGGTGGGCGGGGACCCTCGGCCTCCGATTTGGTGGGCGGGGCCCCTCGGCCTCCGATTTGGTGGGCGGGGACCCTCGGCCTCCGATTTGGTGGGCGGGGACCCTCGGCCTCCGCTTTGGTGGGCGGGGCCGCTCGGCCTTCGATTTGGTGGGCGGGGCTCCTCGGCCTCCGATTTGGTTGGCGGGGCCCCTCGGCCTCCGATTTGGTGGGCGGGGACTCTCGGCCTCCGATTTGGTGGACGGGGACCCTCGGCCTCCGATTTGGTGGGCGGGGACCCTCGGCCTCCGATTTGGTGGGCGGGGACCCTCGGCCTCCGATTTGGTGGGCGGGGACCCTCGGCCTCCGCTTTGGTGGTCGGGGCCCCTCGGCCTCCGATTTGGTGGGCGGGGTCCCTCTGCCTCCGATTTGGTGGGCGGGGACACTCGGCCTCCGCTTTGGTGGGCGGGGCCCCTCGGCCTTCGATTTGGTGGGCGGGGCCCCTCGGCTTCCGATTTGGTTGGTGTGGACCCTCGGCCTCCGATTTGGTGGGCGGGGACCCTCGGCCTCCGATTTGGTGGGCGGGGACCCTCGGCCTCCGATTTGGTGGGCGGGGACCCTCGGCCTCCGATTTGGTGGGCGGGGACCCTCGGCCTCCGATTTGGTGGGCGGGGACCCTCGGCCTCCGATTTGGTGGGCGGGGACCCTCGGCCTCTGATTTGGTGGGCGGGGACCCTCGGCCTCCGATTTGGTGGGCGGGGCCCCTCGGCCTCCGATTTGGTGGGCGGGGACCCTCGGCCTCCGATTTGGTGGGCGGGGACCCTCGGCCTCCGCTTTGGTGGGCGGGGCCGCTCGGCCTTCGATTTGGTGGGCGGGGCTCCTCGGCCTCCAATTTGGTTGGCGGGGCCCCTCGGCCTCCGATTTGGTGGGCGGGGACTCTCGGCCTCCGATTTGGTGGACGGGGACCCTCGGCCTCCGATTTGGTGGGCGGGGACCCTCGGCCTCCGATTTGGTGGGCGGGGACCCTCGGCCTCCGATTTGGTGGGCGGGGACCCTCGGCCTCCGCTTTGGTGGTCGGGGCCCCTCGGCCTCCGATTTGGTGGGTGGGGTCCCTCTGCCTCCGATTTGGTGTGCGGGGACACTCGGCCTCCGCTTTTTTGGGCGGGGCCCCTCGGCCTTCGATTTGGTGGGCGGGGCCCCTCGGCTTCCGATTTGGTTGGTGTGGACCCTCGGCCTCCGATTTGGTGGGCGGGGACCCTCGGCCTCCGATTTGGTGGGCGGGGACCCTCGGCCTCCGATTTGGTGGGCGGGGACCCTCGGCCTCCGATTTGGTGGGCGGGGCCCATCGGCCTCCGATTTGGTGGGCGGGGCCCATCGGCCTCCGATGTGGTGGGCAGGGCCCCTCGGCCTCCGATTTGGTGGGCGGGGACCCCCGGCCTCCGATTTGGTGGGCGGGGCCCCTCGGCCTCCGATTTGGTGGGTGGGGACCCTCGGCCTCCGATTTGGTGGGCGGGGACCCTAGGCCTCCGATTTGGTGGGCGGGGCCCCTCGGCCTCCGATTTGGTGGGCGGGGACCCTCGGCCTCCGATTTGGTGGGCGGGGACCCTCGGCCTCCGATTTGGTGGGCGGGGACCCTCGGCCTCCGATTTGGTGGGCGGGGCCCCTCGGCCTCCGCTTTGGTGGGTGGGGCCGGGCCCCTCAGCCTCCGCTTTGGTGGGCGGGGCCGCTCGGCCTTCGATTTGTTGGGCGGGGCTCCTCGGCCTCCGATTTGGTTGGCGGGGCCCCTCGGCCTCCGATTTTGCTGGCGGGGCCCCTTATCCTCCGATTTGGTGGGCGGGGACTCTCGGCCTCCGATTTGGTGGGCGGGGGCCCTCGGCCTCCGATTTGGTGGGCAGGGACCCTCTGCCTCCGATTTGGTGGGCGGGGCCCCTCGGCCTCCGATTTGGTGGGCGGGGACCCTCGGCCTCCGATTTGGTGGGCGGGGACCCTCGGCCTCCGATTTGGTGGGCGGGGACCCTCGGCCTCCAATTTGGTGGGCGGGGACCCTCGGCCTCCGATTTGGTGGGCGGGGACCCTCGGCCTCCGATTTGGTGGGCGGGGACCCTCGGCCTCCGATTTGGTGGGCGGGGCCCCTCGGCCTCCGATGTGGTGGGCGGGGCCCCTCGGCCTCTGCTTTGGTGGGCGGGGCCAGGCCCCTCGGCCTCCGCTTTGGTGGGCGGGGTCGCTCGGCCTTCGATTTGGTGGGCGGGGCTCCTTGGCCTCCGATTTGGTTGGCGAAGCCCCTCGGCCTCCAATTTGGTTGGCGGGGCCCCTCAGCCTCCGATTTGGTGGGCGGGGACTCTCGGCCTCCGATTTGGTGGGCGGGGACCCTCGGCCTCCGATTTGGTGGGCGGGGGCCCTCGGCCTCCGATTTGGTGGGCAGGGACCCTCGGCCTCCGATTTGGTGGTCGGGGACCCTCGGCCTCCGCTTTGGTGGGCGGGGCCCCTCGGCCTCCGATTTGGTGGGCGGGGTCCCTCTGCCTCCGATTTGGTGTGCGGGGACCCTCGGCCTCCGCTTTCGTGGGCGAGTCCCCTCGACCTTCGATTTGGTGGGCGGGGCTCCTCGGCCTCCGATTTGGTTGGTGGGGCCCCTCGGCCTCCAATTTGGTGGGCGGGGACCCTCGGCCTCCGATTTGGTGGGCGGGGACCCTCGGCCTCCGATTTGGTGGGCGGGGTCCCTCTGCCTCCGATTTGGTGTGCGGGGCCCCTCGGCCTCCGCTTTGGTGGGCGGGGCCCCTCGGCCTTCGATTTGGTGGGCGGGGCCCCTCGGCCTCCGATTTGGTTGGTGTGGACCCTCGGCCTCCGATTTGGTGGGCGGGGACCCTCGGCCTCCGATTTGGTGGGCGGGGACCCTCGGCCTCCGATTTGGTGGGCGGGGACCCTCGGCCTCCGCTTTGGTGGGCGGGGCCCCTCGGCCTTCGATTTGGTGGGCGGGGCCCCTCGGCCTCCGATTTGGTTGGTGTGGACCCTCGGCCTCCGATTTGGTGGGCGGGGACCCTCGGCCTCCGATTTGGTGGGCGGGGACCCTCGGCCTCCGATTTGGTGGGTGGGGACCCTCGGCCTCCGCTTTGGTGGGCGGGGCCCCTCGGCCTTCGATTTGGTGGGCGGGGCCCCTCGGCCTCCGATTTGGTTGGTGTGGACCCTCGGCCTCCGATTTGGTGGGCGGGGACCCTCGGCCTCCGATTTGGTGGGCGGGGACCCTCGGCCTCTGATTTTGGTGGGCGGGGACCCTCGGCCTCCGATTTGGTGGGCGGGGCCCATCGGCCTCCGATGTGGTGGGCGGGGCCCCTCGGCCTCCGATTTGGTGGGCGGGGACCCCCGGCCTCCGATTTGGTGGGCGGGGCCCCTCGGCCTCCGATTTGGTGGGCGGGGACCCTCGGCCTCCGATTTGGTGGGCGGGGACCCTCGCCTCTGATTTGGTGGGCGGGGCCCCTCGGCCTCCGATTTGGTGGGCGGGGACCCTCGGCCTCTGATTTGGTGGGCGGGGACCCTCGGCCTCCGATTTGGTGGGCGGGGCCCCTCGGCCTCCGATGTGGTGGTCGGGGCCCCTCGGCCTCCGCTTTGGTGGGCAGGGCCGGGCCCCTCGGCCTCCACTTTGGTGGGCGGGGCCGCTCGGCCTTCGATTTGGTGGGCGGGGTCCCTCTGCCTCCGATTTGGTGTGCGGGGACCCTCGGCCTCCGATTTGGTGGGCGGGGCCCCTCGGCCTCCGATTTGGTGGGCGGGGACCCTCGGCCTCCGATTTGGTGGGCGGGGACCCTCGGCCTCCGATTTGATGGGAGGGGCCCTTCGGCCTCCGATGTGGTGGGCGGGGCCCCTCGGCCTCCGATTTGGAGGGCGGGGACCCCCGGCCTCCGATTTGGTGGGCGGGGCCCCTCGGCCTCCGATTTGGTGGGCGGGGACCCTCGGCCTCCGATTTGGTGGGCGGGGCCCCTCGGCCTCCGATTTGGTGGTCGGGGCCCCTCGGCCTCCGCTTTGGTGGGCGGGGCCGGGCCCCTCGGCCTCCGCTTTGGTGGGCGGGGCCGCTCGGCCTTCGATTTGGTGGGCGGGGCTCCTCGGCCTCCGATTTGGTTGGCGGGGCCCCTCGGCCTCCGATTTGGTTGGCGGGGCCCCTCGGCCTCCGATTTGGTGTGTGCTCTGCCTGGGGCCACTGTGCTCTGCCTGGGGCCCCATATGCTGCCTGGGGCCCCTGTGCTCTGCCTGGGGCCCCATATGCTGCCTGGGGCCCCTGTGCTCTGCCTGGGGCCCCTGTGCTCTGCCTGGGGCCCCATGTTCTGCCTGGGGCCCCTGTGCTCTGCCTGGGGCCACTGTGCTCTGCCTGGGGCCCCATAAGCTGCCTGGGGCCCCTGTGCTCTGCCTGGGACCACTGTGCTCTGCCTGGGGCCCCATATGCTGCCTGGGGCCCCTGTGCTCTGCCTGGGGCCACTGTGCTCTGCCTGGGGCCCCATATGCTGCCTGGGGCCACTGTGCTCTGCCTGGGGCCCCATATGCTGCCTGGGGCCCCTGTGCTCTGCCTGGGGCCCCATATGCTGCCTGGGGCCCCTGTGCTCTGCCTGGGGCCCCATGTTCTGCCTGGGGCCCCTGTGCTCTGCCTGGGGCAACTGTGCTCTGCCTGTGGCCCCATATGCTGCCTGGGGCCCCTGTGCTCTGCCTGGGGCCCCATATGCTGCCTGGGGCCCCTGTGCTCTGTCTGGGGCCCCTGTGCTCTGCCTGGGGCCCCATATGCTGCCTGGGGCCCCTGTGCTCTGCCTGGGGCCGCTGTGCTCTGCCTGGGGCCCCATGTTCTGCCTGGGGCCCCTGTGCTCTGCCTGGGGCCACATATGCTGCCTGGGGCCCCTGTGCTCTGCCTGGGGCCCCATATGCTGCCTGGGGCCCCTGTGCTCTGCCTGGGGCCACTGTGCTCTGCCTGGGGCCCCATAGGCTGCCTGGGGCCCCTGTGCTCTGCCTGGGACCACTGTGCTCTGCCTGGGGCCCCATATGCTGCCTGGGGCCCCTGTGCTCTGCCTGGGGCCACTGTGCTCTGCCTGGGGCCCCATATGCTGCCTGGGGCCCCTGTGCTCTGCCTGGGTGTAGGACACTGGTGACGTCACTTATCTCCGGACATTAGCTCCGGACATTAGCTCCGGACAATAGCTCCGGACAATAGCTCCGGACAAAGCCACGGAAGTTGGCACAAATTGCAGGAAGTAGTATTCTAGGCATTTATATATTAGATAATAATTTTATTTATATAGCGCCAACATATTCCGCAGCGCTTTACAAAATTATAGAGGGGATTTGTACAGACAATAGACATTACAGCATAATAAAAAAACTTCCTTCTCACCCCCCAATGGGGGTGGTCTTTTTTATCCTTTCTCATTCTTGGGTCCGCTACCAGAGGCCTGGGAGTTTCAGGGTTCTGCGCAGGATGCTAGTTGTTCCCAGCATTGCGCTTTTCTGGACGGAGAGCTCAGATGTTGCTCCTGGGATCTGTTGTAGCCATTTTACTCAAAAATACAGGTCCTTCTCAAAAAATTAGCATATAGTGTTAAATTTCATTATTTACCATAATGTAATGATTACAATTAAACTTTCATATATTATAGATTCATTATCCACCAACTGAAATTTGTCAGGTCTTTTATTGTTTTAATACTGATGATTTTGGCATACAACTCCTGATAACCCAAAAAACCTGTCTCAATAAATTAGCATATCAAGAAAAGGTTCTCTAAACGACCTATTACCCTAATCTTCTGAATCAACTAATTAACTCTAAACACATGCAAAAGATACCTGAGGCTTTTAAAAACTCCCTGCCTGGTTCATTACTCAAAACCCCCATCATGGGTAAGACTAGCGACCTGACAGATGTCAAGAAGGCCATCATTGACACCCTCAAGCAAGAGGGTAAGACCCAGACAGAAATTTCTCAACAAATAGGCTGTTCCCAGAGTGCTGTATCAAGGCACCTCAATGGTAAGTCTGTTGGAAGGAAACAATGTGGCAGAAAACGCTGTACAACGAGAAGAGGTGACCGGACCCTGAGGAAGATTGTGGAGAAGGACCGATTCCAGACCTTGGGGAACCTGAGGAAGCAGTGGACTGAGTCTGGTGTGGAGGAAATGGGCTACAGGTGCCGCATTCCCCAGGTAAAGCCACTTTTGAACCATAAACAGCAGCAGAAGCGCCTGACCTGGGCTACAGAGAAGCAGCACTGGACTGTTGCTAAGTGGTCCCAAGTACTTTTTTCTGATGAAAGCAAATTTTGCATGTCATTCGGAAATCAAGGTGCCAGAGTCTGGAGGAAGACTGGGGAGAAGGAAATGCCAAAATGCCTGAAGTCCAGTGTCAAGTACCCACAGTCAGTGATGGTGTGGGGTGCCATGTCAGCTGCTGGTGTTGGTCCACTGTGTTTCATCAAGGGCAGGGTCAATGCAGCTAGCTATCAGGAGATTTTGGAGCACTTCATGCTTCCATCGGCTGAAATGCTTTATGGAGATGAAGATTTCATTTTTCAGCACGACCTGGCACCTGCCAAAACCACTGGTAAATGGTTTACTGACCATGGTATTACTGTGCTCAATTGGCCTGCCAACTCTCCTGACCTGAACCCCATAGAGAATCTGTGGGATATTGTGAAGAGAAAGTTGAGAGACGCAAGACCCAACACTCTGGATGAGCTTAAGGCCGCTATTGAAGCATCCTGGGCCTCCATAACATCTCAGCAGTGTCACAGGCTGATTGCCTCCATGCCACGCCGCATTGAAGCAGTCATTTCTGCCAAAGGATTCCTGACCAAGTATTGAGTGCATAACTGAACATTATTTTATTTGATGTTTTTTTTGTTTGTTATTAAAAAACACTTTTATTTGATTGGACGGGTGAAATATGCTAATTTATTGAGACAGGTTTTTTGGGTTATCAGGAGTTGTATGCCAAAATCATCAGTATTAAAACAATAAAAGACCTGACAAATTTCAGTTGGTGGATAATGAATCTATAATATATGAAAGTTTAATTGTAATCATTACATTATGGTAAATAATGAAATTTAACACTATATGCTAATTTTTTGAGAAGGACCTGTATACCTATGAAGAGAAAAATCAGAGAAACTGAACCTTTTTTCGGCGGTCCCTTAATTTTTGGCAGAGCTGTGTGTATATATATATATATATATAAATAATTTTGTTTACTCATTTTGCATTTTGTTAATTGATACAAATAAACTATTAATACTTCTATTTTTAAAGCATTCTTACTTTGGAGCATTTTTCCACACCTTCCTAAAAATGTTACGCAGTACTGTTTATGACTTATTGATGAACATTACTGTCTTACTGCTGCATCAACCTCATAATCCACCTTCTTAATGCTGCTGAGGAAAGCACATTTGATAAAGATAAAAAACCCAAATGATCAATTCAATGCTAAAATGTTTTCTCCATGATTCTAGAGTCTGATTTTTCCTACATATCTTCTTTGATGCTTTGCAGTTAGATAGAGAATAGCAAGAGCATGAAATTTACATGTGCAAGTGCTGGACTGGAACTGAAGAGTTGTCATCTAACTAGGATTTTTCTCGGTGTGAGCTATTCTTTATGCTGAAAATAAAAATGTGTTTTTTTCCCCATAAAATTCTAGGGAAAAACTGCCACACTGTTATTTTTGTCCATAGTCAGGACAGGAGTCAAGTAAGAACATACAATGCAATTTGTAGGGAGTCCAAGTGTTACATATAGTAGTTATTGAATGTGCTGCCTCTTGTGTGGTGTCAGTAGGTGGGTTCAGATGGGATTAATGGACAAATCATTGATTATAAGTATACTCAGTGTACTGGGTTGCTTTCTCAAGCCTTCTGTATGAAAAGCCCCACTGCTGACTGTATGGCAATCTGCTTTTTTTTTTTAGTAGACTGTAATATTCCGGACTCCACACAGAGCATAGCATTTGAACAAAATGAAGCAAAATAGATTGTCTGCCTGCGCTCAGCATCACCCTGTCTGTAACATCAAAGTAAATAACAGTGGTGCAACTGCAATGCACGCAGAGTTGTTTCTCCGAGACCGCAACTCCTATGTACAGCTTTCAAAAATGACAAGATGAAAATGCAAAACGTATTTCAGTTCAGCCATCTTATTAACGCTCTCTCCACTGAATTGAAGGAGGAGGGGGAAATACGAGAACAAGCTGCGCTTCGGGAGATGTTGTTTGCTATCCGCCGAGATAGATCTATACGTACAAATCCTATATAGTAAAAGAACAGAATTCGAGCATTACTAAACCTTACTAATTGTCAGGCTACATTTTTAGAATATGGTTCTTCAAGAGAATGTCGAGTCACCTTTTATTTGAAAATAGAGCGGATAGATTAAATGCAATAGATCGTTATATCAAGGCAGATAGGACATACAGTATATCATGTATATAAATGTCAATATATATAATCAATACATATCATTTGTACGCAAGCCTGCATCAGCGTGTCTTCAGTTCTTCGGCTACATTGTAGGAATGAATATTTACAGGAGGGAACCAATGTATATTCTTACTGTCTGTACATATTTCAATATTTACCATCATTTATTTGGTCATTTCCAGTTCTTATAAAGTGGACCGAAAGATATATTGCTGTTTAACATTATATGACCTTGTACCTTATTTTGAAGGTTATTTCCACCTTCACAATCACTTTTTACTGTCAATGTATCATATTTGCAGATTAAAACAAGTCTATAAACAGTAGGTAACCTATTTGTAGATACATGCCAAACTGTGGGCAGCAGGAATCAGAGCATGATTGTAGTCAGGCACGTTTTTCTCTGTTTTACTTTGAGGCTATGTGCACACGTTGCGGATTCCATTGCGGATTTTTCCGTGCGGAATCTTCCCCATTGCCTGTCTCGGTGTATATTGGACTGCACTTGGATGACATCCGAGCGCAATCCAATTTTTTGCACGCACCCATTTAGTTGAAAGGGTGTGCGCCATGCGAGATACACAGCCATCCACAGCCTACTGCAATTTTTTCTAATGCCGAATCAGCATGAGAAAAAATTTGAAGATCTGCTCTGACTGATTGAAATACAGAGGTCAGAGTGCAATAGGAGATTTTCTCGCATTGCACTCCTCCGTATTATACGCTAGAGTGAGCGAGCCCTTAAAGACATGTTATTGTTGTGGCCAAGTAAACAGAGATGGAAGGGAATATCTGAAGCAGCACTGGAGCGGTAGAAGATTTAACAGGTGAGCACTGTGTCTTTTAGTAATTTAGAGTATATTACAGCCTTACAGTATATGTATCTATGTTCAGACCTCTGTATGGGGGCCATATAATTACTATTTGTCTCTCCTACTGACAAGAAGGACTGGTTTTAAAGTAGGTAATATTCTTTAGGGTATGTGCACACGTCCGGATTTCTTGCAGAAATTTCCTGACGAAATTTTTTTGCGTTTTTTTTCCGTTTTTTTTCGCGTTTTTTTTTAGCATTCTGCAAGCGTAATTAGCTTGCAGAATGCTAAAGTTTTCCAAGCGATCTGTAGCATCGCTTGGAAAACTGACTGACAAGTTGGTCACACTTGTCAAACATACTGTTTGACAAGTGTGACCAACTTTTTACTATAGATGCTGCTTATGCAGCATCTATAGTAAAAGATAGAATGTTTAAAAATAATAAAAAAATAAAAAAAATGCTTATACTCACCTGCAGACAGCTGATCTCCTCAGCGGCATCCGTTCCTATAGCTGGTGTGTGTGCGCAGGACCTTCCATGACGTCGCGGTCACATGACCGGTCTCGCGACCAATCACAGGACCGCGACGTCATCGCAGGTCCTTCACCGCACACCAGCTATAGGAACCGAAGCGGCAGCATGCACCTGAGAGGCGGGAAGACATCGAGGGTGAGTATATCACTATTTTTTATTTTAATTCTTTTTTTTTTTACCAATTATATGGTGCCCAGTCCGTGGAGGAGAGTCTCCTCTCCTCCACCCTGGGTACCAACCGCACATAATCTGCTTACTTCCCGCATGGTGTGCACAGCCCCGTGCGGAAAGTATACAGATCAATGCACTCCTAGGTGTGTGGAATCCCATTTTTAATGAACATGTTGCTTTTTTTTCCGCGATGCGATTTTTTCGCGGAAAAAAATGCAACATTTGCACAAGAAATGCGGAATACACTGTAAATAATAGGAGGCATATGTTTTTTCGCGTTTTTATCATGTTTTTATAGTGAAAAAACGCGAAAAAAGCGCGAAAAATACTGAACGTGTGCACATGGCATTAAAGTGCACAATGCTCATTTGAATAAGAATTGAAAAGTAAATAAAACTCATACAGTAACTATATAGAACACTTTCCTGCTACCACAGAACTTCAACAGTGCGGTTTGCAAATCTGTACAACTTTTTATGATTTATCCAGTGGTGTGCTGCTCAAAACTGAAATGTTCCCCCACAACATTATTAGGTTCATAGTGACTTATCAAGCAGCTGTGCTGACCAACGGATGCAGATAACATTGACATTCCATCATTCTAATGCAGCGCCCCAGGGTCCTGGTCATTGCAGTAATGTCATTTTCCTCTAGGGGGGAGTGATATTACGTTTGGAGGCAAAGAAGGACAACTGCATCCAGGTATCACAAACATGCAACACATTTCATACTCCAGGCCACCAAGGGGAGCTATGCTCCTATTTATTAGGGCACTTCTCACACTTAGGTAAAACTGGTTGCCTGGGGAGGAAGTTAGTTAGTTGCTGGCTGAGCTTCACTCAGTTAGTTGGTCCCTGACAGGGGTGGGATCCTGTCAGAGGCCGAGACAGAAGGACACGGAGCTGTGCCTGCCCTAAGTGCGGCAGCTTCTAGAAAGAGACACTGAAGGAGAACTGTATTGTAGAGAGGGCGAAGAAGTCGTAGCAAAGGAGTGGATATCAGAGGAGTTCTGCCCTACACAGGCTGCCTCCTTCTGAGGCACAGGATTCTGGTAGCCGGAACACCGAGGTACCAACGATCCTTTATGCCTTGCTCCAGAGACCGGCAGGACAGCTAATTTCACGTTACCTGTCCGCCCCTACACCCAGGAGGCAAGGTGGCACCACTTAGAGGCTGGGGCATGATAGAGTCCCTGTAAAACGCCTCAAGCCACCGGTCATACGGGTTTGTCCTATCCATCTGGGGGACAGAGAGAGAGACATAACATCTACAACATCTGTGAGGACCTTATGAGACGCTTAGCAGTAAGGTACTACAACACCACGGCGCTAAAGGCTACTGATTTCTACCTGGACAAGGGAACTCTGGATTTGCCTCCAAACCGGCCGGACTCTGCCTGCCCTGTGGTCTGGTACCCTGGACTGTGGATGCGGAAGCCTTCAGTAAAAGGTAAAGAGACTGCAACCTTGTGTCCTCGTTCTTCACTGCCTCTCACCATCCACCACCTACACACCGGGAAGCCCTGGGAATACACTTCACCTGTGGGAAGGTATACCATCTAGCTGCCATAACATCACCCCAGCGGACCCCTGAAAGCAGCGTCGGTCACCCTGACCGAATACCACAGGTGGCGTCACAAACATTTCCCCTTTAAAGACCTTTCCCTTTGATGCGGACGTCCCAGGGCCACGGACCGGGTCAGTCACCGTGACATCCCCCTGTGAACCGAAGGACCCGGTACCGAGTGACCCACTGCCCTTGGGGGCGCTCCAAATCTTTTGGCGTCACGAACAGGATCTATTTAAGCCTGAAAATTGGTTCATGTGTGCCTAAGAACTGTGCCAGAATTGTGCTTGAACTGTGATTTACTAAAGGACTGTGTATTGCAAAAGACCGCCAAAATTCTGGCCAAAACTGCTGCCGTTACCTTGCCACAAGGAGCGCAGGAGAAGGGCGTGCCGTCGTGGGTGTGAACGAACTGAGAAGCGCAAAAGATAATGGCCGCCCAGTCCAAATACCTCTGTACCTTGAGGACGTGTCCGTCAGCAGCCAAGATCTGCCTCCTGATCCTCATTGGAGGGAGACCAAGAAAAAGAAACTGCCCCTGGAGGAGAGAGTGGGAAAAAGACCAGAAAGGAGCCAGCCACGAGGACGACGCCATGGCCAGCCGCCCGGAACCAGAGCGTGGGGTGGAAGCGGAGGACTCCCCCAGCCACCTGGAAAGACACCGCGGCCAAGCATCACCCGTTGGCCCCAACTTCCTGCAGACCGGCCGTGGAGGAGTTAATAGACCAGCTCCTGCAGATGCAGCTGAGCACTAAGGCCACATATCGGACGGCACCTGCGGAGGATCCATCAGCACCGCTTCCGGACCCGTTGCCAGCCCCGCTGCAGACTCCGCCACCAGCAGAGCTGATCGGCACTGAAGACACCGCGACGGCAGGTGAGAACACCAACCCTGCCCCAGTGACCGACCCCGCTTCAGCGACTGCTACTGACCCTGCTAGTGACCAATCTTACCGCTATCGACAAGTTACTGGTAGGCCTGCTCTCAGCACCATTAGCCCTCCGATCTGATTGGGGCCATTGCTACGTTCCCTGGGACCATGACTCTGATATGGAGAGACAGTGGCCCCTGGCCCAGCAAGCATAAGAGAAAGTAAAAGAAAGTAATGTGACTGTAAATAGTTAACTGTTTGCTGCAAGTTCCTGAATTGACTGTTGCTGTTTTCAAGTTTATTGAACCCGACTAGGGTTATGTCTTAAAGTGGTCCTCAGTTCAAGGAGGATTCCAAGTTCTGCATCCATCCAGGGTATTACTTAAAGGGGTCCCATGTTAAAGGGATTCTGTGTTTTGCACAAGTTGCCTTATTCTAAAGAACTGAAGAGTCATGGACGGTGAATGATTCACAAACTGTCTTGTATATAGTTTGCACCTTCTTAAATGTGATTCCTACTGGTTTTACAATGGAGGCTTTTACAGAGACTGCCTCCAACAGAGACTGTTGCTAATCTTGTTGTGAGAAATGTTTTGTTTTTCAGAGACCTGAAGAAAAACCTGTTGGTGTGGCAGAATTCCGGGTCAGGATACACGTCTTGTATCCCACCCAAGCCCAAGGTTGGGGGTTCGTAACGGGTCCATCGCATCACGTCACTCATGTTGCTAAAACTGACTTGAATATTGATGTTGCACTACTTCATTTAGTTATCTGAACCCATAAAGGGTTCAATGTTTGATTGTTGCACTTTGCCAGAAAGTTAACATATTACAGGGTTAATATAGCAGATAAAGTAAAAAATTTGAATCCAGATAGAATTGTGGTTTACATAGTTGATAGTATGTAGTTGAGAATATAGTGCACTTTGAATAAAATGGAGATTGAGTTAGATGAAGGAAAATGTTTAGTGATGCACTTTTGAATAAAGTGAAGGAAGATGCAGTGAGCCCGTGGGGGTTGATAGACAGTCCTGCATGTGAAGAAGAGTCAAAATAATTAGATGGTGATTTCCACTTGAATAAAGAAAAATGTTGATTTGCACTTTAGGGTTTTAATGTAGTATACCTGTATGGGTAATTGTATTTCATAGTTAGTAACTGTTTTCTACTCTTATTAAAATAGGCCCATAACATACATATGTTTGTTATGCAACGTTCAAGTGTTCTCACCTCCCATAAAGGGAAGCACAGTTATATTAACTTGTTTTATAGCATTTCAAAAATTTGCATGTCTTTTTGCTAATGTATTGTTGTTTTCTTTTCCCAGTCTGGGAGTACAGGATTTAACGGGGGGGAGTGCAGCACCCCAGGGTCCTGGTCATTGCAGTAATGTCATTTTCCTCTAGGGGGGAGTGATATTACGTTTGGAGGCAAAGAAGGACAACTGCATTCAGGTATCACAAACATGCAACACATTTCGCACTCCAGGCCACCAAGGGGAGCTATGCTCCTATTTATTAGGGCACTTCTCACACTTAGGTAAAACTGGTTGCCTGGGGAGGAAGTTAGTTAGTTGCTGGCTGAGCTTCACTCAGTTAGTTGTTCCCTGACAGGGGTGGGATCCTGTCAGAGGCCGAGACAGAAGGACACGGAGCTGTGCCTGCCCTAAGTGCGGCAGCTTCTAGAAAGAGATACAGAAGGAGAACTGTATTGTAGAGAGGGTGAAGAAGTCATAGCAAAGGAGTGGATATCAGAGGAGTTCTGCCCTACACAGGCTGCCTCCTTCTGAGGCGCAGGATCCCAGTAGACGGAACACCGAGGTACCAACGATCCTTTATGCCTTCTCCAGAGACTGGCAGGACAGCTAATTTCACGTTACCTGTCCGCCCCTACACCCAGGAGGCAAGGTGGCACCGCTTAGAGGCTGGGGCATGATAGAGTCCCTGTAACACGCCTCAAGCCACCGGTCATACGGGTTTGTCCTATCCATCTGGGGGACAGAGAGAGAGAGACATAACATCTACAACATCTGTGAGGACCTTATGAGACGCTTAGCAGTAAGGTACTACAACACCACGGCGCTAGAGGAAGGCTACTGATTTCTATCTGGACAAGGGAACTCTGGATTTGCCTCTAAACCGGCCGGACTCTGCCTGCCCTGTGGTCTGGTACCCTGGACTGTGGATGCGGAAGCCTTCAGTAAAAGGTAAAGAGACTGCAACCTTGTGCTCTCGTTCTTCACTGCGCCTCTCACCATCCACCACCTACACACCGGGAAGCCCTGGGAATACACTTCACCTGTGGGAAGGTATACCATCTAGCTGCCATAACATCACCCCAGCGGACCCCTTAAAGCAGCGTCGGTCACCCTGACCGAATACCACAGGTGGCGTCACGAACATTTCTCCTTTAAAGACCTTTCCTTTTAATACGGACGTCCCAGGGCCATGGACCAGGTCAGCCACCGTGACATCCCCCTGTGAACCGAAGGACCCAGTACAGAGTACCCCACTGCCCTTGGGGGCGCTCCAGTAAGGGTATGTGCACACAACATCTTTTTCAGGTGAATACCTAAAGGCTACGTAGCCTGACTGAAAAAACGCTAAATAAACACTAAAAAGAATGAACATTTGCACAATGTAAAAATGACCTTCTGTTACACCCAACCATGGTGCATGTGGATTTCGAGACCCACTGCCCACAGGGCCAGGTCTGCCTAGGAAGGGGCATAGTCTAAGCGGCTACCGAGTGTTCACTGGAGCTCCTGATGGTGGAGACAGACTGGCCTGCAGGTAGCACTCCTAGGCAGATCCCAATACTGCAGCTGCTGAGGTTCGTTGACACTGATTAATGCTATGTTCAGATGCACCAAACTAGGGCACTGAATCAGGGACTGGTCACACACGGACTGGGGGACAATATTCAGGCCGAGTCCGCGCTGGGACAAGGGGACCACGAAAACAGGACTGGTTGCACTGGGATAGGACCAGGGGACTTCGGATTCAGGACTGGCCACTCCAGGACCAGGTGACTTTGGGAATAGGACACTGGCTGCACTGGGACCAGGGGTCCTCACAACAGGACTGGTAGAACACTAGATACCTAATGACTCAACTTATTGCTTGGCGACTCATTAAGGGAAAAAGAGTCTATTAGACAGGATGACTCCCAGCAATTGGCTGGGAGCCATCTTGCAGGTGTACTAGTTATACCAAGATGCCTCACAGAAACAAGCTGAGGGCATTTACTATATGCACACTGCCCCTTTAAGACCACTGGAGAATATGCACTCACGCACTAGGCGTGAAGCCGGGAACTGAGGCACGCACACAAGGAAGTAGCTGGAGCACGCCGGGGAACCATACTGAGGGCTGGGACAGTGAGTAAGCCGGCGTCCCTGCATGGAAGGAGAGGGGACACCATGGAGGGGAACCAGCCATCGTGCTACACCTGCTATTTATATGTTGGCTTTTGATCTTCTTTTAACCGCTTCACGTATGTAAAGATGCAAATCGGTTAAAAGAAGTGAGTTGGTTGGGAAGCCACTCACTAGCTTATACAGTACAAGTTATAGAAACGTCAGTGGCAAAGACATTGCACAAAACAACCAAAAAGGCAATCGCAAAAGATGATTGAGGAAAAACAAGCATTTCCTGAAGTGTTTTCTGCTTGAAAACTCGGTGTTGTGTACACATTTCCTTATTTGTTTAGTTCTGGCAGAAGATTTAGGGTCAGTAAACGCTGCGGGTTGAACGCTGCGTACGTCAACAGAGTACATCCACAGCGTCCAACGCGCGGCGTCCAGATGTTACAGCATAGTGGAAGGGATTTCAAGAAATCCCATCTCCACTATGCGTGCACCGACACCCACGGATCACCTGCGGAGACGGACATGCGGCATGTCTTTCCAGACTGCAGCATGTCTATTTATCTTGAGAAATCAAGAGAAATGTCACCAATCCAATGTATAGAATGCAGTGATTCCACATGGCTCAATTAATACATGCGGAATCACCTGCGTTCAAAAGCCGGCAGCGGACATGTGCTGCGTCCAAAGCGCTGCCAATTAATGATCATGGGAACATACCCTAAATTGTCTTCCACTTGACTTTACCCTTCTACTTTTCTCTCACCCTTCTTTCCACCTTCCTCCAAGCCATTTTTCCTCTACTTCCGAGAGTCTAAATATGGAAGCGATTCTAGGCTGTTTGATAGTAGGGAGTAAGCGGAAAGATAAATATTAAAAGACGAACATAAACAGATTTTAATAAAAATACATTTTGTTACTTGACAGCACTAAATTCAGAATGCCTTATGTGTAAAATGTTGGGTAAAGGAGATATAGTCCTTTATTCATTTAATACGACCTTCCAACACTTCCCGCTCTAGGCAAAGTTTTCTAATGATGTGATGAAAGATGAAAGCATATCCAGTACTACATTACCAAACATGTTCCTCTGTCAGATGGGAAGATCATAGTTTGCAAGACAAAAACAAATGTTGATCTCTGGAAATTTTTGAACTGACTACTTTGTGTTTAACTCTTCACTATGTTTCTGTAATTTAAGTATAACAAGATTTTTTTATTTTACATGACTTTTTTGTGAATATATTTCTTTTCAAAGTAATAAATATAGACATTTTTTTCAGTACCACTGCCTCACAGTTAAAACCCTCAGCTGGTAGAAGTCCCATAATATCACATCATGAGTTTTAAGCTCTCCAAGGCATAAGAAACTATTAAGGCCCCATGTTGGATTTAGCGATAGACAGCAAGACCTATGTGTCTGTTAATTGGAGAAGAGTTACAGCAGTGAGTGGCTTCTGGCAAAACATTGATCACAATATGACATTTGGGCCAAAGGGAATTCCCTGCTGCTAGTGACACTGAAAATGTTACAAAAATGTAATGGCAGTTTATTGGAACAGGAGGGCTCGAGTGAGAATAGGAAACAAATATGTGACTTGCACTCTTTTTATGACAACACTGGGAACATACCACAAATACAGTCTTCCAACTTTTTAAAAATCATTCTGTTATATGGCATAACATAACAAGTATGCAATTATTCTCATTTTAATCCCTCATAGCTTGGTATTAAAGGGGATCTATACTTTCAACTGAGCTTGTTGAAACAACAGGACTAACAGTATCTCTGCACTTTTATTCTGCTTATTTCACCAGTCTACCTCTCCATTTTACCTTTGGTAGCACACAGACAGAAGCAGTAGTAGCATCGAGAACATTATCCAGCAGCACTGAGCAGTGTAACTGTGAATCCATTTCTGGTGCAATAAAAACTACTTGCTAGAGAAGCTTCAGCATGTGCATGTGTCACTGCGCCTCACTCCTCCTCCTCTTACCATAGGCATCAATAGGTGCTATAACTTAATGCATCACTGTGCTTGCAGTATGTCTTGTGTTGAGCATGGATATGAGTTGTTTTTTTCATTTAGTGATGAACTCAAAAAGATATAGGGGAAGAAGTAGCTCAAAAGTGTAGAAAGAAGCAGATTTCTCTGATAACATATATTACAATGCTTCTTATATTTCATTGTACAGTACTTACTACAGATTTAGGTCTGTTGATAATACAGTTCCAACTTAAAATTTGAACAATTCTTGTGACTACTGATAAGCAGCATTAACATTTTCTGTTTTTCCAGGTTAGAATGATTTTTGGCATCCAGAACAAGAAGTACAGTCCGGTTTTGTGTAGGGTGTGGGGAGACCGACACGTTAGTGTTGAAACAGAAGCAGCAGGGATTTGGTAAGATGAGTATTATTTCTATTGTTTCTACTTTTACTTGTGCTCCTGCTTACTAGCTGACTTTTTCAAGGGGAATGAATTCCAAAAGGCATATTCAGAGTCAGAAAACTGAGGAGCGACCTCGAGAACATTTCATTTGCCTCACTTGTTCTCAAATATGCATTCATTCAAAAGACACTTTGGAACGAAGCAACTTTCTACAGAAATTATTTGCCACTGAGAACCACAACTAAATCTGTAAGAACTAGAATTTAGCTACATTTTAGTCTAACCCATCCCCAAGTGTTTCACATTTACACCAGCAAAATGAGAACTTCAAAACATCCGTAGCATTCATTACTAGTAAATACAGATTTAGTTTTATTCAACGTGCTTGCGCATTTACAAGAATCACTTTTTTTGTACACTCCATTGTCCTATTTATGGCATTTTATCATCCTAACAGCTAACTCTAAACCAAAATTTTGTCTGCAGCACCACCTGATTACAATAACTGATGCAATACTGCCACCTAGTGGCCAAATGGACAACATTCACTCTCTAAAAGAAATGACTAAATAAAGTATGATTTATACTTAATTTTAGTACATACAAAAATTGTAGAAAGCTTTTTTGTATTTATTAAAACTGTGAACATTTTTTTTTTACCTCTATGCTTAAATATGCTTGCAAACAAGTCTGAGGCTGATGACAATATTTACTCTTTTAAAAATAGTCAGGGATCTTTTATTTTTCTTAGTATTTGTAAGCCAAAATCATGAGGGAAACAGAGTAAACGTATAACAGAAACACGTCACCACTTCTGCATTTTTCACTCACTTCTTGTTTTAGCTTACAAATACTTACGCAAAATACTGATCAAATACTGACCGCGTGACCTTAAATGATTTCTGACATTAAACGTTTTTAAAAGTGGTATTGTCAAGGATATACCATATATTTAGAATATAAAAGTTTCTCAAAAGTGATATTGTCAAGGATATACTGTACAAAATATTTAGAATATCTGCATTGACACAAAATTCCATTAAACTCATTTCACAATGAACATTCTGTGGAACCCAACATTAAGACAGCTGTTTTCTATGAATCCTTGTCAGACTGGCTGGGCAGCAGCTTGAACACCGTTATGACAAGGGATTGGGCTACTGCTGCAGTTGCGGAACATTACAGTCAAAGTTGTCCTGAGAAATCTGAGAAACTCCAAAGCCTAGAGTTTGTGGGATAGGCTACACTGGGCAAGATTCATACCTTTCTACTGGTGACTCTACCTTTTCCCATATCATGTGAAGGCTCCCCGTCCATTGAGACGGTATACTTCGACTCCCATTTAGTGGAAGGTTTCTTTCAGCAAGGCGTAATGGATCAGTATAAGATTCCCATCAAACGCATCCAGAGTCCCTTGATGGTGTCCTCTGTTGAAAGACAGGCCTTATCCGAAGTCGAACAAGTTATTACTGAGCAGGTGAAGCTTCGGATAGGAATGTTGCACAAGGAGAAGATCGCTTTTTATATGCTGCCTGGTTTGTCACACCCTCTATTTCTAGGTCTTCCGCGGCTGCATACTCATGAGCCCATCCTAGACTGGAGATCTGGTGAGGTGCTTTGTTGGGGACAGTCCTGTCATGATAGATGTCTAGTCCTCGTACGTCCAGTCCAGACACTGATGATGCCATCTCCTCTGCCAGGTCTGCCATCTGCTTGTTGGTTGTGTGCTGACTTCAATGAGAAGGAAGCGAAGGCGCTGCCTCTGCACAGACCGTATGATGGTTCTATTGACCCCCCTCCAGGATCCTCACCCCCTCAAGAACATATCATCCCAAAACCTAAATTGAAGATGAACCCGGACAAGGTATCTTCAATTCTTTCATTAGAGCAGATCTTCTCTCCTACTTCTGTTTTCTTGAGGCCCAAAGGTAAAGGCTCTTTCCTGGTGGCCTGGAGAGAATTCGACCTCAAAGAGGTATCAGGGTCCATTGGCTTGTTTCCAGGATCCTCAAGGATAAATCATCCTCAACCCCGAATTGAAGGTGGACAAGAAGGTATCTTCAATTTTTGTCATTTTCATCATTAAACAGGCTCTCTCTTCTACTCCTATACTCCTGAGGTCCGAAGTTCTAGTAGTCTGAAGAGGTGTTGACCTTGAAGAGTGATTGTGGAGATCCAAGCAAAATATCTGTGCCCCACTTCTTTTGTGGGTAATTCTTGTGGACCTGAAGAAGAAGAGGAAGCATAAGGTGGGGTACTGTAATACTATGTCAGTGTCCCTGTATGATCCCTCTCCCTCCTCCCTGCAGAGATGCCAAAATACTCACTGACCCAGCTGCTGTTATGGTTTCCAATGGCCAGGAAACATCAGAAGCATAGAATAAACGGACAAGCTCTCGGGTGATGGAAACTAGAGCTGACCGCGATGCTAAACCTACACACCACACTAGAAGTAGCCAGGGGGCATTCCTGCGTTGTCTCTAGATGCCGCACGCCTGGTAGAAGAAAACACAGTCCTGGCTTGCCTCCAGAGAATGTCCCCACAGGAGATAGCAGCCCCCCACATATAATAACGGTGAGAGCAGATGAAAAGACACACGTAGTATGAAAGCAGATTTAGCACAGAGAGGCCCGCTAACTAAATAGCAGAAAGATACAACAGAGGACTTCGCGGTCAGCTGCAAAACCCTTCAAAACACCATCCTGAAATTACCTTAACTCATGTGACAACTCATGCCACTGGAGTGGTAATTTCAGCCCAACAAGAGCTTCCAGCTGCAGAGATTCACATAAGTGCAAACTGGAGAAAACATACAAAAATAGACTTAAGGACTAAAGTGTCCAACTTAGCTGAGCAGAAAACTGGGAGCAGGAACATGCAACAGAATCACTCTGGATACATTGATGGCCAGCATTAGAATGACTGAGGAGCAAGGTTAAATAGGATACTCCCACATCCTGATAGGAACAGGTGAACTGAGAAGGCAAAGATTGCAGGACACCAGTACCACAAGAGACCACCGGGGGAGCCCACGAACCGAATCACAACAGTACCCCCCCCTTAAGGAGGGGGCACCGAACCCTCACAAGAACCACCAGGGCGATCTGGATGAGCCCTATGAAAGGCACGGACCAAATCAGAAGCATGAACATCAGAAGCTGTAACCCAAGAATTATCCTCTTGACCGTAGCCCTTCCATTTCACCAGATATTGAAGTCTCCGTCTGGAAACACGGGAGTCCAAGATTTTCTCCACCACGTACTCCAATTCACCCTCAACCAGCACAGGAGCAGGAGGCTCAACAGAAGGCACAAGTGGTACCTCATACCTCCGCAATAATGACCGATGGAAGACATTATGGATAGCAAAGGATGCTGGGAGGTCCAAACGAAAAGACACAGGGTTAAGAATTTCCAAAATCGTATAAGTACCGATGAACCGAGGCTTAAACTTAGGAGAAGAGACCCTCATAGGGACAAAACGGGAGGACAACCACACCAAGTCCCCAACACGAAGACGAGGACCAACACGACGATGGCGATTAGCAAAACGTTGAGTCCTCTCCTGGGACAACTCCAAATTGTCCACCACCTGCCCCCAAATACGATGCAACCTATCCACCATGGTATCCACTCCAGGACAATCCGAAGACTCCACCTGACCAGATGAAAAACGAGGATGGAACCCTGAATTGCAAAAGAAAGGGGAGACCAAAGTGGCAGAACTGGCCCGATTATTAAGGGCAAACTCAGCCAACGGCAAAAAGGAGACCCAGTCATCCTGATCAGCAGACACGAAACACCTCAAATAAGTCTCCAAGGTCTGATTAGTACGTTCCGTCTGGCCATTTGTCTGGGGATGAAATGCAGACGAAAAAGACAAATCAATGCCCATCCTGGCACAAAACGCCCACCAAAATCTGGACACAAACTGGGATCCCCTGTCGGAAACGATATTCTCCGGAATACCATGCAGCCGAACCACATTCTGAAAAAACAGGGGCACCAACTCAGATGAGGAAGGCAGCTTGGGCAAGGGCACCAAATGAACCATCTTAGAAAAGCGGTCACACACCACCCAAATGACGGACATCTTCTGAGAAACAGGGAGATCAGAAATAAAATCCATAGAGATGTGTGTCCAAGGCCTCTTAGGAACAGGCAAGGGCAACAACAACCCACTAGCCCGAGAACAACAAGGCTTGGCCCGAGCACAAACATCGCAAGACTGCACAAAAGTACGCACGTCCCGAGACAGGGAAGGCCACCAGAAGGACCTAGCCACCAAATCTCTGGTACCAAAAATTCCCGGATGACCTGCCAATGCAGAAGAATGAACCTCCGAGATGACTCTATTGGTCCACTCATCCGGCACAAACAATCTACCAGGCGGACAACGATCAGGCCGATCCGCCTGAAACTCTTGTAAAGCACGTCGCAGGTCTGGGAAGACAGCAGACAATATCACCCCATCCTTAAGTATACCCATAGGTTTAGAATCACCAGGGGAATCAGGTTCAAAACTCCTAGAAAGGGCATCCGCCTTCACATTCTTAGTACCTGGCAGATACGAAACCACAAAATTAAACCGGGAGAAAAACAACGACCAGCGCGCCTGTCTAGGATTCAGACGTCTGGCCGACTCAAGATAAATCAAATTTTTGTGATCAGTCAAGACCACCACCTGATGTTTAGCACCCTCAAGCCAATGACGCCACTCCTCGAATGCCCACTTCATCGCCAAAAGCTCCCGATTACCGACGTCATAATTTCGCTCGGCGGGCGAAAATTTTCGCGAAAAGAACGCACAAGGTCTCATCACTGAACAATCTGAACTTTTCTGGGACAAAACCGCCCCCGCTCCGATCTCGGAAGCATCAACTTCCACCTGAAAAGGAAGAGAAACATCAGGCTGGCACAACACCGGAGCAGAAGAAAAACGGCGCTTAAGCTCCCGAAAGGCCTCCACAGCAGCAGGAGACCAATCTGCAACATCAGCACCCTTTTTAGTCAAATCAGTCAAAGGCCTGACAACGCTAGAAAAACCAGTTATGAATCGACGATAAAAGTTAGCAAAGCCCAAAAATTTCTGAAGGCCCTTAAGAGAAGTCGGTTGCGTCCAGTCACAAATAGCCCGAACCTTCACAGGATCCATCTCAATAGAAGAGGGGGAAAAAATGTACCCCAAAAAAGAAATCTTCTGAACCCCAAAAACACACTTTGAACCTTTAACAAACAGAGAATTGGTCCGCAAAACCTGAAAAACCCTCCTAACTTGTTGAACATGAGATTCCCAGTCATCCGAAAAAATCAAGATATCGTCCAAATACACAATCATAAATTTATCCAGATATTCACGGAAAATATTGTGCATAAAAGACTGAAAGACCGAAGGGGCATTTGACAGACCAAAAGGCATCACCAAATACTCAAAATGGCCCTCGGGCGTATTAAATGCGGTTTTCCACTCATCCCCCTGCTTAATTCGCACCAAATTATACGCACCGCGAAGATCAATCTTAGAGAACCACTTCGCCCCCTCAATGCGAGCAAATAAATCTGTCAGCAATGGCAAAGGATACTGATACTTGACTGTGATCTTATTCAAGAGTCTATAATCAATACAAGGTCTCAAAGAACCATCGCTTTTAGCTACGAAAAAGAACCCCGCTCCAAGAGGAGACGAAGAAGGACGAATATGTCCCTTTTCCAAGGACTCCCTAATATACTCTCGCATGGCAGCATGTTCAGGTACAGACAGATTGAATAGACGACCCTTAGGAAATTTACTGCCAGGGATCAAATCTATGGCGCAATCGCAATCTCTGTGAGGAGGAAGAGAATTAAGAGTAGATTCCTCAAAAACCTCACGATAATCAGACAAAAACTCAGGAATTTCAGAGGGAATAGATGAAGCAATGGAGACCAAAGATGTGTCCCCATGATTTCCCTGACATCCCCAGCTTAGTACAGACATTGTTTTCCAGTCAAGGACTGGGTTATGAGTTTGCAACCATGGCAATCCCAGCACCAACACATCATGTAGATTATACAGTACAAGGAAGCGAATCACCTCTTGATGGTCTGGAGTCATACGCATAGTCACTTGTGTCCAGTATTGTGGTTTATTACTAGCCAATGGTGTAGAATCAATACCCTTTAAAGGTATAGGAACTTCCAGAGGCTCTAGATCAAACCCACAGCGCCTGGCAAAGGACCAATCCATAAGACTCAAAGCGGCACCAGAATCCACATACGCATCCGCAACAATAGAAGATAACGAACAAATTAGAGTTACAGACAAAATAAACTTGGACTGCAAAGTGCCAATAGCAGAGGATTTATCAACTTTCTTTGTTCGTTTAGAGCATGCTGATATAACATGAGTAGAATTTCCACAATAGAAGCACAAATGATTTTTGCGCCTATAAATCTGTCGTTCGCTTCTGGACAGAAAGCTATCACATTGCATACTCTGTGGTGCCTCTTCAGAAGACACCGCCAACTGGTGCACAGGTTTGCGTTCCCGTAAACGCCGATCAATCTGAATTGCCATTGTCATGGACTCATTCAGACCAGTAGGCGCAGGAAACCCCACCATGACGTCTTTTACAGCATCAGAGAGACCTTCTCTGAAAATTGCCGCCAGAGCGCACTCATTCCACTGAGTAAGCACAGACCATTTTCGAAATTTTTGGCAATATATTTCGGCTTCATCTTGCCCCTGAGAGAGGGCTATTAGGGCTTTCTCAGCCTGAATCTCCAAATTTGGTTCCTCATAAAGCAACCCCAAAGCCAGAAAAAACGCATCCACATTGAGCAACGCAGGATCCCCTGGTGCCAATGAAAATGCCCAATTTTGGGGGTCACCCCGCAGTAAAGAAATAACAATTTTTACTTGCTGGGCAGGATCTCCAGCAGAATGAGATCTCAGCGAAAGAAACAATTTACAATTGTATTTAAAATTTAGAAAACAAGATCGATCTCCAGAAAAAAACTCCGGTATAGGAATTTTAGGTTCAGAACGAGGAGCATGTAACAAAAAATCTTGTATATTCTGAACTTTAGAGGCAAGATTATTCAAATTGGTAGCCAGACTCTGGGGATCCATATTTCAACAGATAAAGTCTGAGCCATTCAGGGGTTAAGAGGAGAGGAAAACAGGAGACTGCAATTAGAGCTGGAGTGCAACTTCAGATGAAGGAAAAAAAAAAAAAAAAAGGTTTCACACAGTTCCTTTTCTCTCCTGCTTCAGCCTATAGATTAAACATTTGGGCTCGCCATACTGTTATGGTTTCCAATGGCAAGGAAACATCAGAAGCATAGAATAAACGGACAAGCTCTCGGGTGATGGAAACTAGAGCTGACCGCGATGCTAAACCTACACACCACACTAGAAGTAGCCAGGGGGCATTCCTGCGTTGTCTCTAGATGCCGCGCACCAGCCGGAGAACTAACTACCCCTGGTAGAAGAAAACACAGTCCTGGCTTGCCTCCAGAGAATGTCCCCACAGGAGATAGCAGCCCCCCACATATAATAACGGTGAGAGCAGATGAAAAGACACACGTAGTATGAAAGCAGATTTAGCACAGAGAGGCCCGCTAACTAAATAGCAGAAAGATACAACAGAGGACTTCGCGGTCAGCTGCAAAACCCTTCAAAACACCATCCTGAAATTACCTTAACTCATGTGACAACTCATGCCACTGGAGTGGTAATTTCAGCCCAACAAGAGCTTCCAGCTGCAGAGATTCACATAAGTGCAAACTGGAGAAAACATACAAAAATAGACTTAAGGACTAAAGTGTCCAACTTAGCTGAGCAGAAAACTGGGAGCAGGAACATGCAACAGAATCACTCTGGATACATTGATGGCCAGCATTAGAATGACTGAGGAGCAAGGTTAAATAGGATACTCCCACATCCTGATAGGAACAGGTGAACTGAGAAGGCAAAGCTTGCAGGACACCAGTACCACAAGAGACCACCGGGGGAGCCCACGAACCGAATCACAACAGCTGCTCAGCAAAGCCTCCCTGTCCTGCATGGCTTCCTGGTCTTCCGATGGCATGAGCTAGCTGATTCAAAAAGGGCAGCATGCACACTTTGGAAATGCATCTAGCCAATAGCTGGGAGTCATCTAGCATTTAAGGCATGTTCCCCTGCTTGTACAACACCCTTCTTAGTGTTTCTATTTTTTTTGTTAGTTTGTTGTAAAGTCCCTGAACTTATTTCTGAACCATGTTGTCTAACCCTAAACCTGTTCCCTTTACCTATGTTTCCTAATCCATGACACAGTGTCTGTTATGATCTGGTGGCCTAGGAGCAGCATGAGACGTACTTTGGAGAAGGTGGTACCTGTACTGACCGCAGACCCTGAACTTAACACCGCAACTAGAAGTAGCCGTGGAATGTACCTAACACTCCCTAGACATCTCGACACAGCCGGAGGACTAAATACCCCTAGAGATAGAAAAGGGAAAACTATCTTGCCTCAGAGAAAATCCCCAAAGGATAGACAGCCCCCCACAAATATTGACTGTGAGAGGAGGGAGAAATAACATACGCAGACTGAAATCAGGATTTAGCAAAGGAGGCCTCTCTAGCTAAATAGAAAGGATAGGACAGAGTACTATGCGGTCAGTATTAAAACACTAGAAAATATCCACCACAGAAAATACAAAATCTCCACATCTAACTAAAGATATGAAGGGTATATCTGCATCTCCAGAGATACCAGCTTGGCTGAACAAATCCTTATACAGACCAAGCTGGACAAGACAAAACATGGAAAAGAAATGAACAATAAAGCCCACAGCATGTGGACTGCAAAAAACAAAGCCAGAACTTATCTTTGTTGAAATGAACAGCAAGCAGGAGACCAGGCAGGGATGTGAATCCTCCAGGAACAATGGACAACTGGCACTGACTAAAGGGTCAAGCAAGACTAAATAGCCCAGTCAGAATTGCAAAAAGTGGACACAACTGATGAATGCTGCGATCCAAAGACAGCAGCGCTACCACTTATAACCACCGGAGGGAGCCCAAGAGCAGAATTCACAACAGTACCCCCCTTGAGGAGGGGTCACCGAACCCTCACCAGAGCCCCCAGGCTGATCAGGACGAGCCAAATGAAAGGCACGAACCAAATCCTCAGCATGAACATCGGAGGCAACAACTCAAGAATCATCCTCCTGGCCATAACCCTTCCATTTGACAAGATACTGAAGCTTCCGCCTCGAAAAACGAGAATCCAAAATCTTCTCAACCACATACTCCAACTCCCCATCAATCAACACCGGGGCAGGAGGATCAACAGAGGGAACAACGGGCACCACATATTTCCACAACAAAGATCTATGAAAAACATTATGGATGGAAAAAGAGACTGGAAGGGCCAAACGAAAAGACACTGGATTGATAATCTCAGAAATCCTATAAGGACCAATAAACCGAGGCTTGAACTTAGGGGAAGAAACCTTCATAGGAACATGACGGGAAGACAACCAGACCAAATCCCCAACCTGAAGCCGGGAACCAACACACCGACGACGGTTAGCAAAACGCTGAGCCCCCTCCTGAGACAACACCAAATTGTCCACAACATGAGCCCAAATTTGCTGCAACCTGTCAACCACAGAGTCCACCCCAGGACAATCAGAAGGCTCAACCTGCCCTGAAGAAAAACGAGGATGAAAACCAGAGTTACAAAAGAAGGGTGAAACCAATGTAGCAGAACTAGCCCGATTATTAAGGGCAAACTCGGCCAATGGCAAGAAAGCCACCCAATCATCCTGATCAGCAGACACAAAGCATCTCAAATAAGTTTCCAAAGTCTGATTAGTTCGCTCGGTTTGGCCATTTGACTGAGGATGAAATGCGGAAGAAAAAGACAAATCAATGCCCAGCCTAGCACAAAAGGCCCGCCAAAACCTAGAAAAAAACTGGGAACCTCTATCGGACACAATATTCTCCGGAATGCCATGCAAACGAACCACATGCTGAAAAAACAAAGGAAACAAATCAGAAGAGGAAGGCAATTTAGGCAAAGGTACCAAATGAACCATCTTAGAAAACCGGTCACAAACCACCCAGATAACCGACATCCTCTGGGAAACCGGAAGATCTGAAATAAAATCCATAGAAATATGCTCCAAGGCCTCTTAGGGACCGGCAAAGGCAAAAGCAACCCACTAGCGCGGGAACAGCAAGGCTTGGCCCGCGCACAAGTCCCACAGGACTGCACAAAAGAACGCACATCCCGTGACAAAGAAGGCCACCAAAAGGACATACCAACCAAATCTCTGGTACCAAAAATCCCAGGATGACCAGCCAACACAGAACAATGAACCTCAGAAATCACTTTACTAGTCCATCTGTCAGGAACAAACAGTTTCCCCACTGGACAGCGGTCAGGTTTATCAGCCTGAAATTCCTGAAGAACCCGTCGCAAATCAGGGGAGATAGCAGAAATCACCCCTTCCTTCAGAACGCCGACCGGCTCAAGGACCCCAGGAGAATCAGGCAAAAAGCTCCTAGAGAGGGCATCAGCCTTAACATTCTTAGAACCCGGAAGATAAGAGACCACAAAATCAAAACAGGAGAAAAACAGGGACCATCGGGCCTGTCTAGGATTCAGCCGTTTGGCAGACTCGAGGTAAATCAGATTCTTATGATCGGTCAAGACCACAATACGGTGCTTGGCCCCCTCAAGCCAATGTCGCCACTCCTCAAATGCCCACTTCATAACCAACAACTCACGATTGCTGACAACATAATTGCGTTCCGCAGGCAAAAACTTTCGAGAAAAGAAGGCACACGGTTTCATCAAGGAACCATCAGAATTCCTCTGAGACAAAACGGCCCCTGCCCCAATCTCAGAAGCGTCAACCTCAACCTGAAATGGAAGAGAAACATCCGGCTGACACAACACAGGGGCAGAAGTAAATCGGCGTTTAAGCTCCTGAAAGGCAGAAACAGCCTCAGAGGACCAATTCGTCAAATCAGCGCCTTTCTTCGTCAAATCGGTCAGGGGTTTAACCACACTGGAGAAGTTGGCAATGAAACGGCGATAAAAATTAGCAAAGCCCAAAAATTTCTGAAGGCTCTTCACGGATGTGGGCTGGATCCAATCATGAATGGCCTGAACCTTAACCGGATCCATTTCTATAGATGAGGGAGAAAAAATGAAACCCAAAAAAGAAACCTTCTGTACTCCAAAGAGGCACTTAGACCCCTTCACAAACAAAGCATTATCACGAAGGATCTGAAATACCATCCTGACTTGTTTCACATGAGACTCCCAATCATCTGAAAAAATCAAAATATCATCCAAATATACAATCATGAATTTATCAAGATAATTCCGAAATATATCATGCATGAAGGACTGAAACACAGATGGAGCATTAGAGAGCCCGAATGGCATCACAAGGTATTCAAAATGGCCTTTGGGCGTATTAAACGCAGTTTTCCATTCGTCACCCTGCTTAATACGAACAAGATTATATGCCCCTCGAAGGTCAATCTTAGTAAACCAACTAGCCCCCTTAATCCTAGCAAACAAATCAGAAAGCAAAGGCAAAGGGTATTGGAATTTGACCGTGATCTTATTCAAGAGGCGATAATCAATACAGAGTCTCAAGGAGCCATCCTTCTTGGCAAAAAAAAAAACCTGCTCCCAATGGTGAAGAAGATGGCCGAATATGCCCCTTCTCCAAAGACTCCTTAACATAACTCCGCATGGCGGCATGTTCTGGCACAGACAGGTTGAAAAGTCGGCCCTTAGGGAAGGGAACTTACAGCCTGGAATCAAGTCAATAGCACAATCACAGTCCCTATGCGGTGGAAGGGAACTGGATTTGGGCTCATCGAATACATCCTGGAAATCTGACAAAAACTCAGGAATTTCAGAAGAGGGGGAGGAGGAAATTGACATCAAAGGAACGTCACCATGAACCCCCTGACAATCCCAACTAGTCACAGACATAGATTTCCAATCTAATACCGGATTATGCACCTGTAACCATGGGAAACCCAGCACAATAGCATCATGCAAATTATGCAACACCAGAAAACGACAATCTTCCTGATGGACTGGCGCCATGCACATGGTCAGCTGTGTCCAAAACTGAGGTTTATTTTTTGCCAACGGTGTAGCATCAATGCCCCTCAAAGGAATAGGACTCTGCAAAGGCTGCAAGGGGAAACCACAACGTCTGGCAAATTCTAAGTCTATTGAGTTTAAAGCGGCGCCTGAATCCACAAATGCCATGACAGAAAATGACGATAATGAGCAGATCAGGGTCACAGATAACAGAAATTTAGGTTGTACAGTACTGATGGTAACGGAACTAGCGATTCTCTTGGTACGCTTAGGGCAATCAGAAATAACATGAGCAGAATCGCCGCAGTAAAAACACAACCTATTCTGACGTCTGAATCCTTGTCGTTCAGCTCTAGACACAATCCTATCACACTGCATAGGCTCAGGACTCCGCTCGGAAGACAACGCCATAGTGTGCACAACTCTGCGCTCGCGCAAGCGCCGATCAATCTGAATGGCCAGAGACATAGAATCACTCAGACCAGCATGATCCACTGAATTAGGTTCATCATACAATAACCCTAGAGCTTGAAAAAAGGTGTCTACATTAAGCAAAGCTGAATTCCCAGATTCCAGGGAAAATGCCCAATCCTGAGGATCACCACGCAGCAGAGAGATGACAATTTTAACCTGCTGGATGGGATCACCAGAGGAACGGAGATTCAGAGCAAAAAACAGTTGACAGTTATTTTTAAAGCTCAAAAACTTGGACCTGCCCCCAAAAAACAAATCAGGAGTTGGAATTCTAGGCTCTAAAACCGGAGTCTGAACAATATAATCGGAAATACCCTGTACTCTAGCAGCAAGTTGATCCACACGAGAAGCCAATCCCTGAACATCCATGCCAGTGCCAAACTCCTGAGCCACCCAGAGGTAAAGAGGGAAGAAAAGACACAACAGACTACAGAAAAAAAAATGGCTCAGCACTTTCCTTCCCTTCTTCTGAGATGCGATTAACTCATTGTTGGCCAGTTGTACTGTTATGATCTGGTGGCCTAGGAGCAGCATGAGACGTGCTCTGGAGAAGGTGGTACCTGCACTGACCGCAGACACTGAACTTAACACCGCAACTAGAAGTAGCCGTGGAATGTACCTAACACTCCCTAGACATCTTGACACAGCCGGAGGACTAAATACCCCTAGAGATAGAAAAGGGAAAACTATCTTGCCTCAGAGAAAATCCCCAAAGGATAGACAGCCCCCCACAAATATTGACTGTGAGAGGAGAGGGAAATAACATACGCAGACTGAAATCAGGATTTAGCAAAGGAGGCCGCTCTAGCTAAATAGAAAGGATAGAACAGAGTACTATGCGGTCAGTATTAAAACACTAGAAAATATGCACCACAGAAAATACAAAATCTCCACATCTAACTAAAGAGAAGGAGGGTATATCTGCATCTCCAGAGATACCAGCTTGGCTGAACAAATCTTTATACAGACCAAGCTGGACAAGACAAAACATGGAAAAGAACTGAACAATAAAGCCCACAGCATGTGGACTGCAAAAAACAAAGCCAGAACTTATCTTTGTTGAAATGAACAGCAAGCAGGAGAGACCAGGCAGGGATGTGAATCCTCCAGGAACAATGGGCAACAGGCACTGACTAAAGGGTCAAGCAAGACTAAATAGCCCAGTCAGAATTGCAAAAAGAGGACACACCTGATGAATGCTGCGATCCAAAGACAGCAGCGCTACCACTTATAACCACCGGAGGGAGCCCAAGAGCAGAATTCACAACAAGTGTCCTGCTGTACCTGAGCCTGAAGCCACACTGGTGGCACCTAAAGCCTGACACTGCTTCCGGCGGTACCTGAATCTTGACACCACTCCTGGCGGTACCTGAACCCTGACACCACTCCACGCTTTACCTGAACCTGACACCACTCCCTATGGTACTGGAAGCCTGACACTGCTTCAGTGGACTCTGAGCCACAAGTCACACGAGCTAGCTGATTCTACATGGACTCTAAGGCCGCACAGCCAGTACATGAGCCCTGAAGCTGCACCAGTGATACCTGAATCCTGAAGCCACACCCACGGTACCTGAACCCTGAACCACACCGACAGGACCTGAACCCTGAAGCAGCACCCACAGTACCCCAAACATGAATCAGAACCCACGGTACCTGAGCCCTGAAGCCATACTGACAGTACCTGAACCCTGTAACTGCTCTTTTACTCCTATACTCCTAAGGTCCTAAGTTCTAGTGGTCTAGAGAGGAGTTGACCTTGAAGAATATCTGTACCCCATTTCTTTTGTGGGTAATTCTTGCAAGTCTCAGGAATAGGTGGTATAAGGTGGTACTGTAACACTATGTCAGCATCATTCACCCTTTTCCATGCAGGGTTGCCAACATACTCACTGTCCCAGCTGCTCAGTGTTGCCTCCCTGTCCTGCACGGACTTCTGGTCTTCCAGCGACATGCGCTACCCAATTCTTAAAGGGGCAGCACACACATTTTGAAAATGCCCCCGGCATATGGCTGGGAAGCAGCTAGTATTTAAGACATACTCCCCTGTCTGTACAATACCCTTCTTAATTTTTCTGTTCTTTCTTGACAGTTTCTTGTCAGGTCCCTGAACCTATTACTGAACCTGTGCTTGTGATCCATGTTGTCTAACCCTGAACCTGTTCTCATTGCCTGTGTTTTCTGGACCCTGACACAGTTCCCTTCGGTGGCTAAGCTTTTTCTCCATTCATGGTTAGTGGTTGGGTGAAGCCATTTATTGTCAAACTACTGTGTTTTCTCTTTTTAAATCATAATGACAACCCAAAACATCCAAATAACCACGATCAAAAGTTCGGATACCCTGGGAATTTTGGCCTGATAACATGCACAGTTGACACAAAAGGGTTTGAATGGCTACTAAAGGTAACATGACCCATGACCTGTTTGCTTCTAATCAGTGTGTGTGCATAAAAGCTGAGTGAGTTTCTGGGATCCTGTTATGACCCCAATGGCAGAGGGTCTCAAAAATACATACCAAGTCTGCAAACACAAAAAACCAGCTCATAGGGCAGTGGTAACTGGGCTGACCATATATCTAATCCTAGCACCACAAATAGCAGCAGCCGGGGAACGTGCCTACGTTGGTTCTAGACGTCTCGCGCCAGCCGGAGAACTAACTAACCCCAGAAGGGAAAAGATAGACCTTTCTTGCCTCCAGAGAAAAGACCCCAAAAGTTGGATACAAGCCCCCAACAAATAATAACGGTGAGGTAAGGAGAAAAGACAAACGTAAGAATGAACTAGATATTTAGCAAAGAGAGGCCCACTGACTAATAGCAGAATATAGTAAGATGACTTATACGGTCAGCAAAAACCCTATCAAAATTTCCACGCTGTATATTCAAGAACCCCCGAACCGTCTAACGGCCCGGGGGGAGAACACCAGCCCCCTAGAGCTTCCAGCAGAATTAGGAATACATTTAGTACAAGCTGGACAAAAAATAATAGCAATGCAAATAACCAAAAAACAAGGAAGCAAGACTTAGCTTAATTTAGCAAGATCCAGGACCAGCAGACAGGAGCAAACAGAAAGGAACTGATTACAACGATGCCAGGCACCAGACTGAGGATTCAAAAAGTTTATATAGCAACACCCCTGGACTAACGACCCAGGTGGGTGCCAAAACTGAAGAAAGACAATCCCAGAGTCATATCACTAGTGACCACAAGAGGGAGCCAAAAAAGTCTAATTCACAACAGTACCCCCCCTTTAAGGAGGGGTCACCGAACCCTCACCAAGACCACCAGGGCGATCAGGATGAGCAGCGTGAAAGGCACGAACTAAATCGGCCGCATGCACATCAGAGGCAACCACCCAGGAATTATCCTCCTGACCATAGCCCTTCCACTTGACCAGATACTGAAGCCTCCGCCTGGAGAGACGAGAATCCAAGATCTTCTCCACCACGTACTCCAACTCGCCCTCAACCAACACCGGAGCAGGAGGCTCAACAGAAGGAACCACAGGTACAACGTACCGCCGCAACAAAGACCTATGGAACACGTTGTGAATGGCAAACGACACCGGAAGATCCAAGCGAAAGGACACAGGATTAAGGATTTCCAATATCTTGTAAGGACCGATGAAGCGAGGCTTAAATTTAGGAGAGGAGACCTTCATAGGAACAAATCGAGAAGACAGCCATACCAAATCCCCAACACGAAGTCGGGGACCCACACCGCGGCGGCGGTTGGCAAAACGCTGAGCCTTCTCCTGTGACAACTTCAAGTTGTCCATCACATGATTCCAGATCTGCTGCAACCTATCCACCACGGAATCTACCCCAGGACAGTCAGAAGGCTCCACATGTCCCGAGGAAAAACGAGGATGGAAACCAGAGTTGCAAAAAAATGGCGAAAACAAGGTAGCGGAACTAGCCCGATTATTAAGGGCAAACTCAGCCAACGGCAAGAAGGTCACCCAATCATCCTGATCTGCAGAAACAAAACACCTCAAATAAGCCTCCAGAGTCTGATTAGTTCGCTCCGTTTGTCCATTAGTTTGAGGATGAAAGGCAGACGAAAATGACAAATCAATGCCCATCTTAGCACAAAAGGATCGCCAGAACCTGGAAACAAACTGGGATCCTCTGTCAGACACGATATTCTCAGGAATGCCATGTAAACGAACCACATTCTGAAAGAACAAGGGAACCAGATCGGAAGAGGAAGGCAGTTTAGGCAAAGATACCAAATGGACCATCTTGGAAAAGCGATCACATACCACCCAGATGACAGACATACCTTGAGACACCGGAAGATCTGAAATGAAATCCATGGAAATGTGTGTCCAAGGCCTCTTCGGGACAGGCAAGGGCAAGAGCAAGCCGCAGGCACGAGAACAGCAAGGCTTAGCCCGAGCACAAGTCCCACAGGACTGCACAAATGACCGCACATCCCGTGACAAGGAAGGCCACCAAAAGGACCTAGCCACCAGATCTCTGGTGCCAAAAATTCCCGGATGCCCTGCCAACACCGAGGAATGAACCTCGGAAATGACTCTGCTGGTCCACTTATCAGGAACAAACAGTCTGTCAGGTGGACAAGAGTCAGGTCAACCAGCCTGAAATCTCTGCAACACACGTCGCAAATCCGGAGAAATGGCTGACAAGATTACTCCCTCTTTAAGAATACCAACTGGATCTGCGACTCCAGGAGAGTCAGGCACAAAGCTCCTTGAAAGAGCATCAGCCTTCACATTCTTTGAACCTGGTAAATACGAGACCACAAAGTCAAAACGGGAGAAAAACAATGACCAACGGGCCTGTCTAGGATTCAGGCGTTTAGCAGACTCGAGATACATCAGATTCTTGTGATCAGTCAAGACCACCACACGATGCTTAGCACCCTCGAGCCAATGACGCCACTCCTCAAATGCCCACTTCATGGCCAGCAACTCCCGATTGCCAACATCATAATTCCACTCAGCAGGCGAAAACTTCCTAGAGAAGAAAGCACATGGTCTCATTACAGAGCAACCAGGGCCTCTCTGCGACAAAACGGCCCCTGCCCCAATCTCAGAAGCATCCACTTCAACCTGAAAGGGAAGTGAGACATTAGGCTGGCACAAAACAGGCGCTGAAGTAAACCGGCGCTTCAACTCTTGAAAAGCTTCCACGGCTGCAGGAGCCCAGTTAGCAACATCAGAACCTTTCTTGGTCATATCCGTCAAAGGTTTAACAACGCTAGAAAAATTAGCGATAAAACGACGGTAGAAGTTAGCAAAACCCAACAACTTCTGAAGACTCTTAACTGACGTGGGTTGAGTCCAATCATGAATAGCTCGGACCTTGACTGGGTCCATCTCCACCGCAGAAGGGGAAAAAATAAAACCCAAAAAGGGAACCTTCTGTACTCCAAAGAGACACTTTGAGCCCTTAACAAACAAAGCATTCTCACGCAAAACCTGAAACACCATCCTGACCTGCTCTACATGCGAGTCCCAATCATCAGAAAAAAACAGAATATCATCCAGATAAACAATCATAAATTTATCCAGATACTTCCGGAAAATATCATGCATAAAGGACTGAAGCACTGAAGGAGCATTAGAGAGCCCGAAAGGCATCACCAAGTACTCAAAATGACCTTCGGGCATATTAAATGCAGTTTTCCATTCATCTCCTTGCTTAATGCGCACAAGGTTGTACACACCACGAAGATCTATCTTGGTGAACCACTTGGCACCTTTAATCCGGGCAAACAAGTCCGACAACAGAGGCAAAGGATACTGAAATTTAACAGTGAGTTTATTCAGAAGCCGATAGTCAATACAAGGTCTCAAAGATCCGTCCTTCTTGGCCACAAAAAAGAATCCCGCACCAAGAGGGGAAGAGGATGGATGGATATGCCCCTTCTCCAGAGATTCCTTGATATACGAACGCATTGCGGTATGCTCAGGTACAGACAGATTAAATAATCTTCCCTTAGGAAATTTACTACCTGGAATCAAATCTATAGCGCAGTCACAGTCCCTATGAGGAGGAAGAGCACTGGAGCTGGACTCGCTGAATACATCCTGGTAATCAGACAAATACTCAGGAACTTCCGAAGGAGTAGAGGAAGCAATAGACACCGGCGGGGAGTCACCATGAATTCCCTGACAGCCCCAACTTGACACAGACATTGCCTTCCAATCCAAGACTGGATTATGGGTCTGTAACCATGGCAGACCCAAAACGACCAAATCATGCATCTTATGCAGAACAAGAAAACGAATCACCTCCCGATGTTCAGGAGTCATGCACATGGTTACCTGTGTCCAAAACTGCGGTTTATTTTCCGCCAATGGCGTAGCATCAATACCTCTAAGAGGGATAGGATTTACCAATGGCTCAAGAACAAAACCACAACGCTTGGCAAACGACAGATCCATAAGACTCAGGGCAGCACCTGAATCCACAAATGCCATAACAGGGTAGGAGGACAATGAGCAAATTAAAGTCACAGACAAAATAAATTTAGGTTGCAAATTACTAATGGCGACAGGACTAACAACCCTAGTTAGGCGTTTAGAGCATGCTGATATAACATGTGTAGAATCACCACAGTAAAAACACAACCCATTCTGACGTCTATGATTTTTCCATTCATTTCTAGTCTGGATTCTACCACATTGCATTAAATCAGGTATTTGTTCAGACAACACCACCAGAGGATTCGCGGCTTTGCGCTCCCGCAAACGCCGGTCAATTTGAATAGCCAGCGCCATGGAATCATTCAGACCTGTAGGAATGGAGAAACCCACCATCACATTCTTAATGGCTTCAGAAAGGCCATTTCTGAAATTTGCGGCCAGAGCACACTCATTCCACTGAGTAAGCACGGACCATTTCCGAAATTTTTGGCAATACACTTCAGCTTCATCCTGCCCCTGAGAAATAGCCAACAAGGCTTTTTCTGCCTGAATTTCAAGATTGGGTTCCTCGTAAAGCAATCCGAGCGCCAGAAAAAATGCATCAACATTTGCCAATGCCGGATCTCCTGGCGCTAGCGAGAAGGCCCAATCCTGAGGGTCGCCCCGTAAGAAAGAGATAACAATTTTTACTTGCTGAGCTGAATCTCCAGATGAACGGGGTCTCAGAGATAGAAACAATTTACAATTATTCCTGAAATTCCTAAACTTAAATCGGTCTCCAGAGAACAGCTCAGGAATAGGTATTTTAGGTTCAGACATTGGACTACTGGTAACAAAATCTTGTATACCCTGCACACGAGCAGCAAGCTGATCCACACTTGTAATCAAAGTCTGGACATTCATGTCTGCAGCAAGCACAAGCCACTCAGAGGTAAAGGGGAGGAAAAAAGAGAGGAAAGAAATAAAAAACAAAAAAAAAAAAACTCAGACTTTCCTTTCTTGTAATCCCACTTCTGCAATGCATTAAACATTCAACCTTGGCCTGGCATACTGTTATGACCCCAATGGCAGAGGGTCTCAAAAATACATACCAAGTCTGCAAACACAAAAAACCAGCTCATAGGGCAGTGGTAACTGGGCTGACCATATATCTAATCCTAGCACCACAAATAGCAGCAGCCGGGGAACGTGCCTACGTTGGTTCTAGACGTCTCGCGCCAGCCGGAGAACTAACTAACCCTAGAAGGGAAAAGATAGACCTTTCTTGCCTCCAGAGAAAAGACCCCAAAAGTTGGATACAAGCCCCCAACAAATAATAACGGTGAGGTAAGGAGAAAAGACAAACGTAAGAATGAACTAGATATTTAGCAAAGAGAGGCCCACTGACTAATAGCAGAATATAGTAAGATGACTTATACGGTCAGCAAAAACCCTATCAAAATTTCCACGCTGGATATTCAAGAACCCCCGAACTGTCTAACGGCCCGGGGGGAGAACACCAGCCCCCTAGAGCTTCCAGCAGAATCAGGAATACATTTAGTACAAGCTGGACAAAAAATAATAGCAATGCAAATAACCAAAAAACAAGGAAGCAAGACTTAGCTTAATTTAGCAAGATCCAGGACCAGCAGACAGGAGCAAACAGAAAAGAACTGATTACAACGATGCCAGGCACCAGACTGAGGATTCAAGAAGTTTATATAGCAACACCCCTGGACTAACGACCCAGGTGGGTGCCAAAACTGAAGAAAGACAATCCCAGAGTCATATCACTAGTGACCACAAGAGGGAGCCAAAAAAGTCTAATTCACAACAGATCCAGACAGACTCTTGCATCTTTCATCCAGCCACTGACATTTCTGGATTGTGAGTCATGGGGAATGCCAACGTATTGTCAATGGATCTATGGGAAAAGGTAGTTGAACTGTATAAAACAGGAAAGGGATACAAAAAGATATCCATGGAATTGATAAAGCCGTCAACAGTCTTCAAACTGTGATTAACAAATGGAAAATCAGGAGCTCTGCAAAACCACAGTCAGGTAGACCAACAAAAATATCATCCACAACTGCCATGAAAATTGTTTGGGATGCAAAGGAAACCCACAAATAACATCAACTAAAATACTGGACTCAGTAAACTATCGGTGTGGCTGTTTCAAGATGCACAATAAGGAGGCACTTGAAGAAAAATGGGCTGCATGGTTGAGTTGCCAGAAGAAAGCCATTACTGCACAAATGCCACAAAGTATCTTGCCTACAATACGCAAAACAGCACAGAGACAAGTCTCAAAACTTTTGGAACAAGGTAATTTGGAGTGATCTTTTTGGCAACAACCATAAATGTTACATTTGGAGAGAGGTCAACAAGGTCTATGATGAAAGAAAACACCATTCCTACTGTAAAGCACCGATGTGGATCGATGTTTTGGGGATGTGTGAGCTACAATGGCACAGGAAACTTGGTCAAAGTTGAAGGAAAGATGAATGCAGCACGTTATCAGCAAATCCTGGAGGCAAATTGGCACTCATTAGCCCGGAAGCTGCGCATGGGACGTACTTGGACGTTCCAACATGACAACGATCCAAAACACAAGGCCAAGTCAACCTGTCATTGGCTACAGCAGAACAAAGTGAAGGTTCTAGAGTGGCAATCTCAGTCTCCTGACCTCAATATCATTGAGCCACTCTGGGGAGATCTCAAGCATGCAGTTCATGCTAGACAGACCATGAATTTACAGGAACTAGAGGTTTTTTGCCAAGAAGAGTGGGCAGCTTTACCATCAGAGAAAATAAAGAACCTCATCCACAACTACCACAAATAATAATAATAATCTTTATTTTTATATAGCGCTAACATATTCCGCAGCGCTTTACAGTTTGCACACATTTTCATCACTGTCCCCGATGGGGCTCACAATCTAAATATCCTATCAGTATGTCTTTGGAATGTGGGAGGAAACCAGAGTACCCAGAGGAAACCCACGCAAACACGGAGAGAACATACAAACTCTTTGCAGATGTTGTCCTGGGTGGGATTAGAACCCAGGACTCCAGCGCTGCAAGGCTGCAGTGCTAACCACTGCGCCACAGTGCCTTTAAGCTGTCATTGATGTTAGAGGGGGTAATACACGGTATTAATAAATGGGGTATGCGAACTTTTGATCAGGGTCATTGCGATGTTTTGTGTTGTCATTATGATTTAAAAAGAAAAAACACAGTAGTTTAACAATAATTTGCTTCACCCAACCACTAACCATCAGTGGAGAAAAAGATTTGGTGTTATTATTCATATTCTCTGGAAAAAAGCCAAGAAAGCAAAAATTCTGCTGCGGTATGTAAACTTTTGAGCAAAACTGTAACTGAGCCTGACAGCACTCCCTGTGTTATTTGAGTCTGACACCGCTCCCTGCGGTACTTGAGCCTTTAGCTGCACCTGTGGTATCTGAAGCCTAAGGGTACTGTCACACAGTGCAATTTTGATCGCTACGACGGCACGATCCGTGACGTCGCAGCGTCGTATGATTATCGCTCCAGCGTCGTAGACTGCGGTCACACGTTGCAATCACGGCGCTGGAGCGATGCCGAAGTCCCCGGGTAACCAGGGTAAACATCGGGTTACTAAGCGCAGGGCCGCGTTTAGTAACCTGATGTTTACCCTGGTTACCAGCGTAAACGTAAAAAAAACAAACAGTACATACTCACATTCCGGTGTCTGTCCCCCGGCGTTCTGCTTCTCTCCACTGTGTAAGCACCATAGCCGGAAAGCACAGCGGTGACGTCACCGCGTCACCGCTGTGCTCGCTTTCCGGCTGGCTGGCGCTCACAGTGCAGAGAAGCTGAGACGCCGGAGGACAGACACCGGAATGTGAGTATGTACTGTTTGTTTTTTTTACATTTACGCTGGTAACCAGGGTAAACATCGGGTTACTAAGCGCGGCCCTGCGCTTAGTTACCCGATGTTTACCCTGGTTACAAGCGAACACATCGCTGGATCGCTGTCACACACAACGATCCAGCGATGTCAGCGGGTGATCAAGCGACGAAAGAAAGTTCCAAACGATCTGCTACGACGTACGATTCTCAGCGGGGTCCCTGATCGCTGCTGCTTGTCAGACACTGCGATATCGTAACGATATCGCTAGAACGTCACGAATCGTACCGTCGTAGCGATCAAAATTGCACTGTGTGACAGTACCCTAAGGGCTTGTTCACACGATCCTTTTTTCGCTGCGGATTTTTCAGGTCCTGATTTGTGAAAACCGCAGTGCAAAACCTGCGGTGGTTTTCACTGCGGTTTTCAGTCCTTTTTCTACTGCGGATTCCACTGCGGGTTTCCAGCTGCATTTTCCTATTGGTGCAGGTGGAAACCCGCAGCGGAATCCGCAGAAAGAATTGACATGCTACTTCTTTTTTTCCGCTGAAAATCCGCGCTGATTTTCAAGCCGAAAAAAGGATAGTGGGCACAGCGGATTTCGTTTTCCATAGGGTAACATTGTACTGTACCCTGCATGGAAAACGTCTGCGGATCCGCAGCTGCAAATCCGCTGCGGATCCGCAGCGAAAACCGCATCGTGTGAACATAGCCTAAGGGTACCATCACACTCAGCAACTTTCCAACGATCACGACCAGCGATACGACCTGGCCGTGATCGTTGGAAAGTCCTTGTGTGGTCGCTGGAGAGCTGTCACACAGACAGCTCTCCAGCGACCAACGATGCCGAAGTCCCTGGGTAACCAGGGTAAACATCGGGTTACTAAGCGCAGGGACGCGCTTAGTAACCCGATGTTTACCCTGGTTACCATTGTAAATGTAAAAAAAAAAAACACATACTCACATTCCGGTGCCTGTCACGTCCCCGGGCATCCGCTTCCCTGCACTCCTCCTGCATCCTATGTAAGCGCGGCCGTAAAGCAGAGCGGTGACGTCACCGCTGTGCTCTGATGTACGGCTGGCCGGCGCTGACAGAGGATGCAGGAGGAGTGCAGGGAAGCGGACGCCCGGGGACGTGACAGGCACCGGAATGTAAGTATGTAGTGGTTTTTTTTTTTTACATTTACAATGGTAACCAGGGTAAACATCGGGTTACTAAGCGCGGCCCTGCGCTTAGTAACCCGATATTTACCCTGGTTACCAGTGAAGACATCGCTGTATCTGCGTCACACACGCCGATGCAGCGATGTCAGTGGGTGATCCAGCGACGAAATAAAGTTTCAAACGATCTGCTACGACGTACGATTCTCAGAGGGGTCCCTGATCGCAGTAGCGTGTCAGACACAGCGAGATCGTAACTATATCGCTGGAACGTCACGGATCGTGCCGTCGTAGTGACCAAAGTGCCACTGTGAGACGGCACCCTAACACTGTTCCCAGCAGTACCTGAACCCTGACATTGCTCCCTGCGGTACCTGAGCCTGACATTTCTCCCTGCAGCACCTGAGCCTGACAATGCTCCCTGTGGTTCCTGAACCGGTGGTACCTGAACCCTGAAGCTGCACCCGGGGTACCTGAACCCTGAAGCTGCATCCACATTACCTGAACCCTGAAGCCACACTTGCGGTATCTGAATCCTGTAACCATTCTGACAGTACTTGAACTAGCACAAGTGTCTCTTCTGTTTCGGGATCCAGAGACTGTACTGCCTGAGTGCAGCTTAACCCTCAACAAATTATTCACCCTGAACAATAGGAATATTGTAACATGGTATGAAGGACATAGTCCTAAAAAATGTTGAAACAGTAAATTGCTGAAAAATAGTTATGAATATGAGTTCATAAAAAGGCATATATAGATATACAATATAGTAAGACCAAACAGATTATTGACACAATCACTGATATAACAAAAGTAATCAAGCACTTAGCCTTTTATAACTAATGACCAGACTGTAAGGTCTCCCAGTGGTTAGTGAATAATCTAGATGATGTCAATATTCAAAAGTACATGAAAAATCTTAACACCTGTCCAAAAGTCAAGAGAAAAAGACACTGATATAGGGTCAGAATGGCAATATAGCCACTAGATAAATGGGTTATTTGTATATAAATAAGGTCTAAGCCTCTACTTGTATATAAAAAATATATATGAAAGCAGCCAGATGGCTAAAGTGCAAAACAGTGCAAAAATATTAAATAGAGTGTCAGCGCCATTAATACCAGCACCCCAGTATTAGAGTATGTGCAGCACCCCAGAGTCCTGGTTGTTGCAGTACTGTGGCTCTGCCACTATGGGGAGCTATGGTACGTCTGATTGCACTAAGGAGTTTCTCTGACCAGGTACAGTCACACCACACTTCACACTCCGGCCACCAGGGGGGGTGGTCCTATCTAGTAGGCCACTCCTCACAACTCTGGTAAAACTGGGGGTTGGACAGGAAGACAGGAAGAAGTAGCTGGGAAGAGCTAGTGAGAGGACCTGTCAGGGATGGGATCCTGGCAGACTCCTCAGAGCAGAACAAACCAGTGAACAACGGGAATACAGTAAAGAGGAATTAGAACCAGAAGGAGTCGTGCTGTTAGACCGAGGCAACATCCTTCTGAGGCGCAAACAGTCGGTGGCCGGAACGCCGAGCAAGTAAGAGACTTTAAGTACTACTGCAAACCACGGCCGGACAGCTAATTACAGGTTGGCTGTCTCACTTAACACCTAAGCAGACAACGGAGGCAGCTGTGGGAGAGGGGCGACTCTAGGGTCCCGGAAGAACTCCAGGCCTACCCCGTCATACGGGTGCGTCCTACCATATCATCTGGGGGACGGAGAAAGCGAACATCAGAGACAGACAGAAACAGTTGTGAGGACTATCCCGGGAGCTCAGCAGGGAAGAACTACAACACATAGCGCTAGAAGGTAGACACTGATTCCCACCTGTAAAGAGAACTCCTGATGTGCCTTTGGAGCGGCCGGTCTCTGACAACCCAGTTAACAGCGCTCTGGACTGAGGTCTCCAAAACCTTGAGTAAAGAGGTAAAGAGACTGCAACCTGGTGTCCTCATTATTTACCACGACCTGCACCCCACAACTGCACCGTTACAACACCACTTATTGCACCGGACGTCCCCCACTGACAGACAGGGCCACGGACCGGGTCTAGCCACCGTGACAACCCCAGAACTGAGACTCAGAGGCCCGGCTCCGGGTACCCCTCGGCCCTGCGGCGGTGTGGGGGCGCTCCATATGCATATATCAAAGTTTCAGTGTCCAATCACATTCAGAAAATTAAACATCTTTTAGATACTAAAAAGTTACAATGCTGTATTAAGGTGCAAGATACAGTGCAAAGAACAATAGATGACAATCATGCCCATAATTCCCCATAGGGCAAAATAGACCGTGAGCACAGCTAAGGGGGTGCACAGGTAGGTTCTCACACCCTAAAACATAAATGTAAAAGAACCTGGCACTCAACTTCAATGCATGTAGCTTGATATTTTATTGTGTAGTACCAACAAAACGTTTCGGTCTAATCGACCTTCTTCAGTTACTACAAATGTGAGAAAAATAAATATAAATAAACAAACAAATCAATAAACAACCTCATATGTACAACTGGAGAGGACCAAAGAAACTAAATATAACAAAACAAAAGTATATACAACATGTGGAAAAAGGTCGTATCTTAATGTTAGAAATCCTCATCAATGGCGTGGGTACCACAAAATATTCCTATTCCAAATCAAGAGTCCATTACAGTGGAGGAGAAGAAAATGTAAGGCCTGGCATACCGTACTGAAAGAGTTACTGCGTGAATCTTGGTGACAACACCGTGGAGGTCTGGTTAGAGTCACTGCAATGAAAAGTGCGGTGCTGTCATGTAAGGAAAGTGGGATAAAACACGTGCCATAACTGGATGTAGGTTACCTTGCAAGATAATGCCCTGCTCTCACTGGTGAGATGGGCTGGGAGCTGTGAATGAAGACAAAAGCATCCTTCAGTCAATTGAAACCCATAACAGGGCGCCACCCGTCTACAGGGCGCAACATGGTATATAGGGCTGCAGGCGTAGGGCTTAAAAGGCGGCGGCCTAAGGTGGAGCTGTGGTTATCTTATTTGGTCCGGAGCATGACGCGGTGTCCAACACTAGTCGGGGTGAGTGCCGGAGTGGAGGACAACTGTGAGCGGGCGGACTAAATGAGTACCGGGATCCGACCGGAAGTGGTGTACCTGGAAGTGCGTCACTAGTCTCGCGTGATTGGCGCCAGTGGATTCCCGCAGTGAGATCATAGAAGGTGTTAGAAGGCAAGTCCAGAGCGTTACTCAGGGCGATATGTGGCTGTGCTAAGGTGGTCATCCTAGTATGCCTTGTGAACGGCAGAGCGCCTATTGATGGTGTGACAATGGTAACCGAGGTGGCATCCATAGAAGTGGAAGTCAGGGTCATGGTTTCAAAGCATCAATAAAGGTGACTCTAAAAAACAGACACAAGTGTTAATAAACTTGACCATAACAGAAGCAGGCTTATACAATATGCATAATTATAGAGAATCCATTATATCTGATAAAGAATATATGGTAGAAAATGCATTATGTAGGGTACAGAGGACAAACAGTTCATCATATGGGTAATGAAGTCATAATGTTCAAAATAAGCGTAACGTGGTTACAGGTTGTATAGTGGACATGACAGGTGTGACATAATCCCAGTATGATTTTAGTTACTCAGGCCTCCTCAGATGAAAGATAATAGGTCATATTCCCTATTTATACCCTTAAGGTGTAGGGTGTCCAAGGCATGGATCCAATATGCTTCGTGGTGTTTTAGGGAGGCTAGTTTGTCACCCCCACGTCTGGAAGATGGTACCTGTTCAATGACCTGAAATTTCATCTGGGATATATTATGTCCCTTAGAGATGAAATGGTGGGGAATTGGTAGGAGCATATTCCTACATCTGATTGTAGACTTATGCTTGGATATGCAGTCACGGATGGCCTGCGTCGTTTTGCCTACATATAGCATGCCACAAGGGCATTTTATCAGATAAACTACGCAAGATGAGTCGCAGGTAAAATAGTTCTTGATGGGGAAGCTCTTGCCTGAGAGTGGGTGGTGGAAGGTATTGCCTTTCTGTACGTTACTACATTGGGTAAAATGTAGGCATGGGAAGGTCCCGAACCTGGGGTTCTGTAAGAACCGTTGTTTAGAAAGTTGTTTATCTGGTCCTATGTCTGCCCTGACTAATGTGTCACGGAGATTGCGTGCCCTCCTAAAACAAGGGAGAAAGGGTTCACGAAACTCCGGGATGTTAGGATGGACTGTGGCTAAAAGATGCCAATGGCGGCGGATGTTCTTATATAAGACGTATGCAAAAGGATGGAAGGAATGAACAAAAGGAATACGGTTATTTTTCTTAGGTCTAACATCACTAGGTCGGTGGGATGTGTCCTGTAGGATGGAGTCTGGATAGCCCCTGGAATGGAATCTGGACTTCATCTCAAGGACCCGTTGCTGACGTAAAGTGCCGTCCGAGACAATGCGGGACACGCATTGGATTTGGGTATAGACCGTTTGACTGCAGGGGGGTGTAGACTCTGGAAATGTAACAGACTATTCCGGTCGGTATTCTTTATATGAAGATCTGTGGTTAGTAGGCCATCAGTGTCCTTAATCACGACCGTATCCAGGAAGTTCATCCTATGCAGGTCGTAAGAGATTGTGAAGGAAATGCCAAGCCAGGCAGAATTCAAAAAGTTGAAGAAAGACAAGAGGGAATCCAACGTGTTGCAAATTATTATGCACAAAGAGTTTAGGAGTGATAAGGTTAGAATTTTTTTGTTTGTCATTTAAACTCATTGATGGTGATGTGTGTCAGGGCTCTTTATATCACTGAAAGCAATTGCAGATACCTGTGCACATTAGTTTGGCAGGTGTGTCCAAATAAAGGCGAGACTACTTAAGAAGGCTGTTCCACATTATTAAGCAGCCTACATTTTTTACCAAAATGGGAAAGAAAAAGGATGTGTCGGCTGCTGAGAAGCAACAAATTGTGGAGTATTTAGGTCAAGGCATGACTACAATCAACATTGCCAAGACACTTCATCGTGATCATCGCATAATCAAGAAGTATGTAGCTGATTCCCAGCACACACGTGTGCGTGCTGATAAGGAAAAATTGAGGACTCTTTCCAACAGGCAATTGCGTAAGGTTAAAAGAGCAGCTGCAAAAATGCCTTGTTATAGCAGCAGACAAGTTTTTGAAGCTGCTGGTGCCTCCAACGTCCCCAGAACAACAAGATGCAGGGTCCTTCAGAGGTGCGTAAGCCATCCTGTTGACCACCTCTATCCACTGCACACAAGCAGAAAAGGCTCCAGTGGGCCAAACGATACATGAAGACTGACTTCCAAACTGTTTTGTTCACTGATGAGTGCCGTGCAACGCTCGATGGTCCAGATGGATGGAGTGGAGGATGGCTGGTTGATGGACACCCCATGAAAACACAGAGGAGGTGGAGTAATGTTTTGGGCTGGAATCATGGGCAGAGATTGTCGGCCCCTTTATGATCCCTGAAGGGGTAAAGATGAACTCCATAATCTATGTGGAGTTTCTAAAACAACACTTCCTGCCATGGTTCAAGAGGAACAACCATGCTTTCTGCAGCAAGATCATTTTCATGCATGATAATGCACCGTCTCATGCTGCAAAAGACACATCTGCATCTCTGGCTGCTATGGGCATAAAAGAGGACAAACTTATGGTGTGGCCACCATCTTCCCCTGACCTCAACCCCATTGAGAACCTCTGGAGTATCATCAAAAGGAGTGTCTATGATGGCGGGAGGCAGTTCACATCTAAGCAACAGCTCTAGGAGGGTATTCTGTCCACATGCTAAACAATTGAAGCAGAAACCATCCAAAAACTGACAAATTCAATGGACGAGAGAGTTCAGAAGCTTCTTTCGAACAAGGGGTCCTATGTGCAAATGTAACAACACCTAGAATAAAGTTTTCACTTGAAAACTGTTTTGATTTCATTTTGTAATAAGCTGATAATGCTTATAACTTCACAATTGACTATTTTTTTGTTCAAAATAAAAAAAAGGTTGAAAACTCTGCTGTGCATAATAATTTGGAACATGCATTTTGAGTGTTTATTTTTTTAAAAAGATACTCTTTTCATAGGCAGTTTGTTCCAAAACATTGCAATTCTACTAGAATAGTAGATGACTGGAAAATAACAATGACTGCAATTCAGATAGGTAATTTAGAGAAAATATGAGGAAATATTATTTGCATAATAATTTGGAACAGTGTAGCGTTTCCACGTCAAGATGTTATCCCAGAATCGTGTATCAGGATAGATTATGCTTTCCTCAAAGTCTGCCATGTAACAATTAGCGTAAGGGGGCGGCACTTTGGAGCCCATCGCGGTCCCCCATATCTGGAGATAAAATTGATCCTGAAACAAAAAATTGTTTGAATCCAGTACTAGGGTGAGGAGGTCAACACACAGGAAGACATGCCTCATATCCATCTCCGATGCCGACAGAAGTTTTTTTACTGATCTAATGCCATCCGTGTGAGGTATGGAGGTATATAAATCCTTTACATCGAGTGATACCAGGATGGCATTAGGTGGTATGTTACCCATTGATCATATGGTTCTAAGAAAGGCACTTGTGTCAAGAACATAGGATCTAGTAGATTGAATGTGAGGGGTTAAATTTTTTTCTAAGTAAATAGCGATAGGGGACAGTATAGAGTTGGTGGTGGCCACAATTGGTCTGTCCGGAGGATGTTCTAAATTCTTGTGAATTTTAGGGATTGTGTAGAAAATGGGGGTTATGGGATGGTCATTTGTCAGATAGTCACAGGTTTTCACATCCAGGACTCCCACTATAGTATATTTCTGTATTATCACTGAAATCCTGTTTCTGATGGAGTGAGTGGGGTTGTAATCTAATTTCCGATAAATGGTGGTGTCTTCAAGTTGTCTGAGTACCTCTTTTAGATAATCCCTCTTATCCATGATGACAGTGGCCCCTCCTTTGCAGGTTTTATTATGAGACTAGTGTCTGACTGTAGTGACTGTAGTGCCTGGCATTCCGTAATCGACAGGTTTGGAGGATAGTAAAGGTGACCTTGTTCTACTTCTCCCCGTAGTGTTTGGAATGAATTCTGAACAAATTCAATAAATGTCTCTAGGGCATTGGGAGCCCCGTGGGGGTCTAAAGTGACTCTTATTACGGAGTCCCAGGCTTTCGGCCGTGAGCAGTTGAGGTGGGTTGTTCATGTTAGTAGGGGCATGTGAGGTACTATTGCTAGGATCAGAAAAATACACTTTGAGTCGCAATGTCCGGAAAAAACACTGGAGGTCCATATCTAGATCAAATATGCGACATCAGTATGTGGGGCAAATGGATACTTTGAGGAAAGTATAATCTATCCTGATACACGATTCCGGGAGAACGTCTTGACGTGGAAACGCTATATAGACGACATATTTTGTGTCTGGGGAGGCACGCTGGAGTCCCTCTTGTCTTTCTTTAACTTTTTGAATTCTGCCTTGCCTGGCATTTCCTTCACAATCTCTTACGACCCACACAGGATGAACTTCCTGGATACGGTCGTGATTAAGGACACTGATGGCCTACTAACCACAGATCTTCATATAAAGAATACCGACCGGAATAGTCTGTTACATTTCCAGAGTCTACACCCCCCTGCAGTCAAACGATCTATACCCAAATCCAAAATCCTTGAGATGAAGTCCAGATTCCATTCCAGGGGCTATCCAGACTCCATCCTACAGGACACATCCCACCGACCTAGTGATGTTAGACCTAAGAAAAATAACCGTATTCCTTTTGTTCATTCCTTCCATCCTTTTGCATACGTCTTATATAAGAACATCCGCCGCCATTGGCATCTTTTAGCCACAGCCCACCCTAACATCCCGGAGTTTTGTGAACCCTTTCTCCCTTGTTTTAGGAGGGCACGCAATCTCCGTGACACATTAGTCAGGGCAGACATAGGACAAGATAACTTTCTAAACAACGGTTCTTACAGAACCCCAGGTTTAGGACCTTCCCATGCCTACATTGTACCCAATGTAGTAACGTACAGAAAGGCAATACCTTCCACCACCCATGCTCAGGCAAGAGCTTCCCCATCAAGAACTATTTTACCTGCGACTCATCTTACGTAGTTTATCTGATAAAATGCCCATGTTGCATGCTACATGTAGGCAAAACGACACAGGCCATCCGTGACCGCATATCCAAGCACAAGTCTACAATCAGATGTAGGAATATGCTCCTACCAATTCCCCACCATTTCATCTCTAAGGGACATAATAAATCCCAGATGAAATTTCAGGTCATTGAACAGGTACCATCTCCCAGACGTGGGGGTGACAGACTAGCCTCCCTAAAACACCGCTAAGCATATTGGATCCATGCCTTGGACACCCTACACCCTAAGGGTCTAAATAGGGAACATGACCTATTATCTTTCATCTGAGGATGCCTGAGTAACTAAAATCATACTGGGATTATGTCACACCTGTCGTGTCCACTATACAACCTGTAACCACGTTACGCTTATTTTGAACATTATGACTTCATTACCCATATGATGAACTGTTTGTCCTCTGTACCCTACATAATGCATTTTCTACCATATATTCTTTATCAGATATAATGGATTCTCTATAATTATGCATATTGTATACACTATGTTCCAAATTATTATGCAAATTATATTTTTCTCGGATTTTCCTAAATGGTCCGTCCAAATGACAGTCAGTCTAATAAAAGTCATCACCCTTTAGAGTATACATCGAATTTTATTGAAGAAACCTCCCAATGATAACAGTATTATCTCCAAAATGAATAAAACCTCAAAATACACTGTTCCAAATTATTAGGCACAGTAGAATTTCTAGACATTTGATATGTTTTAAAGAACTGAAAATGCTCATTTGTGGAATTTGCAGCATTAAGAGGTCACATTCACTGAACAAGAAAGCTATTTAACTCCAAAACATCATAACAGGCCAAGTTACATGTTAACATAGGAAGCTTTCTTTGATATCAGCTTCACAATTCTTGCATCCATTGAACTTGTGAGTTTTTGGAGAGTTTCTGCTTGTATTTCTTTGCATGAAGTCAGAATAGCCTCCCAGAGCTGCTATTTTGATGTGAACTGCCTCCCACCCTCATAGATCTTTCGCTTGATGATACTCCAAAGGTTCTCTATAGGGTTGAGGACAGGGGAAGATGGTGGCCACACCATGAGTTTATCTCCTTTTATGCCCATAGCAGCCAATGACTCAGAGGTATTCTTTGCAGCATGAGATGGTGCATTGTCATGCATGAAGATGATTTTGCTCGTCAAGGCACGTTTCTGCTTTTTATACCATGGAAGAAAGTTGTTAGTCAGAAACTCTATATACTTTGCAGAGATCATTTTCACATCTTCAGGAACTTTAAAGGGCCCTACCAGCTGTTTCCCCATGATTCTGTCCCAAAACATGACTCCTCCACATCCTTGCTGACGTTGCAGCCTTGTTGGGACATGGTGGCCATCCACCAATCATCCACTACTCTATCCATCTGGACCATCCAGGGTTGCTCGACACTCATCAGTAAACAAGACTGTTTGAAAATTAGTCTTCATGTATGTCTGGGCCCACTACAACCGTTTCTGCTTGTGAACAATGTTTAGGGGTGGCCGAATAGTAGGTTTATGAACCAAAGCAAGCCTTTGAAAGATCCTACACCTTGAGGTTCGAGGGACTCCAGAGGCATCAGCGGCTTCAAATATCTGTTTGCTGGTTTGTAATGGCTTTTTAGCAGCTGCTCTCTTCATCCGATGAACTTGCCTGGCTGAAACCTTCCTCATTATGCCTTTATCAGCACGAACACGACTGTGCTCAGATTCAGCCACAAATCTCTTAACAGTAAGATGATCACGCTTACGTTTTCAAGAAATATCTAATGTTTTCATCCCTTGACCAAGGCATTGCACTGTTTGATGCTTTTCGGCAGCAGAGAGATCCTTTTTCTTTGTCATGTTACATGAAAACTGTGACCTGCTTAATAATGTGGAACATCATTTTTAAGTAGTTTTCCTTTAAGTAGAATCACCTGGAAAACTAATTATCACTATTTCATCCATCTTCTACGCTAGATTTCTGAAACTTAACATGGACAAAACAGAATTCATCTTTACCCCATCTCACGCGACCCCCCCAACGAACCTATCCATTACAGTGCATGGCTGCCCACTCTCCCCAGTTTCACAAGCTCGCTGCCTCGGGGTAATCTTTGACGCTGATCTCTCCTTCAAACCACATATCCAAGCCCTTTCCACTTCCTGCCGACTTCAACTCAAAAATATTTCACGAATCCGTACATTCCTCAACCAAGAATCTGCAAAAACCCTTGTCCATGCCCTCATCATCTCTCGCCTTGACTACTGCAACCTCCTGCTCTGTGGCCTCCCCTCTAACACTCTCGCACCCCTCCAATCTATTCTAAACTCTGCTGCCTGACTAATCCACCTGTCTCCCCGCTATTCCCCGGACTCTCCTCTCTGTCAATCCCTTCACTGGCTCCCCATTGCCCAGAGACTCCAGTACAAAACCCTAACCATGACATACAAAGCCATCCACAACCTGTCTCCTCCATACATCTGTGACCTCGTCTCCCGGTACTTACCTACACGCAACCTCCGATCCTCACAAGGTCTCCTTCTCTACTCCCCTCTTATCTCCTTTTCCCACAATCGTATACAAGATTTCTCTCGCGTATCACCCCTATCCTGGAACCCTCTACCACAACACCTCAGACTCTCACCTACCATTGAAACCTTCAAAAAGAGCCTGAAGACCCACGTCTTCCGACAAGCCTACAACCTGCAGTAACCACCGATCAACCAAACCGCTGCATGACCAGCTCTATCCTCACCTACTGTATTTTCACCCATCCCTTGTAGATTGTGAGCCTTTGCGGGCAGGGTCCTCTCTCCTCCTGTAACAGTTATGACTTGTATTGTTTAAGAATATTGTACTTGTTTTTATTATGCTACCCCTCCTCACATGTAAAGCGCCATGGAATAAATGGCGCTACAACAATAAATAATATTAATAATTATCACATGTGTTTAAGACTGATTTCAGTGATCCATTAAGCCCTGAGACACAATGTCATCCATGAGTTTATGTGAAAAACAAAACAATTAAATCGTTTTGACACTTAAATCCAATTTGCATAATAACTTGGAACACTGTGTAAGCCTGCTTCTGTTATGGTCAAGTTTATTAACACTTGTGTCTGTTTTTTAGTGTCACCTTTATTGATGCTTTGAAACCATGACCCTGACTTCCACTTCTATGGATGCCACTTTGGTTACCATTGTCACACCATCAATAGGCCTCTGCCGTTCACAAGGCATACTAGGACGACCACCTTAGCACAGCCACATATCGCCCTGAGTAGCACTCTGGACCCACCTTCTAACACAGCCTTCTATGACCTCACTGCGGGAATCCACTGGCGCCAAGCACGCGAGACTAGTGACGCACTTCCGGGTATGCCACTTCCGGTCGGATCCCGGTACTCATTTAATCCGCCCGCTCACAGTGGTCCTCCAATCCGGCACTCACCCCGACTAGCGGTGGACACCACGTCATGCTCCGGACCAAATAAGGTAACCACAGCTCCACCTTAGGCCGCCACCTTTTAAGCCCTATGCCTGCAGCGCTATATACCATGTTGCCCCTGTAGACGGGTGGCGCCCTGTTATGGGTTTCAATTGACTGAAGGATCCTTTCGTCTTCATTCACAGTTGCCAGCCCATCTCACCAGTGAGAGCAGGGCATTATCTTTCAAGGTAACCTACATCCAGTTATGGCACATGTTTTATCCCACTTTCCTTACATGACAGCACCGCACTTTTCATTGCAGTGACTCTAACCAGATCTCCATGGCGTTGTCACCAAGATTCACGCAGTAACTCTTTCAGTACGGTATGCCAGGCCTTACATTTTCTTCTCCTCCACTGTAATGGAGTCTTGATTTGGAATAGGAATATTTTGTGGTACCCACGCCATTTATGAGGATTTCTAACATTAAGATACGACCTTTTTCCACATGTTGTATATACTTTTGTTTTGTTATGTTTAGTTTCTTTGGTCCTCTCCAGTTGTACATATGAGTAATTTATTGATTTGTTTGTTTATTTATATTTATTTTTCTCACATTTGTAGTAACTGAAGGTCGATTAAACCGAAACGTTTTGTTGGTACTACACAATTAGATATCAAGCTACATGCATTGAAGTTGAGTGCCAGGTTCTTTTACATTTACATAATTCCCCATAGTCATACATAAATGCCGCAATACTAGTAAGGGTTAGTATACAACCTGAGAGTACAGACACCGGTTCCCACAGTGTTTCGTGTCTAGCTTCTTCCTGGGGGATTAGTGTAGTTGTGCACTTCTACATTAATAAAACCTCTGCACACATTGCAAAGCCTGTCAAAAATTACAAGAAAGGTAATCTATAATCCCTTCAAGGCAATAAATGGAGGGCCTCATTCAAATATTGACAAATGAAAACACTTTATGTTCTTTTGTCATCTGATTGTGTTAAAAAGTGGGGGCTAATCGAGGCTTTGTTTATTTTTATAACAGTGAGCCTGTCAGCACTTTCTGTTGACAGGCGAAAGTGCCTGTCTGTTATGACCTCCCTGGCAGCACTAAAAACCCACTCAGACAAGATGCTAGTGGAAGGGCAGCACAACACCTCCAATGAATAGAGAGACCGCTAATGCCAGGGGCCCAGTTTTGAGACTCAATACTTGAAGGTCGAAGAGGAATTAAGAAGTGGTTTGGTCAGCCAGGTATTGCTTGACCATCTTTAAAAACATTTCTATCCATGTCAAAAATATCCAGACATCAGGCCCTGGACGCTGCGATGATCTCATGAAATTAACCCAGGCCTTTGACAGTATACCCCTGACTTTGTTGTGTGTCTCCTTCACCTCTCCTCCTTGGTTAGGCAAGGAGGAAGCTAGCCCCCTGCCGCTAGTGTTGTCTGATGGGAATTTTTTCAACATATTTTCAAAAATGGTCTTCTGGCATAGCACCATTTTAGAAGAACTTTCCACTTTAGGCAGGAGAGATGCAAAGATCTCCTTGTAGCATGGGTCTAGCAGGCTGAATAATGGGTATTCATTTTTGGCTAAGATAAATATAATGTGAGGGTCACGGGAAAAGCAAGGTACATAATGTCTGCCATATATGCTAAGATCCCTACAGCCAAACACTTCCGCCATGATGACCACTCTCCATCTCCTCCTCCTCTTCCTCCTCATTCCCGTCCTCAGCCCATCCATGTAGGAGAGACGGGATGAAGGTTGTGTGGCTACTACCCTCTGTTGTGCAAGCCAACAGCTCCTGTTCCTCCTCCTCAGCCTTCACCTCCTCATAGTTACCCAATCCATGTTGAGCAGATGAGATGGGGCTGGGCTGAGTAGTATCTCCCTGTCTCATGTCTTATTCTATCTCCACCTCGTCCACATTTATAGCTTCATGTTTAATTGTGAGCAGCGACTATTTAAGTAGGCACAAAAGTGGGATAGTTGCACTCACTATGGCGTCATTGCAGCTCACCATCTTTGTGTAGTCTTCAAAGTCTTGAAGAACCGCATGAATTTCAGGAATCCATGCCCACTCTTCAGTTATTATATGCGGAGGCTGACCAGAATACCGACGGGTGTGTTGGAGCTGGCACTCAACAACTGGCCTCTGCTGTTCAAAAAGCCTTGCCTGCATGTGCAGTGTTGAGTTCCAGCGTGTGGGTATGTCACACACCAGTCGGTGAGCTGGCAGTTGCATGCTCTGCTGCCAAAGCGGCGGCCGCTTTACCCATCTTGCGAAAATGGGCACCGATGCAGCGTACAAAAGCTATTGCAAATTTGGGTATGTTTTCAGAAACCACTGAACTACCAAGTTGAGAATGTCTACCAAGCATGGTAATTTAGTAGGAAATCTGGAGAGCAAATAAATCGCAAATAGGGTCTTAACTGGTTAGAAACATGGGGTGCATCGGGGAGAGGTACGCTCCCCTTGTTTTATTGCAACTAAGCAACATGTAAAAAGCATGGATCAGCTGCTGCAGGACACGGGTCCAGAGACCAAGGATAATGGTGAAATCGGCTATATGTTTCCAAATCTGCGCTGCTGATAAGGATGAATGGCGAACGATATTCTTCAAAGCTTTATTTCAAACAGGTTAATAGTCAACTCGTTTCGAGGTCATGCAGGACCTCTTCCTGAGGACAAAAACTTACAAGTGGATTGTCAGATCTGCACGTTCTGATATGCTGCCTCTTTTTTAAATAAAAAAATAAATTCATAAATAATAAAAAATTCAAATTGCCTCTTCTGAGAAAAAGAGGACTTAAACTCTGTAGCGCCACCTGTTGGAAGTAGCGATCCTACAAGTCACAATCAACCCTTTAACGAGTCGTGCAATATGACTTAGGATAAAAGCCAAATCAGTATCTCAACTCGCAGACACGGTGTTTCGGGCTGTTGGCCCTCGTCAGTGCGAAGCATGAGAACTGATTTGGCTAGGTGAGAGGCCCTGGATTGGGGTCTAAGGGGTAGCGTTTCTCCTTATGGAGAGTAACATACCAGCTGGCTTGTCAAGGTAAGGAGGCTTATTCACCGTGTAATGCTCCTCCAGGAGATTTTAAATATGCAAATTGCCTCTTCTGAGAAAAAGAGGACTTAAACTCTATAGCGCCACCTGTTGAAAGTAGCGATCCTACAAGTCACAATGCTGAATAAAAAACTCCTTTACCAAAACATGTGTGTTTGTCTTTGAGAAACAACCCATCCGAGACACAAACTCATGTTCAAATGACCTGAAGTTACCAAGCCTGTGTCATTAGGGCAGCAGGTCACTCAAGCCACTTATGTTTTGATCAATGGTAAGAATGTGTAAACGGCATCAGGTCAGCAGGAACATACTCTAGACCTGGCTAATGTTAGAAGACAGACTGGTGGTGCTGGCTAAGGATGACAGATAAATGAATGGGTAACTCTCGGGGAAAAGAGCTTCATGTGTTTTACACAAATGTACAGTTAGGTCCATATATATTTGGACAGAGACAACATTTTTCTCATTTTGGTTATAGACATTACCACAATGAATTTTAAACAAAACAATTCAGATGCAGTTGAAGTTCAGACTGTCAGCTTTCATTTGAGGGTATCCACATTAAAATTGGATGAAGGGTTTAGGAGTTTCAGCTCCTTAACATGTGCCACCCTGTTTTTAAAGGGACCAAAAGTAATTGGACAGATTCAATAATTTTAAATAAAATGTTCATTTCTAGTACTTGGTTGAAAACCCTTTGTTGGCAATGACTGCCTGAAGTCTTGAACTCATGGACATCACCAGACGCTGTGTTTCCTCCTTTTTGATGCTCTGCCAGGCCTTCACTGCGGTGGTTTTCAGTTGCTGTTTGTTTGTGGGCCTTTCTGTCTGAAGTTTAGTCTTTAACAAGTGAAATGCATGCTCAATTGGGTTGAGATCAGGTGACTGACTTGGCCATTCAAGAATATTCCACTTCTTTGCTTTAATAGACTCCTGGGTTGCTTTGGCTTCATGTTTTGGGTCATTGTCCATCTGTAGTATGAAACGACGACCAATCAGTTTTGCTGCATTTGGCTGGATCTGAGCACACAGTATGGCTCTGAATACCTCAGAATTCATTTGGCTGCTTCTGTCCTGTGTCACATCATCAATAAACACTAGTGACCCAGTGCCACTGGCAGCCATGCATGCCCAAGCCATCACATTGCCTCCGCCGTGGTTTACAGATGATGTGGTATGCTTTGGATCATGAGCTGTACCAAGCCTTCGCCATACTTTTCTCTTTCCATCATTCTGGTAGAGGTTGATCTTGGTTTCATCTGTCCAAAGAATGTTCTTCCTGAACTGTGCTGGCTTTTTTAGATGTTTTTTAGCAAAGTCCAGTCTAGCCTTTTTATTCTTGATGCTTATGAGTGGCTTGCACCGTGCAGTGAACCCTCTGTATTTACTTTCATGCAGTCTTCTCTTTATGATAGATTTGGATATTGATACGCCGACCTCCGGGAGAGTGTTGGTCACTTGGTTGGCTGTTGTGAAGGGGTTTCTCTTCACCATGGAGATTATTCTGCGATCACCCACCACTGTTGTCTTCCGTGGGCGCCCAGGTCTTTTTGCATTAATGAGATCACCAGTGCTTTCTTTCCTTCTCAGGATGTACCAAGCTGTACATTTTGCCACTTCAAATATTGTAGCAATTTCTCGGATGGGTTTTTTCTCTGTTTTCACAGCTTAAGAATGGCTTGTTTCACCTTCATGGAGAGCACTTTTGACCGCATGTTTACTTCATAGGAAAACCTTCCAAATGCAAGCACCACACCTCAAATCAACTCCAGGCCTTTTATCTGCTTAGTTGAGAATGACATAATGAAGGGATTGCCCACACCTGTCCATGAAATAGCCTTGGAGTCAATTGTCCAATTACTTTTGGTCCCTTTAAAAAACAGGGTGGCACAGGTTAAGGAGCTGAAACTCCTAAACTCTTCATCCAATTTTAATATGGATACCCTCAAATGAAAGCTAAACGTCTGAACTTCAACTGCATCTGAATTGTTTTGTTTAAAATTAAATTGTGGTAATGTCTATAACCAAAATGAGAAAAATGTTGTCTCTGTCCAAATATATATGGACCTAACTGTATATAATTAAATCAAAATGCTGGTGAAAAGGAATAGCAGAGAAAGGAAAAAATTAGCAGAGAAGGGAAAAAAATTAAAATAGTAATGTGGGAATGTGGAAAAAATCATATGAGCATGAATGAAACTGCAGTGAATAGAGTGGTTTAGTCATTCATCTAATATATAAAGCTGAATGTGTGTGTGTGTATGTATGTATGTATGTGTGTATGTCCGGGATTGACATCTGCACCATCGCAGCTACAGCCACAAAATTTTGCACAGTCACACATCTGGACCCCGAGAGCATCATAGGCTATGTTGTGAGGTGAAATTTTAACCCCGCGCGTTCCAATTCAGCAAACTATTTTGCCCCCATCTACATAATGGGGAAAAAGTGAAAGGAAAAGAGTTGGAGGCAAATTGACAGCGGCCAGATGTGAACAAGGGGGACTTAAAGAATGAGAGCGATGGGGCCAAAGAGTATATACCGTACATTTGCTAAGGTGGGGCCCCAACATGGGATACTCACCACACACGGAGATATGAACACACACAAAATGCGCCACACACTACCACGTGCTTGAACACATATACCACCCTCAGCACACATTTCACCACACATACACTAACCTCGCCACATAAAAGTCGAAACACAAAAGTCACCGCTCAAAACTCGCCACGTGCAAAATTCGTCACATGCAAAACTAGGCTCAAGCAAAACTCGCCACACGTGCAAAACTCACCTCATGGAAAACTCGCCACACGCAAAACTTGCACACGTGGAAAAATTGCCACATACACAAATGTTGCAACACATGCAAAAGTTGCCTCAAAACTTGCACATACTCAAAACGCACCACACATAAAACTCGCCATGCACAAAACTCGCCATGTGCAAAACTTGCTGCACACAACTTGCTACACTAACCTGTCACATGCAACTCGACACAAAAAGTTACTACACACGTCGCCACACAACTCTGATCTCACAAAAGTTGCTACATGCATGTCGCCACGCAACTCAACACACACAACTTTACACATGAAACTTGCCCTAAAACACAGACAAACAAGAGCAACAAATGTACCATAAAGGAAATACGGCAGCTGTCAGTCACATGACCTGTCTATTATGTGTATGTGTGAGCTAATATATACTGCCAGCAGGGAGGGCTTCCTGTTGGCTGGGGATTTACCAGGCTGCCAATAGCAACCAATCACAACTCAGCTTCTATTTTGCTACAGTTAATTAATCTGAGCTCTGATTGGTTATATACTATATACAGGGGAGATGACATACAGGTATATACTATATACAGGGGAGATGACATAGAGGTATATACTATATACAGGGGAGATGACATAAAAGTATATACTATATACAGGAGATGACATACAGGTATATACTATATACAGGCGGAGATGACATATAGGTATATACTGAGGGAAAATGAGAGGTGTGAGGTAAACATGAGAGGAGTGAGGTGAAAATGAAAATGTGTGAGTGCAAAATGAGAGGAGTGAGGAGAAAATAGTGGAGTGATAAAAAATGGCAGGTGTGAGGTCAAAATGACAGGTGTTAGGGGGGAATGAGAGGTGTGAGGGGGAAAACAAGAGGAGTGAGGGGAAAAATGAGAGGAGTGAGGGGAAAATAAGAGATGTGAGGTTGAAAATGAGAGATGTTAGGGGAAAAATTAGAGGTGTAATGAGAAAATGAGAGAAGTGAAGTGTTTTAACTAACCACAGTTAGTGACTATGCCCGGGCTCTTCAGCTAGTTTAATAATAAAGGTCGAGAAAAGAAAATGAATTATTTAAGCTTGCTGAATAGTATTGGGTGTGGAGAAACAACCGAAATGTGATGTAGAACATCAGAGTGCTGCTAGCTTCATGGACAGTGGACCGATATCAACAGTGGAGACCGTGACTCTGCATAGGTGAAACAAGATTGGAAAAACAGTTCAGCATGGGAACAAACCATGAGCATTCATGGAGAAACACATTGAGTTACACTACCGTTCAAAAGTTTAGGGTCACGCAGACAATTTTGTGTTTTCCATGAAAACTCATACTTTTATTAATTTGTTTGTTTATTTGAAATAATAACTTTCTCCTTCAAACTTTGCTTTCGTCAAAGAATGCTCCCTTTGCAGCAATTACAGCATTGCAGACCTTTGGCATTCTAGCAGTTAATTTGCTGAGGTAATCTGGAGAAATTTCACCCCATGCTTCCAGAAGCCCCTCCCACAAGTTGGTTTGGCTTAATGGGCACTTTTTGTGTACCATATGGTCAAGCTGCTCCCACAACAGCTAAATGGGGTTGAGATCTGGTGACTGCGCTGGCCACTCCATTACAGATAGAATACCAGCTCCCTGCTTCTTCCCTAAATAATTCTTGCATAATTTGGAGGTGTGCTTTGGGTCATTGTCCTGTTGTAGGATGAAATTGGCTTCAATCAAGTGCTGTCCACAGGGTATGGCATGGCGCTGCAAAATGGAATGATAGCCTTCCTTAATCAAAATCCATTTTACCTTGTACAAATCTCCCACTTTACCAGCACCAATGCAACCCCAGACCATCACATTACCTCCACCATGCTTGACAGATGGAGTCAGGCAACTTCCAGCATCTTTTCAGTTGTTCTGCGTCTCACAAATGTTCTTCTGTGTGATCCAAACACCTCAAACTTGGATTTGGGATAGGTGCTGTTGGACTGAGTTCTCTTAGCATAAGTGGACTGGTGAGTATTTTATATTATATATTCTCACACATAGTGTGGGAGGGGAAAAATATAAGGGAAAAAGAGCAATGTATAAACAAGCGCGACCTGGTTACCCGCGTGGCCTCAAAAATAGAATCTCCTCAGGGAAGAAACAAGAACTGAAGACCCCGAGGGTGCAGCCTCCAGAGAGGAAAAGAGTCTATGGGATGAAAATATCAGGGGGTTCCCTCACTGTGAAGAAATTTGTGCATATTTGTAATAACCCTTCATCGTGAATGGGAGATAAGTAGTAGAATGTATTTATTTTTAATTTTTAGAATGGATTAATGTGGAAAAAAGTAGGTGTTAGAGTATTGGGTGATCCTTGAATATGAATCTAGAGGTGAAATTGGAGTTGCTGGTAACGATAATTTGTGGTGGAGCAGACATTTTGGTGATAACTGAAAAAGATTAGACAAATTGAGAGTAAGTAATTAATAATATATGTAATATAAAGTTTGAAATTAAAATCAGCAGATATAAAAATGGTCATAAAAAGACATCCGTTATTTCATTGAGACCATTTGACGTTAGGGTGTTCATTAAGACCATTTGACGTTAGGGTGTTCAGTTTATAGGTCCAGAAAATTTATTTTCAGTTTAATTGTTCAATCTGGTTATGGACCTCTGGGGGAATCTCTTCAATGGGAAATATTCTTAATTGTCTGAATTCTTTATGGTGCATGGTGGTGCAATAATGTGAGAGACCATGTTTCAAAAAACCCTTTTGAATGTTTGAGTGGTGGGAATTTAAACGTTTGTGCAACGGTTGGATGGTCCTGCCGACATATAGTTTCTACCAGGAGCAAATAATTACATAGATCACAAAGCTGGAGATGCAGGACATAGGAATTTTGATGGGGAAAATTTTGCCAGTAGATTTAAGGATAAATTCTGACATGCCACGACAGATGGCATGGCAGCAAAGGAGGTTCCTAGAAGCCCATTTAGTGATTTTATTGACATGAGAAACCTTGAGCGTAGGGGCCTTCCTTTTTCTCTCTAATTTTGCTTGGTGCTAAAACTTTTTTAAGTGTAGGAGCTCTTCTGAAGGTTAAAAGAGGATTGTTGGGGACAGATTTCCCTAGTACTGGATCAGTCAGCCAAATATGCCAATGTTTTTGGATTATTTTGCGTTTCATATTATGATAACTATTAATGTTTGTGATAAAATTACATTCAAAACCATTCCTATTCTTTTCCCTTACCTTTTTATGGAACATTTCCTGTTCTTTGTCCTTTGCGTTATTGATAGCGCGAGTAATCAGATCTTTTGGATACTTTTGTTCAATGAATCTTTGTTCAATGGTTTTAGCTTGATGTAAAAAATCAGAGTTTAAGGTGCAGTTATTTCTTATTATTTTAAATTGGTTCTGAGGAATATATGTGAGCCATTTTGAATAATGGCTGCTTTTAAAATAGTCGGCCGTTCTGTCCCACGTCGATATCCATGTCTGGGAGGATCAATAGTTTTCAACCTGGACGGTGCCAAGATACGACGTCCAGGCTGAGAACCACTGGTGACTGAACTGCTGCGAGCGCAAGCCTCAGTGACCGGAGGTAACCTCAATGACATCACTGCCGGTCACCAGTGGTTCTCAGCCTGGACAGCAACACGGACTTCCTGGTGATGTCCGTATTCGGTGTTCGTGCCCGAACAGTAGGTGTTCGGTACGGATCTCTATTTATAATACATTGGGTGCAGGATGTGATGTAATTTTTTCATAGTAATTTGGGAAAGTTATGAAATGTTCAATAAATGTCAGTTCTGTTCCTGATCTTAGGATCTCTGCTTTTAGCTGAAACGAGTGATTGCGCACCCTTCGGGCGCACACTGTGATTATGAACCATGCAATGGGGTGTAACCACGCAGCAGACTGACCTCGCAATGGGGTGTACCCACGCACCAGACTGGCGTATGTGCAGACTAATAGCAAACATAAGTACCTGGTGTAGTTAATACTGTTCAGGTAGAGCTATCCGATAGCGCTAACCATGAAGAAAGTGCACGGGTAGAGCAATCCCATAACCCTATTCCTAAAGGAAATGAATGGGTAGAGCTATCCGATAGCGCTATTCCTTAATGTTCCTGAGCGTAAGCTATTTCACATGGTTGAGTGCACTTGGGATCTGCCCCCAAGGCCGCGCCCATGCCCAATGTTTGAGACAGCGGCTAGGAGTTAGTCCCGCTTTTGTGCACAACATTTTTTGGCTTTTACAATTGATAAAAAGCTTAATAAAAGACATCTTTGTACACAAAGTTGACAGTAAACCATTTGTCAGCTTTAGGAATAAGTTTACCTTGCTTCTGTGTCTCAAATATTTTGACCCTTATTTGTTGGCTTTTCCTTCCCCTGGAGAAAGCCACATATAACTGCCCGTGTGAAAACACTGGGAGAGGCAAATAAATTCCTACAATATCCAAGGACTGTCCCTGAGATTTATTGATGGTCATTGCAAAAGCCAACATGACAGGAAACTGACGCTGTCGCATCTGGACTAGCAAGTTTTCTATCTTTGGAAATCAGGTCAATTCTTGGAATAAGAACTGTCTGACGCTTTGCTTTTCCATTTAAAGCAATGGCATGAATAACGTTTGCTTTTAAGCTTTTCACATAAAGGCCACGCTTTCTGTTGAGATTACGCAGGAGCATAATTACAGCTCCTGGATTCAGCTTTAGTTCATGCATGAGGAGGCATCCCAGTAGGATTTCAAAGAGTTAAGAAACTCTACAGGGTAATCTGTGAGAATCACACCCTCCTCTTCCGCAATTGTGTCAACGGAGCAATATGTTGAGTGTTCACCTTGAACTTGACTAAGAATTTTGTCATTCAAGACATGAACGTCACCATTCAATGGAGTAAGAATTGCTTTATTGGCAATTGCTTCTACCGTTGCATGGGTAATCTCAATTGAGTCGCCAAAAATAGCTGTAATTAAATCACCCTCTTCAATAAAAGAATTTGGGATTTCAATTGTGTCTTCTGGTAGACTATATACATTTGACAACTCTCCATTGCTAAGTTTCAGTAACCATGAGTTGTACTCAACTTCATCTTGAGACGTTGTCATATTCTGATATAACTGGAACCGTGAAAACTGATTCCAGGATTTTGAGTATTTAATGGAGGACTGTACAATTTGGGCTCTTTTTCCACCTTCCACTGTTGGTAGGGTTTGATGAAAGTCACCACCGTTTATGAAAACTTTTCCACCAAATGGTCTTTTTTTCCGCATATGTCTTGGAACAAATTATCCACAGCGTTCATATTAAAACAGGGAGTCATTGTTACTTTGTCCCAAATAACGACAGATGACTCCCTAAGCTCCTTTGCTTGAAGTGAGGTTGGCTTAATTTTTGACACTGTGGTCTCATTTGTTGTAATTCCAAGGCCAAACTTGGAATGGTATGTGCTACCATTTTGTAATAATGTAGTCACCAATCCAGTGGAGGCTACTGAGTAAATAGACTTCTTTTCTGCTTGTAGTGTCTTGCGCAAGCAGTTGTACAAAAATGTCTTCTCACTGCCTCCTGGGCCGTCCAGAAAAAACTATTAGGACTAGGAAGTGGACCCTCTGGGTCACGACTTCAGAGCCCCCGAGGACGAGTGAACCAGATGGTACCACCCACTGTAAAGGGAGTGTTAGGGACAGGCCCAAGGAGGATGAAGCCGCGACAGCCGGAGCCAAAGGGACGACTGAGGATAGCGCAGAAAGGGAACAGAAGAAGCTGGAATAGCAGAAGTACCGGACAGATGGAGGAAGCAAGGACTGGGCACTAACCGGTAGGATGCTTGCACTTGACTGAAGGAGACAACGGTGACTCAGGACTGGCAGGATATGGCAGGACCACAGGGCCGGCTAGGTATGACAGGAACGCAGAGCCGACTGGATACGGCAGGAACGGTGGAGGCAGGAACGCAGGACTGACAGGACACGGCTGGAATGCAGGACTGGCAGGACATGGCAGGAACACAGGACTGGCAGGACACGGCAGGAACACAGGACTGGCAGGACACGGCTGGAATGCAGGACTGGCAGAACACGGCAGGAACACAGGACTGGCAGGATACGGCAGGAACACAGGACTGGCTGGACATGGCAGGAACACAGGACTGGCAGGACACGGCAGGAACACAGGACACGGCAGGAACGCAGGACACGGGAGGAACACAGGACTGGCAGGACACGGCAAACAGAGAAGGTAAGAGACACAGCGATGATAGCAGGGATCAGAGCCAGAGAACCTAAGGGAATGCTGGCGGAAAACCAGCAAACGCAATAGACGCAAAGGCGTCTTACCCGGTGCGATGCAGGGGAGAAATACCCGATGGGCGCCGCCATATTGGGAGCGGAGCCAGCGGGTCACTACCTCCCAGAAGTCCCGGCTGTGAGAGGAGCACGTCTGTGCATGCGCGGACCGCCGAAGGGACGAACGCCAGGGAATCCAGACAGAGAGGAGGAGCGTCGGGAGCGCGCCGGCCGGACAGGTAAGTATCGCGTGGTGTAACAGTACCCCCTCTCTTACCCCCCCTCCCTTTAGAACTAGAAAGGAACATCTTTAAGACTAGCGGAGCATTGATATTTTCAAGAGGCTCCCAAGACCTCTCCTGGGGTCCAAACCCCTTCCAGTCAATCAAATAAAAGGTCTTGCCCTTAACAGATTTCTTAGCAAGAATATTCTTAACTTCAAAAGAGGCATTGGAAGAAATAGGTTGGCGAGAACGTGACGAGACAGAATGAAAATGATTGAAAATTGCAGGTTTGAGGAGTGATACATGAAAAGCATTAGGAATGCGAAGGGAAGCGGGCAATTTCAATTTGTATGCTACGTTATTAATTCGACTAGAAATCTCAAAGGGACCGATGTAACGTGGACTTAACTTCTGAGAGGGGACTTTGAGTCGGATGTAGCGAGAGGAAAGCCAGACCTTAACGCCTGGTTGATAAGGAGGGACATCCAAACGCTTTTTATCAGCATACCTTTTCATTCTGCTACTGGCCTTTTCAAGGGCCTCTTTAGTCTCCTGCCAAATTTGGGAAAACTCCTGGGACAAGGAATCCGCCGCCGGTACGCCTGAGGTGGGGAGAACAGGGAGAGGAATGCCGGGATGTTGCCCAAAAACAATAAAAAAGGGAGACTTAGATGAAGATTCGCTAGTGTGGCTATTGTAGGCGAATTCTGCCCAAGGAAGAAGAGACACCCAGTCATCATGGTGAGCGTTGGTAAAGTGACGAAGATAAGAGATGAGGATTTGATTAACACGCTCCACCTGACCGTTGGACTGGGGATGATAAGCAGAAGAAAAATCTAGCGATACCTTCATAAGACCACAAAGCGCTCTCCAAAAACGGGAGGTAAACTGGATTCCTCAGTCAGAGACAATATGCTGAGGGAATCCGTGGAGCCGAAAAACTTGAAGTAAAAAAATCTTCGCAAGGTCAGGAGCAGATGGGAGTCCAGGTAGAGAGATGAAGTGGGCCATCTTGGAAAATCTGTCTACCACCACCAGAATTGCAGTGCAATTAGAGGACCTCGGTAAATCGGTGACAAAGTCCATAGCGATATGAGTCCAGGGAACAGATGGCACAGGAAGTGGAAGCAGAGACACAGAAGGCAGCCGTTGAGGAACCTTATTCCGAGCACACGTGGAACAGGAAGCAACGAAATCTAACACATCCTGGCGAAGAGAAGGCCACCAAAAATGGCGAGAAATTAGGGAGAGGGTCTTCTTACCTCCGACATGTCCGGCGAACTGGGAGTAAAGACCCCAACGTAAGACCTTCAACTTGTCACAATTAGAAACGAGGGTCTTTCCTGGAGGCGGCGTGATTACATCGAGAGGAGCCAAAGAAACAATCTTAGCTGGGTCAAGAATGTGCGCAGGTCTCTCCTCTACATCTGACGGTTGAAAAGACCGTGACAGGGCGTCAGCTCTGATGTTCTTATCTCGAGGTCGGAAATGTAGCTCAAAATCGAAACGTTCGAAGAACAAGGACCATCTGGCTTGTCGAGGATTCAGCCTTTGGGCTGATTGAACATAGGCTAGATTCTTGTGGTCAATAAAAATAGCAAAAGGATGAACAGCCCCCTCAAGAAGATACCGCCACTCCTCCAAGGCCAATTTGATGGCAAGCAATTCTCTGTCAACGATGGAATAATTACGTTCAGGAGGAGAAAATGCCTTGGAGAAAAAAACCACAAGAAACTAATCGACCTGAGTGAGACTTCTGGAGAAGTACAGCTCCAGCTCCGATAGAGGATGCATCCACTTCCAGAATGAATGGCCTATTCAAATCAGGTCGATGAAGCACTGATGCAGAGGCAAACTCTTGCTTCAGAGTTTGAAAGGCTGTTTTAGCCTCCGATGGCCAAAGATTGGGATCGACCCCCTTACGGACCAGAGCAGAGATTGGCTTGGACAGAGAAGATAAGTGAGGAATAAATTGCCTGTAATAATTGGCAAAGCCAAGAAATCGTTGAATAGCCTTAACTCCCGATGGACGGGTGTTGTGAATTTGGTTTTTGGGCTCCCCCGGTGGTCGCTGGTGGTACTGGACTTGTGTGCTTCACTTTCTCTGTTCACCTGTTTCCATCAGGATGTGGGAGTATCCTATTTAGCCTTGCTGCTCAGTTATTCTAGTGCCGGCCATCAATGTAACCAGAGCCTTTCTGTTGCATGTTCCTGCTTCTAGACTACTATCAGCTAAGTTGGACTCTTAGTCCTAAGTTTGTTTGCATTTTTGTTCCAGTTCACAGTTATGTTATGTTTCTGTAGCTGGAAGCTCTTGTGGGCCGAAATTACCACTCCGGTGTCATGAGTTGACACATGAGTCTTAAAGTAATTTCTGGATGGTATTTTAATAGGGTTTTCAGCTGACCGTGAAGTTCCCTATTGTATCTTCTTACTATCTAGTAAGCGGACCTCGCTTTGCTGAACCTACCTTCATACTGCGTATGTCTTTTCCTCTGAACTCACCGTCAATATATGTGGGGGGCTTCTGTCTCCTTTTTGGGGGAATTTCCCTAGAGGTAAGCCAGGTCTGTTTTTTCCTCTATTAGGGTTAGTTAGTTCTCCGGCTGGCGCTGGGCGTCTAGGGATAAAACGTAGGTACGTCACCCGGCCACTGTTAGTTGTGTGGTAGGTTTAGCTCACGGTCAGCTCGAGATTCCATCACCCAAGAGCTAGTCTGTTATTTAAGTTCTCTGACGTTCCCTTGCCATTGGGAACCATGACAGTATGGCCGGCCAAGGGTTAAAACCGTTGGCAGAAGAAAGGAGAGAAAAAGAAGTCTGCAGATTTTTTTTTTTTTCTTCTGAGCTTGCTCTATAGTTCACTCAGTTGCATTTCTGCTCTAATTGCAGCCTTTGCCTCTCTCTCTCCTTCTAATCCTTGAATGGCTCTGATCTCACCTGATTAAAATGGATCCTCAGAGTTTGGCTACAGGTTTGAATAATCTTGCTACGAAGGTTCAAAATTTACAGGATTTTGTTATTCATGCTCCTATATCTGAACCTAGAATTCCTATACCAGAATTTTTCTCCGGGGATAGATCTCGTTTCCTGAATTTCAAATATAATTGTAAATTGTTTCTTTCCCTGAGATCTCGCTCCGCTGGAGATCCCGCACAGCAGGTTAGGATAGTTATTTCCTTGCTGCGGGGTGACCCTCAAGACTGGGCATTTGCATTGGCACCCGGGGATCCTGCGTTGCTCAATGTGGATGCATTTTTTCTGGCTTTGGGGTTGCTTTATGAGGAACCTAATTTAGAGAGTCAGGCTGAAAAAACCTTGATGAACCTATCTCAAGGGCAAGATGAAGCTGAAATATACTGCCAAAAATTTCGTAAATGGTCTGTGCTTACTCAGTGGAATGAGTGCGCCCTGGCGGCGAATTTCAGAGAGGGTCTCTCTGATGCCATTAAAGATGTTATGGTGGGGTTCCCTGCACCTACAGGTCTGAATGAGTCCATGACAATGGCTATTCAGATTGATCGGCGTTTGCGGGAGCGCAAACCTGTGCACCATTTGGCGGTGTCTTCTGAGAAGGCTCCAGAAAATATGCAATGTGATAGAATTCTGTCCAGAAGCGAACGGCAGAATTTTAGGCGAAAAAATGGGTTGTGCTTCTATTGTGGTGATTCAACTCATGTTATATCACCATGCTCTAAACGTACAAAAAAGGTTGATAAGTCTATTTCAATTGGCACTTTACAGTCTAAGTTTATTTTGTCTGTGACCTTGATTTGTTCATTATCGTCAATTACCGCGGATGCCTATGTCGACTCTGGCGCCGCTTTGAGTCTCATGGATTGGTCCTTTGCCAGGCGCTGTGGGTTTGATCTAGAGCCTCTGGAAGTCCCTATACCTCTGAAGGGTATTGACTCTACACCATTGGCTAGTAATAAACCACAATACTGGACACAAGTGACTATGCGTATGAATCCAGACCATCAGGAGACGATTCGCTTCCTTGTGTTGTACAATCTACATGATGTTTTGGTGCTCGGATTGCCATGGTTACAATCTCATAACCCAGTTCTTGACTGGAAAGCAATGTCTGTGTTAAGCTGGGGATGTCAGGGGGCTCATGGGGACGTACCTTTGGTTTCCATTTCGTCATCTATTCCCTCTGAGATTCCGGAATTTTTATCTGATTATCGTGATGTTTTTGAGGAGCCTAAGCTTAGTTCACTACCTCCTCACAGAGATTGCGATTGTACCATAGATCTGATTCCGGGCAGTAAATTTCCAAAGGGTCGTTTATTTAATCTATCTGTACCTGAACATGCTGCTATGCGAGAATATATTAAGGAGTCCCTGGAAAAGGGACATATTCGTCCTTCTTCATCTCCCTTAGGAGCCGTTTTTTTCTTTGTATCTAAAAAAGATGGCTCTTTGAGGCCGTGTATTGATTATCGACTCTTGAATAAAATTACAGTCAGATATCAGTATCCTCTGCCACTGCTGACTGATTTGTTTGCTCGAATAAAAGGGGCTAAGTGGTTCTCTAAGATTGATCTCCGTGGGGCGTATAATTTGGTGCGAATTAAGCAGGGGGATGAGTGGAAAACCGCATTTAATACGCCCGAGGGCCATTTTGAGTATTTAGTAATGCCTTTTGGTCTTTCAAATGCCCCTTCAGTCTTTCAGTCCTTTATGCATGACATTTTCCGGGAATATTTGGATAAATTCATGATCGTGTATCTGGATGATATTTTGATTTTTTCGGATGACTGGGATTCTCATGTCCAACAGGTCAGGAGGGTTTTTCAGGTTTTGCGGGCTAATTCCTTGTGTGTGAAGGGTTCTAAGTGTATTTTTGGGGTTCAAAAGATTTCTTTTTTGGGATACATTTTTTCCCCCTCTTCCATTGAGATGGATCCTGTCAAGGTTCGGGCTATTTGTGATTGGACGCAACCTTCTTCGCTTAAGAGCCTTCAGAAATTTTTGGGCTTTGCTAATTTTTATCGTCGATTTATAACTGGTTTTTCTGATGTTGCTAAACCTTTGACTGATTTGACCAAAAAGGGTGCTGATGTTGCTGATTGGTCCCCTGCTGCTGTGGAGGCCTTTCGGGAGCTTAAGCGCCGCTTTTCTTCCGCCCCTGTGTTGCGTCAGCCTGATGTTACTCTTCCTTTTCAGGTTGAGGTCGATGCTTCCGAGATCGGAGCTGGGGCGGTCTTGTCGCAGAAAAGTTCCGATTGCTTCGTGATGAGACCTTGTGCGTTCTTTTCTCGAAAATTTTCGCCCGCCGAGCGAAATTATGATATTGGTAATCGGGAGCTTTTGGCTATGAAGTGGGCTTTTGAGGAGTGGCGTCATTGGCTTGAGGGGGCTAGACATCAGGTGGTGGTATTGACCGATCACAAGAATTTGATTTATCTTGAGTCTGCCAGGCGCTTGAATCCTAGACAGGCGCGCTGGTCGTTGTTTTTCTCTCGGTTTAATTTTGTGGTCTCATACTTACCAGGTTCTAAAAATGTGAAGGCGGATGCCCTTTCTAGGAGTTTTGAGCCTGATTTCCCTGGTGATTCTGAACCTACAGGTATCCTTAAGGATGGGGTGATATTATCTGCTGTTTCCCAAGACCTGCGACGGGCTTTGCAGGAGTTTCAGGCGGATAGACCTGATCGTTGCCCGCCTGGTAGACTGTTTGTTCCTGATGATTGGACCAGTAGAGTCATCTCGGAGGTTCATTCTTCTGCGTTGGCAGGTCATCCCGGGATCTTTGGTACCAGGGATTTGGTGGCTAGGTCCTTCTGGTGGCCTTCTCTGTCTCGAGATGTACGAGTTTTTGTGCAGTCTTGTGATGTTTGTGCTCGGGCCAAACCTTGTTGTTCTCGGGCTAGCGGATTGTTGTTATCTTTGCCTATTCCAAAGAGGCCTTGGACTCACATCTCTATGGATTTTATTTCTGATCTCCCTGTTTATCAGAAAATGTCTGTCATCTGGGTGGTGTGTGACCGTTTTTCAAAGATGGTTCATTTGGTGCCCTTGCCTAAGTTGCCGTCCTCTTCCGAGTTGGTTCCTCTGTTTTTTAAAATGTGGTTCGCTTGCATGGTATTCCGGAGAATATCGTTTCTGACAGGGGGACCCAGTTCGTGTCTAGATTTTGGCGGGCGTTCTGTGCTAGGATGGGCATTGATTTGTCTTTTTCGTCTGCGTTCCATCCTCAGACTAATGGCCAGACTGAGCGAACTAATCAGACCTTGGAGACTTATTTGAGGTGTTTTGTGTCTGCGGATCAGGATGACTGGGTTGCCTTTTTGCCGTTGGCTGAGTTTGCCCTCAATAATCGGGCTAGTTCTGCCACTTTGGTTTCTCCTTTTTTTTGCAATTCGGGGTTTCATCCTCGCTTTTCTTCTGGTCAGGTGGAGTCTTCGGATTGTCCTGGAGTGGATACTGTGGTGGATAGGTTGCATCGGATTTGGGGACAGGTGGTGGACAATTTGGAGTTGTCCCAGGAGAAGACTCGGCATTTTGCTAACCGCCGTCGTCGTGTTGGTCCTCGTCTTCGTGTTGGGGACTTGGTGTGGTTGTCTTCTCGTTTTGTCCCTATGAGGGTTTCTTCTCCTAAGTTTAAGCCTCGGTTCATCGGCCCGTATAAGATTTTGGAGATTCTTAACCCTGTGTCCTTTCGATTGGACCTCCCGGCATCTTTTTCTATCCATAATGTCTTCCATCGGTCATTATTGCGCAGGTATGAGGTACCGGTTGTGCCTTCCGTTGAGCCTCCCGCTCCGGTGTTGGTTGAGGGTGAATTGGAGTACGTTGTGGAGAAGATCTTGGACTCCCGTGTTTCCAGACGGAAACTTCAGTATCTGGTCAAGTGGAAGGGCTACGGTCAGGAGGATAATTCTTGGGTGACAGCCTCTGATGTTCATGCCTCTGATTTGGTCCGTGCCTTTCATAGGGCTCATCCTGATCGCCCTGGTGGTTCTTGTGAGGGTTCGGTGCCCCCTCCTTGAGGGGGGGGTACTGTTGTGAATTTGGTTTTTGGGCTCCCCCGGTGGTCGCTGGTGGTACTGGACTTGTGTGCTTCACTTTCTCTGTTCACCTGTTTCCATCAGGATGTGGGAGTATCCTATTTAGCCTTGCTGCTCAGTTATTCTAGTGCCAGCCATCAATGTAACCAGAGCCTTTCTGTTGCATGTTCCTGCTTCTAGACTACTATCAGCTAAGTTGGACTCTTAGTCCTAAGTTTGTTTGCATTTTTGTTCCAGTTCACAGTTATGTTATGTTTCTGTAGCTGGAAGCTCTTGTGGGCCGAAATTACCACTCCGGTGTCATGAGTTGACACATGAGTCTTAAAGTAATTTCTGGATGGTATTTTAATAGGGTTTTCAGCTGACCGTGAAGTTCCCTATTGTATCTTCTTACTATCTAGTAAGCGGACCTCGCTTTGCTGAACCTACCTTCATACTGCGTATGTCTTTTCCTCTGAACTCACCGTCAATATATGTGGGGGGCTTCTGTCTCCTTTTTGGGGGAATTTCCCTAGAGGTAAGCCAGGTCTGTTTTTTCCTCTATTAGGGTTAGTTAGTTCTCCGGCTGGCGCTGGGCGTCTAGGGATAAAACGTAGGTACGTCACCCGGCCACTGTTAGTTGTGTGGTAGGTTTAGCTCACGGTCAGCTCGAGATTCCATCACCCAAGAGCTAGTCTGTTATTTAAGTTCTCTGACGTTCCCTTGCCATTGGGAACCATGACAGACGGGGCCAATTCAGTACAGCAGACACCTTCTCGGGATCCATAGTCAGACCATCCTCGGACACAATATAACCTAGGAAAGGCACGGAAGACTGTTCGAAGATGCATTTTTCAATCTTAGCGAAAAGATGATTTTCTCTTAGTCGAAGTAAGACTCGGCGGACGTCTTGTCGATGGGTGGATAGATCAGGGGAGAAGACAAGGATGTCATCCAAATAGACTACAACACTGGTATAGAGACAGTCTCAAAAAATGTAGTTAACGAACTCTTGGAACACTGCAGGCGCATTACAAAGCCCAAAAGGCATTACCAAATACTCGTAGTGTCCATCCCGAGTGTTGAATGCGGTCTCCCACTCGTCTCCCGCACGGATGCGAACCAAGTTGTAGGCTCCCCGGAGATCAAGCTTGGTGAAGATTCGTGCTCCTCTCAGATGGTCGAAAAGTTCAGACATTAGAGGAAAGGGATACTTAGTTCTTCACCGTGATGCTGTTTAAACCCCTGTAATCAATACAGGGGCGAAGAGTACCATCCTTCTTCTTAACAAAAAGGAAACCTGCTCCAGCTGGAGAAGATTTCCGAATGAAACCTCTAGCGAGATTCTCTTGAACATAGTCTGACATAGCTTGAGTCTCCGCAGGTGAGAGAGGGTAGATTCTACCCCTGGGAGGTGTGGCACCAGGAACGAGATCTATAGGGCAGTAGCAAGGACGATGCGGAGGAAGGGACTCCGCCTCCTTTTTATCAAAAACATCCGAAAAAGAAGAATAAGCAGAAGGCAACCAGGAGAGAATGGGAGAGGGAGTGGGAACACACACAGGACGCACCGGCAGCAGACAACGAGACCGACAGGAATCTCCTCAACGAAGAATGTTGCCCTTATGCCAATCTAGAAGAGGTTCGCGGAGTCGCAGCCACGGAAGGTCAAGGAGAATAGGATGAGAAATGTTAGCTAAAACAAAGAATGAGATCTGCTCCCTATGATAGAGCCCCTACTTGGAGCTCAACTGAGTGCGTAACCTGCGTTATGGTTTCTTGCAAGGGTCTTCCATCTACAGAAGCGAGAAGAAGAGGATTCTCTAAGGGCCTTACGGGAACTGAGAATTTAATTACCTCCTTGACCTAATAAAATTCCCGGCAGCAATCGAGTCCAAATAAGCCTCAAGAGAAAAACGTTTACCAAAAACATGCAACAAAACGGGCAGAGTGAGGGGTTGAGAGGCTTCGCATGCACCTAGGGAGGCCTCTCTTACCAGACCTAGGTGGAGGAGTTTTCTGGACGGTCTGGGCAGGCTCGGAGGAGATGTGAAGAACTTCCACAGTAAAAACAGAGGCCCTGTGAGCGCCTCTCCTTGCGACGTTGTTCGGAGAGTTTTATACGATCAACTTGCATAGGCTCAGGAGCGGAACCAGAAGTAGAGCCCCTGGGATGTGGACTGGGAGGCCTACAGGAAGTCATAGAAGAACGAGGAAATTTTCTCTCTCGAGCTCGTTCCTGAAAGCGAAGGTCTATTCGTGTTGTCAAAGCAATTAAGTCCTCCAAATTAGTTGGGGTGTCACGACCAGCTAATTCATCCTTCACACGACTAGAAAGCCCCCGCCAGAAAGCCCCCACTAACGCATCATTATTCCAGCCCAAGCCTGAGGATAAGGTCCGAAACTGGATTGCATATTGCCCAATAGTTAGGGACCCCTGTAGTAAATTAAACAAAGCCTCAGTGGTAGAGGCCAAGCGACCCGGTTCATCAAAAACCCGACGAAAAGTCTCAAGAAAAAGAGTGAGCTGAAGGACGACTGGATCATCCCGCTCCCAAAGAGGATTAACCCACGCCAAGGCATCTCCCTCCAAATGAGAAACAATAAAGGCTACCTTGGCCCGATCCATAGGATACTGCAGGGGAAGGAGCTCAAAGTGAAGATGGCACTGATTGAGAAATCCCCGACAGTTTGGGATCTCCATTAAAGCGAGGAGGTTTGGCCAAACGAGGAGTGGGATGGGGAACTTGAGCTGGTGAAGAACCGGACGCAGCTGCCTGGAGAGAAAGTAGACGATTATCGACAGAAGCCATATACCCCAAGATATGGGACTGAGCATCACTGTTGTGAATTCTGTTTGTGGGCTCCCCCGGTGGTGTTTTATGGTATTGCCACTTATTTGCCTTCTTCTATCCTTGATCACCTGTTGACACCCATTAGGGGAGTTTCCTATTTAAGGCTGCTTGGCTGCTGGTCCGATGCCGGCCAACAATGTATCAGTAGCATTCTGTTGCATTCTCCTGCCTCAAGATCCTGTTCAGCTAAGTTGAATTTTGTTTCTAGTTAATGCTATTTTTGTCCAGCTATTTGCAATGTGACTCTCTGTAGCTGGAAGCTCTCGTGGACTGAAATTGCCACTCCAGTGGCATGAGTTGTCACTGGAGTTTTAAAGTAATTTCAGGATGGTGTTTTTGAGTAGTGTTTTGAAGTTGACCGTGAAGTGACTCTTTCCTGTACTTCTGCTATCTAGTAAGCGGACCTCGCTGTGCTAAATCTGCTGTTCATCCTACGTATGTCTTTTCCTCTTGACTCACCGTCAATATCTGTGGGGGGCTGCTATCTCCTTTTGGGGTTTATCTCTGGAGGTAAGGCAGGCCTGTATATTCCGCTGATAGGGGTAGTTAGATCTCCGGCTGGCGCGTGGTGTCTAGGGCATCGTAGGAAACACTCCCCGGCTACTTCCAGTGTCGTGTCAGGTTCAGGTCACGGTCACTTTAGTTCCCATCACCCGAGAGCTAGTCCGTTGTTATTTTGATTTCCCTGCCATTGGGAAAATCATAACAGTTTGGCCGGCCCACATGTGTTAAAACTATGCACTAAAGCAGGAAAGGATATAAAAGGTTTTTTTTTTTCCTTCTGTGTTTGGAAAGTGCACCTTAGTGCTTATTTGTACTCCTTGCTTAAACTGCAGTCTTCAGCCTTTTTTTTTTTCCTCCTCTCCTCTTAATCTCTGAATGGCTTTGGTTACACCTGTTTGAATCATGGATCCACAGAGTTTGGTTGCAGGTCTGAATAACCTGGCTTCAAAGGTCCAGAACTTACAAGATTTTGTTATACGTGCTCCAATGTCTGAACCTAAGATCCCTATGCCTGAATTTTTTACCGGAGACAGATCCCGTTTTTTGAATTTCAGAGAGAATTGTAAATTGTTTTTGTCTCTGAAATCTCACTCTGCTGGTGATCCTGCGCAACAGGTTAAAATTGTTATTTCTCTATTGCGGGGTGACCCACAAAGTTGGGCATTTGCATTGTCGCCAGGGGATCCTGCGTTATTAAATGTAGATGCGTTTTTTCTGGCTTTGGGGTTGCTTTATGAAGAACCTAATTTAGAGATTTTGGCTGAGAAAGCCTTGATAGCTCTTTCCCAAGGGCAAAATGAAGCTGAGATATACTGCCAGAAATTTCGTAAATGGTCGGTGCTTACTAAATGGAATGAGTGCGCTCTAGCAGCTAATTTCAGAGAAGGTCTCTCTGATGCCGTGAAGGATGTCATGGTGGGGTTCCCTGTGCCTACAGGTCTGAATGATGCCATGAAATTGGCTATCCAGATTGATCGGCGTTTACGGGAGCGCAAATCTGTGCACCATATGGCGGTATCTTCTGAGCAAAAATCTGTGCACCATATGGCGGTATCTTTTGAGCAAAAACCTGTGCACCATATGGCGGTATCTTCTGAGCAAAAACCTGTGCACCATATGGCGGTATCTTCTGAGCAAAAACCTGTGCATCATTTGGCGGTGACCTCTGAAAAGGCACCAGAGCATATGCAATGCGATAGTGTATTGTCTAGAGGCGAACGACAGAATTACAGGCGCAAAAATGGGTTGTGCTTCTATTGTGGAGATCCAGCTCATGTTATATCAGCATGCTCTAAACGCATAAAGAAGGTTGATAAAAAGGTTGATAAATCTTTTTCTATGGGTACCTTGCAGTCTAAATTTCTTTTGTCCGTGACATTGATTTGTACTTTATCATCTGTTACTGTGGATGCTTATGTGGATTCTGGCGCCGCTCTGAGTCTCATGGATTGGTCCTTTGCCAAGCGTTGTGGGTTTGATTTAGAGCCTCTGGAGGTTTCTATTCCCTTAAAGGGTATTGATTCTACACCTTTGGCTAGCAATAAACCACAATATTGGACACAAGTGACTATGCATCTTTCCCCAGACCATCAGGAGATTATTCGTTTCCTTGTGTTATATAATCTACATGACGTATTAGTACTTGGATTACCATGGTTACAGATTCATAATCCAGTCTTGGACTGGAGATCAATGTCTGTGCTGAGCTGGGGATGTCGGGGGATTCATGGGGATGCACCTTTGGTTCCCATTTCTTCATCTACTCCCTCTGAGATCCCAGCATTTCTGTCAGATTTTTATGATGTCTTTCAGGAGCCTAAAACTGATTCTCTCCCCCCTCACAGAGAGTGTGACTGCGCTATTGAGTTGATTCCCGGTAGTAAATTTCCTAAGGGTCGCTTGTTTAATTTGTCTGTACCTGAACATACTGCTATGCGGGAGTATATCAGAGAATCTTTGGAAAAGGGTCATATTCGCCCCTCTTTGTCTCCATTGGGGGCAGGGTTTTTCTTTGTGGGTAAAAAGGATGGTTCATTGAGACCTTGTATCGACTATCGACTTCTGAATAAGATTACAGTTAAATACCAGTATCCGTTACCTTTACTGACTGATCTTTTTGCTCGCATAAAGGGGGCAAAGTGGTTCACTAAGATCGATCTACGTGGTGCGTATAATTTGGTGCGGATTAAGCAGGGGGATGAGTGGAAGACCGCATTTAATACGCCTGAAGGCCATTTTGAGTATTTGGTAATGCCTTTCGGTCTCGCGAATGCCCCTTCCGTTTTTCAGTCCTTTATGCACGATATTTTCCGTGAATATCTGGATAAATTTATGATTGTGTATTTGGATGATATTTTAATTTTTTCGGAGGACTGGGAATCTCATGTTCAACAGGTCAGGAGAGTTTTTCAGGTTTTACGAGCTAATTCTCTATTTGTGAAGGGCTCAAAGTGTATTTTTGGGGTTCAGAGAATTTCCTTTCTGGGATATATTTTTTCCCCTTCATCTATGGAGATGGACCCTGTTAAGGTTCAGGCTATTTGTGATTGGATACAACCTACTTCTCTAAAGAGTCTTCAGAAATTCTTGGGGTTTGCTAATTTCTATCGCCGATTCATAGCGGGTTTTTCTGCCATTGCTAAACCTTTGACTGATTTGACCAAGAAGGGTGCTGATGTTGCTAATTGGTCCTCTGCGGCTGTGGAGGCCTTTCGGGAGCTTAAGCGCCGCTTTTCTTCCGCTCCTGTGTTGCGCCAGCCTGATGTTTCGCTCCCGTTCCAGGTTGAAGTAGATGCTTCCGAGATCGGAGCAGGTGCAGTTTTGTCGCAGAAAGGTCCTGACTGCTCAGTGATGAGACCATGTGCGTTTTTCTCTCGAAAGTTTTCGCCCGCTGAGCGGAATTATGATGTTGGAAATCGGGAGCTCTTGGCCATGAAGTGGGCATTTGAGGAGTGGCGTCATTGGCTTGAGGGTGCTAGACACCAGGTGGTGGTCTTGACTGACCACAAAAATCTAATTTATCTTGAGTCAGCCAGGCGTCTGAATCCTAGACAGGCGCGCTGGTCGTTGTTTTTCTCTCGATTTAACTTTGTGGTCTCATATCTGCCTGGGTCTAAGAATGTGAGGGCGGATGCCCTCTCTAGGAGTTTTGAGCCTGATTCGCCTGGTGATTCCGAACCTACTGGCATCCTGAAGGATGGGGTGATATTGTCAGCTGTCTCCCCAGACCTGCGGCGCTCTTTGCAGGAGTTTCAGGTGGATAGGCCTGATCGCTGTCCGCCTGGTAGACTGTTTGTCCCTGATGACTGGACCAGTAGAGTTATTTCGGAGGTTCACTCTTCCGCGTTGGCAGGTCATCCTGGAATTTTTGGCACCAGGGATCTGGTGTCTAGGTCCTTCTGGTGGCCTTCCTTGTCTCGAGATGTACGTATTTTTGTGCAGTCTTGTGATGTTTGTGCTCGGGCTAAGCCCTGCTGTTCCCGGGCCAGCGGGTTGTTGTTGCCCTTGCCTATTCCTAAGAGGCCATGGACGCACATCTCTATGGACTTTATTTCTGACCTTCCTGTTTCTCGTAGGATGTCCGTCATCTGGGTGGTGTGTGACCGTTTTTCCAAGATGGTTCACTTGGTACCTTTGCCCAAATTGCCCTCCTCCTCTGAGCTGGTCCCTCTTTTTTTTCAGAATGTTGTGCGTTTGCATGGTATTCCTGAGAATATAGTGTCTGACAGGGGTACTCAGTTTGTGTCTAGATTTTGGCGGGCGTTCTGTGCCAGGATGGGCATCGACTTGTCTTTTTCGTCTGCATTCCATCCTCAGACTAATGGCCAGACTGAGCGTACTAATCAGACCTTGGAGACTTACTTGAGGTGTTTTGTGTCCGCTGATCAGGATGATTGGCTTGATTTTTTGCCATTGGCAGAGTTTGCCCTTAACAATCGGGCCAGTTCTGCCACTTTGGTTTCTCCATTTTTTTGTAATTCAGGGATTCACCATCGCTTTTTGTCCGGTCAATTGGAGTCTTCGGATTGTCCTGGAGTAGATGCTGTGGTTGATAGAATGCATCAGATTTGGGGACAGGTTGTGGACAATCTGAAGTTGTCCCAGGAGAAGACTCAACAGTTCACTAATCGTCATCGGCGTGTCGGTCCTCGTCTTTGTGTTGGGGACCTGGTTTGGTTGTCTTCTCGATTTGTTCCTATGAAGGTCTCGTCTCCTAAGTTTAAGCCTCGGTTTATCGGCCCTTATAGGATTCTGGAGGTTCTCAATCCTGTGTCCTTTCGTTTGGACCTCCCAGCATCTTTTACTATTCATAATGTTTTTCATCGGTCATTATTGCGGAGGTATGAGGTGCCGGTTGTTCCGTCTGCTGATCCTCCTGCTCCTGTGCTGGTTGAGGGTGAGTTGGAGTATGTGGTGGAAAAGATCTTGGACTCCCGTGTTTCCAGACGGAAACTTCAGTATCTGGTTAAGTGGAAAGGCTATGGTCAGGAGGATAATTCTTGGGTGACAGCATCTGATGTTCATGCTCCTGATTTGGTTTGTGCATTCCATAGTGCTCATGCAGATCGCCCTGGTGGTTCTGGTGAGGGTTCGGTGCCCCCTCCTTAAGGGGGGGGTACTGTTGTGAATTCTGTTTGTGGGCTCCCCCGGTGGTGTTTTATGGTATTGCCACTTATTTGCCTTCTTCTATCCTTGATCACCTGTTGACACCCATTAGGGGAGTTTCCTATTTAAGGCTGCTTGGCTGCTGGTCCGATGCCGGCCAACAATGTATCAGTAGCATTCTGTTGCATTCTCCTGCCTCAAGATCCTGTTCAGCTAAGTTGAATTTTGTTTCTAGTTAATGCTATTTTTGTCCAGCTATTTGCAATGTGACTCTCTGTAGCTGGAAGCTCTCGTGGACTGAAATTGCCACTCCAGTGGCATGAGTTGTCACTGGAGTTTTAAAGTAATTTCAGGATGGTGTTTTTGAGTAGTGTTTTGAAGTTGACCGTGAAGTGACTCTTTCCTGTACTTCTGCTATCTAGTAAGCGGACCTCACTGTGCTAAATCTGCTGTTCATCCTACGTATGTCTTTTCCTCTTGACTCACCGTCAATATCTGTGGGGGGCTGCTATCTCCTTTTGGGGTTTATCTCTGGAGGTAAGGCAGGCCTGTATATTCCGCTGATAGGGGTAGTTAGATCTCCGGCTGGCGCGTGGTGTCTAGGGCATCGTAGGAAACACTCCCCGGCTACTTCCAGTGTCGTGTCAGGTTCAGGTCACGGTCACTTTAGTTCCCATCACCCGAGAGCTAGTCCGTTGTTATTTTGATTTCCCTGCCATTGGGAAAATCATAACACATCACGCTGCTGTGCCAGTTCTTGTTGCAGACTGGCCAGCTGGGAGGCATTCCCCGGATCAGAGGACTGAAGAGCGGAGAGACGAGAGTACATAGACTTCATAAAAGACATCATCCGAGTCTGGTTTTCCCACAGGAAAACAAGCTCTTTCTGAGCAGCCGCAGCTCCAGCAGGATCCATGGCCTTTGCGTGCTATTAGGACTAAGAAGTGGACCTTCTGGGTCACAACTTCAGAGCCCCCGAGGATGAGTGAACCAGATGGTACCACCCCCTGTACAGGGAGTGTTAGGGACAGGCCCAAGGAGGATGAAGCCGCGACAGCCGGAGCCAAAGGGACGACTGAGGATAGCGCAGAGGGGGAACAGAAGAAGCTGGAATGGCGGAAGTACCGGACAGATGGAGGAAGCAAGGACTGGGCACTAACCGGTAGGATGCTTGCACTTGACTGAAGGAGACAACGGAGACTCAGGACTGGCAGGATATGGCAGGACCACAGGTCCGGCTAGGTATGACAGGAACGCAGAGCCGACTGGAACCAGCAGGAACGGTGGAGGCAGGAACGCAGGACTGACAGGACACGGCTGGAATGCAGGACTGGCAGGACACGGCAGGAACACAGGACTGGCAGGACACAGTAGGAACGCAGGACTGGCAGGACACAGCTGGAATGCAGGACTGGCAGGACACGGCAGGAACACAGGACTGGCAGGATACGGCAGGAACACAGGACTGGCAGGACACGGCAGGAACACAGGACTGGCAGGACACGGCAGGAACACAGGACTGGCAGGACACGGCAGGAACACAGGACTGGCAAGACACGGCAAACAGAGAAGGTAAGAGACACAGCGATGATAGCAGGGATCAGAGCCAGGGAACCTAAGGGAATGCTGGAGGAAAACCAGCAAACGCAATAGACGCAAAGGCGTCTTACCCGGTGCGATGCAGGGGAGAAATACCTGATGGGCGCCGCCATATTGGGGGCGGAGCCAGCGGGTCACGACCTCCCAGAAGTCCCGGCGGTGAGAGGAGCACGTCTGCGCATGCGCGGACCGCCGAAGGGACGAACGCCAGGGAATCCAAACGGAGAGGAGCGAGGAGCGTCGGGAGCGCGCTGGCCGGACAGGTAAGTATCGCGTGGTGTAACAAAAACAGTGCAAGCTAGTGTCGTCTGGCTGAGATACAGCATTGACTGCTTGCATAATTGCATCGAAAGCTGATTCCTGAGCTTCATTAACCCCTTCACCCCCAAGGGTGGTTTGCACATTAATGACCAGGCCAATTTTTACAATTCTGACCACTGTCCCTTTATGAGGTTATATGTTGTGATCCGCTTTTTGGGCTCCCCTAGTGGTGGCTGGTGGTACTGGAGACTTGTGTGTTCTTTTCTGCCTCAGCTCACCTGCTTCCATCAGTTTTGGGAGTTCCTTATTTAGCCTTGCTCTCCAGTCACTTCCTTGCCGGTCATCATTGTAACCTGAGTCTTTCAGTTGCATGTTCCTGCTACCAGTCTGCTGATCAGCTAAGTGGACTCTTGTCCTTTTTGTTTTGTATTTTTTGTCCAGTTTACAGTTTGTCATTTCCTGTTACTGGAAGCTCTTGTGGACTGAAATTGCCACTCCTGTGTCATGAGTTGACACAGGAGTCTTAAAGTAATTTCAGGATGGGTTTTTGAAAGGGTTTTTCAGCTGACCGTGAAGTCCTCTTTTGTATCCTTCCTCTATCTAGTAAGTGGACCTCGCTTTGCTAAATCTACCTTCATACTGTGTATGTCTTTTCCTCTGAACTCACCGTTAATATATGTGGGGGCTACTATCATCTTTGGGGAATTTCACTAGAGGTAAGCCAGGTCTGTTCCTTCCTCTTCCAGGCGTAGTTAGTTCTCCGGCTGGCGCATGGCATCTAGGCAGCCGTAGGAATGCTTCCTGGCTACTGTTAGTTGTGTGGTAGATTTAGGTCACGGTCAGCTTGAGTTTCCATCACCCGAGGGCTAGTCTGTTATTTTGTGTTTCTGATGTTCCCATGCCATTGGGGAATCATGACAGTATGACTGGCCACTGTTAAAGTAATTGGCAGAAGAAAGGAGAGTAAAAGAAGTCTGTAGATTTATTTATTTTTTTTTTCCTCACATGTTTGCTACTTAGTTGGCTCAGTTGTATTTCTGCTCTATTTACAGCCTTGCCTTTCTCTCCTTCTAATCCTTGAATGGCTCTGATCTCTCCGGTGTAAGGATGGACTCTCAGAGTTTGGCTGCAGGTTTAAATAATCTTGCTACGAAGGTTCAGAATTTACAAGATTATGTTATACGTACTCCTATTTCTGAACCTAAGATTCCTACACCAGAGGTATTTTCCGGAGATAGATCTCGGTTTCTGAATTTCAAATGTAATTGTAAATTATTCCTTTCTCTCAGACCTCACTCCTCTGGAGATCCTGTTCAGCAGGTTAAGATTGTGATTTCTTTGCTGCGAGGTGACCCTCAAAATTGGGCATTTTCATTGACACCAGGGGATCCTGCGTTGCTCAATGTGGATGCGTTTTTTCTGGCTTTAGGGTTGCTGTATGAGGAACCTAATTTGGAGATTCAAGCTGAAAAAGCTTTAATAGCCCTGTCTCAAGGGCAAGATGAAGCTGAGATATACTGCCAAAAATTTTGTAAATGGTCTGTGCTTACTCAGTGGAATGAGTGTGCCCTAGCGGCAATTTTCAGAGAAGGCCTTTCTGATGCCGTTAAGGATGTCATGGTGGGGTTTCCTACGCCCACAGGTCTGAATGAGTCCATCACAATGGCGATTCAGATTGATCGGCGTTTGCGGGAGCGCAAACCCGTGCACCATTTGGCGGTATCTTCTGAAGGGACGCCAGAGAAAATGCAATGTGACAGAATTCTGTCAAGAAGCGAGCGGCAGAATTATAGGCGCAAAAATGGCTTGTGCTTCTACTGTGGTGATTCCACGCATGTTATATCAGCATGCTCTAGACGTACTAGGAAGGTTGACAAGTCTGTTTCTATTGGCACTTTACAGTCTAAATTTCTTCTGTCTGTAACTCTGATTTGTTCATTATCAGTTATTACCGTGGATGCCTATGTGGACTCTGGCGCCGCTCTGAGTCTCATGGATTGGTCCTTCGCCAGGCGCTGTGGGTTTGATTTGGAGCCTCTGGAAGTTCCTATACCTCTGAAGGGTATTGATTCTACACCTCTGGCTTGTAATAGACCACAGTTCTGGACGCAAGTGACTATGCGTATGACTCCAAACCATCAGGAGATGATTCGCTTCCTCGTGTTGCATAATTTACATGATGTGTTAGTGCTTGGATTACCATGGTTGCAATCTCATAACCCAGTACTGGACTGGAAAACTATGTCTGTGTTAAGCTGGGGATGTCGGGGGGCTCATGGGGACATACCTTTGGTTTCTATCTCGTCATCTATTCCCTCTGAGGTTCCGGCATTTTTGTCGGATTTTGGGGATATTTTTGAAGAGCCTAAAATTGGTTCTCTCCCTCCCCACAGAGAGTGTGATTGCGCCATAGATCTGATTCCAGGCAGTAAATTTCCAAAGGGTCGTTTGTTTAACCTATCTGTACCTGAGCATGCTGCCATGCGAGAGTATGTTAAGGAGTCCCTGGAAAAGGGACATATTCGTCCTTCTTCATCACCTTTAGGAGCTGGGTTTTTCTTTGTCTCTAAAAAGGATGGCTCGCTGAGGCCTTGTATTGATTATCGACTCCTGAATAAAATTACTGTCAAATATCAGTATCCGTTGCCGCTGCTTACTGATTTGTTTGCTCGCATAAGGGGGGCTAAGTGGTTCTCCAAGATTGATCTCCGTGGGGCGTATAATTTGGTGCGAATTAAGCAAGGGGATGAGTGGAAAACCGCATTTAATACGCCTGAGGGCCACTTTGAGTATTTAGTAATGCCTTTCGGCCCTTCTAATGCACCTTCAGTTTTTCAGTCCTTTATGCATGATATTTTCCGTGAATATCTGGATAAATTTATGATTGTGTATTTGGACGATATTTTGATTTTTTCTGAGGACTGGGAGTCTCATGTTCAGCAGGTCAGGAGGGTTTTTCAGGTCTTGCGGGAGAATTCTCTGTGTGTAAAGGGTTCTAAGTGTGTTTTTGGGGTTCAAAAGATTTCCTTTTTGGGGTACATTTTTTCCCCTTCTTCTGTTGAGATGGACCCTGTCAAGGTTCGGGCTATTTGTGACTGGACGCAGCCTACTTCTCTAAAGAGTCTTCAGAAGTTCTTGGGCTTTGCTAATTTTTATCGTTGATTTATAACTGGTTTTTCTGGTGTTGCTAAGCCTCTTACGGATTTGACTAAGAAGGGTGCTGATGTTGCCAATTGGTCCTCTGCCGCTGTGGAGGCCTTTCGGGAACTTAAGCGCCGCTTTTCATCTGCCCCTGTGTTGCGCCAGCCTGATGTCTCTCTCCCCTTTCAGGTTGAGGTCGATGCTTCCGAGATCGGAGCGGGGGCGGTTTTGTCGCAGAAAAGTTCCGATTGCTCAGTGATGAGACCTTGTGCGTTCTTTTCTCGAAAATTTTCTGCCGCCGAAAGAAATTATGATGTCGGTAATCGGGAGCTTTTGGCCATGAAGTGGGCATTTGAGGAGTGGCGTCATTGGCTTGAGGGTGCTAGACATCGAGTGGTGGTTTTGACTGATCACAAGAATCTGATTTATCTTGAGTCTGCCAGGCGCCTGAATCCTAGACAGGCGCGCTGGTCGTTGTTTTTCTCTCGGTTTAATTTTGTGGTCTCATATCTACCAGGTTCTAAGAATGTGAAGGCAGATGCCCTTTCTAGGAGTTTTGAGCCTGATTCCCCTGGTGATTCAGAACCTACAGGTATCCTTAAGGATGGGGTGATATTATCCGCTATTTCCCCAGATCTGCGACATGCTTTGCAAGAGTTTCAGGCGGATAGACCTGATCGCTGTCCACCTGGTAGACTGTTTGTTCCTGATGATTGGACCAGTAGAGTCATCTCGGAGGTTCATTCTTCTACGCTGGTGGGTCATCCTGGAATTTTTGGTACCAGGGATTTGGTGGCTAGATCCTTCTGGTGGCCATCTCTGTCTCGAGATGTGCGTGTTTTTGTGCAGTCTTGTGATGTGTGTGCTCGGGCCAAGCCTTGTTGTTCTAGGGCTAGCGGGTTGTTGTTGCCCTTGCCTATTCCGAAGAGGCCTTGGACGCACATCTCGATGGACTTTATTTCTGATCTTCCTGTCTCTCAGAGGATGTCTGTTATCTGGGTGGTGTGTGACCGTTTTTCTAAGATGGTTCATTTGGTGCCATTGCCGAAGTTGCCTTCCTCGTCTGAGTTGGTTCCTTTGTTTTTTCAAAATGTGGTTCGCTTGCATGGTATTCCTGAAAATATCGTTTCTGATAGGGGTACCCAGTTCGTTTCTAGATTTTGGCGGGCATTCTGTGCCAGGTTGGGCATTGATTTGTCTTTTTCGTCTGCCTTCCATCCTCAGACTAATGGCCAGACGGAGCGAACTAATCAGACTTTGGAGACGTATTTGAGGTGTTTTGTGTCTGCGGATCAGGATGATTGGGTTGCCTTTTTGCCGTTGGCGGAGTTTGCTCTTAATAATCGGGCTAGTTCGGCCACTTTGGTTTCCCCTTTCTTTTGCAATTCGGGGTTTCATCCCCGTTTTTCTTCTGGTCAGGCGGAGTCTTCGGATTGTCCTGGAGTAGATGCTGTGGTGGATCGGTTGTATCGGATTTGGGAACAAGTGGTGGACAATTTGAATTTGTCCCAGGAGAGCACTCAGCGGTTTGCTAACCGCCAGCGTCGGGTTGGTCCTCGCCTTCGTGTTGGGGACTTGGTGTGGTTGTCTTCCCGTTTTGTCTCAATGAGGGTTTCTTCTCCTAAATTTAAGCCTCGGTTCATCGGTCCCTATAGGATTTTGGAGATTATTAACCCTGTTTCCTTTCGTTTGGACCTCCCGGCATCTTTTGCTATCCATAATGTGTTCCATCGGTCGTTGTTGCGGAGATACGAGGTGCCGGTGGTTCCTTCTGCTGAGCCTCCTGCTCCTGTGCTGGTTGAGGGTGAATTGGAGTACGTTATAGAGAAGATCTTGGACTCCCGTATTTCCAGGCGGAGACTCCAGTATCTGGTTTAATGGAAGGGCTATGGTCAGGAAGATAATTCTTGGGTAACTGCCTCTGATGTTCATGCCTCGGATTTGGTTCGTGCCTTTCATAGGGCTCATCCAGGTCGCCCTGGCGGTTCTTGTGAGGGTTCGGTGCCCCCTCCTTAAGGGGGGGGTACTGTTGTGATCCGCTTTTTGGGCTCCCCTAGTGGTGGCTGGTGGTACTGGAGACTTGTGTGTTCTTTTCTGCCTCAGCTCACCTGCTTCCATCAGTTTTGGGAGTTCCTTATTTAGCCTTGCTCTCCAGTCACTTCCTTGCCGGTCATCATTGTAACCTGAGTCTTTCAGTTGCATGTTCCTGCTACCAGTCTGCTGATCAGCTAAGTGGACTCTTGTCCTTTTTGTTTTGTATTTTTTGTCCAGTTTACAGTTTGTCATTTCCTGTTACTGGAAGCTCTTGTGGACTGAAATTGCCACTCCTGTGTCATGAGTTGACACAGGAGTCTTAAAGTAATTTCAGGATGGGTTTTTGAAAGGGTTTTTCAGCTGACCGTGAAGTCCTCTTTTGTATCCTTCCTCTATCTAGTAAGTGGACCTCGCTTTGCTAAATCTACCTTCATACTGTGTATGTCTTTTCCTCTGAACTCACCGTTAATATATGTGGGGGCTACTATCATCTTTGGGGAATTTCACTAGAGGTAAGCCAGGTCTGTTCCTTCCTCTTCCAGGCGTAGTTAGTTCTCCGGCTGGCGCATGGCATCTAGGCAGCCGTAGGAATGCTTCCTGGCTACTGTTAGTTGTGTGGTAGATTTAGGTCACGGTCAGCCTGAGTTTCCATCACCCGAGGGCTAGTCTGTTATTTTGTGTTTCTGATGTTCCCATGCCATTGGGGAATCATGACAGTTATAACTCTGGAACGCTTCAACGGATCCTGGTGATTCTGAAATTTTTTTCTCGTGACATATTGTACTTCATGATAGTGGTAAAATTTATTTGATATTACCTGCGTTTATTTGTGAAAAAAATGCATATTTGGCGAAAATTTAGAAAATTTCGCAATTTTACAACTTTAAATTTTTATGCAATTAAATCACAGTGATATGTCACACAAAATACTTAATAAGTAACATTTCCCTCATGTCTACTTTACATCAGCACCATTTTGGAACCAAAAATTTTTTTTTTGTTAGGGAGTTATAAGGGTTAAAAGTTGACCAGCAATTTCTTATTTTTACAACACCATTTTTTTTTGGGGACCACATCTCATTTGAAGTCATTTTGAGGGGTCTATATGATAGAAAATACCCAAGTGTGAAACCATTCTAAAAACTGCACTCCTCAAGGTGCTCAAAACCACATTCAAAAAGTTTATTAACCCTTCAGGTGTTTCACAGGAATTTTTGGAATGTTTAAATAAAAATGAACATTTAACTTTTTTTCACACAAAATTTACTTCAGCTCCAATTTGTTTTATTTTACCAAGGGTAACAGGAGAAAATGGACCCCAAAAGATGTTGTACAATTTGTCCTGAGTGCGCCGATACCCCATAT